>NC_069661.1:2638750-3298437 GCF_027244095.1 Hemicordylus capensis
AGAGAGACTCCTGCCTGCACCCTTGGAGAAGCCGCAGCCAGTCTGTGTAGACAATCCTGAGCTAGATGGACCAATGGCCTGACTCTGTATATGGCAGCTCCCTATGCTCCTCTGTTCCTAACCCAATGAATCGAGGGGAAATAACACCCCAGCCTCTGGTCCCTCACAGCAGGTGTCTGCCATGAGTGGTTCAGTGACGCTTCGGGTGTGTTGCTTGATCATGCTGTGTGGGGATGCTTCAGAGGGCAACTCAAGAGATTTTGAGGATCACCTCTCAGGGTGGAAAAGGAAACCCGGGATTTTTTAGATTTTTTTAAATCCCAACCAACCCGCTAAGCAGCTCAGAGTAGCATATATATTTTCTCCCTTTAACCCTCCATTCACAACAACCCTGCATGATCAGTTTGGCTGCGAGTTAGTGATTGGCCCACCATGAGCTTTGTAGCTAAGCAGGATTTGAACCTGGGCCTCCCTCAGCACATTGACCATCTCACCATACCGGCTCCCTCTAAGATTTCCCCCACCTCATAAACAGGCTTCTCAATCACACAACCATTTTCAGTTTATGTGTATGGATCATGTTTATTTTCCTGTCCTCCAGGAAACCCTGGATGGTCTACAAGGGGTTCTCCCATTTTACCCACACAACAATCCTGCAAGGTAGATTGGGTCAAGAAAAAGAGACTGACCCAAGGTCAGAAAGCAGACTCGGTCATCTTAGCTGAGGAGGAACTTGAGCTACATATTTGGAACAGAGATGTTAGGAGTGCGAAGAAAAGTTTGAAACTGGGCAAGCAGGAGCAAGGGGAAAGGTCAGAAGCTGGAAGGAAACAAGCAAAGCAGGCGTCTTATGCAAATACACATTTTCATATGTAGCCCAGGCAAATATCTTTCATTTGCATACCTGTATCCAGAATTCCTCTTTTTCAGTTACAAGATTTGTTGTTGTTTTTTTCAACTGCAGAGATTTTTTTTTTAAAGCACAGCCCTGATGCCTAAGCCCTCAAGTCAGGAGTGTTGGATTGCTGAGGGGGAGGCACTCCTTCGGACGCTGCCTTACCTGCTCGATCTCTGGCTGCAGGGGGCTGAACAGCCGCCTCGTCTCCACGTGCTCCGGCACCAGGCCTTGTTTCCGCAAAGCGTGCAAAGCCAGGCGCTCCTCTGCAGGCCCCAGGTGTGGGTCGGGGGCTTTGCCATCCTCTAAAACCAAGGGAAAGGAGAGATGCTCACTCATCACACACACACACACACACACACACACACACACACACACACACACACACACACACACCTGCCAAATATCCCTGGAAGGAGGAGGGCAAGGGGGGGGAGCCAAAGCAAAGGAGGGCCAAATGATTTCTGGAGCTGAAAGTGTCTGAAGGAAAGAAATCTCTCCGGCCAATTCTCAGACATGGAATCAGCAACTGAAGACCGTCCTCTCCACAGTGCCGTTCTAGTCCTGCTAAAGAAAGAGGCTGACCAGTTGTGGCGGACGGCGGTGGGGGCAGGCAGGCAGGGAAAGGAAGCTGTTGACCCGGCTCTAAGGCCGAGGCAGCTGAAGAGGAAGAGCCCTGTAGTGGGGTAGTGGCCTTTAGCCTTGCAACATGGAAACCCTGCAGACTGTGCAACCGGAAGGAAGGAAGGAAGGAAGGAAGGAAGGAAGGAAGGAAGGAAGGAAGGAAGGAAGGAAGGAAGGAAACCAGAAGTTATAAATTGAACTCACTAAAGAATCCATGGACGGCGGGGGGTGGGTTGTATTTTTCTGATCTGCAAGAGGGTGATAAGTTAGACCCCTGAGTGTGGGGGGAAAGCCCACCCCTCCACACCAAGTTTCACCCAAGGCAATTTGCTGCACCCCTTGACACCCTCTTCCGCTTTGTGCCGGCAGGAGAGCAGGAACACCTGCTTGCGGTGCGGAGGGTCCCAAGTCCATCAAAGACTACTGTGGGGTTTCTCCCAAGGGGAAAAGGCAATGTGGAGAAGACGGCAGGAGTTGCCCTAAGGAGGAATTCTGGAGAATGTTCTCAGGTGGTATTTATTGATTTGTAATATTTATACCTCGCCCCCTCCAGTACTCTAATGCTTGGGGCAGCTCACAACTTTCACAAAATAGACACAATATAAAGCAATGAAGATTTTAATTAAATTAAAAGTTTAAAAGTTAAAACACCGAGCTAAAGTAAAAGCTAAACACTAAGGACTAGGTGCTTTCCCAAAACACGATATGCAGACCTTGGAGAGCTATTATTTTATGTTTATTTATTTATTTGATTTTATATACCACCCCTCCAAAAATGGCTTAGGTCCAGTTGACATGGCTGGACCAAGGGTCTGACTCTGCACCCGTGTGTATGATGTCTTGCTGTGAGATCGGACAGCCTGGTCTTCTTGGCCTGCTAAACTTGGCAATGCATGCTCGATTGATGGCAGCCACTTGGCCATGCCCAAGAGAACCCAGCCCAGCCCAGGCCCCGTTATATGCCTCAAACCTTTAGAGCCCAGCTCCATACAGCACAGAAATACTCAAATCCACCCTCCAGTCTCTCTCTCCCCATACACAGCGCCAACGTGGGGCTGATGGAACTAAGGCCCAGTCATGAGGCTTGTAAAAGGGACCCCCTACTCCTGGCTCGCCTGGATTCGCTTTCAGGCCCACCAGATTCAGCTCCCGCACAGCTGCTTTCCAGATCCCCACCACCACCACTTGCCACCTCACCCCACCATCACCACCACCACCACCGCCGCCCAAGGTCACAGCCCAAGCTTTGTTCTGGGCTTGCAGAGGTTTCTGCTAAGGTGACAGCAGGGGAGGGGAGTGGGGGAGGGCTGTGTCCAGCCTCACACCTTGGGGGGCAGCAACACCAACTTTGCACTCTTAGCTGAGAACATTCTCAACACATGAAATGGCCTTCTGCTGAGCCAGCCCATGGGTCCATCTGACTGATTGATTGAGTGAGTGAGTGTCATCAAGTTGGTGTTGACTCTTAGCGACCACATAGACAGATTCTCTCCAGGATGATCTGTCTTCAGCTTAACCTTTTAGGTCTCTCAGTGGTGCATTCATTGCTGTCATAATCGAGTCCATCCACCTTGCTGCTGGCCGTCGTCTTCTTCTCTTTCCTTCAACTTTCCCCAGCATTATGTACTTCTCAAAGGAGCTGGGTCTTCGCATAAGGTGTTCAAAGTAGGATAGTTTTCGCCTGGCCATTTGTGCCTCGAGTGAAAATTCTGGATTGATTGGTTCACCCCTGCTAACTGGGCAAAGAGTCACCTTTTTATCGTGGTGATTCTCTTTATTTAGCAGGGGGAGAGTAACTGGCCCGATCCACCCCCAGCACAGTACCTCCAGTGACTGTTGCTGGTGTCTATCTTACGTTTCTTTTAGATTGTGAGCCCTTTGAGGACAGGGATCCATCTTATTTATTTATTATTTCTCTATGTAAACCACTTTGGAAACTTTTGTTGAAAAGCGGTGTATAAATATTTGTCGTCGTTGTTCTGTGATCCATGATTTGCTCTATGGTCCATCTAGCGCAGGATTATCTGAGGCTGGACTGAAATGCCCCCCACCGATAATGCAGCCCCATTAATCAGCCATGAATCTGCAGTGGCCAGTTTGGCCATGTTGAGGGTGGGGCCTCAGTTTGGGCAAGGAATTCACCGGAGCTCCTACAAACTCCTATTGGCGGCTGGTGGCCACCATTTTCCTTTCCCCCAGAATGCCTCCTTGGGATGCTGCTGCGTTGTGATACAGCACCATTCTGAGACAGTCTGAAGAAAAGGAAAAAGTGACCACCAGTCATGCTCCTCTCTCTCCCACCAGACTGGCCATGACTATAACCCTAACCATGCAGCTCTACCTGATGAACTGCTAGTCTGAAGGCAGTGCGGCTCTTGAGTAGGACTGGAAAAGAGGAAGGAGCAACATGAGTTGCCAGGAACCAGAGGCAGCTGTGCCTCCTTTGGCGCTCCCCACATCCTGGCTCGTTAGAATGAGCCGCTTCTGAATGCTAACTATGATTCTTACTTCTTAATACAAAATAATGGATAATAATGCCTTAATAAATTTAAAACAGCAATAACAATCCAGTATGAAGGCCAATCCTGCAGTCTCTGGGAAGGAGCAGACATGTGGATTCCAGCTGCCAAGGGGCCCTCAACTGTGAGGCTGTTCCTCTTGCAATATCTGGACTGGGATAGCTCAGTCTGTCACAGGGCAGTCCCAGAATTTGTTGACCACCACTCCCAATGGCCTTTGGCTGGGGATGCTGGGAGTGGTAGTCAACAACATCTGGGGTTCCCAGTTAGAGGGAAGACTGGCCCCAGACCAGTGGCTGCCTCTGGCCCAACTGTGAAAACAGGGCACAATCCAGTCGGAAGGTCTCCTGCTCCAACCCTACTGTAATGAATGGGAGTTCTGTAGATGCCTGGAGGGAGAACACCGTACTCTGAACAGGGATACGGCTTGTATAAAAAGGCAGCCAGGGAGGAGACAAGGATGTGGAAGGTGGCTTACCCAAGTCTGCGAGGCTGTAAGCTTGATCCCCAAAGATGATCCGGTCGGGCTGGTAGACAGGAGCTTTGTATTTGTGTTGCAAGGAGAAGAGGTGGAGCAGCTGGGAAGGCCGTAGCTGATCTCTCCACTGGTTAGGACCAGAACTGGATAGAGAGAAAGAAGGAAATACTCTGGTAAAACTGAAGCAAAAAAGGGGGAGGCTTTAACTCACCCCCATTCTGAGGGCTCAAGGGAGATACTTTGGAGTGCAGGTTTTGCTTCAGTGAGAGCCTCACACTCCCCCAAGCCTGTACAAGAGTGCTGGCAACAGGCCAGGAGGGACTGGATGGTGTGGGAAAGAAGTAGTAGACTCCAAGCCATAGAGTTGTCCCTTTAAATCTCTCAGCAATCTAGGCAGGGGGTGGAGCCTGGGAGGGGTAGGTGGGGCCGGGGTATTGTAGCCTCCTTCCCCCTCTGCCCTTGCTGGACCAACTTGCTCACTGGGAGCTCTCCAGGTGCTGAAACCCAGCCAGCCTTGCCTTACTGATTCTGGACTGAGGGACAGAAGAACTCCAGTACACTCATTGCCCTTCCTCATCCTCAGCTTCACAGAAGCTGGATGTGATACGCCAGATCACCTATGAATATTCTGGTGCCACTCAGGTCAAGGCATCTTTCTGTGCCCCTGCATAAGATGTCTCAGATTCATATGAGTGCCTCAAAACACGCACATGCAATAAGTCTGGGGCAGACCACAGCGGGCCCCAAATCTGGAGAGGAATCTGTTCTCTAGGTCGATGGTGGTCTCTCCAATCTTCTCATCCTTGGCCAAGAGGTCGTAGTCATAAAGAGTGATCTTCAGATCCTTCTCCAACGGCAACGTGCAAGTCAGCTCAAACATCCTATAGAGGGACAGGGGAAATTTCAGGTTACCCTAGAGTGATATGTACTGGCCAACATGCTCTGCAGTGCAACACGGGTGGTATGGAGCTGCCTGCGCTGCTGCAGAATTCTAAGAAACCACTGGCAGTCCTGTGCAAGAGCACAATGACTTAAAGTAGTGCTCCCGCACTCTGGAAGCACTACTCAGACTGATTCCAACCTAAGTAGCACTCCCGGAGTGTGGGCACACTACTCTATGTATCTGTGCTCTTGCACAGATGGTACAATCACAGATACTGCATGAGCTCAGCAGTTCCTTAGGAACCTACAGCAGCACGTTACACCGAGGAACATGTCAGTCAATGCTTCTCAATCAAAGCTGGCATTTAGTCATTGACCATTGGAACTGGAAGTTTCATACTCATCAGCATAAACAGATGATTTGGTTGGCCTGTGAATTTCACCGTGCTGCACTTAAACACTAATTTACAGAGTTTTGTCATGTTTGCAATAGATAGATTTGCCTCAGAATAACCAACTGGGCTGGTGCTGACACCTGGGATGGCCAGGGCAGGCAGCACCTGAAGGACCAGAAGTTGGCAGGAGCCCTTGACATGTGCAAGAGGTGTGTGGCCTTCAGTCCTGAGACATTTGTACTCATGAAGCCCAGGATCAGGCTGGGGATTCTCAGGCAGGGGTCTCCAATTGCTGTTGGATTACTATGCCCACCATTCCAGCCACAATGGCCACAATCTCACCCAACCCCGTGCTGGAGATCCATTGCTCTGGCAAGTTGGGTGGAGTTCTCTGGCAGCTCCAGACACGGAATCTTGCTGGGACTGGACAGATATCTGTTGGGGATGCTTGAGCTCCAGATTTTCTGCCCTGAGCAGGTGTTGGACTAGAGATGGCTTAAAAGGCCCTCTTCCGCTCTAGGATGCTCTCTCACCCACCCATGATTCGTTTTGCTGTCAGGACCATCTTCCCCACCCCCGCTACACACACAACACACACACACCACCTTCATGTTTGGAACTCAAGTGTAAACTCTTACTTCCCAAAAACTGGTTCCAGCGTGCATGGGATATAATGGTCATGGTCACTGATGGATTTCTTCCCCACAGAAATCTTCACATATGGGTCACACTGCAGAGGAGAAGGAGAGAGGGGAAGCAATGGTGGGCTCTCAATCACCACCGTGGCCACTGCAGATATGGAAAGGGCAAGAGCGGGACGTGTTCCTATTCTGTTCTATCTTATTCTATTCTATTTGTAGCAACAGAGCAGACTGAACGGCACAGCCTGGAGGCCGTAGGAAGAACCCAGACTGAGCCAGAAGACCAGGGAGTTCTCGCACTTTGCATCCAAGGCAGCCAACTCCTCTGTAGAACAAGAACTGGGATCCTTTCCAGTTTTTAATTCCCAAGAGAAAAATGCTTCTCCCTCTCACATCACACTAGAACCAGGGGTCATCTCATGAAATGGATTGCTAGGAAATCTAGGACCAACCAACGGAAGTTCTTTTTCACACAATACATAATCAACTTGTGGAATTCTCTGCCACAAGAGGTGGTGACAGCCAACAACCTGGATGGCTTTAAAAGGGGTTTGGATCACTTCATGGAAGAGAGATCTATCATCAGCTACTAGTCTGGTGCCTATAGGCCACCTCCGGCCACAGAGGCAGGATGCCTCTGAGTACCAGTTGCAGGGGAGTAACAGCAGGAGAGAGGACATGCCCTCAACTCCTGCCTGTGGGCTTCCAGAGGCATCTGGTGGGGGGGCCACTGTGTGAAACAGGAGGCTGGACTAGATGGGCCTCCTTGGGCCTGATCCAGCAGGGTTGTTCTTATGTTCTTAAGTTCACCCCGCCTTCTCCGTTATCCCAGCATTCCTAGGCACAGCTGCCTTTTCTCCTGGTTACAGCAGGTCCCTCTGAGGACGGCAGTGAGTGGTGGCAACCCTGAGTGGTTCGAGAGAGGGGATGAGTTGCAACACCGGGGTGGGGCTTCCTACCTGCTTTCAGTGCTGTAAGAGGCATGAGCGGTTTCAGGGGAAGGATCTAGATGGGGCAATGGAGAGAGGCAAAAGCAGACTGCCAGTTTGTAAACTAAGATGCTAGGCTTGAAACTGTTGATCCCTTTGCTTATTAGAGGCCACAAAGGGCAAGATCCAGCAATATTAGATGCACATTCAGAAAGGGAATCCCATCCATAGTTCTGGTGAAGTTTTCTTTCCAGCCATCGGAAGCTTTTCACTCAACGTGCCATTAATTTATGTTAGTGCCATTAATCCACAGAATGAGCTGCCCCAAGATGTGGTGTTGGTCTTGGAACAGATGGATTGTAAAAGAGTTCGACATATTCAAGGAGGAACTGCGGTGGATCACTCTGTTGATTAAATTGAGCCTCCACTTCCAGGAGCAGTGTCACCGAATACCAGTTACTGGTTGATATACTGTGCATGGGTATTTACAACACACATGAGCTGCACAACTCCAAAAACTGTACAAAAGATGTTACCCAAGAGTAAGCCTATTATTTCCAGTGGGCTTACTCTTGTGCAACATCATTTGTGCAGTTGTTACATTTGTGCAATTTGTATGCATGTAATGTTGCTGGGCTGATGTACTCTTGCACGGTACGTCAGCCACTGGAGTCAGCAAGCAGCAGAGGAAGGGGCTATTTATTTATTTATTTATTTATTTGTTTGTTTATTTAACCACCTAACTCCATTGCCTCGATGTCCCAATACTGGACTCTATTGAGGCCTCTGGCTGGCCACTGAGGGAAGCAGGATGCTGGACTAGATGGCCCACCCCCGCCACTCCAATCCAGCAGGATTCTTCTTATGCTCACTGCTGTGAAGGCAAACCACAGAATTGACCTGCCACTTCAGCAATGAGAGCAGCTCCAGTGGAAACTTCCAGGGAGCCTCCAGCAACTTGGAGGTGTCTCTTCTCTGCATGCATATAGCCTTGCTCACAACTTGCTCACCAGGGCAGTAGACACGAGTGCTCCTAAGCGTCCCCTCCGACCTGCTTCAAAATTGGCCCCTTGGTATACGGAAGATTTACGGGGACGGAAGAGGCAAGGTAGGCGACTGGAGCGCAAGTGGAGAAAAACTCGACTCGAATCCGACAGATTACGACATGGAGCACATTTAAAGATCTATGCTCAGGCGATATGTGCAGCAAAGAAGTGGTTCTTTTCTGCCCGTATTGCCTCTGCGAGTTCACGTCTGGCGGAGTTGTTCAGGGTTGTCAGGGGACTAGTATCTGCTCCCTCTCCCTTGAACCAGAATTTGGAGGCATCAGTTACCCGCTGTGGTATGTTTAATGAATTTTTCGCAGACAAAATCTCTCGGATTTGGGCCGACCTAGATGGAGACTCCACAATTAATTTGATGTCTGAACTGGAGGTGTCTGACAACTCCTCTTATACGATTCGACTGGATCAATTTCAGTTTGTGACTCCTGATGATGTGGACAAGCTGCTTGGAGCGGTGAGGCCTACCACTTGTCCTCTTGATCCTTGTCCAACATGGCTTGTTCTATCTAGCAGGGAGGCTGTTGTAGGCGGCCTGGTAGAAATCATAAATGCTTCTCTGAGGGAGGGCAGGATGCCTCCTTGTCTTAAGGAGGCAATTATTAGACCTCTTCTAAAGAAGCCTGGGTTAGATCCCTCAGAGTTGAGCAATTATAGGCCAGTTTCCAATCTCCCATTGCTGGGCAAGGTAATTGAGAGGGTGGTGGCCTCTCAGCTCCAGGCGGTCTTGGAGAAAACTGATTATCTAGACCAATTTCAAACTGGTTTTCGGGCGGGCTATGGGGTGGAGACTGCCTTGGTCGGCCTGATGGATGATCTCCAATTGGCAATTGACAGAGGAAGTGTGACTCTGTTGGTCCTCTTGGATCTCTCGGCAGCTTTAGATACTATTGACCATAGTATCCTTCTGGAACGTCTGAGGGGGGAGGCACTGTTTTACAGTGGTTCTGCTCCTACCTGTTGGACAGATTCCAGATGGTGTCGATTGGAGATTGTTGCTCTTCAAAATCTGAGCTTAAGTATGGTGTTCCTCAAGGCTCCATACTATCTCCAATGCTTTTTAACATCTACATGAAACTGCTGGGAGAGATCATCAGGGGATTTGGAGCTGGGTGTTACCAGTATGCTGATGACACCCAGATCTACTTCTCCATGTCAACTTCTTCAGGAGCTGGCATATCCTCCCTAAATGCCTGCCTGGAAGCAGTAATGGGCTGGATGAGGGAGAATAAACTGAAGCTGAATCCAGATAAGATGGAGGTACTTATTGTGCGGGGTCAGAACTCTAGAGACGATTTTGATCTGCCTGTTCTAGACGGGGTCACACTTCCCCAAAAGGAACAGGTTCGCAGTCTGGGAGTACTTCTGGATCAACGTCTCTCCTTGGTTTCTCAGGCTGAGGCGGTGGCCAGGGGTGCTTTCTATCAGCTCCAGCTGATACGCCAGCTGCGCCCATTTCTCGAGATCAATGACCTCAAAACAGTGGTACATTTGTTGGTAAGCTCCAGACTGGACTTCTGTAATGCGCTCTACGTGGGGCTTCCTTTGTATGTAGTCCAGAAACTTCAGTTGGTCCAGAATGTGGCAGCCAGGTTGGTCTCTGGGTCATCTCGGAGAGACCACATTACCCCTTTGTTGATGGAGTTACACTGGCTGCCAATAGGTTTCCGGGCAAAATACAAAGTGCTAGTTATAACTTATAAAGCCCTAAACGGCTTGGGCCCTGGGTATTTAAGAGAGCGTCTTCTTCGCTATGAGCCCCACCGGCCGTTGAGGTCACTTGAGGAGGTCTGTCTCCAGTTGCCACCAACTCGTTTGGTGGCTACACAGAGACGGGCCTTCTCGGCTGCTGCCCTGAGATTGTGGAATGCGCTCCCTGCTGAGATACGATCTTCCCATCTCTGGCAATTTTCAGAAAACACCTGAAAACACATCTCTTCAACTAGGCTTTCTCAGCTTTTTAAAACTTGTTTTTAAATTGTTCTGATTATTTAATTGTTGTTTTATGATGTTTTTGATGGTTAATCATTGTTTTATGCTTTATAATTTTTGTTTTAATTATTAACTGATTTTAATGGTGTTTTAATGTAAACCGCCCTGAGCCTTTTGGAAGGGTGGTATAAAAGTTTTAATAATAAATAAAATAAAAATAAATATAGATATCCTGGATCTAGAGCATAACATTTGTTTCCAGAGAAGCAATAATTTGGAATAATTTCCTTGGAGGTATACATGGAAAAAACGTTACAGAATTCAGTCGTGTGGATTTTGCCCTTGAGAAGAAACCAGCAGGAATCTAATATCCCCTTCATGGATCCTTCCCAAGTAATCCAGGTGAATGACCAGTTCCGATACACCCTTTTCACTTGCTAGCAACCACAAGAATTATTTCGAAGGCATCCCCCATGGAAACAGACATAACATGCAAATTAGCCCTCATGGTGATGACTTAAAGTGCAGGAGGCAAAATTCCAGGTTAACACGAAGGATAACCTTTTTGCTGCTAACGAAAGCTACACAATAGAATGAGTTTCCTCAGAAAAGTGAGGGGAGTTTCCCTTATGAAACATTTTCCTAACACTGTGTAGGGGAAGATTGCTCTGGATGAGATATCTTTGCATGTCCATTCTCATCCCTTAGCAGTCTGCTCCATCCCCCTGTTCCTTACCTTTCCATTGCTGTCCTTGGGCTGCAGGTCAAAAGCTCGAATGATGTAAACCCGGACGAGGCACTCCTGAGGCCCTCGAGCTGGAAGCTGATGGAACTGGCGAGGAGGGACTGGCAGCGAAGGGTCATCATGCAGAGGGTAAATCTTGAAGGAGCCCTGCAAGCAGAGTGGGGGACTGTGTGGGTCTTCCCTTGAGAAATGCCCTAAATGGGCAACCTCCATCCTACAACCACACGCAGTTGAGGAAGGGCTGTCAATCAGTGGTGGATTACCTACTTTGCATGCCGAGAAGGCCCCCCCTGGGTGTAGTTCTTGGCAGCACCTTCCGGTAGGGCTGAGAAAGACCCTTCTCTCTCTCTAAGATCCCTGGAAAGCTGCTGCCAGCCAGTGTAGACAATGCCAAGCTAGACAGACCAATGGTCTGATTCACTAGAAGGCAGCTTCAAAACTTCAACTTAACTTTCAATATGTGGAAATAAATAAATAAAAGGTGGAGCTGATCTATGCATGACAGCAGCACCAGTGGGGCATAATGTCTGCCAAAGGTACACTGTGTAGATCTGTACTATCTTGAGGAATGTCTCCAGTGCCAGGTCAGTGCTGGCATGGAGAGATTCTACAGGGCCAAGGGAAAAAGAAGGGGTTCTGCTTGTGTCAAACATGTCACTGTCATCACCATGATGAAGTCAGAACTATCTGTGTAGTATAATAAAATAAAAATAATGAAGGAGGAGGAGGAGGAAGAGGAAGAGGAAGAGGAAGAAGGAGAAGGAGAAGCAGCAGCAGCATGTATGTATGGACCCAGTTATGTACAATACTCAGTATAAGACTGAAGTTCAACACAGTGCTGTATTTATTGGTAGTAAAGCTGACTGCTTTGCAAGATACCCTCAGGTTTAAGGTTATAGTGTATCATCATTACTATATGTAATAGTGATCTTGGCAGGTTGCCTGTGGATGAACTCTAGTATCACACAGAGCTTGAATGAAAATACAGCTGTGCAAAAAAATTGTTCCAGTAAGAACTAATCAGCCTACTTTCCTTTCTCTGTCTCTACGACTGGACTAAATCTGGTTCAAATTGATGTCCACAAGCTAGATCCCTTACACCTCAAATGTTCACATGTCCGCCATCTAGGATCAGAGTGGATGGCATAATTACGAACTACATCGCTGAGGTGTCCCTGAGTGTCACTCACTACAACTGTACCTAATTTGATCCAAATCAGTTAGACCACAAGTTAGCCCATTGGCACTGCTACCCTGCTAAACTGGCCAAGTCCTGACGGCTGCCCTTGCTGCAACGCCTCCCCCGGGAACCCCTTGCACTTCTTTGCCTCTGGAACCGTGCTATCTGGTGAGCAGACTGAGTTGCGGGGAAGACTGAATGAACCTGATACTTGCAGTAAAGTATTCTCTTGTGTTTTCCTTGCGAATCTGCCCGAGACCTCCACGAAGACGTCAGACAGACAGACCGGAGAGGACGCCAAGGAACTCTCCATGTCAGAGACCTTGACATGGACACCGGATGGACAGGCTTCTGACAAAACCGGGCTGTCATTCGGGAGGCCAGCAGGGGACTTGAAAGAGCCCCTGCCACCTCCGGAGACACTATGCCACCATGAGTTTTAAATTAAAGGTACTTTTGCTTTCCACCAACCAACCACCCTGCCTTATGTTAGGGAATCCACGCCAAATTCCCTTTTACAGGTATACCCCCTGTAGTGATCAGCTGCCCCTCCCTCTAAAGAGTTAACAGGGAGTGAACCCTTGCCTCGACTGACAGGCTGGTGAACTCCAGGGCAGCCAATCAGTACACCAGATGGGTGGGACCTAGAGAGCGGTTGCTGGGAATTCTGGGAACAAAAAGGGCAGTCTTTATTGAAGAGAAGCACGTGCAGAAAGGCTTAGTGAGGGGCATGGAGTTTTTGCTCCCTCATGGTCAAAGCCAGCATGGAGGTTTCTCACATGGAATAACTGCGAATCCTTGAGACAGGGTTTCAGGAAGCTTGATTCTCATCAGGTGCTGGATGAGTTTTCAAGGAAAAGGGAATTCAGCATAGGGAACAGTTTTTTAGTCAGATTTTGTGTTAGAAACTTATATTTCTTTGTGTGCGTGCTTTGTATATTCCTGATACTGTCCTATTATTGTTTACCTGCAACATAATTAAAACAAGAAATACTAGCCTACGCTCAACCCAACTAGGGCAATGCAAAATACTCTATAAACATCTAAGCGTACCTAAATGCAATCTAAACTGAAGCCTAAGACAACATATTTTTGTAACCTACTATGTATTTTTGAGCCTCAGATAGTAGCAGTCTGTAGTAAATGAATAAAACTGGGTGGGTTTTTTTTGTTCTTTTCTTTTTACAAGCCTCTCAGAGATAGATAGATAGATAGATAGATAGATAGATAGATAGATAGATAGATAGATAGATAGATAGATAGATAGACAGATCTTGGTGTCATCCTTGCTACAACCCTGAAAGGGAAGCAATGTAGACAATACTGAGCTAGATGGACCAATGGCCTGACTCTGTATCAGGCAGCTCCCTCTGTGCCACTTTCCTACAGCCACCAAGTGTGATCCTGGCAGAGAGGTGGGATCCCAGGCAGGAACTCCTGAATGGGCACTGTCTCTTAGCTGCCACACTAAACCAGCTCCCGACATGCGTTACGCGCCAGTCTCCAAAGAGCAGAAGGAGGTTGGCAAACCTTGAATTCCCCCACAACGGTGGGGTCTTGGTTGTCATCCTGCGCCTTGCCACGGAACAGCTTAAAGGTGTGGCAGAAGTCTGAGAGGCCCCCAAAGTCTTCAATCTTCTCCAGCTCCATTTCGTAGACCTGAGGAAGGCAGGACATGGAAGGGGTTGTGTTGCTTCTCCCCCAACTTGGGCAGGCATTCTGCAGATCTCCCCAACCTCCACAGGGGACAAACCAGACACCTGCCCATGGCAGGGCTGAGGAAAGGCACTGAGCGGGTGCTTCTATGGTTCTTGGTAAGAGATGATGACACTGAATGACTTGGGCTGGGGTGTGTGTGTGTGGGTGTGGCTAAGGATGGGTCCTGTGAACCCGTCATGTGGATAAGGAAATGTTTCCCTCTTCCCTTGGGAAGGGAGGTATCCCCTAAAGAGGACTCCCTTAGCAAGGGAGGATCCTTTAAGGAGCAGCACGCAGTCCCCCAACTGGTCATGATCTGGGGCCTGCCGGATCAGGCTAACTGCACAAGCAACCCAAGCGGTCCTTTGGGGTGGCAATATTTTGGAGCACTGAAGTCCCATGCTACCCATGAGGTGTACCGCAGTATGTTCTGTGACGCTGGACACCTTAAAGATTATGTGGCACCACAGCTTAAGCAGCAACATATCCTGGGCTGACCCAGAGTCAGGGGACATCCAGTCAGGAGCAGGCAGGGGCCATGCGTGGCTGTGCCTGGACCTAGAGCAGGAGAGTGCCTTCTCCAGCCCAGGGTGCCTGAGGAAACTCTTGACTTGGGCCGGGGACCTGAAGTGCAGCAGATGCCTCCCGCTTGATCAGGCCTGGGTGGAGGGACCGTTCCCAGTATTCATGGCAGTCTGGGCCAATCCAGAGGATTCCTACAGCCAGCCAAGCTCCTTGTTGGCACTTAAAGAGGGTTCTGAGCACACATGATCTTAGCAGCGGCGCAGTAGAAGCAGTCCCAGGCTGCCTTGGTGGGTTCCTCCTGGTCTGGTCCCCTCCCCACCCTCTTACCTTCAGAGTGTCAAAGCCCTTCTCCAGGTAGGAGCGGCATTTCTCTCTCTCGCCTGTAGAAGCGTAGAACTTGCTCCACCAGTCAATGGATTCCTCTTCCTGGGGGAGATGTGGGGGGAGAGGCAGAGATAACCCTTCTTAGCAAGAATCCTGAAGGTGGTGGGGCCCCCTTGTGCCACTCCTTTTGATTCCAATGGGGCTTGTGCAGGAGAACTTCCCTGCCCATCATGCCCATTAGTGGGGCGTGTGAATCATCAAAGCAACAAGACCCGCTTCTATGGCACAAGCCTGATGAGGCACCTGATCCCAGTGGCTTTGAAAATACAAGGCCACAACTAAGTGGAGAGGCTGCTGCTCAGAGGCCGAGCGCCAGCTTGACAGGCAGAAGGTCCCAGGTTCAGTCCTCAGCACTCCTAGTTCAGTCAGAAATAGGTGCAGGGGGAAAACATCTGCCTGAGACACTGGAGAACCCCTGCCAGTCAGAGCAGCCATCATTAGACTGGAGTGCCCTTCTTTCTGTTCTGACTGGCAGCAGCTACTAGTCTCCACTGGCTGTGCTGGGGGGGGGGGTGCTGCTGGGGGCTGAGCCTGGGACCTTCTGCCTGTCAAGCTCTGCTGCCCCTGAGCTGCAGCCGCTCCCTGAAGATTAACCCGACTAGCAGAGAGATCCCTAATCAGCATTGCTTCTTAGCATTAGCCTGATAATAATAGCAGCAGTCTTGAAACTGGTGGAAGCTGGAACGAAGGACCAATTTGTAACTCCTGAAACATTCCTGACAATAAGCATCTCCTTTTAGAGTCCCACAACATCCCACCAAACTGACCTCACGGAGGAGTCATCCTCTGCAGGGTTTATGGCGCTTGACTCCACGCCAGCCCGTCCAGCGCTCCTCACTGTCTCGGAGAGCGCCCGGGCCCTTTCTCCCCCCGCCCCAGCCCCAAAATATATTACATAAATTTCCCGTCTTTTCAGCAGAGGCAAAGTCCTGCCTTTCAGCACTCCTTTTGTTTTGCCATTTTTAAAAGGCTGCATTCTAAACAGAATGGCTTGATTATGACATTCCTCAGGTGCCGGGTTACTAAGAAAGCACAGGCTGTAATCTGACGACTTACCTCTGGTATCTTCTGCAGCCCCAAGACAAAAAGACGGGTTAGAGGGTTCTGCTGATTTGGATTGATGTTACCAAGAAAAAATTGTGTGTGTGTGTTGTTGTTGTTGTTGTTTAAAGCAAAAGGCCAGGGGAAGCAGCTGGAATGTTAATTGGAAAAGATATTAATCGCCTGCCCCGGAATGCAGAAGCCACACGACACACTGGGCTCCTCACAAAAAGGGACAAAGAGGAAGCCAATTGAGGAGGGAACCCCCACACCCCCACACACATCTGCAAGAGCATTATTTGCAGGCAGCAACATTAATGATCATGTGCATTGCGACAGGGAGCGCAGGGTGCTGGAAAGAACCCAGAAGCAACACAGGCCCCGTCTGCAAGGCTCACAGCCATGGTCCAAAGGTCTGCGTTTGGTGTGGCTCGTTTTCACCAGAGCCCCCTCCCCATGTTTCTGCATGGATCCCTGTTTGGGATGCACTTCCTGCTTTGAAAGAGCCACGCTCGGATGATTCGTGCAGAGATGCAACAGACAGCCTCCTCCAAGGATGGCTTCTGCATTAGCAGTGACTGGATGATCCAGTCACACTGAGTGGAGATCAGTGCCCAATGGCCTGGCCCCCTCCCAGTGGGCACTGCCAGAACCCTCACTCCTCCAGAACTGGCCTCTCCTGCTGTGGGTTTTGTGTGTTGTGTATCTGTGTGGGGTGGGGGCGGGGGGCGGGTACTTCTGCCCCACAGGCCCTTTTAATCAATTAAGTCTTCCAGTAGCACAAAAATTTGCTCTGGGACTCAGTTTGGAAATTCCCGACTTTTGCACCGCTCCCATTCATTTCAATGGGAGGGTGTGCAGGAGAACTTCCTTGGGGACTGTGCCTCTTATTAAAAAGGCCGAGGAAAGGGGAAGGCTGCAAGCCTGTGGCTTTGCTCATCACAAGCCGTGCTGCGTGGAGCGGGGGAAGTGTGGTCTCCAAGGCCCAGGAGCCCTCTCCATGCCGAGGATGGAGCAAGGGAGGCCCCGATGTGAGTGCATCCACGGGAGGCAACCGCAGGAATGTCCGCATGGCTTCCCTGTCCCCGCTGAGTCTTGGGGCTGAGTATCGCCTGTCAGGCTTCAGCTGGAGATATCCGATCCTGGTGGCTCTTCCAGAAGAGAGTAACCAGAGAGGCCATAAACTATGTGCTATGATTGGAGACTAGCAAGCACAGCAAAGAGCCAATTACTCCAAATAGTTTGCAGATTTCGGCTTGCATGTTTTCTGGCTCACGTTTCGTGTGCTAACTTGTCACTTAATGGCTTATTTGTATTAGGAGCCGCGTAAGGCCTCGCTGGATGGGGGAGGCAGCCCCCATTGGGGAATGGGGTGGCCCTTCCACTGAGGGAGGACAGACCTCTGCCGATTCATACATTAACGCCCACTGTCCAGTTCAAGCTACATTTCCCCCAGTTATTTGCACAGAACCATTCGCACCCAGCCATTTATTGGTGGGATGTGCTCCGCTCCAGCTGTTTCAGAATGCTGCTCAGTGGGGCATTTGGAACCCAGCAAATCCCAGCTTGGCGGATCCTTGGTCTGGCCCAGCAGGGCCCTCCTTATGCTCTAATTCAGGGATTCCCAACCTTGTGGCCCCAGATGTTGTTGGACTACAGCTCCCAACATCCCCAGTCACTGTGGCTAGGGATGATGGGAGCTGTAGTCTAACAACATCTGGGGTCACAAGGTTAGGAACCCCTCCTCTAATATACAGTTTCAAACCATATATTAGAGCAGGGGGTCCCAAAGGGGATGCAAAGACATAGTCTATCTGCAACTATTGGCCATAAGAAGTAAATGGAACCTCCAGGTTCAGAGGCAGGATACCCCCCGAATACCAGGTTTTAGGGGTCATGGTCTTCAAACCCTGCTCATGGGCTTCCAAGAAGCATCTGCTCTGCCACTATGGAGAGCAGGATCCTGCACTGGATGGGCCCACTCTGCTCTGCTCTGATCCAGGCGGGCCCTTCTGGGTCACACAAGCCTGCACCACTTTGGCTCTCCAGCTGTTTTTGAACTACAGTTCCCATCCCTCCCAGTCACTGTGGCCCATAGTCAGAGATGATGGGAGTTGTAGTCCAGCACCTGGAGGAGGGCCGAAGTAGCGCGGCCCTGCTCTGACGGCATCTTGAGTCCCTTGCATGGTGAGCAGAACTACAGGGGTGCAAAGGGGCCCCTCTCCAAAGGACTCCGTGCAGTCCTTTAAATCCATGCCAGCCAACCTCCTCTGCCAGACCTTGATTCAGCCCACTGAGTGTCCTCCACACACTGTGAGACACCGAGCCATTATGGACCATGGGAGGGCCATTGGGAGGACTCCATCACCAGATCCAGCAAGGCTCGTTCAGCCCAAAGCCCTGGCGTGAGGGAGAAAGGATGGCACGTGGGCCCAGCTGAGTCCCTTCACCTTCACAACTTTCCTGCACACCTTGAGCAAATTAATTTGGAGACTAGAAGTTGAATTTTAACAATAAATACTGCTTGGTTTTTCAGACATATGTCGCTACTTTTAAATCTGTTAATTAAACTGCTTTAAATCTTCAGAAGGCAAACGCTTTTTAGTTTGGAAAAGAGGCAATTATGGAGAGACATGATTGAGATGTATAAAGTTAAGCATGGCGTCGAGAGAGTGGACAGAGAGAAATTTTTCTCCCTCTCTCTCAACACTAGAACCAGGGCGCTTTCCAGCTTAGCCACTCAACAGCAGCAAAATGCTTCCGTTCAGGCAAATCGCTTTCAAAATGTAAACAGCAGGGGGAGCAGTCTCGCAAAGACTTACAACCCGAAGAAACAGCAACTTCTTTGCGCCAGATATACGATGAGGATATTCTGACGATCAGCCGAAATTGGGCTAGGGGAGCCTAGCCCGATTTCGACTGACCGTGTGAGCCACTGGGCTCGCAGGCGAGCCCGGTGGCTCCCAGGACTAAATACCCCTCCCCTTAAACCAGGTTTGCGGTAGTGGTGTGCGTGGTTCGGTTCGGGGGCCATCTGGAACGCCGCCGGACCGGTCCGGAATTCCAGCGGTCCGGCGGTTCGGAAGGGCGGGGGGTGTGACTTTAAGGGGGGGTGGTAGTACTTACCCCCCCACACACCGCTCTTCCCCCTCCGGCGCTGGTGCATTTAAGAAGCTTCTTGGGGCGACAGAGTTCCTCTCTGCCGCCCCTGCCCCCGTCATTGTTCATTAATGCCTGCAATGCCAAAGAGCTGGCGGAGCGCATGCGCCCTTCACGGCGCTCGCACTTGTCTACACCGTGGGCGCGCGGGTGCCGCATACGTCACGCGGCGTGCATGCACCCGCAGCGGAGACGAGCGCGCGCACCGCGAAGGGCGCATGCGCTCCACCAGCTCTTCGGCATTAATGAACAACGACGGGGGGCAGGGGTGGCAGAGAGGAACTCTGCCGCCCCAAGAAGCTTCTTAAATGCACCAGCGCCGGAGGGGGAAGAGCGGCGGGGGTGGTTTTGAGTACTACCACCCCCCCCTTAAAGTCACACCCCCACAAGTGCCGGACCACGCTGCGTCCGGACCATGCACACCACTAGTTTGCGGAGCGAGCACTCCGCAAACTCGGTTTTCAAAATCATGAGTAGCTGCGGCATGGCTCTGCGCCATGGCTACTCATGAGTAGACCCCCAGAGGTGAGGCGAAAAGCTGCCTCCCAGCTCCAGGGGTCTCTCCAGTATGCTCTGCGCACTCACGCAGGGCATACTGGAGTTTCCGGGGCCCATGCAGCCCCCAAACTCCCCAGCCCCCACCGGCTCCGTCACGGAGCCAGCAATCGTGTGGGCAGCCGATCCGGCTGCCCAGGGATTCCGCCCTGCTCGTGTGTGGGGAGAGAGAGCTTAGCCCCCTCTCTCGGCTTAGCTCCCCAAACCGGGTCCCAGCTCGATGTCATAGCACTATATCGCAGCAATTAAATTGGAAACAAGGCATTGGAAATATGAAAGGCACCCTGCCGTCAGCGTAGGGACTGCAGTGTCACAACACAGGAAGTGTGGAAGCACCCTTCTGAGATCAGTCCTGACCCAGCTGCAGGGTCTGATCTAGAAAGCGCCCAGGGGCCATCCCATGAAACTAAAGGTCAGAAAAATTAGGACCAAAAAAAGGAAGTACTTTTCCACACAGCAGATAAATAATCTATGGAATTCTCTGCCATGGGAAGTGGTGATGGCCACTAGCTTGGACGGCTTTAAAAGGGGCTTAGACAAATTCATGGAAGACAGACCTATTGATGACTAGTCTGAGGGCTATGGGCCACCTCCAGCCTCAGAGGCAAGATGCCTCTCAATCCCGTTGCAGGGGAGCAACAGCAGGAGAGAGGGCCTGCCCTCATTTCTTGTGGGGTTTCCAGAGGTATCTGGTGGGCTGCTGTGTGAAACAGGATGCTGGCCTAGATGGACCTCCTTGGGCCTGATCCAGCAGGGCTGTTCTTATGCAAACAATATCGATAAGGAGGGTAGTTTTTAAAGAATCAAACATGATGACGCCAGCTGCTACAGCAACCCTCTGGCTGCAGACCTGCTGCTGCACTGGCTCTCTTAAGACGGGTTCCTGTTGGAAACAGTAGACACCTTGGCCTCTGGAATCCCTTCTAGGGGAGCCCCTTACCACCCCCACCCCACCACTACCACCACCACCCCACACACACAAATGAGACACGGGGCCACAAAGTGCTTTGAGTGTGCCTCACAGAACGCCAGCAGCCACGCCCTAGTCCCTGACAAGCAATCTCGTGGAGGAGCCCCAGATCACAGTGGGGGCCACGGGGCGGTGCTTCTGTTCCCCAGAGCAACATGCTCATGCCAGGATCTGATTTTGCACCATCAACATATTTTCCCAATATTGCACCTAAATTCTCCCAGCTGTAGCCATAAGCCTCACCTCTCTGCAGCCAGAACCCCATTTGCTCCATGCAAACATCCTTTGCAATAAAGCTCCTGGTTCCAAACTCGAAATCTGTTCCAAAGCTTTTCCCCATGAGATGTCAGCAGCTTTTTGGAAAGTGAGGTTTATTATGTTTAACGACATTTGTGTAAGAGGCCCACACGGCACACATGAATGGGGTTATTGCTAGCTGCCGATCATTTTGCTGCCTTTATTTTAAATTAATGACTTGCAAGTTTGCTGTGGGTTTTTCTTTTTTCTTTGAAATTGTTCAGTTTGACTAAAATGAAAACACATTCCTCTCTTTTAAAGACAAGGAGGAGGCAAGTCAGATTGCCTAGCAAAATTCTGTTTCCAACTGTTGAATGTTATTGCCAAAGCCCTTATAGATCAGGGGTCCTCAGCCTTAGGTCCCCAGATGCTTTCAACCATTGTGGCTGGGGCTGATGGGAGTTGTAGTCCAACAACATTAGGTGACCAAAGGCTGAGGACCCTGCGATAGATTGTATGGGGTAGTAGCTGAAACTGATAGGGCCTTTGGGGACAGGGAGACACTCGATTTATTTTTCTACATAAGCTACTTTGAGAACGTTTGTTGAAAAGTGGTATGTAAAATCTGAAGTGGCTGCAGCAACAGAAGCTCCTCCTCAGGTTTCGCTGGCATCTGTCCCTTTCCCATTCCAGTATATCTGGTTCTGTGATGAACCTGATAAATGCTGGTCCTTCCTAATAGGGAGGGCTTTGCAGATGCAGAGTGGATGTGCTCCGGAGAGAGGAGATCATCCACCACGGGGAGCTGAGGAACAGCTGGGCTTCTCTCAAGGGGCAGCCTGGCAAAGGAGGCCAGATGAGCTCCTGCCCCGTTAGCAGCACATGGGCACCACCTCCACTTGGCTCTGCCCGCCCAGCAAACTCACGGGCCCAGGTGGCGAGGGCTCCTTTCTTGAGCACAGCAGCTGCAAGTTTCCAATAAGGCGTGCGCACGTGAGCGCACTCACAAGTTTTATGATGTCTGCTCAGTTCACTTTAGATCCCACTCAGGCTGAATCAAGAAGGCCCAGTTCTGAATGCAGGTGCGCACACACTGCCTTGATACTTCCGCCCAGAGCAAAATTCATCCCACACACCAATGAAAAAAATTAGAGAGAACACTAGTCCCAACCTTCCATGGAAAGTCCTCCAAGGGCATGTATGCTTTCCCAGCATGCTTTGTGCTGCCAGCAGACTGGGAAGGCTTCATGACCTCAGCAGCTGCTCCCCCACTGGCCATGAAAGCAGGAGGTGGGCGCACACCTGCTAAAGCTGCTCCAGGCTCAGGATAAGAGAGTCTGCTTTACAGGGTATTGTGTCCATTGATGGCAGCCACTGCAGCCACAACTCTCTATGGTTTGTGTGAAGAGGAGGGCATGCTGAGTGCCAACAGCTGAGGCTTCTCATGACTGGGAAAACCAAATAGCACGGAGGCCTCTTCTCTCCCCCACCCTCGATTAAAAGCAGGGTAGCACTGCCCGGAAAAGGTATGAGTTCCAGCGATCAGGCAAATATGGATAGCCGACCACCATCCCTGATTTTAATGGTTATGTCAACCAGCCTGTCCTTTGGGATGCCATCTTGCCCTCATGGTGACTGGGCAAAGAGGCACCTTTTTAGCATGGTAATTCTCTTTTTATAGCAGGGGGAGAGTAACTGGCAGGGGCGGAGCCACCATTGGGCAAACAGGTTCAAAGAACCCGGGCCGCCGCCAATCAGGGGCCGCGCCTCGTGACCCCGACACATACACACACCCCACCTCTGACGTTATTTTGCTCCCCAAATCAAACAAAACAAAATTGGCCAGCGCTGCATTGGCAGCGTGGGCTGGAGCAACTCTCCCAGGCTTTAAAGGCAGAAGTCAGATGGGGGGCGGGGCCAGGGGGCTGTGGTGGCAGCGGAACAGGCTGCCGCCAGCCTCGCTCCGCGCCTGGTAACTGGCCCGTTCCACCCCAGCACAGCAACCCGCAGCAGCTATTGCTGGTGTCTATCTTAGGTTTCTTTTTAGATCGTGAGCCCTTTGGGGATAGGGAGCCATCTTATTTATTTATTATCTCTCTATGTGAACCGCTTTGGAAACTTTTGTTGAAAAGTGGTATGTAAATATTTGTTGTGATTGTTATTGTTCATGCCCTGCTTGTGGGTTTCCTGGAAGCAATAGCCAGCAGGAAGGATGCTGGGCTAGATAGGTCAACCCTGGCCTGATCCAAGATGACTTCTGTTCTTAATGTGTTTGAGATTTCAGTGCAATCTGTTTATATCTAATATGCACAGAGATCCCCCAGCCTGTTTTCATTTCAGTGAGCTGAAAAACCTTACCATGTGATTAAAATTTGGTGGGACATCCAGGAAAAGAGCAGAGACATTTGATCTGGAGCTGCTTCTGGACTGGTCCAGAGCTCACCAGCTGGCCATCCCTGGCAGAGCCAGAAACTGTTTCTCTGCACTTTGCACTCCAAGCAAACCCCATTTCTTGGCTCCCCCAAATATTGTTTGGAGTTGGGGGGGGGAGTAGGGGCAGACAGACCAAGGTTTGCAGCTTCTCCACTGCAGGGCCAAAGAATCCCACCCACCATCCTTTGCAACGAGGCAGGGCCCCCTAGACTGTCAGACCTGACCTGGATAACCCAACTTGCAGTTCTAGTTTTCAAATTTTTCTTGACTGTCAGGAGAACTTTCACAAACATAGAAATAAGGTTGGGTTTTCTCATATTTCAGAGTATGTTAAGCCAAGACTACCAATTTCCAATTTGTGGTGATGTTGGTTCTTTTTTCCCTCTTAAAAAAAAGAAGCCAAAACTGGATGTGAAAAGTGAAATATAAGCAAATGAACCCGAGTAATTAGGTGAGAAACAAAGCAATACATACATGGAGATCTGCCCAAGACGTTTGCATGTTAATCAAAGCTGAGCTGGTCAAGCCGTCTGCAGGCTACAAATCAAAACAACCTGTTAGTGATGCAGTTAGACAAACACAAATCCAACACCTAATGGCAAAAGCAGGGGTCTACATTTTGAACAAAAACAGAGCCTCGTCTATCCCGACAGCACAAGGAGACATCTCAAACATACAGGCAGGCAGAGGTTTGCATAACTGGCAGTGCCAGTCACCTGGGACGTGGTCAGGTACTTATTTATTTAGGACATTTCTATACCGCCCCATACAAAAAAGTCCCTGGGCGGTTCACAATCTAAAAACAACCATCAAAACATTAATATGATTAAAACCATTTAAAATACAAATAAAACCTCAAAACCCCAAAACTTTAAAACTATGAACTAAAGCCCTGGCTAAACAGGTATGTTTCCAGGTCCTTCTTAAAAACATTCAGCAGGGCTGTTGTATCGCCAGCCTGACACAACACGACTCAACAGTTGGGAGAGGCTGGCATGGTCCCTCCCCAAAGGGCCACTGTTGAGCTATGCCAGCGTCCCAATCTTTCAGTGGTGCACAGGCCTCTCTCGGCTGCTCATAGCCTTGGTCTCTCTCTTCCTTGCCCTGCCTGCCCTCAGCTGCCTCCCCCTCCTGTTCAGACAATAAGCTCCTCGGGACTGGAAGCGGCTTGTGGTGCTTCCATGGCACTACAAAGAGCGATGCTCATGGCGAGCACCGGAGATTGTGTTCACCCCAGAAGGTGTTGAGCTGCAACGCTACCGCTCGGCTGTGCCACATCAAAAGAAGGTAGAAGCCTAAGACGGTGCCAAGGTTTTCTTATTACAACATTAAATGCAGGGCTGCAACGTTGTTGTTTTTTAATTTATTTATTTAACATATTTGTATCCACCTGAAAACGCAAGTCTCTGCTGTTGGGTCATGTTGCTGTTGTTTTCTGCAAAACTGAGGTGCCTGTGAGGTTTCCTAGGAGCCCGAGAAGAGGAGCGAGGTGCTTCAGCGCCTCTGCAGCTCAAAGGCCAACCCCAGTTGCTTTTGTTCTCTGTTTAGGGCACGGGTCACCTCGATTTCTGTACCCCCTGGTTACATCGTAACCCAAAAATCCCAGGCATGAGTTTCTCATTTAAAACAAATCCGCGTGCATTTCAGGCATAAGCTCTGAGCTTTCTGGCCCTTAAGAACATTCCCATCTTCTCTCCGTCTCCTGGCAGTGAGCGCCTGGAGGGGAGGGGGTGCACACGGATCTTGTGGCGCCAGTGGTGACAGGGTGCGGCAAACGGAGTCACTGTTTGCCCCTGACACTGCACCACATCTAAGTGGGATTAATCTTTTGCAATTTCAACAGCAGCGCAATGCCAGGGCCTTCTGTAACACACAGACGGAGCCTTTCCGTTTGCTCCAAATTAGCTTAATTAGGAGCAGGCTTAAGGACAGCAGCTTGAAGGCTAAGCCAGAGCGGCAGCAGCGAGCGTGCCAGGGCCTGTGGAGGCATGTGCTATGAGCAGCAGTATCCTGAATACCCTGGTGTTAAAGAGATGTAAGAGAGTAAAATCCACCCAACACATGCGCATCTCTGCGAGATCTTTCTTTGTGCCGAAAGCTGGAAAGGGAAGTACAACACATCTCCAGGCAAAACTACAGATGATGATGATGATGATGATGATGGAGAGGAGAGCTAGTATGGTGGTAGCAAGCACGACTTGTCCCCTTAGCTAAGCAGGGTCCACCCTGGCTGCATATGAATGGAAGACTTGATGTGGGAGCAGCACTGTAAGATAGTCCCCTCAGGGGATGGAGTTGCTCTGGGAAGAGCACTTGCCTACTTGCATGCAGAAGGTTCTAAATTCCCTCCCTGGCAGCATCTCCAAAATACAGCCGAGAGAGATTCCTGCCTGCAACCTTGGAGAAGCCGCTGCCAGTTTGTGAAGACAATACTGAGCTAGATGGACGAATGGTCTGACTCAGTATATAGCAGCTTCCTATGTTCCTATGATGATGGTGGATCTTTCATTAAGAGCAAGCTTGATGGCAGAAGGACATCCTTTTTTCTTTTTTTTACAAAACACAGTTGCAGGGAGGGGGGCATCCAGACTGAGTCCAGGATGCTGAAAAGGGAGGGGTTAACCCTTTTTTTATATTAATAAATAAATCATTTTTAATATCATGGACTACCATGGGCAGCACAAGACAAGCTGTTGATCCATGTATGAAGCAATGGATGGGTGTGGAGCATTAACATCAAAAGTGGCAGGTCTGCCCTCTGACACACTGGGGGTGTGTGTGTGTGTGTGTGTGTGTGTGTGTGTGTGTGTGTAGGACTCCGAGGCCCCGGAAGAGATGGGGTGGGCAGCATTGGCCCCTGCCAGTCACAGGCAAGGAGGTGCCCTGAATGGTGCCTGAAGGACCCGCCTCCCTGGCCCCCAGAACAGGGTCTTCTGCCTGCTGCCCCCCTGGGCTAATCCCCAGCAGCAGCAGCAGCAGCCCGGGCTGCAAAACAGCCATCCTGGCCTGGGCCTCAGGGGCTCCAGCCTGACCCCGGTATTTCTCAGCCACACTGCAAATAATGAGCTGAGCTTTCTCCTGCTTTGGAAGAAGAACGGCCCATCCACAGCAGCAGAGAACCAAGGAGGCAGCGGAGCGCAGAGTACCGGCCGCTCCTCCATCACCGAAAGGGGCCTGCTGGAGAAATCACTCCTGCTTGCAAGCAAGCCAAGCCACACACTGCAGCCGCGGGGGAGCAGGAGGGAGGGGGGGAGGGACAGTCGGTATAGACGGTCTCCCCTCCACAGGGTCTGCTTATTCAGTATCCTCAGAGCCTCTCCTCCTCCTCCTCCTCTGCCACCAGACCCTCTCTTGCCCCATCATCGCCACCACTCCTTCACCTGGCCTCTCTCGCTCTCCCTCTGGCTTCTCAGCCAAGGCAAGGCTGTTTCTCCCCTCCTGCACTGCTCCCAGGATCTTGCTGGCTGGCCCTTCATAAAGCTTAATCAGCAGCAGCAGGAGAAGCGGAGGAATCTTGGGAGGCCTCCCTCGCTGTCTTCTGCTGCAGACTCTCGCCGGGTTGGTGTTGCTTTCATGCCGGGGCTTCTCCTCCAGGCCCTTCTGATGGGGTTCAGCCCATAGGCTGAAGGGAGGCAGGCGACCCACAGCAGCACAGCACAAGGGCCCAGAGGCCAGCTGGTTGGCCCGGGCACTTCCTTTGCTGAACAGGGGCCGCCCGTGGGGTATGCTCTCCACAGCTGTGCCCCATCCCCGCGCCCATGATGCTCTCAGCACGCAACCTTCATAAAGCCCATTTATAAGGGGAATTTCTTCTTCCCCACAGACGTACACAAAGAGCGCAGTTGGGATAACAACCCTGCTCAGGAATTTCCATGCTTGGCCTAATGAGGGAGAAAGGTGCCGTCTTGTGGAGGGAGGAAGCAGGGAGGCACGCATGGGTCGCCGGCAGTGCTTGTGGCCTCCCTGCTTTCATGGGGTTGTTGCCATCTGACCGGCACAGAGGGGATCTCAACGGGACCTCCTGGGAGCCAAGGCATTGGCCGTTCAAGAGGCAAGAGCGAAGGCAGCCCAACTCAGGGCTCAGGCACACAACGGCGCTGGAGCCAGCCCCCATGGAAAGCCCTGGCCCTCCAGGCTGTGTGCACTGGCACCACTCCACCTCGAGCAGCCCCAAGAGCCCTCAACGAAGAGGCACCAGCTCCCAGAGGGACGGAGAGGTTGAGGGCAGCATGCAAGGCAAAGGGAAAGGGCTGGATGAGCCATGGAGGGGTCAAGTGGCAACGACTGGGATGAACACAGCTTGGGACACACCTCAGGCCCTTCCCAGCGCCTCCTCCGCTGCAATATTAGCATGAGGGCTGCCAGAGCAATGCTGTGCATTTCACTATTCCGATCAGTTGGACCACGTTCTGTCAAGGAACCAGCATGGGAGTCTGAAAACCCAGTACAAACCAGTATCTGCCAGCCCCCCCCCCAGGCCTCTGACTGACACCCCGGCCCACCTATCAGATGCCCCCAGGGACCCACCTTTGTCCAAGCTCAGCTCCTCACTCGCAAGGTGCTGGCTGAGCCCGTCCCGCCCCCTCCTGCTCTCCTCACCCCACCCAGAGACCCAGACATTTTGCAATGGACACCCCAGCACACCCCTTGGCTGTGGCATACAGAGCAAAGACTTGGTGGCATCTCCACCCAAGCGGTCCATTGGCCACGGTCCATTAGCCGCATCAAGCTGCATTCGCGGTCCATCAGCCCAAGAGGTTCATAAAGTCCTTTAGCCACCGCACTGCATTGCCGGCAACAGTCCCCAAATCACTGGCACTCCAAACCCCTGCCCTGAGGTGCCTTCAAAGGAAAGGACAGATATCTAGAACGTTGCATGTCTGAAACCGAACTGGGCTGAAACACTGCACAGACAGATGTCCCCGGGGCCCACCAAAGCCTTGTAGGTTGTGCTCCCCTTTGCAGAAGAGGAAGGGGCTGCCTCTTCAAACGAAGCCACAAAGGGTCCCCGAGAGATTTTCCAGGCACTGCTCCCCAGCTGCCCCCCCCCCAGCACTCATATCAGGCAGAACCCCAGAGAGACCTCCGAGGGGAGACCGCCTCCCCCTTGGCAAAGAGGTCCAGCTGCCCTTCCGTTCTGCTTAGCAGATCAAAGGCTGCCCCATGGATTTACCACGGGGGCGGCAGGGAGGAGGATAAAACCAGAAGCCATGACTGCGCCACAAAGGCCGAGCCACCAGGCCTTGTGTGCCACCAGAGGATGGCATTGTGTGCTGAGAGCTACTTCACAAACAGCTCTCACCCCACCCGCCAGATGGAATCTGTCTCAGCTGGAAGAAACCTTCCTTGTACTAAGAGAGAAGCCACTTGTCTGGACTGGCTCAAAAGACATGGATCCATTTCTGGGCACAACTTTAAGGCTCCAAGTGGCCCACGATTGCCTTCATGCGGGAAGGGGCTGTCGCTCCAAGCAGACGGAGCCCATCAGCTTGGCATGCAGGAGGTCTCAGGTTCACTCCCTGGCAGCATCCTCTGGTAGAGACTCCGACCTGAAACCCTGGAGAGACACTCCTAGCCAGCGCAGGCAACACTCAGACCTTGAGGTCTGACTCAAACAGGGTGACTCTCTTATATTTAGCAGGGGGAGAGCAACTGTCCCTATTCAATCCCATCACAGCATCTCTCCAGAAACCTGGTCTGGTGGCAGCAAGCATGAATTGTCCCCTGAGCTAAGCAGGGTCTGCCCTGGTTGCATCTGAATGGGAGACTAGAAATGTGAGCACTGGAAGATATTCCCTTCAGGGGATGGAGCCACTCTGGGAAGAGCAGAAGAAGGTTCCAAGTTCCCTCCCTGGCAGCATCTCCAAGACAGGGCTGAGAGAGACGCCTGCCTGCAACCCTGGAGAAGCCGCTGCCAGTCTGTGAAGACAATACTTAGCGAGAGCTCAGACCAATGGTCTGACTCGGTATATGGTAGCGTCTTACGTTCCAGTGGTTGTTGATGGTGTCTGCCTTAAATTTCCTTCTAGCGTGTGAGCCCTTTAGGGACAAGGAACCATCTTATTTATTATGTATTTGTTTTTCTCTGTGAACCACTCTGAGAGCTTTTGTTGAAGAGCAGTATGTAAATGTCTGTAGGAGCATTAATTGAAGGGCCTTTGGCTCCGGAGGTTAGGCAGAGGCTATGAGGAGCACCATGACGGTGGGAACCCTCGATGAAGTTCCCTTGAGGCTGCTGACAAAGAAGACAGAAGGCCATGGAGTCAGGGAGCTCCTGACACGGAAGGCTGAGCCCCGAGCTGGATGGGCCACGATGAAACTGAAAGGAGCTCCTTGTATGGAGATTTGGGGAGGGGGG
The DNA here is from genome assembly GCF_027244095.1 of Hemicordylus capensis. NCBI lineage: Eukaryota > Metazoa > Chordata > Lepidosauria > Squamata > Cordylidae > Hemicordylus > Hemicordylus capensis. The sequence goes on from NC_069661.1 coordinate 2,668,392, forward strand.
GGCGGGACAGTACAGTCCTTAATCCTAGACAGAGAGGGAAAAGATGTCCTCTTATCTAGAGAAGATCGCTTGCAAGGCACAAAGAAAGACTCGTATGCTGGGAGGCCCGAGTCATTTCCAAGTAAAACTTAACAGTCCTCCTATTGTCTAGTCTGAGTCTCTGCTGCTCTTTCTCATGCTGATGAGAAGAATTGGGGGGCCGGGCAGGGAGAGAGAACTCAAGAACATAAGGAGAGTCCGGATGGATCCGATTATGAAAGGTCCACCTTGCCCAGCATCACACTCTGAGGTCAACCAGATGCCTCCGGGAAACCCACAGAGCAGCAACCCCCACCCCACACCCTCAACAAGTGTTCAGTTACATGGAATGACCACAAATGCTCGTGGCAGGATCTGCTCCTGTACCCTATTTAAAAAGTGATTTCATGTGCAAAGCAGAAGCTAGATCAGGCAAGAGGAGAGCTGGTCTGGTGGTAGCAAGCATGACTTGTCCCCTTAGCTAAGCAGGGTCCACTTAGGGGCCTGATCCAGCAGGGCTGTTCTTATGTTCTTATGTTCACCCTGGTTGCACATGAATGGGAGGCTAGAACTGTGAGCACTGGAAGATATTCCCTTCAGAGGATGGAGCTGCTCTGGGAAGAACAGAAGGTTCCAAGTTCCCTCCCTGGCAGCATCCCCAAGACAGAGCTGGGAAATATCTTCTTGCAACCTTGGAGAAGCCGCTGACAGTCTATGTAAGACAATACTAAGTGAGATGGACCAATGGTCTGACTCAGTATATGGCAGCTTCCTATGTTCCTAAGGCAAGTGACCCCCTTATATTTTGTGCTCATTCAAATGAAAATGTCTCAATTTCTGACATCTAACAAGCCAAAATAGTTAGAAAAAATGGTCTTCAGGGAAAGTTCCCTGCGCAGAGTAGAAGCTGTAGGCTTGGATGGTGGACCTTGGATGGCGGCTTGGAGGGCAGAAAGGACACCTTTAAAGGTCCACGTGAAAAACCTGTGGGTCACTGGAAGACAGAACAGGGATGCTCCTTTCAGGAAGATGGGAATATTGTGAGAGAGAGTTCGAGCTTTGGGGGTAAATAGAGGCATGGTAGAAAGTGGCCTTGAGAGAGTGTTTGTGCTCAGCTCTTGCATACCAGCTTGGAGAAACTGCAGGGCCATTAGGCAGGGCTGGCTTCAATAGGACCAGACCTGGCTCCTACACACCAGCAAAGGATTGCCATCCAAGCAGTCCAATGACAGACTTGAATGGGGGTGGGTGGGTTCCCGGGTTCCCCCTACCTAGAAGCCAATAAATTGGACCTAACCACTTCAGAATAGCCAGCCTTGGCTAGCAAGTACTGTTCAGTTTCCAGACAGCTAATTGGAAGAGACCTGACGGAGAGAGCAGATCTGGCCCCTGTCGTGAAGACTTGGAGGCTTCTAGCATGTGGTTCAACCAACCACAGCTGTCTGAGCCAGGAGGACACGCTTTGAATTTTCAGGCTCTGTCTGCAAATGTTGCATTCCTTGGAGTATTGGGTCAGCATAGGGAATGGCAATGCCATAAAGAAAACCTCTTAGCCCTGACATGGCTAGCACATCTCCTGCAGCAGCTTCTGGACAGAGGCCTCGGAGCTAGAAACTTCTACACCAGGCTTACAAAGAAGCTGAAAGCAAGGAGCCTGAATCTTCCCACTACCGGTTAAAACACTCAGGGATGCCAGGAACACTCTCCCTGACCCAGGGTCTGGCGGCTGCACCGGTCTGCCCTTGAGTGGCCTGTTTTCGCAACGTGCTTGCTGAGAGGTCAGATTTCCACTTCAGCCCCAAACCGGCATCTCAGCAGCTTCTAGATGGGCTGCTGCTGCACCTGATCCCTTCCTGACAATGGACATGAGCCTTGGCTGAGATGTTGCCTGTGTGCAGGAGAAGCAATCTGTGCATCAAGGAGGGCTTGGTAGCTCTTTGTTTATTCACTGGCTGCCCAAGACCCTTGTGCCAGTAGGTCTTCTCCACCAGCCACCTAAGCCAGCAGCCTGGCATCAGTCCTGATCAGCGGCATGGGAGAGCCCCTCCAAGACATCTCCTCAGCCAGCCTGCGTACTGCTAGCTGAGTGCCAAGTTGTCCCTGACTGGGGTGATGAGAGCAAAGGAATGATGCTTCCTTTTGGTGAGGTTGAGCTGAAAGGGAAGGAGGAACCTTTGAAGAGTCCTGGCCTGAAAAGGAGCCCAGTTTACCATCTCCTGGCTCGAAGTGAACATTCCCAGGGACCAGGACGACAGCAAGAGGCCCAAAAGCTCTGCAACCAGCACTCAGAGAGCCCTATCCTTGACCTCTTCCTGTCTGTCCTGGGACAGGAACACCCTGTCCTGGGCAGTGTCCAAAGTCACTCCATGTGATCCAGTATCTGAGTGGTTTGCAGCACACCCTTGTCCCTGTCCATGAAGAAGCTGAATTGTTTGAGACAAGCTAGAATGGTTTGGAGATCTGATGGGGCTTGGTTGGATGAAGGGGACCTCAACAGGAAATCCTTGAGGTAGGGAAGAACAATGATCTTGTGTGGGCGCAGAGAGGAGTCACTCACTAGCACAGCTGGGATCTTGGCAGAGGGGCAGACACAAAACTGACAGGATCTGTTGTACAAAAATATCAGGTAACTGTAGGATACATGCAGGTAGACATCCAAAAGGTCAACTGCAGACAGAAAATCTTGTTTCCAGATTGCTCAGATATGGACCAAAGAATCTCCATATACAATTTCTGTTTTTAAAAAATGAGCTACATGTTGAGACCCTATAGGTCTGAGATAGGTACATAGGAAACTGTCATATACTAAGTCAGATCACTGGTCCATCTCACTCAGGGTTGTCTACACAGACTGGCAGCGGCTTCTCCAAGGTTGCAGGCAGGAATCTCTCTCAGCCCTATCCTGGAAATGTTGCCAGGGAGGGAACTTGGGACCTTCTGCTCTTCCCAGAGCAGCTCCATCCCCATGTAATCTCCCATTCTTATGCAACCAGGGTGGACCCTTCTTAGCTAAGGGGACAAGTCATGCTTGCTACCACAAGACCAGCTCTGGTGTGTAGCTAGTGCTGGATTATCTTTCTAATGAGACAATGTTTTGCCTAGAACTTGGAATTAGGGGAAATCAGGGAGGTTTCTTGAGGAATTCTGGTAAATTCCAAGGCGTAGTCCCTGGACACCATTTCCAAGACTAAGATGCCGCACGTTAGCTCTGTTCACACATCCATTGCACCCTCCATTGTGCATCTTCTCGGTCCTGTCCTGGCTGCCCACAAAGCAAAGGCAGATATCAGTCAAAACCTGCTAAGATGGCCCCTCTGGGGCTCTGCCTGCCTGCCTGCCTGGAGAGTGGAAGCCTTTAAGGGGCAGAGCTCTGGCACTCTTCCTCCACTCTCTTTGCTTCTGCCAAGCATGACAACAGCCGGGGGCATGGTGGTGTGGGAGAGGCTGGCTCTGCAGTGGGCTCGGGTTCCAGGGGTGCTGCTCCAGCGAGCCCAGGCCCTGAGGCAGCTTCCTTGGGGGACCAGCTCTGTGGCTCCCGCAGGTTCTGGGCTAGTGTCAAGGTCCAGACTTGGCGCTAGCCCGGCCTCCTCATTTTCTGCTCTGGGGCCAATGGAGGTCTGGCCTCCATGGCATCTGATTTAGAGTCCCTTCTGTGGGTGGGTTTGTGACAGGCTGGACCATGACAGAGTCAACCTGGCAACAGGTCAAGGAGTCCGTCCTTCCTTCCCTGGATCCAGCATCAGAAGATGAGTGGAGGAGGGACTCCCTATCTTGGAGGAAGCCTTGGAGAGTTGCGACTTGGTCTTGAGCTTCTAAACAGATTTGGGCTTGGAAGGGCTGCAGGGGCCAAAGTCCAAGCACTCTTACAACCCTCCTTTTTAGAGGAAGGGGAGAGGCCCTTCTTTTCACCTCTGGTTTCCAAGAGGAGCTCCATCTTTTTTTCTTCTTCTTCTTTTTTTAACATTTTATATCCCGCTCTTCCTCCAAGGAGCCCAGAGCGGTGTACTACATGTTTGGGTTTCTCCTCACAACAACCCTGTGAAGTAGGTTGAGAGGCTGAGAGAGAAGTGACTGGCCCAGAGTCACCCAGCAAGTATCATGGCTGAATGGGGATTTGAACTCGGGTCTCCCCGGTCCTAGTCCTGCACTCTAGCCACTACACCACGCTGGTGCACATCTGTTACTCTCCAGACACTTTATTGCCAGGGAGAGGCTTGTCTGCCAGGCAGGCTCCAGAACCTGCAGCTACGGCGTGTGTACAGAGCCCAACTGGACCAAACTGGAAAGAACTGAGGCGGGGGGGGGGGGCAGGGGGGGACAGCTAGAAGGGCAAGGGCTCATTAAGAGGCATTAAGAGACTTGGACTTGGTAAGAGCAGCCAGATTAGCAGCAGGCAAAAGGGAATTGGCAGCCAAAGCCCCGGAGGCTACTGCAGATGCCTCTGATCCTTTGTGCAGAGAGGTTTCAAGGGGAGAATCGCTCAGCTGACTCTGCTGCCCTACAGAGTCAGACCTTTGGTTCATCAGACCCAGGGCTGCGCACTCTCCGTTGCCTCTCCAGAGTCTCAGCCAGAGAGAGGCCTTCCCAGCCATGCTGCTCAAGGGCTGCTTTCTAGAGAGGTCCGGGACTGGACCTGGGAGGGACTTCCCTGCAAGGCAAGCATGCATCCGGCCACTGAGCGAAGGAGAGGCTGAACCTGAGTTGAGAAGAGCTCCTGGAGAGTCTGCTGTGTGGACTGTAAAATGCCCCATTACCTTTGGGATAAGGTATTGATCAGACTGTGCCGAGCTGTGTCCTTGGCAGAATTAGTCTGTTATCCCCAAGCCTGTCTCAAGGAGTACCAGGAACAGCACAGCCTGAGATATGGTATCTGACAGAGGGAAAGCATCACTCATTCAGTCATCAGGCTGTGAAGTTCTGCTTGAAACCAGAGAGGTCACTGGAATTCGTAACCCCCCAGGCTCAGGTTACAAGCCCCGCCAGCTCAAATGCTCAGCATGCACTCTATCTCCCTCCCTGAAATATATTCAGCTTAGATTTTAATCCGAGCTGCAGAAGAACTGAAATCCTCCCTCTCACTCACTTGCTTGCCTCCAACTCCATCCCGGTCAGGGCACGAGAAGTCCAATTTATCCTGAATTAAGCCCAGAACAAGGAAAACAGGTTCCCAATATTTTGGGGAAGAGCTTACTCCAAACCAGTTCAAGGTAAATTGAGGAAGGGCAGGGAGGGGTGCCGGCAACCTCACTACTTGAAAAAAATTCAGAGTAACATTGTTATTTTGTTTTTTGACTTGGTGTAAAATATGATTTGGCAATTCTGGATCAGAGAGTCCAAAGCCCTTGACAATGCCAGCTATATTCCTAGGCAAACGTAGAGGAAGATGGATATTCCGCTTCTCCTCTCCCTTGCTTTGATTATTGAGCATTACCTGGACTGGAATGAGGGGCTCCTTGTCGTCAATATCAATGAGAACGTCATCTCTAGGAGTGAGGCTCACGTCATCTGAGGAGGAGGAGGAGAAGGAGGAGAAGGAGAAGTACATGAGGGGTCAAGGACTGGAGTTGTGCACCATCCCGGTCTGGCTCTGTCTTTGGACCAATTTCCAGACTGTTTGGGCTTGTCAAACTGGCCTCACAGAAAGCTCAGTACAGCTTCACTCTGCTGCTGTTCAACCCACCCCGCGGAGCTGCCTTCCTTCAGTGGGCTGAACCAGGACTTGTGTCGTGATCTGGCTGCATTCCGCACCATTCGCAAGACAGGCTCAAGAGACACAAATCCGTAGTGGCCCAAATGCTGGCATGCCCCCTCTTCCAGATGACCTCTCTGCCCACTGCTCTTCCTGGCTTCTGACGAACATCAAAAATACATTTACTTAAGCTTACAAAGCCAAATGATTGCCTACTTCTTGAAATATTTCCCTTGAACTGCATGGTTTCATGTTTTACCTATTTATTATTATTTTTTATTGTATTATTTATTAAATATTACTAATGCCTGTAAGCATGATATATACAAAACATTTAGAGAAGAGCTGGTTAGATACCAATTGATTGATTGATTGATTGATTGATTGAATTAAAAAATGAATGAGTTCCGGAAGGAGACATGACTAGGGCACTTTCCAGACTAGCTTCTCAAGAGCAGCAAAATGCCTCTGTTCAGGCAAGTTGCACTGAAAACATAAATAGCAGGGGGAGAAGTCTTGTAGCAACTAACAACCCCCCAAAACAGCAACTTCCTTATGCCAGATATACGACGTCCTTGCTCTATATTGCAGCAATTAAATTTGAGACAAGGCATTGGCAATGTGAAAGGCACCCTGCTGTCCACATAGGGACTGTGGTGTCACAATGCAGGAATTGTGGAAGCACACTTCCAAGATCCGACATGACCTCGCTGTAGGGTCTAATCTGGAAAGTGCCAAGGTGAACAAGCAAGAGTTGCAAAAGCAGCAGGATTTCATTGGGATCCTGGAACCTAGGGAAATTGACCAACATGTGCCAGCAGATGGAAGCTGCCCATTTTTATGCCAAAGAATGCCAAGTGTCCCTTTCCATACCTGCCTGTGTTTCAGGAAACTCCACGTCCTCCTGGTAGGGATCACAGTAGTATTCCTCCAGCGACTGGATGGTGCACTGCCCCACCACAGGCTTGCGACCAAAGGGCCTGTTGTCGATGACTTTGATGGTGATGGGAGGGCTGTACAGGCTTTCTCTCGGCAGGCGCTGAAGCCAGAAAAAGCAAGGTTAGTGCAGCAGGAGGGAGAGAGAAGAGAGCAGCCCCTGTCCATCAAGCACATGTGATACTCTAGCTGAACAGAACAAGGGAAGGCTGTGCCTGTAGAGGTAAAAGGAGGCAGGAGACCATCCCTCACCACTTCCATGAAGAGGACAGACACGTCAAAGTTGGGGTTCTTCTTGAGGTTCTTGATGACACACGACTGGACCATTTTCCCACCACACTCCACCAGGAGACTGGGTGAAGTTACACTGGCCATCTGGTAGCTTTTCAAGTTCCGGAGCCCCCAGGCCAAGATCTGCAATTGGAAAGGCCATGAAAAAGGATCAGGTATTCAAAGCAACCATCTAGCAAAGGAGAACCACATGAAGGTCTGGACCACATGAAACACAGTCAGATTGGCCGTGGCTCCTTTTTGGGTGCCATGTGGGTTGTTGAGGGGTGGCAAGAAACTTAAGAACATAAGAACAGCCCTGCTGGATCAGGCCCAAGGCCCATCTAGTCCAGCATCCTGTTTCACACAGTGGCCCACTGCAACTCAAAGTTCTGACTCAAAGAATCTCTGCCCTTTACAATGGAATTCTACTTCTCTTTACAGGGATATTCTTGGGGGTCCACCTCCAGCACGTGAGGCCCTTGCATGGACTTCCACACTCACCTCAATGGCTGTAAGTTGAAGCTCAGGCTTGATTCCTTGAGGGACCATGTAGATGTTGGGCTCCCTCTGCGGTGGGGGGTACGGCAGGTCCGAATCTGCAGACTGGAGGAGGAAGGAAGCCAAGAGAGACAGGACACTCCTTTCAAATGGCAAAAGGCGCACACACACACACACACACACACACGGCACAGGGTCTGGCAACTCCCTCCTTCCTTTAATGCCTCCCACAGTAGAAACAAAGGGCGAGTACAAATGTCCTACGGGAGGGATTGTCTTACTCTTAGCTGCTTTGGGTCCACTTGAGGAAAGCGAGGAAAGCATAAAAAGCAAGCAAACACATGGGAGTGCCATGATTTTGAGTGGAGCGGCAGCTGCTTCCAAAACCAAGGGAGATGCCAGCCCTGTGGAGTTCCCCAATTCAGACGGTTTCCAAACCTCTCGTTTCTTGCCACTTGAAAGCATCACTGTGAGTCCACAAGATTAAGTTGTTTAGTGCAAGGTGCTGAGGAGGGGGAGGGGTCTCAAACCAGGGCGCGGGGGCCAAGGGGAGGTCTCCAGCTGCAGCATCCAGGAATCGGGCTCCAGCACCTTCCCCCTCCCTGCACCACCAGCCCACTTTCCCCCCTGGAAACCTGGCAGTCTGAGCTCAAGGGTGCCATCTAGGCGGCAGTGCCAGCCTGCATGAGCCCCTAGTCTGCTGACCACAAGAGCCAGCCAATCCCAGACCACCAGGCCCTATAAAACCCTGGTCTCAGAGCTTGCTTCTCATTCTGGGCAACTCATCTCTCAGGGAGGACGCTGCTGCCTCCTCACCGACTTCCTTTCTCTGGGCGCTGCCTTGGATGACACAGCTTCCTCCGGGACTCACCCCTTTGCCTCTTCTGGGCCACTTGGGCTAACCACCAGCTCCCCTGAGCCCTGGAGCCTGGCCCGTGCTGAGGTCTGACACCTGCTTGTTCATTTCTTCTTGTGGTTTTTGCCCTTATTCCCTCCCTCCCCTCTAAACAACTGTGAACTATTTGGTTCTCTTTCCATTAAAGGAAACGTATTAGAAAGGTTTCGTTTCTTCATTCTGCGCGGTGGGCCAAATGTGGAAATTGGACCCCATTGGGGGTCTCCTTTTCAGAGGAGAAAAACAGGTCTGGGGAATTTGCTTTCTGGGCCTTCAGGACCTAGCAACTACGGGCTACAGTTGTTGGCAGATTAAGCAGAGCCCTTGACTGGATTGTGCAACGTGGAAATTAAAAATGACTTGCATCCTGCCATGGAGACTGGAGGTGACATCACAGGCACTAGCAAATCAGCGCTGCCCACAGCTGGCTTTCCTCCTTTCAAACTAATCACTCCAAAAAGAACAGATTTTTTCTAGTGTTCGTTCTGGGAGAGGAAAAGGGACATTTGAAATCAGAACAGTGAAGCCACTTCCAAACCCACCCCACTGTTCTTCTCTTTGCTTCCCTTTTTCCAGTTAAGAAAAGGTTCCCAAGATCATCCTGACCTTGATTTTTTGAGTTTAGAGTCTCCAAGGGAAAGCAAAACCCTCGGGGGAAACGCAAGGCGGCCCTTAACTGAGGGCAGTTGGAAGTAATTTAGGACGTAGTCACTCTTTCCAGGCTAAAGCATTATTGCATTAAATTAAGGAGGCATATATATTTCAAACATTGGATCAGGTCGTATTTATTTATAGACCCCTATATATGTACATTTAATAAGACTACAGAGCAAGGTTGCCTGGTGGTGGCACGCCAGCGGCGCTTGATGAGAGGCTGTAATTTTCCTTGGCGGTAGCCAGGAGCTGCCAAATCAAAACAGCTTGTCGTGAAGGACGCCGTTGCCAGCTCCGCTCAGGGGTAATGAGAGCCGCAGATGCACCTCAAGATGGGAGCCCCTGGCCAGCCACCAGCACCGGCTGCAAAGGATTGAGGGGGTGGATGGGAGCTCTGCCACACCGCCGGCCCAAAGCGGAGCGGCTTTTCTGACCCGTGGAAAGCTACTCTGCAGCCGGGCTCCACAGTGGGAAGGGCTCCTGCACAGCCCCATGCAGCCCCCCCCCCCTTGGCCCCCACTATGCAAGATGGCCCCCAGCAGCAATGACTTTGAGCGGGACTGTGGAGCTGGGGAATGGAGCCATTTGGGAAAGTAAAGCACTGGGACCGAAAGCTGTACCCCAGGGGCCCCCAGTGTCATAGGAACAGAGGAAGTTGCCATATACTGAGTCAGACCCTTGGTCCGTCTTGCTCAGGATTGTCTACACAGACTGGCAGCAGCTTCTCCAAGGTTCCAGGCAGGAGTCTCTCTCAGCCCTATCTTGGAGAAGCCAGAGAGGGAACTGGGAACCTTCTGCTCTTCCCAGAGTGGCTCCTTCCCCTAAGGGGGATGTCACTGGACAACAACGCCCATCACCCCCAGACCAGGGACTGGGCCGTTGTGGCTGGAGATGGTGGCAACTGTAGTCCATCAACAATGGGGGGAGGACCCAAGTGCAAGACCCCCTGCTGGAATCACAACTTGTGGATTAAAGCTTTGAGCTTCATTCAACTTTAATAGTAATAGTAGTAGTTGAACACAGCTCTTCCACAGTGCATGCACAGACCCTTGCCCATGGTGGGGCTTTGGGAGGAGGGAGAGGTCATTTGGGAACACACATCCCACTTCTTCTGCAAGGAGAAGAGGTCTTCTCCATGGCACAGACCCTCCCTGACTCTGCCTGAGCTCCCACATTTTGTGTACTGAACCAGTTAATGTATTGGGCTGTTAATCAGCTAAAAATCCATGAAGTGCTTGACAGCAATGATCAACAATGAATATTAGTCAACAGAGTAACATTAGGAGCCTCGAGTCCCAGCCCCTGGCAGAGGATTCCTTTGGGGATGTGAGGTGCAGCAGGAGAGGTTAGGTGTGGGGGGCAGGGACAGGAAGCAAACGGGGGCTCAGGCAGGCAAGAGGAGTTCAGGCTGTGCCTGAGCAACAAGACGTTCAGCCTGAGGGCCTGCATCAAATGCCTTGAAGGCGCAGGTAGAACCCCATTGGCCCTTTTTGCCGCCTGACCTCTGCTGAGCCAGTCGCTGCAATACCACCTTCTGGCCTCCTCAGCGGTGGTGCTGCTGTGCAGCAGAGAACAGGCCAGCAGCTCCCCCCAACCCTCCTCCTCCTCCTCCTCCTCCTCCTCCTCCTCCTCCTCCTCCTCCTCCTCCTCTCAGACGAAGGTGCCTGCAGGGTCCTGCTGCTGGATTTCCTGGCTTGGCTCCTTACAGGAACTGGAAACAGGCGGTTCTCCCGCAGCCAGCTTTCAGGTTTGGAATCCAGCATTTCAGGGTTCCAAGAGGCGCTGGTGACCCCTCTGTGGGGGGCTCCAACACCGGAAGCCTTTCACACCTGCAGACGGGTTGCCAGTGGGTAAGTGTTGCCTTCATGCCAAGCAAGGGATTGGGAGGACCAGGTGGCCGGTGTTAAGGCAAAGCAGGGCAGAGTCACCTGTGGGGCTGAGCAATGGCCAAAAAGAGTTTCACTTTTTAAATGTGTGTGTTTCTCCCCTCCAGAACCTAAGTGAGCTGGTGAATCCAGACAGGATGAAAAATCAGAGAGGAGTGCCAGAGGAAACGGTGGCATCAGTAAGCCAAGTCCTTGTGACTTTCATGGGGAAGCTCAGCAAGCACTGCCCTGCTGGATCAGGCCAAAAGCTCCAATGGCCGGAGGAGTTGCAACCTGACAACATCTGAGGACCCAAGTTTGAGATGCCCCAATCTAGTCCATCACACTTTTCAAGAGCAGGCAGCTGAAGAGCTCTGCACCCTTACAAGTATGGCACAAAAGTGACGGGCTTTCCTGCTGTTTGTGCCCAGCCTCCAGGTACTCAGATATAGTGCCTCGGGACCTGGAGGCTCTATTGTTATCCATCCCAGCTCAGAACTATTGACAGACTTGTATCCCATGAATGGTGCACTGCAGCTCTTTGGCATGTTTGCTCAGTCCCCAGCTGGTGGCAAAGCGAGGAGGAAAAGGATGGGCAGCCAATATGAATAGATACCCATTGGAGAAGCCCTTCATAATAGAGAGTGGGTGTGCACAGCTGCAGAGCGCCAGTCCCAGCAGAGGCAAAACGGAAGGGGAGAGAAAGCAAGAGAGATCATTAGGGACCGGCAACCAACCAGCACATGCAGACTGTGAGGGAGGGGCCCTCTCGTGCCCACGTAGATTCTTACATAGGAACATAGGAAGCTGCCATCTACTGAGTCAGACCATTGGTCTATCTAGCTCAGTGTTGTCTTCACAGACTGGCAGCAGCTTCTCCAAGGCTGCAGGCAGGAATCTCTCTCAGCCCTATCTTGGAGATGTTGCCAGGAAGGGAACTTGGAACCTAGATGCTCCTCCCAGAGCGGCTCCATCCCCTGAGGGGAATCTCTTCCAGTGCTCACACTTCTAGTCTCCCATTCATATGCAACCAGAGCGGACCCTGCTTAGCTAAGAGGACAAGTCATGCTTGCTACCACCAGACCAGCTCTCCTCGCCCAGTCTTCTGCTCCACTGATGGCGCAACCCTGGAGCAGAGAGAAGCAGGCTTCTCCCCACTCTGAAGCTTTAAAGGAAGGGAGGGGGGACATCATCTGGGTCTGAAGGAGACTTCTCTGTAGGAAATCAGCCTTGCCTTCTTGGCCTTGCAGCACTGCCTGTCAGGGGGATTCCAGGGCCCCTTGCAATGCTGCAGAATGGCCCAACTGCATTCTGGGGGAAGTCTTGGTTCTGCCCCAGGAGCCTCTTGGGGTTCTCCAAAGCAAAGGTCAGCAAGAGCAGAGAGCTGTGCCCAACCTTCCCCTGCAATGCTCAGCCACAGAGGGATCAACCGTCTGGTTCCAGCAGCTTCATAGCAGTACAAATAATCAGCATTTACGCTGACCCTCTAGCTTTCCGACGAAACTTGTCGCTGTCCTTACAACAACCCTGTTCAAGAGGCTGGTAATATTCCACATCCTGTTGCAGACAGGTGGTTGAGGCCGAGAGAAAGCCGCCTCAAGTCAGCCAGAAGCGAGATCGGAACGGGAGACTGCCAGGTTGGCTCAGCCTTTTAGCCACTGTGCTGTACCAGCTCACTTCTCGCCATGAACAGGAAGGACCATGAAAAACAGGGGCGGACCCCCCGGCGAGGCGAGGCGAAGCAGCAGCCTCAGGTGGCCACTGCAGCGGACTAAAGTGGCACAGGCCTCCCGGAAGGCGGTGAGGCCAGCACAGGAGGAAGAGGGCAGTGTCTGGGCTGCTGAGGCAGGGGACCAGGCCAGTGAGGAGCTGGGGCGGCCTCAGCACCATCTCTGGGCACAGGGGTGGGCTGGCAGTGGAGGCAGGTGGCCCAGGGCCTTCACCTCTAGCAGTGACAGGCAAGGGGGCGACCCTGATGAAAAAGCAAAACATATCTGAACTGAGCATCAGATTCTCTCATTCTGAGCAAGTGATCTTCTGCTTTGATTAGCTTGCAACAATCGTAGTTAAATTAGAATTAGATCTCTGCACGGACTTCCAGGCTTTCGCTCAGTTTACGTTCTTTTCAACTGGGGAGTTCACCTGGATCAGGCCTTTTGAGAGAGAAACCCTTTTATCAAATAAAGCCTTACCTCATCCAAAACGGAAGATGGCTCAGTCTGTAGAGTTCCCCCATTTGCACAGGTGAGTGCACAAGGAATTGGGGCAAGGGGAGAGACACGGTGAGCGAGAGAGAAAAGGGTTAGAAATGCAGTGTTCATAAAATAAATTTTTAAAAGACAACAGCGTTAGAAACTGCATTGTGTATCAACATGCAGCATGATGGCAGTTATAAGCAGTAACCGTAGAACAGATCTGAAAGACAACAGACAAGTTCTAAATTTCTAGATGTGTTGTGAGCAGCAGTGGTTGCAGCCCAAAGCATAGCCCTGGATAACTCAGCATTCAGAAATGGACAGTGGAGACACCAGATTAGCAGCCACAGGTCCTAGCACCAGTAAGGAACGGGATTTGGAGCAACCACTAGAGCTGCGTGTATGGGTGGCCGTGACTAGGGTCGCTCGGTGGGAATTCCACCTGTCCACCCTGGGGGGCACCAGGCCCTCCTCTTTTTCACGCCAAACTCACAGGCCTGGTGCACTGGAGATGGGTCTCGCCACACATGCACTCAGACACACAGCCGCATTCCACACAGTCCACTCCCTGAAGTCCCCCAGGAATCGCAACCAAGAAAAGGAACTTACCTCAAAACCAGGGATGTGGTGGATGGCCGGCTGCGAAAAGCAAAAGACATAGGTTCAGTTCACTGCCCTGTACTGAAACGAGAGACCTCTTGGTTATTTCTTTAATGCCCAGGATGGGTACCCTGCTATCCCATGAGAAAAATCCTCAAGGCCGATTCTCACATGCCGGGAGGAATGCCAAGGCCTCCTGACATGTAGCTGTGATATCCCAACTGGCATGCAGCTGTCCCAGATGGCTGGCAGCTGGAGTTAACCACTTCCCCAAATGGTCACATCTCAGTTCATTCTTTGCAAACCTAACGGTTCCATACAGGTCACCATGGGCAACATCAACCTGCCTTCTGAAATTGGAAGGCCTGTCCAAATGAAGAGAACAGAAAGGAACACAAACTCTGGCAAAAGAAATGCAAGGTGACAATAAGAGACGCAAAAAGAGAGTTTGAGGAACATTTAGCTAAAGGCATCAAGGGGAATAACAAAAACTTCTTTAATTACATCAGAAGCAGGAAACCTGCCAGGGAGGTGGTTGGACCATTAGACAATGAGGGAGTGAAAGGGATTATTAAGGTGAATATGGAGGTTGCAGAGAAGCTGAATGAGTTCTTTGTGTCTGTCTTCACGGCAGAGGATACTGAGCATATAACTGTTCCTGAACCAGGCTTTTCGGGGATGGAGGTTAAAGAACTGAGTCAGATAAAAGTGACAAGAGATGATGTTCTAAACTGTCTGGAAAAACTGTCTGGAAAAAGCAAATCGCCAGGATTGGATGGCATCCATCCAAGAGTTCTAAAAGAACTCAAATGTGAAATTGCCATCCTCCTTGCTAAAATATATAACTTATCCCTGCAATCAGGCTCTGTACTAGAGGATTGGAAAGTAGCTAATGTAACACCTATTTTCAAAAAGGGATCCCGGGATGATCCGGGAAATTACAGGCTGGTTATCTTAACGTCCATTCCAAGCAAATTGATGGAAAGCATCCTCAAGGATAAAATTGTAAAGCACATAGAAGAACAGGCCCTGCTGGGAGAGAACCAGCATGGCTTCTGCAAAGGTAAATCTTGCCTCACCAACTTTTGGAGTTCTTTGAGAGTGTCAACAAGTGTGTGGATCAAGGTGATCCAGTTGACATAGTATACTTGGACTTCCAAAGAGCTTTCGACAAAGTTCCTAATCAAAGACTCCTGAGAAAACCTAGCAGTCACGGGATAAGGGGACAAGTACATGTGTGGCTTGCTAACTGGTTGAAAGACAGGAAACAAAGGGTAGGTATAAATGGAGAGTTTTCGCAATGGAGGGAAGTAAGAAGTGGGGTCCCCCAGGGATCTGTACTGGGACCAGCAGTGAGGTGGCCAAATTTGCAGATGATACCAAACTCTTTCAGGTAGTAAAATCCAAAACCAAATCCAAATCCAAATCCAAATCCAAAACCTTTTGTGAAATCCAAAACCAAATCCAAATCCAAATCCAAATCCAAAACCTTTTGTGATCCAAAAGGTTATCTCCAAATTGGGTGAGTGGGCGACAAAGTGGCAAATGAGGTTCAATGTAGGCAAATGTAAAGTGATGCATATTGGGATGATACACAACTTCATGTATACATTGATGGGATCTGAGCTGTCGGTGACTGACCAGGAAAGGGATCTTGGGGTCGTGGTGGACAGCTCGTTGAAAGTGTCGACTCAATGTGCGGCAGCTGTGAAAAAGGCCAATTCCATGCTAGGGGCATTAGGATTGAAAATAACACGGCTAATACTATAATGCCCTTATACAAAACGATGGTGCGGCCACACCTGGAGTACTGCGTACAATTCTGGTCACCACATCTAAAAAAGGACATTGTAGAACTGGAGAAGGTGCAGAAGAGGGCAAACAAGGTGATCAGGGGCCTGGAGCACCTTCCTTATGAGGCAAGGCTACAACACTTGAAGCTATTAAGTTTAGAAAAAAGGCGACTGCACGGAGACATGATAGAGGTCTATAAAATCACTTATGGAGTGGAGAAAGTGGATAGAGATAAATTTTTCTCCCTCTCACATAACACTAGAACCACGGGTCATCCCATGAAATTGATTGCCAGCAAATTTAGGACCAACGAACTGAGGTACTTTTTCATACAATGCATAATTGAGGAATTCTCTGTCACAAGATGTGGTGACAGCCAACAACCTGGATGGCTTTAAGAGGGGTTTGGCTAATTTCATGGAGGAGAGGTCTATCATCGGCTTCTAGCTGGAGGACTATAGGCCACCTCCAGCCTCAAGGACAGGATGCCTCTGAGTACCAGCTGCAGGGGAGTAACAGCAGGAGAGAGGGCACGCCCTCAAGATGATCAGTGGCATCTGGTGGGCCACTGTGTGAAACAGGATTCCGGACTCGATGGGCCTTGGGCCTGATCCAGCAGGGCTGTTCTTATGTTTTTAACCCACAGGGTCGCCTGGGATTACAGATCTACCTTGCCAAACACTTATTAGGTGGCCATAACCTCTCAGGCTCATTTCCTTCCCTGTAAAAGGGGATTTTATGGGCCAGCCACACAGACTAACTTCTTGTAATGAAGAGAAAATGATTTTAGAATGTTTGGGCTCTTTCCATGGGGTCTGCGTAGCTCACCCTGCCCTTAGTAGCCCTGACTAGGCAAAATCCTGGATCCTTCTACACCTGCCTGGAATGGTTGATCCAACACTTGCTTGATCCAAAAAGGAATGGTCAGAGAAAACCTGCCTGCCCACCACTCAAGGAATTAGGCAGTCACATTCTGAAGACCCATCTCTTCAGCTTGGCTTTTAGTAACATTTAAGTGGTTTTAATGGTTTTTAAAGTAGTTTTATGTTAACATTTTAAATGGTTTTACTTTTGACTGTGAACCGGCCTGAGCCATTTTTGGATGGGCAGTATATTTTTTATTTATTAGATTTTTATACCGCCTCACCCAGATGGCTCTAGGCGGTTCACAGATATAAAAACAGATTTTAAAAGGCAAATAAACAACTCATTAAAACCAGTTTAAAATCATTTCAATACTCGCTAAAGGCCAGGCTAGAAAAATATGTTTTAATGGCTCTTTTAAAGGCTGCTAAAGATACTCCAGAGCCCTGGAGCAGTACAGAGAAGGCCCAATCCTGAGTCACCAGGCAAGCTGGCAGCAGCCGGAGACGGACCTCTCCCAAAGACCTTAAAGTGTGGCGGGGATCATCCTGAAGAAGGCGCTCTCCGAAGTAACCCATTCCTAAGCTTTTTAGGGCTTTAAATGTAATAACCAGCACTTTGTATTTTGCCGGAAAGATATTGGCAGCCAGTGCAGCTGTTTTAAAACAGGCATAACATGGTCACTTCAAGAAACCCCCAAGACCAATCTGGCAGCTGCATTTTAAACTGACTGAAGTTTCCAAACAACATACAAAGATAGCTCCATGTACAGTGCATTGCAGTAGTCAAGCCAAGGAGCTACCAGCGAGCGCACCACAGTTTTGAGACCATTATCTTCAAGGAACAGACGTAACTGTGATATCAACCATAGTTCATTGAAAGCATTCCTGGACGCTTTCCAGATAGCGAGCTTCAAAGTGGTGTAAGCAGTGACATATTGGCAGTCAACCCGTAAATGAAGTGTATGAGCTGTTAGTTGCAATGGTTGGTGGTAAAGCTCTGGTCATTCATATTGCTGCCCATTACCACCTTTTTTCCAAACAAGAACAGTTCATATTCCTCATAAGATATACTCTCTGTGCCCTCCTCCTGCCTCATTTTGGGCCAACGGGGTCGCAGAGGGGGTGGGGTGGGGTGGGCCGCCCCCCTTTTCTCATTCACTTTTGCAAATGATGACGTGAGGAGGGTTTTTAAATTTTTATTTTATTTTATTGGTGGCTTTGTGCAAAGCCACCTGCAGGGGGAACACCATGGCTGCTGAGAGCCAAACACAAAAGCACTGGTTGAAAATTGAAATCTTGTTTATGGAGAGGAGTGGAATCAAAAGGAAATTAAGAAACTGATTGGAAAGAAGCAAGTTCAGCACACGATTGTTAATGCCAGCAACTGTGCCCAATTTTAGAGGCTGAAAGAAGAACCGAGAGCACAGCACCAGAGAAAGAATGTACTCACAGAAAACCAAAAAGAAATAAAATCACAAGTTGTTCTAGTAAGAACTAATCCGCCTACTTTCCTTTCACTGTCTCTACATCTAGACTAAATTTGGGACAAATCAAGGTCAACAAGTAAGATCACTTGTGCCTCAAATGTTCATATGTCTGCCATCTTGGATTGGGGCGGATGTCGTCATTACAAACTGCACCATTGAGGTGTCCCTGTGTGTCACTCACTACCGCTGTTCCAAATTTGGTTCAAATCAGTTAGACAGTCCTCAAGTTAGTGCACTTTTGCCTCAAAAGTTTATGCATCCACCCCCTGGGATGGGGGTGGGTGACATCATCATAAACTACACCATTGGGGCATCCCTATGCGTCCATTCAGCTGTAGTAAATTTGGTTCAAATCAGTTAAGCAGTTCAAAAGTTAGCTCACTTGCGCCTCAAAGGTTTATGCTTCCACCATCTTAAATCATGGTGGATGACATCATCACGAACTACACCACTGAGGCGTCCCTGTGTGTCACTCACTACATATGTATGTAATGTAATTTGTTTCAAATCAGTTGTTTCAAATCATCTACAAATTAGCTCACTTGCACCTCAAACATTCACGGGTCCACTATCTTGGATTGAGGTAGATGACATCATCACAAATTACACCATTGAGGTGTCCCTATGTGTCCCTACAGCTGTAGCAAATTTGGTTCAGATCGGTTAAGCGGTTCACAAGTTAGCTCACTTGCACCTCAGAAGTTTACGCATCCGCCATCTTGGATCGGGGTGGATGACATCATCACAAACTACACCATTGAGGTGTCCCTACAACTGTACCCAATTTGGTTCATATCGGTCCAGGCATTGCGAAGTTGATAGGGGGGTACACACGGGGACACACACAGAATGCCAGGTGATATCATAAGCCTGCTGGAAAGTAGACTAAAAAGAGATTTAAGATCAGCAGAGACGGAGAAGAGTGAAAAGCAAATACAGATTATATTTAGATTGGATTGCATCACTGCACTGTTGCGCAAGAGCCCTGGAGGAAATTTTTTTTAATTCTAAGGGGTTTTTTTAGAAGCTGAGAGGAAATCCAGATATTGACGAATTGTCAAATTGCTAAATGAACCCTCCACATTACACCGAAGAAACAACAGAAAAGTCCTCCTAAAATGGTAAAACCCAATTATTTTTCTGCAATGCACTTGCCATGTTGTAACACTGAAACATAAAGATAAAACCCAAAATGAGGCTGCCGATGTGTGAATGTCACCTTGCTGTCTTTGCACGCACAACGGTGTCAAAACACAGTCCATATGGAAGCACACTTTGCCTATACGTGGCCAAGACATTTTAATGTGTAGTCTGGAAAGCGCCCTGGTGAAAGGTCTCACCCTGGTGTCTCAGCTGGAGGCTATGGCCAGGAGCACTTTCCATCAACTTGAATTTGGAGTCTTCACCATCCTGCTATGATGCCTTTAATAACATTTTTGCAGATAAAATCTCTTGGATTTAGACCAACTTGGACTCCACCGTTACTGCAGAGTCAATGGTAGGGGTGTCCAGTAACTTTGGAGCAGCATGTTATCAATGCGCTGGTGACACCCAAATCTATTTCCCCATGACATCAGGAAATGGCATAGCCACCCACTAAATGCCTGCCTTCAAGGATAATAAATTGAAGCTGAAAGCAAACATGACAGAGGTACTAATGGTGAGGGGTCACAATTCAAGGGATGCGATAGAACTTTCTGTTCTGGATAGGGCTGCATTCCCCCTAAGGAAAAGATACCTAGCCTGGGAGTAAGCTATAAATGAAACTATAAACGAAACAAACTATAAACAAAACAAATAAATATAATACTCTGTATCCAAAACAAACAATTATATATGTTAAGAAAAACAAATCCTACTTCTTTTTGCTGAAAAAGGTTTGCCTGAGGTGACCTGCTTGGAACAGTGAGGTTTGCAAAGAATGTGCAACTCTGGAGCAAGGACAAAAGCAGGAAATGCCTGGAAACTGGGGCTGAGTGAACTGCAGGGAGAAGGCAGTAGGAAAGACGAGGAGCTGTTCTGGGCCCCCACGGCTGGCCACCCCTCTCTCGCCACCCTCTTTTTCTCCCGGTCCATCCACCACTGAACTTGGAAGCCCCACACTGCTTTACAGTCTTGGTCACAGTCACTCTGCCTCCCATGTAAATCTGTGACGGGAGCAGGACTTGAATCCAGTCTCACTGGACCATGCTGGCTCTCTTTGATGATTTCACCAGAAACTGCCGGGGAGAGCTCGGAGGGCTGGGAACGTCTTGTATATTCCCCATGCGGGGATGCTCACAACACGGAGCCCGGCAAGAAGGCCCACTGCTGGGCTCACTCCGAAACTCAGTCGCCCAGTCCTCTCGGTCTGGGAGCTCATGCCACTTGGGTCCCCTAGGACAGGGCAGCCATGTGCTGGGGCTTCATTTCCCCGCTGAGGCACAAAGCCCAGTCCAGCTGCCAACAGTCTCCCACCTGGCTGCAAGCCCCAGCACTGCCTCTCGGAGCCGGGCTCCGCTCTTGGCCCGTGCCAATGTCAACACCCGGCGTGGGCCAGCTGGCTGGGCAGCTGCAGACAGAGCAGCTTCTCCTCTCCACCGCAAGGACTCAGGACGTGTCTCCTGGCAGCTCAGCCAGCTCCTGGCTGGCCTGACACGGAGAGACATCCGGAGGCACTTCACACTTGCTCTGCGGGCCAAGCCCCGGAAGGAAGACATCACCGGAACAGGCCTGGGGGCTGCAGGGACAGCTTCCATGCCACTGCCCTGGTCCCCACAGCCCTGGGCACAGTCCAGGGGCGGATGGAAAGTAGCCCAAGGGTCCACCGAACCCTGCCCAGGGCACAAGAGGCTGTGAGGCCATTCACAGGACCGAACCAGCAGGCTGGGGAACGGGCGGCAGAGGGGAGGCAGGCCCCTCCTCCCTGCCTCCTCCCAGACGACTGGCAGCTCTTCTGAGCTCTGCTGATTGTGCGCCCACACAATTGGCGCAGCAGTGAGAGCTGGGATCCACAAGGAGCGCGGTGCATTTGGGAAATTCGCTGGGCGCGCCTTCCGCCAGCAGCCTGGAAGTCCACCGACCAGGCAGAGAGGTAGGCGGCATGCACGCAGTCCTGATCCCGGCAGTCTTCAGAGCCAGCGCTACCCCACCCAGGTAGAGCTGGTTGTGAGAATGACTTCAGTGCGTGAAGAACTCTCAGAGTTGCCCTCTAGATAAGGGATTCTCAGCCTTGGGTCCCAGATAGAGTTGGACTACGACTCCCATCATCCCTTTTGCCATTGTGGCTGAGGGTGATGGGAGCTGCAGTCCAGCAACAGAGGAGACCCCAGGCTGGAAGCCCCTGTTCTAAACGATTCCTTTTGCCCCTTTTCTGTTCTCATTGTCAGCAGCGTTGGGAATAGAAAAAAGACAGGAAGCAGATGGAAATGAAGGCATGAAAATAAGCACCTAAGCGTTACTGCCTCCGCAAGGTCATGTAACTAGGTGTGACTGGCTTTGATTTTGGCCATCCGTCCTGACTCCCGAGGAGGAGATCTTGATAGCACTGAGCCAGGCAGAAGCTTGAGGGAGGGGAGGCTGCTGCCCTGACCTTCCCGCAGCCCCCACAAGTGGGGCATTGTTCAATCACCCTGTCCGCACTCCGAAGGGGGTCTGACTCACCCCCCTTTGCCTCCCCGGCCCCTCCCCACCTGCGGCCCAGGAAGGGCCTCCCGCTCAAGGCCCCTCCCCAGCTCTTCTTCCCCTGCTCACCTTCTCTCGCTGAATGAGCTCAAATGCAGCCAGCAGCTCCCCGGCACTCCGCCCCTCCATGAAGATGGGGTGCCAGGACAGCTTCGGCTGGAAGCCCAGGGACGGCTCACAAATGCAGCGGCCCAGGAATTCATCAGCACCCTGGTGGGAGGGACAGAGTGGAAGCCGTCAGTCATCTGTCCGTCATCCGCACTGCATGTTATTCATCATTTGCATGTTAAATCTGCGTATTGCCCTCCGAACCCAAGACTGAGGCTCTCAAAGAGAGCAATCAGAGGAACACCAAATAGTTTCATTAAAATGAAGAAATGGGTGGTTCACACACAGTTATGCCCACCATTTCATTGCAGATAGGGCTGAAGATGGAGAGTTACTCAAGGACTAGGCTTGTTCACACAACCATTTTGGGGGTGGGTTGGAGGGCAGGGGGGCTCCTAGCCCAATAGAAGGCCAGGAGCAAGGGTCTCCAAAGGCACCTCTGCCTTCCCAGCATGCTTTGCACTGCCAGCAGAATGGAAGAGCCTCACAACATCAGCGCCTGCCCTTCCATTGGCTCCAAAGGAGCAGGAGGTAGACCCAGCCCAGCCAAAGCTGCTGCTGCTGCAGCTCCAGGATCATCAAGTGTGCTTTGCCAGCTCACACGTCCCTTCCCAACGGCTGCTCTGGCCACTCAACTCTACTATAGTTTCCATTTAGGGGAAGGCAGGCAGGATGCTGTTCATCTAGCCATCTCCCAAACAGAGCATCAAGGCAGGAGAGCAGAGATGAGCACGGAACCGGTTTGGAGGCCCTTTATGGACCTCCGAACCAGTTCGAACGGCGGGCGGTTCTGCCAGTTCGAAGGCGGCGGGGGTGCTGCTTTAAGGGCCGGGGAGGGTGCACTTACCCCTCCTGCCACTCTTCCCCTGCCAGCGCTCCATTTTTAGAAAGTCCATCGGGGTGGCAGCATACCTCCCTGCTGCCCCATTTGCCCCCTTTACCAAAGCTAACCAGGTGTATTTGATGCTCCTGTGCACACCAGGTGTGTGCACATCACACGGGGGCACATCGTGCGGAGTTAGGGTTAAGGCAGGCGCAATGTGTGTGCGTGCACGCACCTGAGCATCAGATACTTCCGGTTAGTTCCGGTAATAATTATTAATTACTAGCAATTTTCAGCCCGTTAGATTAACGGGCGCTAGAAGGGGAGAGTTCCACCATCGCCACCTCTGGGCTCTCCGCAGTAAAGTCAATAGCGGTCAGGCCGGACACTTCTGCCGGCTCTAATCTCCCCGCCCGCCCGCCCCCCCACCTGATTAAGGGCCAAATCGGCCCAAACAAATGCCGCCGTGGCCGCCGCCCGCCCGCCCACCCTGCCAGCTGCCCGAGTCCTCCTCACCCCCGTCTTCGGCCCGCGTCAGTCGGGCCGTCAGGGACCATAATCTGAGAAGGAGAGAGGAGCTCGCAAACAGAGCTCCTCTCTCTGCAAAGCCTCTGCCCGAACTGGCGCTTTGGGCGCAAAGGACGCAACAGTCCTTTGCGCCCAAAGCGCCAGTTCGGGCAGAGGCTTTGCAGAGATAGGAGCTCTGTTTGCGAGCTCCTCTCCTTCTCAGATTATGGTCCCTGATCGCCCGACTGACGCGGGCGAAGACGGGGGTGGGGAGGACTCGGGCAGCTGGGAGGGTGGGTGGGAGGGCGGCGGCCACGGCGGCATTTGTTTGGGCCGATTTGGCCCTTAATCAGGTGGGGGGGCGGCGGGGGCGACTGGTGGCGGTAGAAGTGTCCGGCCTGACCGCTATTGCCTCTCGGCTCTCGGGTGGGGGAGGGGGGGACCATGACTGCTGTTGGTGTCTCTGATCGTCTCCGGTGGGTTTGGGGGGAGCGTCGGCTGGGGCCATTGTTCTTGATATGTGTTTCCCGTGGCTGTGTGTGCTTTTTAACTCTCTGTTGCGGCCGCCAACGTGGCCGCCTGGTCCCTGCCGCCGCCACCGTCTTTTCCTGCCCCGAGTTTTTCCCTGCCACGTCTTTCCCCGTTCCCTTCTCTCAGTCCGGGAGCCAACATGGCCTCCCGTGTCTGGGCGGCCGTATCTTTCTCGGCGGTTCTGGGCATGCGCTCCGCGCATGCCCAGAACTGCCGAGAAAGACATGGGCGACACGGGATCACGCTTAAGGGTTTTATTATAGAGGATTACTACTACTACTACTACTACTGTGGCTGAGGGATGGATGCCGGGGGGAGGGGAGCGGAGCAGTCCTTCTCCTGTCTCCCATCTCCCGTCTCCCCTGGCAACGGTGGGGACTGGAGCAGCGCTGGGAATGTCCATTTGGGCTGGTGTCTTCTGCCAACTGCGAGGCACACTTGTGCAGTTGAGAGATCGTCACAAGCCCATAACGTCACAGGCTTGTGACAATCTCAACTGTGCAGGTGCGCCTCGTAGCTGACAAAAGACACTGGCCCGAACGGATGTGCCCAGCATCGTTCCGGCCCCCACCTTTGCTGAGGGAGCAGGGAGAGGGGAGAGGGACTGTTCCGCTCCCCCCGCCCCCACAGCCACCCTTCGGCCACGGTATTTATTTATTTATTTATTTATTTATTTTAACACAGAGGTTTGATGGAGTGTGTGGCAGCTAATAAAAACACACACAGAGCCTCCCAAATTACCTAGGAGCGTCCCTGATTGCTATCATGAGGACAGCTGTGACCCAGGGGTCCTCAGACTTGGGTCCGCAGATGCTGTTGGACTACAACTCCCATTGTGTCCAGCCACAATGGCCTTAGGCCAGGGCTGCACAACTTTGACCACACACCCCCGCAACTGCGTTTAGACTACAGCTCCCATCATCCCCAGCCACAGTGACCAATAGTCAGGGAATATGGGGATTGCTGTCCAACATCTGCAGGCGGGCCGATGTTGTGCAGCTTTGCCTTAGGCCATTGTGGCTGGGGGTGATGGGAGTTGTAGTCCAACAATAGCAGGGGAGCCAAGCTGGAGAAGCCCTGCTGTGGTCCCTTCTGCCCAGAGCTTGCTCATCCTTCACACACTTACGTAGGTGTCGTGGTCATAGATTTCAACCACGATCTTGGGAGGGGAGTCAGCAACACTCTGGGGGCCCCCGAAGATCTCGATCTCATAGAAGATCAGCGTCTGGTCCCAGGTGGGGTTCAGAGTGTTCTTTGCCACCACTGTCTTTTGGCTCTGGTGGAGGAAGGAGACGATGGCGTAGGGGTCTGCAAAACAGAGGGTAGGAGGGAAATGAAGCACAGGGCTCAAGGGGCTGGGCAGCAACTGATGGCACCTGCCCAGAATCCCCACCCAGAAACACTGCATCACGGGGGCAGTTCTGGGACCCCCAGGAGCCCAAGAGCAGGGGGTTCCTCTCCAGACTGTGTCAGGGAGCAACCACTGGAGGGCTGGTTTCTGCAGAGACCTGGGCACTTTCCAGATTAGCTGCTCAACAGCAGCAAAATGCTTCCGTTCAGGCAAACTGCATTCAAAACATAAATGCAGGGGGAGCAGAGTCTTGCAGATACTTAACAACTTGAAAAACCAGCAACTTCTTTATGCCGGATATACGACGTGATAGCACTATAACACAGCTAGCGGTGTGCACAGAACCGGCTGGTCCAGTCCAGTTCGAGTCCAGACCAGATCAGAACCGGACCTGGCCAGTTTGGTCTGGCACCCCCCTGAACCACCCCCCTGTTCGTTCCCGGGTGATTCACGAACATAATTTTTTTCTTTTTAAATAAAAAAAATTATTTTTTTTACTTACCCTCTTCAGGGGCGTTGTTGGAGGTGGCGGTGGGGAGGGGTCCACAGAGGTTCCCACTCCCCCCGCCGACCTCCCTTCATGCCCATACCGGCCATCTGGCCGGCTCTTCAGCCCGTTTGGCACGGCAGCCATTTCTGACTCCGGAGGCCGCCGTGCCAGTGCAATTGGCTTCTGCGTGACCCAGGCCACTTGCGCAGGGACAGCCAGACAATTCCTTTCGGCTTCTCCTCGAACCCCTGTTAATGCCACCCTGAAAACAGTGCTAGTTTCTCTGGGGAGCTGGAGCTGGACCTGCAGCCAGCCGTGGCTTCCCCCCACCGGGGCTGACTGATCACGAGGGGTGCTGCAAACCTGCGATTCTGCCCGATGCCCAGAGAGACCCGGGGAAGCCTGCCGCCTCCTCGCGCGGTGGATTGCACCCCCATGACCCCTCTCTTCTTGGCATCCCAAGCCATGCAGGTTATTAATGAGCCAGACTGCTTGTGATATGATCAGCTACCACAGGCAGAACGCCTGCTGGGAAGAACATGTCTCGCTTCGCTGTTTCCCCCCCAGTCACAGGAAGGTTGAATGCACTACAATAAACAGAAGTATAAACCCTTTTTCAAAGCCCCTTTGTCTGAGGGTTGTGTCCACACAAGGTTTCCCTTTTACAACCATGCAAAGCCTCCTCCAAGCGCCCCTTTATGCTTTGTCCGGGCCCCGGCGGCAAATCACAATCCCACATTGTGTACGTCTGTTCCATGTGTTGTCATTGGCCGGTGGCCACCCAAAGAAAGCAACTCCCACCCAGCCTGGCCAATCAGGAGGGATGAGATCACTCTTCTAGGAGATGCTTTGAATTGGGGGCAGAAAAGGAAGAGGCGAAAGAACAGGCTCCTTGTGAGAGTGGAGGAGAGAACAGATCCCACTGGATACGGAGAAGATGGGTGATCGCTCAGTTGGGGCAAAACTGTTTTCTGGTGGCTGCTTTCCCGGTCAAATGAGTCAGAAAGCCGCCCCCAGAAGAGAAGGAACGTGCTGTGAGTACATCCGAGGAAGGGCACATGGCCCACTTGAGCTGCCTGAGAAAACAAACCCCGTGACTAGTCCTATATGGTGCTATTTTCCAATGGAAAGCAGAGCCAGGCCCAACCTGGAATTGCCAGAGAGAGAGTTTGGCGATCTTTCCCCCCTCATTTGTGATAACTGACCTAAGGATTTCAGTGGCAGCAAGTGTGTGTGGATCAGAACGTCTACATTAGGCTGTGAGAGCACCCCTGCCAAGGAGAAGGAAAGGGGACATCCAGCAGGAAGCTAGACAGCCAGCCCCCAGGAATGACTGGGGCACAGCCGCTAGCAAAATTGACTCGGACCCCACACGGACCCCACAAGTCATGGTTGATTCTGGCCCTCCAGGGACTTTTTCACACAGCAGTCTTTACTGCGAGTTTACTGGGAGGCTTTACTGTGAACTCAAAGTTGTCCCAAAAAAACAACGCAAATAGTGGAATTTTTTTTACCCCGGATATAAATCAGGCTACACTCTAACACACTGTGAAAAACCCAAATTGTGTGTGAGCTGCTTCCCGATAACTCACAGGGACTTCGGGGTAATTCTGGCTGGTGTGTGGACACACCCCCTCCATTCCAGAGGAGATGAGAGTTAAAGGGCTTGAAAAGCCCCCTGTGAAAAACATCCGGGGCATTTGAGTCGTGCACCCCTAATCAGCCATGTCAGGCTTGTGTGGCTACTATAGTCTTGATGCTATAGGCAGCCTCCAGGATCAGGATCAGGATGCCTCCGAGGACCGGATGCAGAGGAGCAGCAGCAGCAGGAGGGGCCTGCCTTCATCTCTTGCCTGTGGGTTTCTCAGAGGCATCTGGTGGGCCACTGTGGGAAACAGGAGGCTAGACTAGAGAGGCCTTCTTGGGCCTGATCCAGCAGGGCTCTTCTTAGGTTATATGTCATGAGTAGAAAACAGAATTCCTTCTGTTTTGAAGAATGAAGCCCTTAATCAACAGGGAAATCCAGCTCCACTTCTCGCTCCCGTCACATCCATCCCTTATTCTGCCATGGCGTGAACTATCCAGTCAGTGATCTGACCTCAAAACCCAAAATTCCACACTCTGCCACACAAACACAGATGCTTGCAAACTGTTCCTGCCAGTTGAACGGAGAGTCTGCCAATGCTTTTCTACCCAGAGAGGTTTTGCAGCATCTGACCCAATGGCTGATGTTTCCCAACACCCAAAAAAGGCCACCTCCAGGGATCCTGCCACGTATTGTTTTGTACAAACAAATCATTATTCCTGTGTACAACACCCCATGCTGGAGGCCGTAAAATATGTTTGCTTTTACCATCTGCCTTCCTGCTTAGAAGCTTGGATTTTGAAAATCGGGAACATACGAAGCTGCCATATACTGAGTCAGACTATTGGTCTATCTAGCTCAGTATTGTCTTTACAGAATGGCAGCGGCTTCTCCAAGGATGAGGGCAGGAATCTCTCTCAGCCTTATCTTGGAGATGCTGCCAGGGAGGGAACTTGGAGCCTAGATGCTCTTCCCAGAGTGGCTCCATCCCCCGAGGGGAATCTCTTCCAGGGCTCACACTTCCAGTCTCCCATTCATATGCAACCAGGGTGGACCCTGCTTAGCTAAGGGGACAAGTCAGGCTTGCTACCACCAGACCAGTTCTCTTCCCTCAGAAGCGAAATTTAAGAAGACCAGCTGAGGGAGGCAAGAACTTTTTTCCCCCATTCTAAGAACCCCCAAACCTTGATTCTCTGATCTCCAACAAATCTGCACATGGGGGAAAGCAACCCACCCCACATCCCCCACAGCAGCCACCACTTGAGCCCCCTCCCCCAAGCTAACTGGGCAGCTTTCCCACTAATCGCCTAGCAGTTATGAAAGTGGATTCTAACATGCTCTTGCAATCTCTTTCTGCCTGTTCGGTTAATTATCTCATTTGTAATAAAGCCCCATTGGATGGGATCTCTCTGCCATAGAAATTATTCAGTTATAACAAATGGCTGGACTTTTAATTTTGGTGTGGAGAAGAAACCACAGCGGCATGAAACTAGAAGTGGGGGAGGAAACAACCTCCTCCATAGGCATTGCTGTAGGGCAGACATTTCTATCCCTCCCTCCCTCCCTCCCAGGAGCTCCGAGCACTCGAAATGGCCCCCCATGAATCTATAGAACAACCCTGTGAGGTAGGTCAGGCTGAGGACCAGTGAGTGGCCCAAAGGCACCTCATATGTTACGTCTGCCTAGTCATGAGTTCGAGTCCAGGTCTCACAGGAACACAGGAAGTTGCCTGATAGTGAGTCAGTGGCTCATCGAGCTTCATGTGATGGTCCACCTGGCTGAGTCGGGCGACACTGACTGGCAGCGGCTTCCCCGTGGTTCCAGCCAGAGGTCTTCCCCAGGCCTGCCTAGAGGTGCTGCCAGAGACGGCTCCTGGGCGGGGCCCTCTGCATTCAGAGCCGAGGCTCCTCCATGGAGCTGTGGCCCCAACCCCAAACCCGCAGACCCCTGGTCCGTCTCGCTCTGGGCTGGCAGCAGCCCTCCGAGCTTTCAGGCCGAGGCCTTCCCTGCCCTACGGGGGTTGCAGCCAGGGACTGAACCCGGGAGCTTCTGCAAGCAAAGCAGGGGCTCCGCCACTGAGCTCCGGCCCCAAATATGGGCCGTGGCCCATGACCAGCAGCTGATCCATCACTGCACCTTCTGCCACCCCAAGGGATTCTGCTCCCTCCGAGGACTCCAGCCCTTCTCCTGTCCTGCCCCTTAGAGATGGGCCTGGCTCCCAGAATGCCTCGGCCATCTCATGCCTCTCACTGCCCTGATATCCTCAAACCCGTCTTTGCTGTGAAGTCTTGAGCCCTACTCCCATCTCCACCTTCTGAGGAGACTGAGCCTAAGGAGGCACTTCTCCTTCCCCAGCTTCTCCTCACTTCCTTGCACGCTTCCCTCGTGCACACGCTCACAGGTTTTTGGATGTCCACTCAATTCATTTGAGATCCCGCTCAGGTGGACTCAGGAAGGCCCCACTCCAGGGGTGTAGCAAGGGTGGAGTGGGGCCAGAGACAAGATTTTAAAATGCGCCCCCACCCCACTCACTGAAGCTCAGGTTTTGTAAATTGTGGACGATGCAAGTCATTTAATGGCACTAGAGAAAGACCTGCTCTTCTGGTAGCTCCAGGTCTGAACACTCACCTCAGTTTCGGAGGATGAATACAAGTGAAGGAACCCCAGGCGGGTGTGTGGCTGGGGGAGTCAGTCATGTGATTTGTCTCTGGGGGGCACCCCAAAGCAGTGGGCCCCCAGACAACTGTCTCCCCTTGCCCTATTATAGTTACACCCCTGCCCCACTCTGAATGCACATGGTGCACACACACTGCCTGGATACTGCCTCCCAGGACAAAACTCATTCTGCACAGAGATGAAAAGAATTAGAGGGACCACTGCTTCCTTCTATCGGTTTTGGAATGTAAGCCCTTTGGGGCAGGGACCGGTCTCCTTTGTACAGCATCATGCACAAATCGGCAGCAGAATAATCACACTCACACACCACACTGGCCTTCAGAAGCAGCCCTATTGTGAGGCACGTGGTGAGGCAACAGCTTCAGGAGACGGATTTGGGGAGCAACATTACGAGCGGCAGACAGGCAATTCTCCCGTGTAACCCACCTACCAATCCCCCACTGACAGGGAGCATGCGCGAGAGAAGTCTTAATGAGTGGGAGGGGCCACCTGCCTCTGGTACCCAAGGGGTCTGGCGGAGCAGGAGTCGGGCCTCACCCAGGTCCGCTGCAGGTGGCTGAGCGATGAGTCCCAGGGAAAGCAGCGGAGCGCAGAGGCAAAGGTGTTAGTCAAAGCAGGCTTCTTCTTTCTAGGAGCATGACAAAGGAAAGGGGGAAAGGAAGGAAAGGCTGTGCCTTTGAGTCGGTGTCAACTCCTGGCGTCCACAGAGCCATGTGGTTTCCTTGGTAGAATACAGGAGGGGTTTGCCATTGCCTCCTCCCGCGCAGTATGAGACGATGCCTTTCAGCACCTTCCTGTCTCACTGCTGCCCGATACAGGGGTTCCCCATATTCTGGGAAACACACCAGCGGGGATTCGAACCCACAGCCTCCTGCTCTCTAGGCAAGTTGCTTCCCTGCCACGCCATTAGGGGGCTCTAGGAACATGACAAAGAAGCTGCCTCATACTGAGTCAGACCATTCATTCCTCTAAAACATAAAAACCATCTCACGCTCCATTTCGCAATCTGCCTTTGGGGTCGCGGAACGGACAGATTGGTGCTGGGATATTCCTTGCAGCGATCTGGCCCACTTCTAGAATGCCAAGACCATCCTGCAGTTCAGGAGGGTTCCCCCAGCCCCCACCACTACACCCCTGGCTTACCTGAAAAGCTGTCTTTATCCATGGCGAGCAGGTCCCTCGCTTGATAGATGTAGCAACGCAGATGGTACCTGCTTCCATCTTCAGTGGGAAACAGGGAATTGAAAAGCAAAAGAAGAAACCAGCCAGGTTAATGTCAAAGCTTCAGAACCCAATTTGCCCAACAGGCAACCTGCATGAAATGGTTTCTTAGGACATTTGACTTCGTCGCACAATCCATAATCCAAGGGTTCTCAAGTTTGGGTCCCCAGATGTTGCTGGATTACAACTCCCATCATCCACAATGGCTAAAGGCCAAAGGCCATTGTGGATGATGGGAGTTGTAGTCCTGCGACATCTGGGGATCCAAGCTTGAGAACCCATGCCATATAATGTATTCATGGAATACTCTCTCATAAGGTCTAGCAACAGCCACTGGCTCAGGAGAACAGGTCTATTCACCATGACAGCTAAATGGAGCCTCCATGTAAGTAGGCAGTCTACCTCTTGACCATCAGGTGCCAGAAATAAATGAGAAGGGAGAGCATCACCTTCCTACCCTGCTGCTTCTGACTTTCCCAAGGAATCTGGCTGGCCCCTCTTGGACATAGGATGCTGGTCTTTGGTCCTTGTAGGCACTTGGAAACATCTTGACTTTCATATCATTGTCTAATCTGCATAACAAGTTCTGATGGCCAAATGTTGGCTGTTCTCGGTGCACAATTACAGAGAGGGGATCAGGATCAGGTCAGAAGCAGCCAATAAAAAGAGAGCAGGCCATATGTGAGTCACAGCAGTGGTAGAAATGGAGGGGTGGGGAGGAATCCATCACTCAGAGTGAAGAAGCCTCCAGCAGCAAAATCATGACGACCATGCGGGCCAGCCCTGAGCAGCAGGGGGAGTTGTTCATGAAATATCCCTGCACTCAGACTCCTTCATGTGCATGGAGCTGAGCTTAGTCCAGGCTCTGCACCTGTCCGGACACAACAAGAGGGCCAGAGCCGTCTATTCCCGCCACATTCCCTGCCTTGCTACATCATACTGATTTACTAGATAGGTTCTCCAGAGCTTCCTGCTCTGAGCTGAGCAGGTGAGAGAAATGAGCATGAGCAGATTCCCCTCACGACAGCTTCAAAGCCAGCGTCTTGCTTGGTGGTCTTTAGGGCCAAACCGGACACTTGACAGGCAGCTGAGCTGGCCTGCCCCAACCCCATACATGTGGCAGTGATGGGGGTCTGGATTTTAGAGGCTGGTAGGGGGTGCTCACCCTTCCTGTGGCTTGCTTCCCCACAGTCCCTCCCCACAAGCACTCTTCTCCTCAAGTGAGCTGCAGTTCCAGAACTGAGCCCAGCTTAGGGGGCAGCAGCAGAGTATGACGGCTTGGGGCCCAAGTGCCTGAAAGACCCCTGTTCCCAGCCAAATCCACCCCCCTGACTTGGTCAGCCGGGAGGGCCCCACTCTGCCTGCAGCCACGTGCTGAAGCTCTTGTCAGGTACACATACATCCCTTTCAAGTTTCATTCAATGTCCTCCCTCTCTCTCTCTCTCTCCCACCCCCCGCCGCCCTCCCCCAGTTCCTGGGCCAAGAACCAAAGTTAGATTCATTTTTCCACCGCAGCAAACTTACAGTCAAATATGCAGGAAATGGTTGGTCGATTCACACCAAAGTTGAGCATAGAGACCGATTTGCCATCATCACTCTTGTCATCTGTCATGCCGCCCTGAAGGAGGAGAAATCACTGCAGTATTGGACTGTAATCTGTAGTGATCAGACTCGCCACCCCCTAAAGAGTTAACCAGAAGTGAACTCTGTCTTGGCTGATGGGCTGGTGAACTCCGGGGCTCAGCCAATCAGTGCGCCAGGTGGGTGGGACATAGAGAGCTGTTGCCATGATGAAGACGTCTTTGCTGGTGAGAAGCAGGTGCGGAAAGGCTTAGTTGAGGGGCAATGGAGTTTGCTCCCTCATGGTCGAAGCCAGCATGGAGGTTTCTCTCATGGAATAACTCTGTAGATCCTTAAAAGAAAGGATTGCAGGAAGCTTGATTCTCCTCAGGAACTGGAGCTGAACTCCTCAGGAGTTCAAGGAAAGGGGAATTCAGCATAGGGAACAGTCAGATTTCTGTTTGTGTGCATGCTTTTGCATATTCCTGATACTGTTATATTATAGTTTGCCTGTAACAGAATTAAAATCAGAAACACTAGCCTATGCCCATCCAACCTCAGGCATTGCAAAAGACTTTATAAACTGTTGCAAAATGTGAGCTGTTCACCTGGTTTTCAGAACAAACACCAATGCAAGTTTTAAGACAACCTTTCTTGTGAGACAAATGCTTAGAGGTCAGTACAGAACTTGGTGACTCACACACAGGAACAGGAAGGAGAATAGAAACTCCTAGCTAGCCCAACCAGTACTGAGGAAACTACAGGTTTCCCCCTCTGGCTTCATAGCAGCTTACATGCAAACGATACACGATAAGTTAAGCTCTAGCTGTTGCATATCCCAACACAAACATTTAAGAGTGCTTAAGACAACCTATTTTTGTAATCCTACTGAGTATTCCTAACTGTATTTAAAGCTGAGAAAGCCTCAGACGGAAGCAGTCTGGAGAAACCAAATAAAACTGGTGGGGTTTTTTTTAGTTCTTTTCTTTTTACAAGCCTCTCCGAGTTGCTTTTAACTCAGGAAAAGGAGGGGGTGGGGAGTTCTCTGGTGCAAACACGTCCTCAAACGGTCAGCAACCATCAGTTTTCTCACCACGTGTAGGCTTGCACCTGGAAGATTTTTGTACTTATCCAATAGCAGAATAAAGAGAGTTTTCCCTGGGATTCTACCCCAAGCCCAGGGAGGTTCAAGCTGTTGAGATGACGGATGGTGGCGGCAGCATTTTGCACCTACCAATAATACACACTAGTCTGAGGAGACACTTAGCCAGGCAGCTCAGCAGGGATGGTTCAGCATTTCTTTCCCTCACACAGCTTGCTCTGCAACAAAGGTTTTAATCTGCTACGCAACCCTTTTAAGAGACTTGCAAGGTGGAAAAGAGACATGGTGGTGGTGGGGATCCAATTTTTTCCCGGCTTCCAACAAGGCATCGTAGGGGGTCCCAAAGGCAGTAGAGACCCACCCACATTCTGCAGAACCCACTTAGTTTGCCCCTTCAGTCTCTGCAAGTGAACGCTGAGTGCATCCCTTTGCATTCTCCCCAGACTGTCACACTCTAAGGTGATCAAGAAACAGAACCCCTGGCATTCTGTGCAGAGAGAAGCAGGTTCAGTAACTGGGGCAAACTATCTGTTATGTGCCAATATAGTAAGGAAGCTCGAGCAGGGCTGTTGTTCTCAAGTTCACCAGTGGCCAAGTTTGGGGCTTTAGGACAAGCCGCTGCTTTTCAAAGGAGGGCCACTGAGGGTTCCCAAAGTGCATTTCTGTGTCATGTTTCATTTGCCTTCTGTGGCAATTGGTGGCTACCAAAGAGGAAAGGTTAAAAGGCCACTTCAGATCCTGGAAACACCAACTTCTGGGCTAGGAGGCAGCATTCCTTACCTCCTCCTCTGGGCTCACAGGCTAGGTCAGGACTGCACAACTTTGGCCCTCCTGCAGATGTTGGACAACAACTTCCATAATTCCTATTGGCCACTGTTGCTGGGAATGATGGGAGTTGTAGTACACAAACAACTGAAGGACTAAAGTCATGCAGCCCTAGAGTTGGTCCAGTTTGGGAAGCGGGCTTGGAAACGTAGGTCTGCCCCATGCTTCGGTCATGGGTGGGGGAGTGGGTTTTGGAAAGGTCTCGGACTCTCTGTCCCCCTCCCCATTTTCCTGCTCATCAAACTTGACTAGCCTTCTGCTGCTAGGTCTGCTATAAAAGGAGCTCGATGCACTCACTGCTAAAAGTATTTCACAAAGAACCTCAGCCAGTAAAATTAATGGAGCAGAACTTCTGTTAATGGTGTGCTGCCCAGTGCCATGAAACCCGCCTTGAAAGGAGGTTTGCCAGAGCCCTCCTGGTCTCGCCTCCTAATTCCCCGAGGCAGCAGGCTCGCTATGAGGGCCTTTTATCGCCTCCTAATTGTGGCAATCAGGCTGAAATATTTGGCTGCAGGGAGCCAACAAGATCGCACTTCCTGAATTAAGGCAGCCTCCTCTTCCAAGAGTTTCAATTATCAGATCTTTGGAGGTAACCTGAAAGCAGCATCCAAAATGGGTTTTCCAGACACCTGGGGCCTGCCTGGGCTCAGAGAAGGCATCAGGACCTCAGGTGGTCCAGGGATTTCTCCCAAAAGTCCACATCAGGAATAGCAATTACCGCTGCGGAGGAAACGCTGGCGTTTGTGGTTCCATCCATTGAGGAGAATGAGGTCATGCCACCAGGGTTTCTCAGAGCCGCCTCTCCAAAACCCCACTTGCCCCTCACCCCTTGCCATCCTTCTCCATCTTGCCTCATGGGCTTTGGGGTGGTGGGTCACCTTCAGACCTTGATACTGGCTGCATTTTCTTGAGGAAAGACTTGAGTTCTGTTTGCAGGCATTTGTCAGGAGCTTGGTGAAGGGCTCCATGGTTATTTGTATGGCCTTTTCCACGGCCATCCATCCAGAAGTGCCTAGGGTTGGTGCAGGGCCTGGGAGCTGCTTTTAGTCACCCTGCTTTGCCAATAGTGCAGACCTTTGGACAAAGAGGCCTTGGCTCGTCCTCTCCTCTCCTGCTTGGCTGCCGGTTTCCCCTTGCCCTTTCAATTTCTGACCTCTGTTGGTTTGCCCTGCATTTCAAGAGTTGAGGTCTGCAGGGCTAGAATCAAGGAACAGCCGGCCTTTGGCTCTTGGAATAAAGTCATCTGTGCATAAACTGCCAGACCCAGTACCTACCAAGTCAGACTAGGCCCCAAGAAAGAAAACCCCTCCTGCTCAACAAGCCCTCTCCCACCCCAGGTCCGGAAGTCTCTGCAATGGCTTCCTGGCTCCCTCCGCATCTCCGTCAGACTTTTCATCTTTACACTTACAGGTCTCCACCTCCCTGCCCCAACTATCCAGATGCCCACAAACAAAGGGCTCTCCTTGCTCAGTGCACTAACGACGACCTATGCATTCATTTTAAATTTTTCCTTCCTGCTTTTCCCTCTGAGGAAAAGTGGATAACAAAGCATTTAATGGACACAAAACGAAAGGCACCCAACAGCAGTGACAATTACAATAGCAAAGCAGCAGCAACAAAACCCAGCTCTCAAGGGGCAGAAAGAGAAGCGAGAAAACCGCCGCCGCCATCGAGAGCAGCGCACCGAGCAGGCAGCCACCCACCCACCCACCACCAAACCCTCCGGGATAACGATGCCTTCCTTTCCCTGGAATCAGAGACTGCACTCCAACTGAATGTCTGTTAGGTGCCAGCCCAAATCCTGGCAACACCCATCTGCCCTCATTCCCCCTTTCTTGCTCCCTCTGCTTCTCTCAGGCCACAGCCTACTACGACGACGACGACGATCAAGCATCATTGGTGTGCATCATGGCATTTTAAAGATTACAAAGAGGCAGCAGTCATCTGCCCAGAGGAGCTTTCAGTATAAAATTTGATACAGTGAAGATAATATGGGGGGGAAGTGGAGGCAGGGAAATAGATACTGGGTGGAAATGTGTGATTATTTCCTGCATTGAGGCTCAGCTACAATCACATGGATACTTGAGGACAGGGCCAAAAGCCTCATGGGAAAAGGTGAGTTTTGAGGAAGGACTTGGAAGATGTAAGATGTAAAGCATCAAACAGGTGTTCCTGGCATAAGGAGCAGCAAGAGAGGAAGGACAGAGGCATCAGAAGGAGCAGGAAACTGGACAGATGGTGGTGGTTAGGGATGTGCACAAATCAATTTTTTCCATTCAATTTGTGCCCAAATCAAATCACCCAATTTGTTTTGTGCCCAAATCTGTCCCCACACATCACCCCAGATTTGATTTGGATTTGATTCGATTTGATTCAGATTTGGATCAATTCGGACCAATTATAAAGGTCCTAAGGGCACCACATTTGGGTGGTGGGTAAGTCCCCATTGGTGCCACCTACCACCCACATTTGAAGGCATGGGGTACTTGGTTGATTTTTAATGTTGTTTTTTTTAGTTCTTACTAATTTTGTATATTTCTGCCATAGGAAATAATGGGGATTTGAAGTCACCCTGTCCTAACCCCAACATGGATCCCCAGCTTTCATTAAAAATAATAATAATAACTTTTCCTCATAATGAATCCCTATGAGGATCCATTGCACACCTTCATGTTGACTGTCACTAGACAGTACCAACTGTCAACGGCCGTGTGTCAACTGCACCACCATCACCCTACACACACTGGGGTACTCAGAGTATTTTTTTTTTGGAATGTTTACAGTGTTTAGACTCTTTGGTGTGTAATGAATCCTTATAGGGACTTGCACATACAAATATGTTAAATAAATAAATATGAGGAAGATTTATTAGACACCAAAGAGTCTAAACACTTGAAAAAATTCCTAGAACATAAACTGAGTAGTACCCCACTGTCTTGTAGGCGGGAGTGGGGTGTAGTTGGCACATGACAGTTGGCACTGCCCAAAGACAGTCAACATGAATAGAAGAAATGAAGGTGCGTAATGAATTCTCATAGGGATTCATTGAAGAGAAGTTATTATACACCGAAGAATCCAAAGACTGGAAAAATGGTAACCACACATTTTGCTCCATAACTCCACGTCTACAAGGGCTAGAGCTTAGCTTTTTTAAAAAAAGAAAGAAAGAAAGCTGGGAATCTGGGGGAATTAATAGGAGGAATCCTAATTTTGGATTGATTCGAATCAAATCTGGCGTGATTTGATTTGGACCCGAATCTAGCTAATGGACCACAGGGGCGATTTGCTCTGTCTCCAAATCACCCGAATCAGCTAGATTCAAGTACAAATCGATTTGTACCCAAATCAATTCGCACATCCCTAATGGTGCCAACGTAACAGGCAGAAACATGATGGGATCTCTCTTAGGAACAGAGGAAGCTGCCTTATCCTGAGTCAGACTCTTGGCCCATCTGGCTGTGTAGTGCCTACACTAACTGGCAGCAACTCTTCAAGGTTTCCGGCTCGGGGGTCTTTCCCAGCCTTGTCTGGCGATGCTGCCACCAGGGACTGAACCAAGGATCCTCTGCAGGCCAAGCAGGAGTTCTGCCATCTCACTGCTTTTTCCCAGCTGGTTATGGCAGCAGCACTTGGGGCACACGTTGGTGCCTTTCCAAAGTGTGGTGCCTTGGGCATAATCCCACGGGAAGGTCTCCTGCAGAAACCCCAGCTCTTGCTCCGGGACATCTCCCCTTCATTTCAATGGGGCCTGTCCAGGAGTCCTTCTCGCTGGATCAGTGGGAGATCCAGCTCCTTCTTGCTCCATCAAGAGGAAACTAGGGGCTCGCCTTCCCTATGACATATAAACGCCCGGACCTTTTCAAAAAGAATGCTGGCCAGCAAAAAAAGAGGGCCTCTGAGCATGGACAGTGTCTTCCCACCACCATCGTAGGGAAGTCGCCACAAAGAGGCCCTGTGCAAGTCGTGTTACAGTCCAAGACTGGCAGTGGAGGAGACAGCCGGCGGGGGGGAGGCGTCCTCATTCCCTCAGGAGGCCCCACATGGCCAGAAGAAGACTGAGGTCTCTTTTCATTCCCAGCTGCCACCACAGTAGCAGGCCTGGCTGGAGCCCCGTCCTGTTTACAGCCTCATGAACACGAAACCAGAGCCGGACTGGAGCTCTTAAAAGGCCTTCGTAGAACATCCCAGCTCAAACTGGCAGTTGCACATGAGATGGCAGCGCCAAAGAGCCCCCTCGCCTGACTCCTCCATCACTCCGCTTCTGCTGCAAAGCCCAGGCACAGGGACCACCATCCCGCCAGCCCACCCCTGGCCACAGACCCCTCTCTTTCCCAAGGGATTCCTTGCAAGGAAGGCCCTCCCGCAAGGCAGCCGAGCACCCCCAGGCGGAGGCTTGAACACCCAACCGAGCTGCAACCACCACAGGGTCCCTGCTCCATCCGGCCCCTCCAGGTACTCCTGCCACATGCAGGTCTCTCTGCCAAGCTCCTGAATGCAAGGGGGGAGCCAGGCAGAAACATTTGAGGATCAGTTCGCCCGGGGAGCAGGTGGACAGTTTGGTCAATAACTATTAACTATATCACCTTAAGTGGTGCAGCGGGGGAATGCTTGACTGACAAGCAGAAAGTTGCCAGTTCGAATCCCCGCTGGTACTCTATTGGGCAGCAGCAATATAGGAAGATGCTGAAAGACATCATCTCCTACTGCGTGGGAGGAGGCCATGGTCAACCCCTCCTGTATTCTACCAAAGACAACCACAGGGCTCTGTGGGCACCAGGAGTTGACACTGACTTGAAGGCACATTTTTACTAAATGCCACTTCCAGGCTTGGAGGCAGGAGAACTCCGAGCACCAGACAGAAGCTGAGAGAAGCAGCAAGGATGACCACAAGAAAGCAAACACTCTTCCAAGAGGGCGTAAGGCTGGGGAGAGGATGCTGGAGAGGATGGCCCTTCAGTCTGACCCAGCATGGCAGGACCTCTGCCCTTCAGAGGTTTCCTACTCCTTTACGTGAAAGCTTAGCAGCAGATCTGAGAATGAATTATTCTGCTCTGTAAGTTGTGATCGAGGTACTCTGTGTGCATGAGCAGAAAACTGAGCTACAGTCTTGCAGGGCTGACATGTCAGGTCTGAGCGGACGACTTAGGTTTAGCAAAGCTCACCTTAACTCACTTGACCAGGAGCCACCATCTTGCAGTGAGCTCTGATGTGAATTAGCAGCTCACAATCTTCAGGATCCGTTTTTAACTAATTAGCAAGAAGCACGAGCCACCTTGCAAAGGCAGTGCTTCGATCCAGCAAGCTCAGATCTTGGACAACTTATCCTAATGGCAGAAAAAGTGTTTGAGAAACAGCAATGAAGCCTCACAATGCTGGCCTTCTTGGTGGCAGCACCAACTTTATGGGGTGGCAGCCCTGATGATGTCAGTCCTCTCAAATATCAGTCCGGCCAGAGCCTCCCGGTCACAGAAGTGCCCTTCGTCACAGAAGTGCCCTTCGTCACGCTCACAGTCTTTGCCTCTTCAGATGAAGGCAGTAAGTGTGACGGACCTGCCCAGCAGGGAGAGTGATGGAGGCGCCAGGTGGGACTTCCACTTCCTTCTCAGAGTGCAGCCTTCTCCACATAACAAGGTTCATGAGGCAGTCAGGGCTGGATCCACCATTATGCTAAGCAAGGAGAAGGGGGTCTTCTTCGATGAAGTCTCCCTTTCTGTGTCAGAACTCCGAATGTGGCCAGCAGCACTCTTGGTCTGTGGACTGCTGCTCTCTGGTGGTGAGTCACTGGAGGCTGCAGAACTGAGGGAGAAGAGGCAGCTTTGTCCTCCCAGGGCTCTGCCTGGGACTTTTGCACACAGCAGGCTTTACCACAAGTTTACTGGGAGGCTTTACCGTGAGCTCGAAGTTGTCCCCCCCCAAATGACACAAATAGTGGATTATTTTCACCCTGGATATAAATCAGGCTGCACTCGAAGGCGCTGTGAAAAAACCCGAATTGTGTGTGAACTACTCCGCAGAAACTCGCAGGGACTTCAGCGTAAATCCGGCCGACTGGTGAATGCACCCACTCCATTCCGGAGGAGATGCGAGTTAAAGGGCTTCAAAAGCCGCCTGTGAAAAACTTCCTGGCTCCACTAACTCCACCAGGCAGCCTGTTGGCTCCTCCTGACGTGGGCACTTTCCAGCCTAGCTGCTCAACAGCAGCAAAATGCCTTCGTTCAGGCAAGTCGCACTGAAAACATAAACAGCAGGGGGAGCTGTCTCGCAGCAACTAACAACCCCCCAAAACAGCAACTTATTCACATCGCATATACGGCATCCTAGTTCTATATCACAGCAATTAAATTCGAAACAAGGCATTGGAAATGTGAACAGCACCCTGCTGTCTGCATAGGGACTGCAGTGTCAAAACGCAGGAAGTGTGGAAGCACACTTCCGAGATACATCCTGACCCCGCTGCAGGGTCTAATCTGGAAAGCACCCAGGCCCGACTCTTGGTCTGGGCACCCATCAGACTCTAGCCTGTCCCTGGTTCCCTGGCTGTGTTCTAGAGGTTTGTGCTGGCCCAAGGTGGCATTTGTCTCCTCTGCCTTGCTGCCGCCTGAGTACTTGCTCTCCCCTCCATCCTTGATTCAGACGACAGGCAACGCTCAGTCCCTGGCTTGGTTGGCTCCAGACAGGCCTTTCTGGGGCTCCTCCGTCCTGGTGCTCCACCCCATTCAGCCCCAATCCAGCTGGGACTGGCACTTTAGCTCCTTCAGGCTCAGCTGCCTACAGCCAAGCACTGATGACCGGTGAGGCTCCCCATAATCAGGAATGGGTCCTTCCTGCCTCTGGAACAGGGCGACACAACTTTGCACACACACACCCAGCTGTTTTTGGACTAAAAGCCCCACCACCACCACCACCCCAGCCACAGTGGCCAACAGTCAGGGATTATGGGAATGGCCGTCCAATGTTGGCGGGAAGGCTGAGAGAGAAGTGACTGGCCCAGAGTCACCCAGCAAGTCTCATGGCTGAATGGGGATTTGAACTTGGGTCTCCCCAGTCCTAGTCCAGCACTCTAACCACTACACCGCGCTGGCTTCTTTGATTGTCTATACTGCTCTTCCAAAATGGCTCAGGGCAGTTTACATTAAAACAAAACTAAAACTGAACTAAAATCAATTAACTATTAAAATACAAAACTGTGAAAACATAAAACCATTATTAAAACAATTAAAACAGTATTTAAAACCCTGGAAAACCAGGCCATGGCAGGAGAACATCCCTTGCCCAAAGTGGTGGGGAAAACTAGAACATTGACAGCAGCCGTGTCAGAAATCAGAAGAGAAAAATCATTCCTAGGAACAAAACTGGCAAATGGAGGGAGAAGCAAGCAAGGGAGAGACAGCTTGTACTTAGATGGGGATGCATATACAAGCCGTCTCCTTCTTGCAGGGGGATTTGGGCAGAGGAGAAAGCCTGGTTACAGAAGAGTGGAAGAATCCGCCATACTTCAGGGGTTCCCAGACTTGGATCCCCAGATGTTGTTGACTACAATTCCTATCACTCCCCTCCAGCCACAGTGGCCAATGGCCAAAAGAGGTGCCATCCAATATATGGGGACCCAGGTTTGAGAATGCCTACCAGCAAATGTGCCGTTAGGAGGCTTGACACACAGGGCTTCTACCCCGAATCTACTTCAGAGGAGAGTGTGTGCACTCGCACACCAGCCAAACTTACC
Organism: Hemicordylus capensis; assembly: GCF_027244095.1. Classification (NCBI taxonomy): domain Eukaryota; kingdom Metazoa; phylum Chordata; class Lepidosauria; order Squamata; family Cordylidae; genus Hemicordylus; species Hemicordylus capensis. Next base: position 2,710,327 of record NC_069661.1, read on the forward strand.
CCGAAGTACCTTCGAGATCCTTGGACACACTCCACACACAAATCAGGCTTTGTGATGCGAATTCTAGCTTACCTCAACGTATTTCCGGATTTTTAAGATGCTGGTTTTAAGCTACTTTTTCTGAAAATGCCAGAGCAAATAGGGAGAGGCACTGACATAGAATCATTAGCATGAGAAGAGGGATGTTCTCTTTAGAAATGGAAATATCGGTCTTTAGGAAGCTCCCCCCACCCCCATTGGCTAGAACGAAAGCACGGACGTATGCCATGTGAACCTGTTTCAAAACAAAATGCGAGAGCAGAAGGGAGGGGCTGCTTCCCTCAATGCTGCTAGTGTAGTTCAAAGTGGCTTTGCTCAACATTTACCCCGAAGCATGAAGCCAGGTGCGAATAACTCCCAGGTGGTGAAACAGAGAAGGATTCCCAGGCAAATTGCTCTCCAAGGTTAGACCTCTATTCGACAATGCAAGATCAGACCAAAGGCTCAATTGGTCCAGCATCCCGCTTCCCACAGTGGCCAATCAGGTGCCTTCAGGAAACCCACACACAGCGCCTGAAGCACAGCCCTCTTCTGCTGAGGCATGAGTAGTCCATCCTCCTCTGTGAATTCATCTGATTAAGGAGGGGACATGTTTAGAATCAGTCAATGCCAACGGAATTACAGAGGGTTCCCCACCTCATGGTGGCATTTCCCGGTAAAGTCATCATAGTGCTCAACCCTCTCCAAATTCACCTACAACCCTTGATGGCTTCTCAGCTTGGGTCCCCCCAGATGTTGCTGGATGACAGCTCCCAGCACCCAGGAAGTTGTAGTCCAACCACATCTGGGGACCCAAGTTTGAGAAGTCCAAACTTATGGGATTCTCCTTGCCGAATGACGACTCCCAGAGAGGCCTTGGAGTGGAGCTGCTGCTGCTGCAAACCCACATTGAAGCCTGGGCTGCTGCTGGGGCTGTTCTCAGAGCGTGTCCTTAAGATTATACAGGGGGGAAACTTGGCTGCTGCTCAAGGTGAATAAGAATATACAAAAATAATTTTTTTAAAAAACCACACGACTCAATTTTATATATTAACTTGTTTAAAACTTAGTCCAAATGTCAAAAAGAAGGAAAGGACAAAATGTAGCATAAAGAAGGAAAATCCAGAGGCGGCGGCGGCTGGCGGGGAGGGAAAAGTATAATAGCGTCTTTGTGCCGAAGTTCTTTGGTTCCCATTAGCTCCTTGAAAAGCCAAGAGATTATGAAATCCAATGTCTTAAGAAAGCCAGCATATTAGTTAAGAAAATAAATGTGGGAAGGGGGTAGGGGGGGGGGTGAGGACTGGGCAGGGGCGCGGGCAGGCGGGGGGAGCCTGACAACAGCCACTCTCCCAGCCAGTCTCCCTAGTCGAGTCTTGATTCCAGCCGCATGCATGGCCACCAGCACAAAGTCGGGGCAGGAGGCCGTGACGCCCTCGGATGAGATCGCCTGAACTGGGCTAGATGTCAGGGGACTCTGGGGCTTCCGCCAGGAGCCGCGCATGGGCTGAGGTGGGGATTTCGCCTACTACGGCCATGCAGGCTCAGGCCTCGGAGCCCTAGTCTTCAGGCATCGACGGGAATACGGAGGCAAAACAGGGGCCCTGAGCTTGGTGGCCAGGGTGAAGCCTCTGCACTAGCCCGACCAGGCAGGAAGAGGAGGGGCTTGGGCTCCTGCTGGGTGGCCAACGGCATCTTCTCCCTGCTGCATTTCAGCCTGTTCAGCACTGGACAGATGGGGAAACAGCTCTGGAAGGGAGCATGGCCCCCAACTGAACCCGACAGGAAACCTCTTCCCCGGAGAGCTCAGCTCTCTCTTTCAGAATTCGCACAAGGATGTGCAACCAGGCTGTCCTCAAGGGAGCTTTGCTTCAGAGTGGAGTGGAGAAGCTGACGGCCAGGCCCAGGGGTGGAGGAGGTGGCTCAGCTCTGCCCCTGGGTGGTTCTCCTCGGAGACCCTCCTTGGCTTCCTAATACGCAGGGAGTCGGGGCAGGGAGAGGACACCCACGGGGCACCTACCAGGGCACCTTCCAAGGCAAACACAGCTGCTGCCCCCATCTGCTCCAGGGGCTCCATCCGACGTCTCCAGCGGCGGCGGCGGAAGGAGTCTGTCTTGCGGTATTTCAGGTGGAACTTCCAGCCAAACAGGGAGGCATATTCCCAGCCCTCCCCTTCCAACTCCTCCTGTTTGTGCTGCAGGGAAGAGAGATGTGGTTAAAGTGTCAGCTGCACCCCACAGTGAGGGGGGGGGCATTTTAAAAAGATCAAGAAAAAACACCCCCAGAGGCAATAATTAACCCATAACGGAGCCGTTCCTTCAAACCCCCCAGTGGAGGAGATTATATAACTTCCCCAAGTTGTTGCTCTAATTTTTTGAACTATCCTTACAGTTAGGAAGTTCGGGTTTTTTTTAATGTTTAAGTTCAGTTTTAGTTGAGATTCTTCAGGTTTAAGCTTCAGTCTACCTTGCTGAAGGATAAATTATTGGTGCTGGTGCTGAGTGCTGATACTGAAACATATTTAGGAACACAGGAACATAGGAAGCTGCCATTTCCTGAGTCAGACCATTGGTCCATCTAGCTCAGAATTGTCTACACAGACTAGCAGCGGCTTCTCCAAGGTTGCAGGCAGGAATCTTTCTCAGCCCTATCTTGGAGATGCCGCCAGGGAGGGAACTTGCAACCTTCTGCTCTTCCCAGAGTAGTTCCATCCCTTACGGTGCTCACACATTTAGTCTCCCATTCATAGGCAACCAGGTTGGACCCTGCTTAGCAAAGGGGACAAGTCATCTTGTGGTAGCAAGCATTTAAAGTAGGTCTTCAGCTGCTTTAAGTCTTGATATATTTTAATGCAATTAGTTTGCCAAATCCAGTATCAGACCTTTTTAATTATGGTCTAAAAACTCACATATTTATTTATTTATTTAATATTTATGCCCCGCCCCTCCAGTGCAATACTGCTCTGGGTGGCTTACAACAATAACATTAACAATAACAATAACATAACAATAACATTATAAAATCCATTACCCCACCCCCCCAACCCAGGAAATTCACTTGAGGATTTCCCCCATAATATGTTTTCAATCTAGGCTCCCTTTTTGGTGAGTATGACTAACTAGTCTTCCCCTGCCTTCCTTCTGGCATCCTTTTAAATGCCCAACAACTGAAAACATGAGCCCTCTTGGCACACAATAAATTGGGAAGTTCTCCAGAGCAAGCCCCAAGGAAAGGAATGGGGCTCACACAGGATAACTTTTGAGTGGGTTGCATCCATGATCAGGTTTTCCTTATTATTTATTTATTGAATTTATATACCACCTAATATAGAAATCTCTAGGTGGTGTACAGAATTAAAACACATTACAAAATATAAAACATTTAAAATTCATAAAAAGATAAATATAATAAATAAAAACACATTAAAATAGCCTGGGGAAATAGGTACATCTTCAAGGCCCTCCAAAAACAAACAGAGAAGGAGATGCTCTTATTTCAGGAGGGAGCGCATTCCAGAGCCCTGGGGCAGCCACAGAGAAGGCCCAGTCCCGAGTTGGCGGCAACCGTAACCGGACCTCTCCAGATAATCTTAATAGGCGATAGGGTTCACGACAGAGAAGGCAAAATATCCTCACCAACTGGGCCAAAGGTTCCCCTGTGGAGTCTCACTTGGAAATCTCCACTTACCCACAGCCAAGCTGACGGTAATAGAGATGGCCCACCCAGAGGAAAAGTCTGGACTTCACTGCCCATTTGAGGCACAGGACAATACAAGCCCTTCTTGGGTCACTAGCCCAGTGATGACTCAGGGCACCTCCAACAGAGTTGCCCACAACACCTAGTATTTCCTTTGGCCATCTCTGGACACACCCGGGCCCATTTACCTCAGGAAGAGCTGAGGTCATCGTGCTGAGGGATTGGGAGTTGAGTCCACATCAGGGGTGTGATTTCCTAGGAACTACTTCTTTCAAGCCCCATTGGAAGGCCAGCAAGGGAAGAGAAACTTCTAGTGCAGAGGTCCTCAACCTTGGGGCTCCAGATGTTGTTTGAGGAAGGCCATGCTGGCTGGGAATGATGGGAGTTGCAGAACGAAACACCTGGGGACCCCCACTTGGATTGTTCCCAGCTCAGGTTCTCGTGGTAGCAAACATGAGTTGTCCCCTTTGCTAAGCAGGGTCCACCCTGGTTTGCATTTGAATGGGAGACTACATGTGTGAGCACTGGAAGCTATTCCCCTCAGGGGATGGGGCTGTTCTGGGAAGAGTATCTGCCTGCTTGCATGCAGAAGATTCCAAGTTCCCTCCCTGGCAGCATCTCCAAGATAGGGCTGAGAGAGACTCTGGCCTGCAACCTTGGAGAATATACTGCCAGTCTATGTAGACACTACTGGGCTAGATGGTCTGGCTCGGTAGAAGTCAGCTTCCTATGTCCCCAAATGGTGGTCAGAGAGCTCGCAGGAAACTGGATTTCTTCTTACCAAGGCCTCTGTGTCTAATCCTAAGTTCTTGGTTTTGTGGCTTGTCTTTGATCACTGCAGTACTTGCAATTTTTTCTTTTCTTTTCTTTTCTTTTGATCATGGTCTACCTCCAGGGAGATCAGGGTGGCATACACAGAGTGTGCCTACAGGGCTTGCTCCTCCTTTTCTGTGTTATCTTCACAACAGCCCTGCAAGTTCATTTAGTCTGGCTAAAGGTCATCCAGCGAGCTTAATGGCTGAGTGGAGAACTGATATTTCAAAAAAGAATCCCAAACAATATCTGTTGTATTGATGGAACACATTTAGGTCCTTTTAATTCTTGTGAGTGGAGAACAATATAATCGTTCCCATCAAATCCATCAAAACCCACCATTGCTTTAATATGACATTATGCTTAGTGACCTGGAGTGACAGCCTGATAAACTGTGTTGTTTTTGTTGTTGTTGTTGTTTTAAAGCAAGTTCCTAGAATCCTAGCCCTGTGGCTGAGATCTCAGAAACTGAAAAAGAGGAGGGGAAGGAGAACCCCAACAAGAGGTCCGGTCCACCGCAGCCTCACCTCCACCTTTCCCGTGAATGCCGCGTGGAGAATAAAACATACCCAATAAATATTAATATGCAAAGCACCTTAATCAGCTTGCACAAGTCTCAGACCTTCAGCTTTTCCTGGGGCAGAATGTTTCTCCCCCCTCGGAACATACACAGCCTCGGGTGTGGGTCTGACCCCGACTGAGGCTTTCCAGCTGACATGACATTCATTCCGATACGGGGCAGGCCTTCTAGCCCAGAAAGGCTTCCCGGGCCAGGCCAGATACAAGCCGCATTGGCTGCTCGTGTTCAAGCGTGACGGGGCCTCGTCTGAATGTCTGACAGAGCGTGAGTGCTGCAAGTGAGCAGGGCTGGGAGAAGAGTGCTCTGGCCACGCACCCGGGAGGATTCTGTCCCCCTCCACTGATACCAAAATGATGCCCCACCTGCCTTTCTCAGGACAGGCCTCGTGAAGGAGCAAAGAGGGCTGTTGCCATGAAGTCTCATTTTCTCAGGATGGGCCCTTGGGGGACACCATGCTTCCTAACACCAGGTAAGTAGGGACTGGCGAGGCGACACAGCCAGGGGTGCTTTTTTCATGAAGCGAGGTGTGGCGGTCGCCTCAGGCTGAAGGTTATTGGGGTGCCCCCCCACCAATGCCATTGGAGCAGCAATCTGAGACCAGACCCTAGCCAGCTTTGCCAGGAATGCCTGGACCCGAGAGAAGGCTGCCCTCCTCCCCTCACATGCCTTGCAAAGCTTGCAAAAAGCACAAGGAGAGGAGAGGAGGCTAACCCAAACTTACTTACTTCTGCACCCCACACCCCATGCCACTTACAAAACTTGCCAAGTCCACATTGGAAGGGGGCCGGCCCGCACCAGGGCCGTGTGGCAAGGCGGTTCACCTCGGGAGCCACCATACCTTGTGCCACCCCTATATTCAGGGGCTGGGGAATGGCACTCTGTGTGTCCTCAGAGGCAACCTGCTCCACAGCCAGCTGACCTGAGTCCCAGCATTCTACAAAACAGGGAAGTGTCTGGGACGAAGCTTGGCTGAGCTTTGGTGAGGCTTGGAGGAGGTTCTGTCAGCTCGGGAGGCCGCCCGCGGTCAGAAAACAGGCCAACCGGGGGTGGGGTGGGGTGGGGGGACGTGGATTCCGGCATGGTGGATCTCCACCTGGGCACGCCTGACTGTGCTTCAGCGCCACCACTGTCTGCAAGGGCTTAAAGGTTGAAGAGCAGCAGAGACGCTTCTGTGAAGTTCCTCCCTTGTGAACAGCATTTCTTGTCCAAGGGAGACACCTAGAGCAGAGCAGAGTCAAGGCTGGGCTGGCAGAACGGGGCCGTCTGGCTCAGGCAAGGGGGCCTCCTACTTTTGTACTAACTGCTAGACCCAAGTGCGCCAGTTGCATGCAGTTCCCTGGATGCTTTTCCTGGGGCTTCCCCCTGCCTCAGGCAGGGTGCTTCCCAGCTGGCAGGAAGGGTCCCGGAGGCAGGGGGCTGGGTCCTCCTCTGTCCTGAGCTGCCGGCTCTCCTCCTTCCTGCTAGGGGACGAAGCACGGGGGAGGGGGGGCAACTTTTAGCACAGGAATTTGGTTGCCTGGATGTAGGATGCCTACAGCCCCACAAACAGGCTTTTAAAGCACTACAAAAATGCACACGGCCCGCTGGACAGGAAACCAGGCTGGGAAAGGGGGAAACGAGCACGTGTGACTTCAAGCAATGATCCCCTTTCCTCCGTGCCCCTGGAAAACCCTCTCCTGGAGACAGGCTGTGTCAGGCAGACAAGACTGGGATGGGGGAGAGGCCAAGGTCAGGCCCTGGGACTGGGGAGGAGGCAGATCATTGGCCAGGCTGGTGCAGCAGCAAGACAAAGCGAGGACAGATCCAGCCAAAGAGCCTCGACAAAACACACTGGAATCTTGAGGCAGAAGGCAAGAGGGAAGGAATCAGATCTGCACAGGGCTGCTTCTCTGGCACTGGTGCACACACAAACACACACACACACATCCCACCACGAACCTTTTTCAGAGCCTCCATCTGAGTGAGGTCCCTTCTGCGAAGTCTCACCCACCGCCTGCGCCGGTTGGTGTGGTACATCTTCTCCGCCGGCACCCAGGCCTTGGGCTTGTGGTCTGGTGGGATGGTGATGCCATATTCCCAGCCTGGGAGCAGGAGAGAAGTCAAAAAGCAGGTGGACGGGCTTACAGGCACCAGCAAAGGTGTGCAATGATGCATTTCCTTCCTTGGGTCTCTTGGTGTCATTTGTTAGGTTGGGCCATTTGTTTAGTTATGCTCTGAATAGTCTTACCCTTGTTTCATTTCTCCCCATTTGTCTTAGTGTTTGGGCCCCCCCACATGTTCTTAAAACTATTTTCCACCACCATCTTTAGTGATGGCCAGAACAGCTCTTTGCTCAGCAGCCTCTCAGTAAGGTAAAGGTAAAGTTGTGCCCTTGAGTCTGTGTCGACTCCTGGCGACCACAGAGCCCTGTGGTTTTCTTTTGGTAGGATACAGGAGGGGTTCACCATTGCCATCTCCCATGCAGTATGAGATGATGCCTTTCAGCACCTTCCTGTATCGCTTCTGCCCAATATAGGTGTTTCCCATAGTCTGGAAAACATACCAGCGGGGATTCAAACCAGCAAGTGTGTACACAAGCTGGCTGCCTCCTGACTCAGACCAAGTACAGTATATGGGTCTGTTTGGTATCCTGCCTCCATCTCATCGATTTCTATATGCCCATTCACACATTATGTTCAACGGGTGTACAGTGTACATAGGTACAAATCTGCACACAAGTACACTCATTCACACATTATGTTGAAAGCAGGTACAGAAGTACATTTCCTATCTGTACTATGCATTTGAAGGAGGAGAGCTGGTCTTGTGGTAGCAACCATGACTTGTCCTCTTAGCTAAGCAGGGTCCACCCTGGTTGCATATGAAGGGGAGACTGGAAGAGTGAGCCCTGGAAGAGATTCCCCTCAGGGGATGATGGAGCCGCTCTGGGAAGAGCATCTAGGTTCCCAGTTCCCTCCCTGGCTTCTCCAAGAGAGGGCTGAGAGAGACTCCCGCCTGCAACCTTGGGGAAGCCGCTGCCAGTCTGGGTAGACAATACTGAGCTAGATGGACCAAGGGTCTGACTCAGTATATGGCAGCTTCCTATGTACCCTATGTAAAGGCCTGTATCCTTTAAAATGTCATTGTGTTAATGAGTTACTGTCATTCACACAAAGACACATGCAAGTGTACAGACATCTGTACACTCGTACAGCATAATGTCTGAATTGGGCTGTAGACTCTAGGGAATATCCCAAAATGAATGGCAGGAAATGCCCACTGAAATGCACCGGTCCCTTCCAAATGGCCACAGGGATGCACGGAATTTCCAAATGGTCAATGGCCATTTGGAAATTTCATGCATTCCATGGCCATTTGGAAAGGACCAGGGCATTTCAGTGGGGATTTCCTGCCATTCATTTTGGGATATTCCCTAAGGCGCATTCATACATTATGTTCAACATTTGTACAATGGGTGTACAGTGTACACAGGTATGGATCTGTACCCAGATCCATACACAGGTAGAGCCATCCACATGCTATGTTGAACGCAGGTACAAAAGTGCACTTCCTATCTGTACCATGCATTTGAAGGGCCTGTATCCAGGTTCACTCGGATAGTAGTGAAATCTGGATACCTGGATAGTAGTGAAATCTGTACGCAGTTACAGCATAATGTCTGAATTGGGCTGATATGTTTGCTGGAACACAAAGTGACACAACCGGCTCACCCAGCTGGCACCACATTCTTGCACTAAGGCAACATGTTTGCATAAGCACAGTGTTAGTCTGAATGTCAACTACATAAAGAAGCATTGGCAGATATACAACTGAACAGTCAGCTGGCCATCTTCAGAGCACATGCTCAAGGGGGAGGCCAAGCAATGGCCAACACACACTGGGAGGAGTCCACACTGCCCCAGAAGATCAGGAACTCAAGTTGTGCCTCCAGTATGACACACATCACATCCACATCACATCTCACAAAGGAGATTAGTCAGTGCCCTGAACCAGAGCCCTCCAGATCATGGGGAGAAATTTTCTCAGTTGGGGCAACTGAACAGGGTTGGGGCAAAAGAGAAATGCTGCTTTCTGCCAATGGAAGGCCTCGGGGCAGAGTAAAGGGGGCTTAAGGAAAACATGAAAGGAAGCCTGCAACTTAATTACCCGCCTCATCGACTGCTCTGTTGAAATCTCTGTCCCACTCCACATCTTCCCACTTCCATCCTGGAGGACACTCAATCTCATTCTTGGGCAGAACCTTCTCCCCATTCTGAAAGAGAAGCAGAGAATGCAATGACGTCCACTACTCCTCAAAAGGAACAGGGTGGGCGAGAGAGGGAGGGCATTGTCCACTTGTCAGGACCGCCCCCCCCCCGCCGCCACTCTGAGATCCTCTCAGAGTGGATCCTCTCAGAGTGACCAGCCAAGACCTCCGCCCCCCTGATTCACGAACCCTAGATCCAGTAGCTCCTAAACAGCCAGGGCCCATTGCCCCCTTGGAGGAGGCCACGAGCTCTGGGGATCCAGTGTCCCCAGTGAGGCTCCTGTCCTGCCCCTAGAACCCCTTCCCTCACCCCAGGACTCCTGGAGCAGAGGCAACACCACGCCAAGGCTGAATGCCAACACCAGAGGCGAGGGGCCTGCCTGGGGCTGCTCAGAAAGAGGGGTAGGCCAGCCCAGACGCCAGTTCTGAATGAGGGCCAACCTGAGCTCCAGGAGGGAAGGGCTCTGGGTTCCTATAGAATCCCTCAATTTGCAGCCAGCTCCTTCTTGGAGCTCTTCCCTTCAGCTGCTGCCTCATTAAACCCAGGTACGGCCATCATAAATATGGACGAGGGGGTGTGGGCCCACCATCATGGCCCGCCATCACAGATATGGCGTTCACCTCTTCAGACAAAGGCCACTCTAGCCGTGAGCAGGGCACTGACAGGAATGAATGACAGGGCTGGGGTGGGACGTCCAGCCCCATTTTAGACACTGTATGCACATAGCATCTGAAGACGGCTATTGTTGCTGTGGAAACCAATCAAGAAGAGCTTCCTCACCACGTCTGTGTAGGCCTCGGGCATGTGGATCCACTGGCCACCAGGAAGCCGCACTTCATTCTCAAAGACCTCCTCCACAAAGCTCAGGTGACCGGCGTCCACATCATACAGGAGCCTGTGGAGAGTTGGGTTGTAATGGAAACAAAGCGAAAGCTGAGAGCGCCCCCATATGCTCCTTTCCAAAGGAAGCCATTCTCTCTTCCTGGAGCATCTTCAGACAGACAGCTTTACTGTGAGGCTTTACTGCAGGTTTGCCCCCCATAAGACGATGCAATCAGTGGATTTTTTTTACCCCAGACATAAATTGGGCTAGGCTCTAACACGCAATAGCTCTCAGGGACTTGGGGGTAAATCTGGCTATGTGAATGCCCATCTCCATTCCGGAGGAGATGCAAACCCAAAGTCCTGTGTGGAAAAGTTCCTGGAGCTCTCAGCAATCCAGAGCCAAGACTTCATTACCCCACCCACTTGTAACCAAAAGGCAGCTTCACCCAGTATCCACAGATACCAGCTTCACCCAATATCCACTCGCGGTTGGCATGTTAAGTTTCTTCCCATGACGGCCCACAAACCCAGCATCCCTGGCTTTGTGGACTTTCATGGGAGGAAACTTAACACGCCAACCATGAGTTCCTTCCAGAAATCTGGTGGCCAGAAATGGGTGCTTCCTATATTCATCTGCAGGGGAATCCATTTCCTTTACCCACATGAGTGCATACCCAGGACAGATCAAAATTGCTCATATGAACCAAAAACATATCCTATGAACTCTTGGATAAGGTTCTCCAAAGTTCTTGGAAAGATTTCCTCTCTCTCTCTTTCTCTACACAGCCGGCTTGTAAATGACCTCACTTCTTTCTGTGCCTTGTCATGATTAATGTACTCTTTGCAGATCTCTCAAGATGAAAGTTAGTACTTGCAGTACTGGCCCCTGCAATGAAGTCCCTCGCATGTGTTTGGATGAATGTGACTCAATGCCTCTCATCCCAACTCTTATCACCTTGCTGCTCTCCCCTCCCACTGCCAAAGCCCCCATGACCTGATTTTTTTCTGCTTTCAATGGCTGGCATCTAAGCCATGTCATGCTAGCACAAAACACAAGCACTTCATTAGTCAGTCAGGATATCAGCTAATGAGGCTATTTACACATGCCCCCTAACCCAGGCTAGAGAAGCCCAGCCTGGGTTAGGCTGCGCCTGAGAACCACCAGGATCGGGCCCAATCCCAGTGGGGCAACGTCGCCTAGCTCCGCTTTTAAACCCAGCTCTTAGCCAGGGTTAAGGGCTCGAGCGAGCCCTTAACCTGGGCTACAGGTTGTGTGTTCACGGGGGGCTAGATTCAGCCCCAGCAGACACAGAGATGGGTGCCTAGATCACCTGTCTTCTGGGGGAATCCCCCAATGCATCGCACATGTCACACAGTGCCTTGTGGGATATCCAGAGACACGTTGTCCCAGCCTCTGGAGGAGCTCTGTGCTGCGGCACGTCGCTCATATCGTCTGGGAGCACAATCTGCATTCCCAGCAGCATTACAGAGTCGTCTGAGGGGAAGGTGAGTTCCACCAACCTTCCTCCTGCCCCCCGCCCGCCCGTCCCCCTGTGTGAACGATCAGAATGTGTTTTAACTGGATGCTGCCGAGTGCCTCTTCACTCTTCCCCAGCAACAGATGTCTCTTTCCTTCTCTCTGTCACCCACAGTCCTGCATATCCCCAACCAGGGTGGCTGCAGCCTTGTAAGAGCTCAGCACAGCCCAAGAAGATGGTGCCCACGGAGGCAACAGAAGGAGAACGGAAGTCTCACAAGGCAACGCAGCCAGGCACTCACGTCTTCTCAGGGCTGACAAACCATTCCGTAGCCCAGGCCCAGCCAGTGGAGGGTTTGAAGCTGTCCTTGGGCAGTTTGATCTTGCCGTTGACATCCGAGTACTTGGGGTAGGTCAGGCCAGTCGTGCCCCAGTTGCCAACCAGCGCCAGCTTGGTCTGATTTTCATACTGCGGCACAAAAGAGAGAGGCTCACCTGGGGATGCAGTGGCAGGGAGGAGGCATCGCCCCCACAGGAGGGTACCTCAACCACAGAAACCAATTTACTTATGTATATATTTGAAACGGGCAGGATCCAGACCAAGTTAGTCTTGACTACGTCCCATTGAAGTTAACAGAAGTTAGTTGTCTCGTTTATTTCAAGGCTGCTTAGACGCGACCATGTAAGATGGATCCTGCCCAATATCTGTACACCACCTTTCAGCAAAAGAAGTCATCCAAGCGATTCACATAGCAAAAGAAATGAGAAGGTGGTTTTCTGTCCCCAAAGCGCTCCCAGTTCAGCAAGGAAGGCAGCCGCTGTGCTGGGATAAAGAGGGAGGGCTGCTGTCCAAGGCATCGCCCCGCTCACTGGGCACAGTGGCATCTCTTGGACTTGGTGGTATACGTTTATTTTATTCTATTCTTACATTTTTATCCTGGGACCCCAGGGCATTGTGCAGAATCAAAGAAGACCCCAATACCCCAAAAATATATTAAAAGAAACCCAAGGACAATCACGAAGAAGAAACTGCAGCCAAACCAACTGGCCATAAAATAAAATCTGCTAGTGTGCAGATGCATCGTTCAAAACGCTTCGGTGCTCTGTAATTTATGTGGGCATCCCTTTTCTCCCAGCACTGCCAGGAGGGCACAAGGTGAACTAACATCCCTTCGAAATCTTAAGGTCTAGACACAGAATTTTCTATTTCAATTAAAGAGCTAAGACATTTAAGACTCCGTTTACAAACAAATAACATACATGTGAAAGTAAGATAAGTATCAAGAATAAAAAGAATTATTTAGTGATCAAATAAGCATTCATTTCAGTCCTGGTTTGTTTTGCTTGCTTTCGCTTTACCATTCAAATTCCCTTGTTTTCACACCCATTTAATATAATTCAAATAAAGGTAGCATTATAGGCCCATCCACATATTACTTTCAACACTCATACAACAAGTGGACAGTGTAGACAGATAACAGATCTGTACACAGGCACTGTCATTCACATGTTATGTGGACGCATGTTATGAGGAAGCAGGTACAGTAGTACATTTCCTTTCTGTGTGCCATGCATTTGAAGGGCCTGTAACCCAGGTTCACTTTGAATACACATAAAGTCATAAACACATGTACGAGTGTAGAGACATCTGTACACTCATACAGCATAACATCTGAATCGGGCTTGAGTTGCATATAGATATACACCCATTTTTTAGTGTGTCAGACTACTTTGCTTTGCCTCCTGCTGGGGTTGGGTTGTGTGTGTGTGTGTGTGTGTGTGTGTGTGTGTGTGTGTGTATATATATTCCCCACTGCCCCAATATCTGGAATCCAACCTAAACCGACCGAATACTTTGAAGTGGAAATCCCATCCCATCCCAAGTACCGTTTGGCTCACCGTTTCAGCATAGACGGAAAGCCTCCCCTCCGCTGACTTGTTGAACTCTTCCTTATCCACAGCGAGCCCAAGCCACAGTCGGACCCGGATCTGGGCCGGGATCCGTGGCCCCATCACCTCTTCTTGAGGACGCTAAGACAACATAGGAGGAAACCCAATGAATTTTGAAGCCAAGCCCAGCAGCCCTGCAGAGAAGTTCTTGCTGAAGAGGAAGGCAGCAACAGAATCCAAGCCCTCAGCCATTCTTACCTCGCATTATCCTCACAACAGCCCTATGAAGGAGGGCAGACCGAAAGAGAGAGAGTGGCCTCTCAGACAGGAACAGGGTCTAGAACTGTAGTTTTTTCTGGGACTGCAGCCATTGCAGCAGCCTTGGAAAAGACTATAATTCTCAAGAAAACCTGCACCTTTCCTAGCACTGTAGAGGAATTTAAAAACCCTCTTCCAGGAGTCCTTTTAAAGCTCAAGCAACCACTGTAGCCCCTCACCGCTGAGGGAGAAGATAAAGTGCCCCAGCTGGTCTCCTGCTGCCTGCCCAGTCTAGTGTGTTCATGGAGTGGAGGGGAGTGGCTGAATTGGAAGCAAACTTTTCGAAAGGGGCTGAAATAAAGAAGGAACTTCCTCCAAAGTGCCAGATTAAAGTGGAGGTCTGAGATGCCCTCTGAATGAAATTGGCACCATTTCTCGCAGCCCTAAAAACTGGTCCCTGTACGTTTCCCCCTCTGTGGCTAATAGCAGCGTGGGTTCGGTGTTGTTTTTTTAACAATATAAATCTAATCCACATTTTCCAGAAAAATTGCTGACAATACCTACTTTCAAGAAGATGGTTTGGAGTTGCCCACAATTCTTGCCACAACAATGGGCTCCGTTCTTGGAGAACAGGACCTCGCGCGCTGGTATCCGGCTGTACGCCACACGCCTTTCTCCACGCAACATCCAGATCACAATGTCTGGCAGGCTGTTCTGGGGCTAGAAAATAGGGTTGCAAGTGAGGAGGGCAGGGAGTACAGACAAGAAAGAAGGTGAGGCAGGGTGGAGTGTAGGGAGGGAAGCAGGACGGAGGAAGTCAGAGACAGAAGTAACGACTGCCTAGGAAAGAGACACTCCGCTCACCAAGGTGTTAAGCTGTTCACCAGTGTTCCCTCTAAGGCTTGCACATGCGCATTTATTTTTTATTTTTAAATTTTATTTAACATATTTTTATACCACCCAAAACTCACGTCTCTGGGAGGTTTACAACAAGCAAACAAAGTCAAAATATTAGTTAAAACAAATGACAACAGAAAACTTAAAACAGTAGTTAAAACAAAATAAATGATATCGCAAAAGTTAAAACATTACAACAATTTACATTATAAAAGAACATTTTAAAAAGATGTTAAACTGTTTAAAAAATATTTAATTAAAAGCCTGGGTGAACAGATGCGTCTTTAAAGATTTTTTAAAAGTTGTCAGAGAGATGGTTTTTATGTCTGCTCAATCAATTGTAGATCTGCTCAGGTTGAATCAGGAAGGCCCCACTCTGAATGCAGGTGCACACAAGCTGCCTTGACACTGTCATCCAGAACAAAACTCATTCTGCACACAGATGAAAAAAATTAGAGAGAACACTGGTGTTCACCTAAGGTTTTGAAGCATGCTCCTACCCATATATGAATGAAAGAAACCCATCTATATTGCAAGCGCACTCAGACAAACAAGAATGCTTGCAGCCTCTTGTCAAGGGTACAGTGGGTGATGAACCTGGGTTTAATGCCACGCAATGCATGCAATGGCCCCACTGTGTCTAGTTTAATAGGCTTTCTGTGTCTTTGCAGCTGCACAAGCAATGCTTTTGAGGTGCAGCAATGAAACTGCTGGAAACATCGCTCCAGGAGCATCCACTCTACACTAGGGATGTGCATGAGCCCATTCTGCGCCTCCTCTGGGAAGTGCCAAACTGGCTCAAGTGCTGGTGTTCAGACCGGCTAGGTAGGGCAGGGAGTGGTTCCCTTAAAAAGCAGGTAAGGAGCTCCTTACCTGCTCGCCACTACGCTTCTGGTCTCCCAAAGGCCACGCATGGCTGCAGCACTGTTGCCTACAACCTTTGCATGGCGTTGGCATGCACATGGCCAGCGCGCATGAGGCCCTTATACAAAATTATGGTGTGGCTATATTTGCAGTACTGTGTACAGTTCTGGTCACCGTATCTTAAGAAGGACATGGTAGAACTGGAGTGGATTTTGTCACCCACTCCCCCAGTTTGGAGAGATCCTTCTGGAGCTCCTCACAATCTGTTATTGATTTCACTACCCTAAATAGCTTAATGTCATCTGCAAATTTGGCCACTTTGCTGCTTACCCCAACTTCTAGATCATCACTGTCCCAATACGGATCCCCGGGGGACCCCACTTCTTTCTTCCCTCCATTGTGAAAACTCTCCATTTATCCCTACCTTCTGGTTCCTATCCTTCAACCAGTTACCGATCCACACGTGAACCTGTCCCCTTATTCCATGACTGCTAAGTTTACTCAAGAGCCTTTGGTGGGGAACTTTGTCAAAAGCTTTTTGCAAGTCCAAGTATACTATGTCAACTGGATCCCCTTGATCCACTTGCCTGTTGACACTCTCCGTCAACAGGCACGCCAGACTGCATGTGCCAAACTGCTTCTCTCCAGCCTCCACTCTGGGTCTGGGTTGGCACGGGGGGGGGGAGAGTATGCAGCAGCTAGGAGCCACCCGGGCAATCCAAAGTCATCCATTTATCTAAGCACCTTCTCGCCATCCGTGCTGACCAAAGAATCCTTCTTGTTATCAATACAGACAACCCCCCCAAAGGGGGAGGGGGCTTCCACTAATGCACCCCCCCCAGGTCAGTACCCTGCTGCACCCTGGGTGGCCAGGTCTACCTGTAGCCCATAAGGCCTGGCAGAGGGGCAGTGTAGGGGGCAGGGACCAGAGGAGCTGCAGCCCCACTCCCCGATCCGCGCAATGGCAGGCATGTGGCTCATTCTTTGTGTGGACTGTGGAGCGCCTGCTTTCTCTCTCCTCCCCCTCGAGGAGTGCAGCCCACAAATTCCTTCACACACCAACCTGCAGCTTTGGGATAGAAGAACCTTTGGTCCCCCAGAGTCAGGGAAGAAAGGGCCTCCAGGCTCCTCCACCCGGCTGCTGAGCTCTTTGCTTGCCAGGCCGGCCTCTGCTCTGCTTGCCCAAATGTTCTACTCCAGAGCTACAGGTTGGCCAGGCTTAAATCCGAGTCAGCTTCTGAAACGGCCTTTTTGCAGAGTACGTCGGTGGCTTCTCATCTGGGCTGCTGGCACCCACGAGGACTCTCTCCTGGCCAAAGAGCAAACATTGACTCTCGCTCTGACAGGACATCAGACCAACGGCTTTGCTTTGGTGCCAGGAGAAAGGAATCCCTACGGCCGGCACTCTGGGCTTATTTATTTGGTGGGTTCTGAAGAACGGGTTTTCATGCTAACCTGCAGTCTGACAACTCCCTGGGCAGCTCCCAGCAATCATAAAACAAACATCTGGATACAAACCACGGCACCAGCAACACAGATTAAAATGGCAACTGAGCAAAGGACACACAGGACCCTTCTAACTGAGCAAAGAGGCACCTTTAAAAGTGGCGATTCTCTTTCTTGAGCAGGGGGAGAGCAACCGGCCCTATCCATCCCCAGCAGAGCATCCCTCCAGTGCCTGTTGCTGGTGTCTATCATGTGTTTCTTTTTTAGATTGTGAGCCCTTTGGGGGACATAAGAGAGGTCCTGCTGGATCAGGCCCAAGGCCTATCTAGTCTAGCCTCCTGTTTCACACAATGGCCTTCCAGATGCCTCTGGGAAGTCCCCAGGCAAGAGCTGAGGGACATGCCCTCTCTCCTATGTCACTTCCTTGCAACTGGTATTCAGAAGCATCTTGCCTCTGAGGCTGGAGGTGGCCTATAGCCCTCACACTAGTAGCCCTTGATAGACCTCTCCTCCATGAAGTGATCCAAACCCCTCTTAAAGCCATCCAGGGTTGTTGGCTGTCACCACATCTTGTGGCAGAGAATTCCACAAGTTGATTATGTGTTGTGTGAAAAAGTACTGATCATCTTGGTTGCCCTCTTCTGCACCTTTTATGATAGATAGATAGATAGATAGATAGATAGATAGATAGATAGATAGATAGATAGATAGATAGATACACACACACACACACACACACACACACACACACACACAACTTTGGAAACGTTTGTTGAAAAGCGGCATATAAATATTTGTCATATTCATATTTGTATTTGTCAGAAAATATCTGGAGATATTGTAATATCTGGAGATACTGAATCTCCAGATTTCTAAGATCTGGAGGTGGGGGAATTTGAGATAATTCCCTTGTCATGGACAGATCATCATCTGGTAGGGTTTAATTTGATTGCTTCGTTTACCCTCAGCAAGGATGGTGGAACAATTAGAATGGTCTGCCCCCGAAGGCTTATGGATCCACTCGGTTTCCAGACAGCCCTTGGGGAGTTTCCAGAGCTGACGACTCTATCAAGGCCCTGGTGAATCTCTGGAACGGGGAGGTGGTCCAGCTGTTGACATGGTTGCTCCTAAACGCCCTCTCCAGCTTGGTGGAGCCTGTTCTGCTCCTTGGTTTTCCTCGGAGTTTAGGGCAATGAAACAACTCAGGCAACGGCTGGAATGACGCTGGAGGAAGAGTCATGATGAATCTGACCGAACACGGGCTAGAGCCCACTTTAGGGACTACTCCGTGGCTGTGGGGGTGGCGGAGAAATGCTTTTTCTCCACCTCCATTGCATCTGCTCAGTGCAGACCAAAGGAGCTGTTCCGTGCAGCAAAGGAATTGCTCCACACATCCCCCCACCCAGGTAATGGGGGAGGAACCATCTACAGCCCGTTGTGATCAGTTTACATGTCACTTTGCAGATAAAGTCACTCGCACCCTTGCTGATTTGGACTCCAGAGTGTTGGCAGTTCCAGCAGACATGCCTCAGGTACCATCAGGTCCTATGGTGTTGGATTCGTTTCAGTTAGTACAGCCTGAAGATGTGGACAAGATCCTGGGCAGTGTGCGGGCGACATCGTGTGCTCTTGACCCTTGCCCTTCATGGCTAATAAAAGCTGCCAGGGAGGGTACTGGCAGATGGTTGGAGGTGATTATTAATGCTTCATTAAGGGAGGACAGGATGCCATCATGCCTCAAGGGGTGGTGGTAATACCACTATTAAAAAAGCCCTCCCTTGATCCCTCCAACCTGGACAACTATAGACCTGCCCCTAACCTTCCCTTTTTGGGCAAGGTGATAGCACATGTGGTGGCATCCCAGCTGCAGAGGAAAGATAAGGATTATCCAGCACCTTGAATTGGACCCAGAAACAAATTGACAGCCAGTGCAGCTCTTTCAAAATGGACATCCTTTTCAATCTGGTTTCTGTCCTGGATATGGGACTGAGACTGCCTTGCTCACTCTAGTGGATGACCTATGCTGGGAACTTGACAGGGGGTGTGCGTCCCTGTTGGTTCTGCTGAACCTCTCGGCGGCGTTCGATACCATCGGCCATGGTATCCTTCTGGGCCGCCTCTCGAGTATGGGAATCGGAGGTACTGCGTTGCAGTGGTTTCGGTCCTTTCTTGAGGGGAGGGTCCAGAAGGTGGTGCTGGGGAACTACTGCTCGGCTCCATGGCCATTGGCCTGTGGGGTCCCACAGGGTTCGGTCTTGTCCCCCATGCTGTTTAACATCTACATGAAGCCGCTGGGAGAGGTCATCCGGGGATTTGGACTGAGTTGTCAGCAATATGCAGATGACACTCAGCTCTATCTCTCCTTGTCAACTGATCCTAGGGAGGCGGTGGATGTCCTGAATCGGGGGCTGGAGGCCGTGATGGGTTGGATGTGGGCTAATAAACTGAGATTGAATCTGGACAAGATGGAGGTACTGTTGGTCAGTAGAAGAGCCAATCAGGATGAGGAGATTTTACCGGTTCCGGATGGGGTTGCACTCCTCTTGAAGGAGCAAGTACGCAGCTTGGGGGTACTACTGGACCCGGCTCTGCTTTTGGAAGCTCAGGTGGAGGCGGTGGCCAGGGTTCACGGCTTCAGCTAGTGCGCCAGCTGCGTCCCTTTCTTGAGAAGGCAGATTTGGCCACAATTACCCACACCTTAGTCAAGTCACGGCTGGATTACTGTAACACACTCTACATGGGGCTGCCCTTGAACAATATTCGGAAACTGCAGCTAGTGCAAAACGCGGCAGCTAGGATTTTAGCCGGAGCTGCCCGTTGGGAGCACATCACACCCATTTTGAAAGAGCTGCACTGGCTACCAGTTTGTTTCTGGGTCCAATTTAAGGTGCTGGTTTTTGACCTTTAAAGCCCTTAATGGTTTGGGCCCAGGATACCTGAGGGACCGCCTGCTCCCAAGGGTTGCTGCCCGCTTGACGAGGTCTTCTGAGGGGGCTCTGCTCTGGGTGCCGACAATGAGGGAGTCTCGGTCGCCATGCATGCAGTACAGGGCCTTCTCTGTGGCTGCCCCCAGACTCTGGAATGCTTTCCCAGTGGCCATCCACTCCTCAGTCTCCATCACAGTTTTTAGACTGTGTAAAATCTTGGCTTTTTACTCAGGCTTTTATATGATTGTTTCTATTGCTGCTGTTTTGTATCTTTTATGGTTATATTGTGCTGTCTTTTTAATCTTTTAATTAGATCTATATTTTTTATATTTTAATTGTGGAATTTTTGTAGTCCTATTTTAAGTTTTATGTGAACCACCTTGAGATTGTTTTAATGAAAGGTGGTATAGAAATGTAACAATAAATAAATTTAACAATTTATTTCTTTACATCTATATCCTGCTCTTACTCTAAGGAGCCCAGAGTGGTGTACACGGTTATGTTTATCCTCACAACAACCCTGTGAGGTAGGTTAGGCTGAGAGATACATGACTGGCCCAGAATCACCCAGTGAGTTTCATGGCTGAATGGGGATTTGAATTCGGGTCTTCCTGGTCCCAGTCCACTATGTCATAAACAGGAAGATATAAATCTAGCTGAGTCAGTAAAAAATGAGTCAGCAGCATCAAGCCAGGTGAGAGGACCTGCTGGAAGGCCAAGGCAAATTTAAGCATCTTCGCCAGTGCTAAAAAGATGATTACTTACTACTACTTATATACTGCTTTTCAACAGTAGTGGCTCATCCTAACAATCCAGTGGGAGGGCACCAAAGGAGGCACAGTTGCCTCTCCTTCCTGGAGTGCCGTCTGCTCCTCTCTCTCCCATCCAACCCCACCTAGAGTCACACTGCCTGCAGGCTGGGCATTCATCAGGTAGAGCTGCAGGCAGCACAGCTCTCATTAACCCTGGGATGGGGAAGGAGAAAGAGGAGAAAATGGAGTTCCAGGAAAGAGGGGCAGCTGCGCATCCTTTGGAGCCCTCCATAAGAACATAAGAACAGCCCTGCTGGATCAGGCCCAAGAAGGCCCATCTAGTCCAGCATCCTGTCTCACACAGTGGCCCACCAGATGCCGCTGGAAGCTACAGGCAGGAGTTGACGGCATGCCCTCTCTCCTGCCGTTACTTCCCTGCAACTGGTACTCAGAGGCATCCTGCCTTTGAGGCTGGAGGTGGCCCACAGCCCTCCGACTGGTAGCCATTGATAGACCTCTCCGCCATAAAGTTATCCAACCCCCTTTTAAAGCCATCCAGGCTGTTGGCTGTCACCACATCCTGTGGCACAGAGTTCCACAAGTGGATCATGTGTTGTGTGAAAAAGTACTTCCATTTGTTGCAGGGGCGAAACAAGGCTGGAGTGGGCCCAGAGACAAAATTTTAAAATGGGCCCCTTGCTGATACACACACACTTCACAATATATAGTCATGTGACTTGCCTCTGGGGGGCCCCTCAAGGCGTGGGGGCCCCCAGGCAGCCGCCTCCCCTTGAAGCCCCAGGTGTTGTAGCCTTGCCTCATAAGAAAGGTGTTCTAGGCCCCTGCTCATCTTGGTTGCCCTCTTCTGTACCTTTTCTAGTTCTACAATGTCCTTTTTTAGATGTGGAGACCAGAATTGTACGCAGTACTCCAGGTGTGGTCGCACCATAGTTTTGTATAAGGGCATTATAATGTTAGCCGTTTTATTTTCAATCCTCACCCATTAGAATGAGACACTTCTGCTTTTCAGTACAAAAGTGGTTTACGGAGGAGGAGGAGGAGGAGGAGGAGGAGGAGGAAGATTCCTGTCCACAAAAGGGTAGAAACCAGCGAGAGCTGCTGGAGGGGTGATGTGGTGGGACTGAATGTGTGGGCCAGTTGCTCTCTCCCCGATAAATATAAAGAGAAGTACCACTATGAAAGGTGCCTCTTTGCCCAAGGAGCCTGGGCTGCTCAACTTTGGGCCCCCCAGCTGTTTTTGGACTACAATTCCCATAACCCCCAGCCCCAGTGGCCAATAGCCAGAGATTATGGGAGTTGTAGGCCAACATCTGCAGGATTGTCGAAGTTGAGCCGGCCTAGGGAAAGAGACAGCAGGGCCAGCACCAGGCAAGCGTCCCTGCGGAGAGTGTTCCACAGGTGGGCTGCCGCCACAGTGAGGGCTCTCTCCCTAGTCATGAGCGGGGAGATCATTGGGGCTGGGGCTGGGGGTGCTGCCCAACAGGCCCACAAGGTGGCATGGAAGATGCAAGATTTAGCCCCAAAGCCCTGTCCTTGGATCTGTGCCTCAGGTTCTTCCTGCCCCTTTTAGTGTGTGGGATGAGCAAATAAGCTGCTGGATCCAAGGACATCTCCCACAGCCGATTTCCGGCCAGCATTTTGGGAATCCTCAACCAAAGTTTGCTAAAACTGGAAGGGATTTGGCGAGGCAGGAGGCAGTGGTCTACCCTCCCCTGCGAGGGCCGGCCAGCCTCTCTGCCTTACCTCTTCCGCCATGGCTTTGAGCCGAGAGAGCCAATCTTCCGCCTGATCCAGGACCACCTGCAGCTTGGAGTCTTCGTGCCGGAGTTTCGAGGCTGTCTGGACGATCTGGGCGAGGTTGGTGGTGCGGAAGCGGTACAAGTAGTGGTCCAGATGGGTGCTGGCCGGCTTCTGGGTGACATCAACCAATGGCTGGCTGCGGAGAGAAGTAGCAGAAGGAAACCAGAGCATCAGCCGGCTGCAGCCGCAGCGGCTCGTCCAATATGAAGGAGGAGGGACCAAGGCGAGATGGAGCAGCAGACGGCTCTTTAAGACCCCTTTAACTCTGGGGTTCTCAAACATGGGTCCCCAGATATTGCTGGACTCCTGCTAAGTGGGCAAAGCAGCACCTTTTTAATGTGATGATTCTCTTTATTGAGCAGGGGGAAAGCAACTGGCCCTCTCCAGCCCCAGCACAACATCCCTCCAGTGGCTGTTGCTGGGGGTCTATCTTAGGTTTCTTTTTAGATTGTGAGCCCTTTTGGGGGACAGGGATCCCTCTTGCTTACTTATTTATTTATTATTTCTCTATGTAAACCGCTTTGGAAAATATTTTGTTGAAAAGCAGTCTATAGATATTTGTTAGTGTTACTCTTATCATCCCAAGCCACAACGCCCTGAGGATGATCAGAGTTGTTGTCCAGCAACGTCTGAGGAGCCAAGCTTGAGAACTCTGCTTTCACTTTTCCTTGTGTGCCATGGCTGCAGGGGCGGAGCCACCATTGTGTGAACGGGTTCAAAGAACCCGGGCCGCCACGCTCCAGGGGCTGCGTCCCGCAGCCCAGACATGCCCTCTGCATCTGATGTCAGACACAGGGGACGTGGGAATGGGGTAAGCGGGCCACAGCAGTGGGCTGAGCCTGGGATACCACTGGCCTCCCTCTGCGCCTGCATGGCTGCTACTACAACGGCAGATGCTCTCCCCCTGCTCAATATAAGAGCATCACCTAACTCTTTGCTTCGTTAGAGGGGGATAACTGCTAACAGGTAGCAGGGCTCAGCTTGCAAACCCCCCCCCCCTTCAAAGCTGCTAGGGGTGCCAAGACCAGACTCCCTCCCAGAGAAAAGAGCAGCTTCAGCAGAGGAGATTTTTGCTGCAAGCATGGCACAAACAGACCAACGCCCCTTCTCTTCATAGCACAGTCTTCATCCAGATTGGGGCCATGAAACTGCTTTTTTAAAAAGGGAACAGCAACAAAGACATATTGCTTCCATCAGGTCTGGTCTGGCCCTCAGTTTTCCAATGGCAGCAGGAGGGGCCAAGAGGCCTGCCTGAAATGAGCTTGCGTTCAAAGTCACGCCCCAGAATCCTCAGCAATGTGCAGGGGTTCTGTGGAGGGTTAGGCTCTCTGAACGTCGGAACACCACACGGTCCTGCTTTGCCACACCACCTACCGGGTTGAAAGTGAACTTCTCCTCCAACTGCTCACCAAAGGTGAGTCCAACACTCTGAATTTCAGAATGCATAAATTTCAGTGTCAACACCTGAATGTGAGGGTACCTTTATGTGCACCAGAATATAAATATGGTTTATTGAGGCAATCATGTTAAGGATCAACTTGCCAGATGCAATACTGGACTTGCAGCGGAGTGCGCTTTTTCCTAAGCTTTTGGAACCCGAGAGCATCACTCACTTCGACTCTCATACACAACCCAGGGTGCTCCTTTGTGCTGAGATGCACCCCTCCCTCCACACCCTATGCCTTTAACACCCCAGTCTGATTCTCGGGAGCATGAAGGCAGCAGCTGCAAAGGTGCTTTATTCCTGAGGAGTTGGCAGCACAGAGCTGCTAGTAGAAGTATTTGCTTCACAAGCTTGAGGTGCTCACATTTCCATAATCAGAAGAGCTGGAGATCTAGGTCTATCAAGTAGTCATCCCCTTTGACCAGAAAGTATATCCCAAATCTATGGCTATTCAGTGTGTGATAAAAGCACTCTGTGCATGCCCAGAGACACTCCTGCCTCCCATATACTGAGTCTGCCTACCCATTGTGATCTCCTGGGATGGACCTGATTTGCATTCTCCCACCTTCTGAGGAAAAACTGGCAGGTATGTGTGTGTCGGGGTTTTCTCAGTGGTGGCCCCTGAGTGCCAGAACTGGCTCCCTCCCTGTTTAGCTTTGAAAGGCTGATAAAAGCTGCTTTACACCGCTGCGCTTTGAATGCTGAGTGAATTCTCCCCCTGGACCGTTCTATCGTTCTGCCTCTGTGTTTTTATTGCACGTTTCTGTTTTAAATGGTGTGTTTCAAGTGGTTAGTATGGTTTCTAACTTTATTGTGAGCTGTTTTGTGGGGAAGGGCCTCTGGCCAAAAACCAGCACAGAATATAACAGACCGACAGCTGTCCTAGGACTCAATGCTTGGCAATCAAAACGAGTTGCAGACCCAAACCCTGGTGAGCTCAGCTCAGAAACCGATGGAGAAAGATGCGCATGGCAAGGCCTCTGGCATGTGGTCTCAGCTCCCATGAAAAGCAGCTGGATCTAGCCCACTGATATTGCTGCACTCATCAGATGCGCTACTAGCTGAATCAGTTAAGCCAGGGGTTCTCATCTTTGGGCCCCCAGGTATTGATGGACTACAACTACCATCGTCCCCAGCCACAATGGTCTTTGGCCCTTGGGAGTTGTAGTCCAACAACATTTAGGAGCCCAAGGCTGAGAAGCCCGGAGTTAAGCAAACTGAAGCCTAAATCCACATAGCTATATTGTTCATACTCCTTCGATGTTACTTTGCCTCTCCCTTCGGCTCCTCCATTGTATGCCCCACTGTCTCAGTTTAGACTGTAAGCGCCTCAGAGGCAGGGACCTCCTTTCGTTTACAGTGTTTCTGTCTGTAAAATATCAATGGTACTATACAGAACCATCAACACTAGGAATGCTGCCTTAAAGTGATGATTAAGTCAGACGAATCTCTCTAAACTAAAGCAACTATGAAAGCATCCCCCGATTAACTGGGCAACACATTTAAAGGAAAGGTTAATTATTTCTAATAGAAAAATGAGTGGTGGCAGGGCCGGACTTATTTATTTATTTATTTATTACATTTATAAACCGCCCCATCCAGAGACTCTGGGCGTTGTACAACAATTTTTTTTAAAAAGACATAAAACCCACAAGTAAAACAATGCTAAAAGAAATATAAAAACAATTCAAAAATGATTAAAAATATTTAAAACCAACTTAGGGGACACACCTGCCTTTACTCACAGACAGGAAGGAAGGAAGGAAGGCCACTGCCTGAGGCAGCACCTGACGCCTGCCACGCACCACCCAGACTCAAAGGAAGTGGGCCTTTTCTTCAAAACAACTGTTTTAGTTATGCAATTATAATAGATTAATTGACCAATTCAAAGTGATCTGAGCAATCAACTAGGATTGCTTTATTCGGGGGACAGCTGAAAAGGAAAGTGCGTGCAGAAGGTCCCGGGCCCAACCAACCCTCGTGTCACCAGGGAGAGGAGCTGGGGGAGCAGGGGCTGAGCTAGGACTGGCCCCAGAGAGATGCCGCCGGTCCCCACCAGCAGTCCAGGGCTAGGAAGACTCACGCTCTGCTCTGAAGCAGGACCCAGGACCAGGCAGCGGCGGCAGCAGCAGCAGCAGCATCGCAGGCTGAGATGGCACAGCCATCATGGCCATCAGTTGCCCCTTCCTCCCCGCTTGCCAGCCATGTGCTGCTGCTGCTGCTGCTGCTGCTGCTCCGAACTGATTT
This sequence comes from Hemicordylus capensis, assembly GCF_027244095.1. Lineage (NCBI taxonomy): Eukaryota > Metazoa > Chordata > Lepidosauria > Squamata > Cordylidae > Hemicordylus > Hemicordylus capensis. The sequence goes on from NC_069661.1 coordinate 2,736,526, forward strand.
ATTTAGCACGGAAGCAATTAACCACAGGAGGAGGAGGAGGAGGAGGAGGAGAGAAGCCAGGACCCAGCCTGCAGAAACCGCCAGTTTGGCAGCCCCAGCAGTGACATTTCCCTACTGTTTAATTGAATTTGTGTTGGAGGGAGCCTTACCTCTGGGAAACCAAAGTCCTGGGATTTGCCCCAGGTCACGTATGGCACACACAGAAGCCAGGTCATATTTATGGCCTCGAGAATATCCTTGACATTTTCTGAACAAGCACGTCGTAGTGGGGAGTGGGGCTGGGAGGAACAAATGTGAGAGAGGCTGAACCCGCTCACACTGGGGAGGGGTTTTTAAAAGAAATAAACAGAGGTTTGGGGAGAGGAGGAGGAGGAGAGCTGATAGCCCTCTCTCTATGCGTTAGGCATTTCCAGCACAGCATCTAGTGCAGTTTGGAAGATGCCAGGACGGGGTGGGGGGCACTAATCTAGGTCTCCTCGGCTGTAGTTGAACTACAACTCCCATCATCCCCCACAACTGCAGAGCCTCACATTTGCCACCCTGTGCCAGAAACTTCCAGCTCACCTGAGCCTGACCCACAATTTCTGCCCTTAACCATCAACCAAGCAGGCACGGTTGAGACGTCTCCCTTAATTAACCCCTAACTTTGCCCTCACCATCTGAGAAGCCAGAGAGCAATCTTTAAAAGAAGGTGGTGGCTCCTCCATTCTTTCAGTGCAAGTGTGTGGACAGAGTGGCTTCCTAGTCTGATTCATCCATTGTGTTTTTATTTCACCCTTCTTCAACTCAGGACCGTATACAGGGTCCTCCTCCCATTTTATCCTCACCACAGCCCTGTAAGGTAGTTTAGGCTGAGACAGTGTCAATGGGCCAAGGTCATCTAGTGGGTTTCATGGCTGAGTGGGGATTTGAACCTGGGTCTCCTAGTCTGACACTGCAACCACTACACCAATGGTTTTCCAGCATGGGTCCCCAGATGATATGGGACTTCAACTCCCGTCAACCCCAACCTATATAGCCAAAAGGGATTACGAGAGCGGAAGTCCAACAACATCTGCGGATGCAAGTTGGAGAACCCCTGTACTACACCCTGCTGGATCTAGAACCCAGAACAGTGACTGAATCAAACGTATTGCCCCCAAGCAAATGTGTACTCACCACATGCAACAGACATTCAAGTAGAGAGGGTTAGGCAGCACACGGGCACACATACGCCAGACATTAAGACAGACGGCATGTTTACAACAGATACTCCAAGACCAGTGGATACCACAACACATTCAGCTCACTCAGACAATCATCACCTAACTGAGCAGCCCACACACAATGGGGACGGAAAGAGCATGCCCACTTCTCCCCCAAACCGGCATAGCATCCCCACCTCTGCACTGTCAAGTGGGGGGCAATCATCTGAATCACACCTAATTGTGCAGCTAAAATGCATCAGGCTCATTCACACGGCCACCATACCAGAAGGGAGGAGGAGCCCCAGGCCAGGACAGCAGAACCGTGCATGCACCATGCATGGGTAGTCATGCGCACCCAAACATCAAAGTAGGAGGTGGGGAGCGTGATCTGGTGCGAGGCGGGCACGGGCTGAGATGGCTCTCTCTTCACCCGCAGCACAATGCTGCTGGAGATGGAATCTGGATAGGATGTGCCCATTTGGGTCCAGCTCCCGCCTTGCCCAGGATCTCTCTCCCTGCCTCTAACCGGGATGTTTGGGTACACACAGCTACTACGCTGCCCAGATATGCCTCCTATACTGACTGTGGTTGTATGAATGGGCCTATCATATCTGAACGGAGTTCCCTCTCTCAGTGTACCCTGGAAGGCCTCTGTGTTAAACCTGAGTGCTTTGGCTTGGAAGGAAGCCCCAGTGAAGGCAATGGGATGTCCCTGCAAACCAGTTGCAGGGGAGTAACAGCAGGAGAGAGGCATGCCCTCAACCCCTGCCTGTGGGCTTTCCAGAGGCATCTGGTGGGCCACTGTGGGGAACAGGACACTGGACTAGATGGGCCGCCTTGGGCCTGATCCATCAGGGTTGTACTTATGTTCAATCGGACGCTGCCATGTAAACACACACAGGATTGAACTGTGTGGTGCCTTCCTCACAACCAGCATTCTGAGCTTCACATCTCGGATGTGGTGCACAATCTAAGCAAGTTCCCTCAAGGTAAATCTGCTGTGATGTTGTTACATTTCCCTGCATTCAGTGTGGAGGATCCGAAGTGTTGGGAAATGTGGGGCTTCCCTCCCACTCACAACCCTGATGGTGCGCATAGATTCCCAACAAAGGCCAAGGGCTCACCACTAAGCCAAGGCATGTTGGGGAACGGCTTTGGGCAAGACGCATCATCTCCTAACTTCAGATTCCCTGCCTGAAAAGGAGAAATAGCCGCAATGCATCGCTTGATGTTGTTACACCGAAGATCAAAACCAAGATTTTTCAAGCACTTTGGACATGAGGCGATAGATGATTAATGCCAATAAGGCCCGAGATCTGGAACCGGAGCTGCTCCATCCAGCAAGACGGGAGACGCCATTTGAGAGAGGGTCTGTTGGAACAGCTCACCCCCAAATACAATGAGGCCCATTCAGGTAGGCCAGAGTGGAAATTTATGACCTGCCTTAAATATCACCTTTTCAACTCCGTGCCTTGGCTCAGCACCCTTCGCAGCCAGCGTTCGCCAATGGACAGCATTCTTCAGCACCAGGGCCCCCATCCAACCCAAACAAATCCTCTTGTAATAAACCCACAGAAAGCCTTGCGGCCCAGTCGCACACACACAAACCTATACCTGCAGTCCACGATGATCTCATCAATCAGGCGAGCAACCCGGGTGTCCAAGTCACTGGCGGAGCAGTTGGCTTTCAGGGCGAGGTGGACTGTTTCCAAGTTCGTTTCCTACAACACACAACCCACAGGCCACTTCAGTCACCTGGGTCCCCATAGCTCCAGCGCCACCACCAGCTTGTGCATAAGCCAGGGGTCACCTGGAGGCTAGTCCCATTCCTGCACAGCAACCAATGAAAACCCTGCACTGTTCTCGCCACAGTGGTAAGGGGAGCAAGAGCTGTCCTGGCCCTGCCTCACTCCATACCCAGCAGAGTGGGATCAGCCCCTTCTGTGGCGCCAGCTGCTGTGCCATGAAGATGCCAAGGCAAGTGTGTGGAAACTTGAGGGCCCACCCAAATTCCAGTTGAAAAGCATTAGCTTTGGGTATGGCAGGGTTTCTCAAACCCAGGTCCCCAGATTTTGTTGGACTACAAATCCCATCATCCCCTGCAACAATGACCTTTGGACATTGTGGCAGGAAGTGATGGGAAATGTAGTCTAACAACCTCTGAAGAACTCCATCTGAGTAAACCTGAGGTCAAGCAGAATGCAGCAACCCACTTCCTGGCATGGGGACTTTGACCTCCAGCATCAGGCTCTTGCTGTTGCCTTCTGGACACCATCGAAAAGTGCCAATCAAGGGTATTTTGCTGCATGGGGCAGAACATCCAAGCAGTGCCCCCTCCACATGGCCCACTAATCACCGGGTGCACAGTCCCATGAGGTGGTTCTTCTGTGCAGGCCTCACTGAAACGAACTGAAGTTGCACAAGAGCGCCACCATGCTCTTGCACAGCTTCCACTCATTTCAATGGGGCTTGCACAGGAGAACTTCCCTGTGGGATCACACACCAAAGTTCAACTCTCGCTGCATTTCTCGCAACTGTTCTTCGTGGCCCTGAACACCTGAGCTCAGCTGCAGCACATACACTGCCCCACAATATTGCAACCTGGGTGCTTTCCAGGTTACCTGCTCAACAGCGGCAAAATGCTTCGGTTTCAGAAAATCGCACTCAGTACGTAAATGCAGGCTGTTGTGCAAAGCTACCAGCAGGAGGAGCAGTCTTGCGAAAACTCATGACCAGAAAATACAGCAACCTTTTTACACCGGACATACAACGTTATAGCAATGAATCGCAGCGATTAAATCCAAAACAAAGTATCTGAAATTTGAATGGCCCTGACAACGTAGGGACTGCAGTGTCACAACACAGGAAGTGCAGAAGCACACTTCGCAGATACGTCGTGACCCCGTTGCAGGGTCTTGTCTGGAAAGCGCCCTGGAGGGGCTCTCAGTAAAAGGCCAGGTTGCACAGGTTGAGCAGAAGCATGTGGTCACACTTGCCCCTGCCAGGCAGCCGGTGCTTTTGGAAGCCGACACGGGCAAGTGTCTTCTCGAAGCGACGTGTCTCAGCAGCTGCTTGGACAAGCCTCCAGCTGCACCCTCCCCGCAAGAAACACTCACCAAGCGTTCTGCAACCCGGGAGAGGAGGTTCTGGGTGTCCGTTCTGTGGCTGATGTCCTCCCAATAGGAAGAGAGGACGACCACCGGCTTCACGTTGCCCCAAGGCAGGTAGTAATACTGGCAGCCTGTCAGACAGAACACAGAAACACCTCCAGCTGACAAGGCAACCATCTCACTGCCTGAGCCTCACCTAAGTCCAGTGCGGCCTATATTGTGGAGGGCCACATCCACACCGGCACTTCCTGTGCTCCCAGCTTCAGAGGTGCACCGAGGTAATTTTGGAGCCTGGACCTAAAGGCCTTTGGAAGCCCCCTCCCTTGCCGGAGGCCCCCCCACTGCAAGTTAAGCATCATCCCCCTACACACAGAGAGAGTATTTTTAACACACAGGTTCTTGCGGGCACAAACAGCAACTGAACTCACAAGAATATATGAATATAAAACAGGTATATTTATGCAAATATGCATGAGCAGAAACATTTCCACACATAACTAAACCCATTCCCATCCCATATATTTATTTCCCCACTCCCCTCTCTGTCTCTAAAGTACCCATCACAGACCACAATCACACTTGGCTGCCCAGCACAGTGCAGGCCAGCAGTGACCACACCACCCAGGACAGACTAAAGAGGATCTGGGGGCCCCCAGGGACTGTGAAGACCCTGAACCTCGGCCCCAAAGTCCAGGGGGTAAGAGCACCACTGCCCAGCTTGGGTGCCTTCCTGCACAGCCAGGAAAAGCAAAATCAATCCTGTGCTAAAGTTTGCTAAAGTTTGCTCAACTTTCCCCCCACGCAGATACCACAACCTCTTTTGACACCATGATGCTTCCCCCACCCCCCCATCCCCAATCTGTTGCACATACTATGGGGCGCAGCAGGGGCATCGCTATAATTGAGCAGATGGGTTCAGAGAACCCCAGATCCACCCCTCCCTATTTGCTTCATTATCTCCCTCTCTGCAAAGGGCCTCTGGGGAGAGGAGCAAACATGGGCCCCCTCTCCCCTAGCTACACCCCTGATGGGGAGGGTGGAGGAGAAGAAGAACGGTTTCAGGTTTCATTTTCATTTGATCGTCTGAAGTGCAGGGTATGATAGCTGGCTAAGAAGGTGGGGGGTAGAAATGGAGAATCACACAAAGGGAAGTATCATCACAAGTCATAGGAACATAGGAAGCTGCCCTATACTGAGTCAGACCCTTGGTCCATCTAGCTCAATATTGCCTACGCAGACTGGCAGCGGCTTCTCCAAGGGTGCAGGCAGGAATCTCTCTGTCTCTGCCCTATCTTGGAGATGCTGCCAGGGATTAAACCTGAGACCTTCTTCATGCTCTTCCACTGACCTGTTGCCCACCCCCAAAGTGGCAGTGGCTCTGGCCTTCTGCAAAGCAGCCTAGCCCTGAATGCCACAGACAGCCCACCACACAAGATCCGGGGTGGCGGGGGGGGCTGCACCCATGGAGGCTCCGTGGTCATGCACTTGGGAGGAGGCCTTCTTTGGCATGGCCCCCAGACTATGGAACGCTCCCCGCGGGGCTCTTCCCTCCTTCCCAACCTCACCTGCCTTTCGCGCCTTTGGGCTCCGACCTGCCGGTCTGGACCTCTGGCGGTGGCAGTTTTAAATTGTGATCCTGCGTTTCGTACTTGGTGTTTCATTCTGGTTAGCTGCTCCAGGATTCCATACGATAAAGCACAAGGCAGGATATAAACAGGTGAAGCGCAGTCCTCACTCCTTACCATCAAACACAGCCCGGCTGTACTGTGTGGTGGAAGCCAGGGGCAGGCAGGTGCTGTCGAACTTGTTGCCATAGTTCCCAATGCTGACCTCAAACTGGATGGCATCATCAACATCCTGCAACATGGTGGCCGAATAGAAGGCGGCAAAGAGGGAGTATTTCCGTCGGCGCAGGAACTTCTGCCGTGCAGAGAGAGAGAGAGAGAGAGAGAGAGAGAGGGAGGGCAGGGATCACACCTCCAGACTAAGGCCAGGAGCTCTTGAAGGCATCATGGCGGACAGTGAAAATGTCCCTGCACATCAGAAGCAGGAAACCTGTCTAGGAGGTGGCTGCATGGTGAGATGTCCAGGCATTATAGGGATGTTGAGGTGGGGAGGGAGACTGCAGGGAGGCTGAATGGATTCATTGCATGTGTAGTCACTACAGAAGATATAGGGCGGATAGACCTGTGCCTGAACGGACCTCTGGGTTGGTGACCAGGGGTGGGGACTGAGTCAAAGAGAAGTGGCAAGAGAGAATGTTTTCTATGGTGTATCAGAAAATTGCAATCCTCATCAAGTCCAGACAGCATCCCCTTCGAGCATCTTAAATAGATGTGAAACTGCTGAATTTACAGCAAAATATATAACTTCCCCCCCACACACACACAAAAATTGGGTTGTACCAAAGGCCTGGAACAATAGTTTTTAAAATGGAATCTGGTGGGGGTCCAAGAAATGCTAAGCCAGTTAACTAAATGTCTGTTCTGGGGAAATTGCTAGAAAGCATAATTAAAGATGAAATTGTAAAGCAAACAGGTGGACCTCATTATCCACGGGGGTCCTGTCCTTGGTTACAACTGCAGATGATGGAAGCATGGATAACAAGACCTTGAGGCAGTGGGAAGGGGGGGGGGTTAGAGTCCTGGAGGCCAAAGAAGAACTTTAAAAGGCTTTAAAAGTCATAACTCAGAGAAATAAAGTGCTGGTCCATGCTCTCCAGGTCTCCAGCTGTCCAACAATGGCCCCCAAATCCCAAACTTTGCCGATCTTCCATGAAAAATAACTGGATATGTTATTGTTGTTGTTTTACAGTAACAACAATTGAATTCTTTATTGGCGTAATTTGAATTTTTTATTGGCATTTAGGAGAGCCCTGAAGACCTACCTGTTCGGCCTGGCCTTCCAGGGTTTTTAAATTGTTTTAAAGGGTTTTTAATGTATCGGGTTTTTATAAGGTTTTGAATTGTTTTAGGTTTTAGCTGTTTTATTGTATTTTGAAATTTTCATTCCTGATCATTGATTGATTTTAACTGTTTTATGATAATTGTGAACCGCCCTGAGCTATACTGTAAGGGTGGTCTAAAAATCGAATGAATGAATGAATACAAGAGCCACAGAAAGGCTCCATTTAGCAAAATGTTGGCCAGAAATGACCCCACCCAGCAACTGCACCCAGCAACTGCACCCAGTTGCCACCCAGCAACTGCAGATAGCCAAAATATAACCCTTTTTAAACCCGCATTTACCGAGGCCAGGTCTCATTGCCCGACCACGGATATGTGAAATTGAAGGTGCCAAGACCATGGATGATGAGGTCCACCTATATAGAAGAACAAGCTTTGCTGAAGGAGAATCAGCATGGCTTCTGTACAGGGAAGTTCTGCCTCACTAAACTTTGCCCAATTCGATAGGCCTTGGTCTGATCCCGCTGGGCACTTCTTCAGTTTGAAGTCTGAGCATATTTAACTTCACTGTCATTGGAGAGAGGAGAGCTGGTCTTGTGGTAGCAAGCATGACTTGTCCACTTAGCTAAGCAGGGTCCACCTTGGTTGCATATGAAAGGGAGACTTGATGTGTGAGCACTGCAAGATATTCCCCTCAGGGGATGGAGCCGCTCTGGGAAGAGCTGAAGGTTCCAAGTTCCCTCCCTGGCAGCATCTCCAAGACAGGGCTGAGAGAGATTCCTGCCTGCAACCTTGGAGAAGCCACTGCCAGTCTGTGTAGACAATACTGAATGAGATGGACCAAGGGTCTGACTCAATATATGGCAGCTTCCTATGTTCCTATTGCCAGGTATTTTCACATTTCATATTTTCAGATCAAAAATAATCCATAAAATAGACATGTTGTGACACCAACATACAGGCTGACATACAGACTATGGAGCATGTGTGTTACAGACAATTTTTGCTGATTTCCCCTTCCCTCTGAAGCCAACTGTGACTCCAGAATATATGTCTCTGAGGATCACGCAGCCTTCAGGAACATATTTTCAGGAGTCACCGCCAGCTATGAAGGGAAGGGGAGATGACCTAAAACCGTCTTTTCCTTATAGCACTGCAGCACATTTGTCGCACTGGTGCTTTATTAGTCTAGCTGCCAGCCACAGAAAACAAGTTCATCTAACAGGGCCACACTAGTTGTGATGTGGGGGTTCATAGTGGCAATTTGGATCAGCTCTATGGTACACAGTTTAACCCTGTGCTCCAAAACCACAAAACCCCCAAACACTGCTATTCACCATAGAGAGGGAAACCGACGGATACAAAATTGTGCCCAGAGGTTTCTCTGGCCTGGGGCTGCAGTGCAAGGGGAAGACCACCAGCCCCCTCCGCTCCACCCATGCTGTAGTCTTGAATCAAATCAGGGGGTCCTGTGGCTGCTTTTTGAGCTAGTAAAAACATGGGAAGCTCCAATCACAAAACTTCAGAAACCACGTCGTTTGGCCCATACATCCAAGTCTTTCCTGGGGGTGCTGGCTTTGCTGCAAGATGGTTACTACCAATGTTTCTGGCATCACACAGAGGCCCAGAAGGAATATGGGGATTCTCCAATGAATGGAGATGTGGCTAATCAGAAAAGATCTGGAAAAGCTGATCGGTGGAAAGAGGAAGTACCCACTGTCCAACTAATAGCCTAAAGGAGGGGGGTCTTCTTGAAATGGGGTGCATCACTGTGTGAGGGTGTTGTAGGGAAGGGATTTCAATGACCCCAATTGTAAGAGAGCAAGCGTGTGTTAGAAGAACCAAGCCCATTAAGAGTAACTTGAGACAGATATATAAGATCCATATACTTGTGAAGTTATAAGTACGAAGTTACATACATTGATAGAAAGACTGTGTCCCGGAGCTTTCTAGGTCTTCATAGCACGAGAGCAGAACAAGGAAGGAGGATGGGTAGAAAATGCAGCAAGCAGGTAGGAAGAGGAGGGGAAGCCTTGAGAGTCTACCCATCAGAGGAAGCCAGAGCAGAAAGAGTCCACAAGAGTGGAGAAACAACAACGAGGAAGACCTTGCTTACTTGCTTATGAGGAAGACCCCATGTGGTCAATAGGACAGAAGGTGTGAAGAGTTGATGCTCCTGGAGCTGTATCTCCGAGGGGAGAGGCGAGGCTTTCTATTTCCTTCTTAAAGCCCCACAGAACTGTCTGTGTGGATCAGCAGCACACAGAGAAAGAGGCTGCAGCCTTTCAAAAGCATAACCGGCTTCAGTCATTGGGGAGTGGGAGAAGCGAGCTCCTCTCCAACATGGGCATTTCCTGATAGGCAAGAGCCACACAGATGTGTGTCTATTGCCGCAGTGCAGAAGCAATATTTTGGGGCCTTGCTCTGCCTTTTCTGGGCACAAGCTGCTGAACCAAAGAGGGCAGTGAGACAGAAAAAGGGGACTGAAAGCCAAGATGGCTCTTAAAGGAGACTCCTTCTGACCCATAAAGAGGGTCAGAGCCAAAAGTGGGGTGGGGGGGCTGTGGGTGTGGGAAATACGTTACCTCCACCCGTAAGATGTCATCAGCAGGGATGTCCTCCACCTTCTGCTCAACATGGTCCACCAACTTGGTCTCCAGCTCTACCAAAAACCTGCCCCGATAGGCAACTCCCTCGCCCTTTGGAGGTAAGCAGAAAGCAGACAGCGCCGTTATTAGGGGGGCCACTATGGAGTATGAGGGCAGGCAGCATCTTCCACTTCAAAGCCAACATGCTCGGTTGGGACGACATGCCCAGGAATGCCATCTCACGTGGCGACCATACATACCCCCACCATTCCATAGCTCATTTGTTAGCATGTTCCACAGCCCAGGGACCTGAATCATCAGTGGCTCCATTTTGTTTCTCTCTCAGATTAACAACACACGAGGCAGCAGAGAGACCAATGGAGGTGTATGGCATGATTAGAATAGAAACATAGGCAGCTGCCATATACCGAGTCAGACCATTGGTCCATCCAGCTCAGAATTGTCTACACAGACTGGCAATGGATTCTCCAAGGTTGCAGGCAGGAGTCTCTCTCAGCCCTATCTTGGAGATGCCAGGGAGTGAGCTTGGAACCTTCTGCATGCAAGTATGCAGGTGCTCTTCCCCGAGCAGCCCCATCCCCTAAGGGGAATATCTTACAATGCTCACATGTGGTCTTCCAGGCCAAATGTTGGGAGTACTTCATCCACTTGTGTAGTGACCAATCTCCCCTCCCTCTAAAGAGTTAACCAGAAGGGAACCCTGCCTTGACTGACAGGCTGGTGAACTCCAGGGCTCAGTGAATCAGCATACCAGGTGGGTTGGACCTAGGGAGCTGCTGCCAGGGAGTTCTTTGTGAGAAGCAGCTAGGCTGGAGGTGCACAGGAGGACATGTGGCCATGGAAGTTGGCTGCAGGAGGATACCTGTAAAGCCTGGGAAGACAGGATTACAGGAGGCTTGAAGTCTCATCAGGAGTTGGTGAGTTCAAGTAAAAGGGAAGTTTAGTCTAGGGAAAATTTTGTTTAGTCAGACTTTGCATTAGGAATGTTATATTTCTTTGGTGTTTGTGCTCTGTATATTCTGGATACTGTTCTATTGTAGTTTACCTGTAACATAATTAAAATAAGAAACACTAGCCTACGCTGATCCTACCTAGGGTGTTGCAAAAGACTCTATAAACATTTAAGTGTGCATTAAGGCCATCTGTTTTTGTAATCCTACTAAGTATTCTTAACAGTATCTAAAAGCTGAAAAAGCCACAGACAGAAGCAGTCTGTAGTCATTGAATAAAACGGTTTTTTTATCTTTCTTTTCTTTTTACAAGCCTCTCCAAGTTGGTTTTTAACTAAGGAAAAGCGGGGACCGAAGGGGGATTACTCTGGTGCAAACACGTCCTCAGACGTTCAGCAACTATCAGTTTTCTCACTGCGTGTAGGTTTGCACATGGAAGATTTTTGTACTTGTTCAACAGCCAAGTTAAGACAGGTTTTGTTCTGGGTTATCTCACCCCAAGCCCAGAGAGTTTCTGTAGACAAAAGTGGGGGTGATGGCAGAATTTTGAACCTGCTGATAATACAGAATGGTTTCAGGAGAAGCATAGCCAGGCAGCTCAGCAGGAATGACTCAGCATTTCTTTCCCTCATGTGAACTTGCTCTGAGACAAAGGCTTTAACCTGCTACAGCTCTCCGGAAGGTATTCAAGGAGTCTGCAACATTTACCCGTCTTCCTTCATCCTTCTCTTTCTAAATATGCTCCAAATTATACACACAGATGGATAGTTAAAACAATCCTATAAGAGTGGACAAAATTCTTTGAAGAAACAGGACAGAAAAAGTATTGATGCTTTTGAACTTTGGTGCAAATCAATCCAGAATTTTCACTCGAGGCACAAATGACCAGGCTCAAACTATCATACTTTGGAGACATTATGTGAAGACCCAGCTCCCTTGAGAAGCCCATAATACGGGGGGAAATTGAAGGAAAGAGAAGAAGAGGACGCCCAGCAGCAGGGTGGATGGACTCGATCACAACAGCAATGAATGCACCACTGGGAGACCATAAAGGCCAAGTTGAAGACAGATCACCCTGGACAGAATCTGTCTATGTGGTCGCTATGAGTCAACACCGACTTGATGGCACTTAATCAATCATCATCAATCAAATTGTGCCTACCTGAGATGTAGTCTTGAACTCTGAAATGTGGATGTAATGGCAAAAGCAGTGAACTGCTCTTAACAAAGGGAGTGGTTATGGTTTTGGGAAGGGGAATCTGCTTTTCATGTAGCAGGTCCTGCTTTCACACCCTGACAACATCTCAAGAAAGCTTTTCACACGGGGCTTTTGAAGCCCTCTAACTCGTATGTCCTCCAGAATGGAGGGTGTGTGTTCACATTTCGGCTAGATTTACCCCCAAGTCCCTGCAAGTTATCAGGGAGCAGTTCACACACAATCAGGGTTTTTCACTGCATGTTAGAGTGTAGCCTGATTTATACCCAGGGTAAAAAAATCCACTATTTGCAGGGCGGGGGGGGGGGGGGAGTTTGAGGACAACTTTGAGTTTGCAGTAAAGCCTCCCCGTAAACGCACGGTAAAACCTGGCCTGCTGTGCATAAGAGTCCCAGGAAGTTTTTCATAGCCAGCTTTTAGTTCACATCTCCTCCAGAATGGAGGGACTGCATTCACTTATCGGCCAAATTTACCCCAAAGTCCCTGCGAGCTCTCAGGGAGCACTTCGCACACAATTCAGATTTTTCATCAGGCATTAGAGTATCGTCTGATTTATATCTGTGGTTTAAAAATCCACTTTGTGTGTCAGTTTTGAGGGGCAACTTCGAACTCTCAGTAAAGCCTTGCAGAAAACCTGTGGTAAAACCTGTTGTCTGGGAAAGCTCCGGGTTGGGCTGGAAGAGATTCCTGCCTGCAGCCTTGTAGTGGTGTGCACGGAACCGCACTGCCGCAGTCCGGCACTGGGGAAGGGGGCTCCTTAAGGGCGGGGGAGGGTGTACTTACCCCTCCTGCCGCTCTTCCAGCAGCCCCGGTTTTGTAAACATTTGGGGCGGCAGGTTACCGTCCTGCCACCCCTTCCCCTGTTCCTCATCAAAAGCCTCACTGTGCGTGCACACATCGCGAGCATGACATCCATGAGTCATGCACGCCTGATGTATGCATGCGACGCAGGACATGACATATGTCTGCGACTTGTGCGCGCGCAGTGAGACTTTTGAAGCCTTTTGATGAGGAACAGGGGAAGGGATGGCAAGAAGGTACCCTGCCACCCCAAATGCTTACAAAACCGGGAGCACTGGAGGGGGGAAAGTGGCGGGAGAGGTAAGTACACCCTCCCCTGCCCTTAAAGGTCCACCTCCCCCGGGTGCCAAACTGCCGAACCGAACCAGGTCTGGACCGGTCCGGAGGCCCTTAGAATGGGCTCTAGACCGGTCCATGCACATCCCTACAACCTTGGAGAAGCCGCTACCAGTCTGTGAAGACAATACTAAGCTAGATGGTCCAATGGCCTGACTCAGTAGAAGGCAGCTTCCTATGTTCCCATGACTTAACAAGAGACGCTAAAGCACTGCAATGAAGAACAAGGGAATTTTCCACCGAGATAACCTGAATCCTGCATGAAAATAATTCATGCAGCCTAAGAAACGGACTTGCATTTGTATATTTCAAGTGATCTGTCCTGCTTTGAAAGCTCCACGTTTTCAAACAATTGGAAACATTTTGTCAAGGAGGGCTGAGAGGACGGAAGGAGGGGAAAGCAGCTGGAGTGAATCTGGCAAGGCAGACTTCCCAAGACTGGGGATAAGATCTTGTCGTGCCTGCAGAAGGAGCCAAGACTGGCTGTTTCCCTGCCATTCCTCCCTGGAGTGACGGATAACTCCTCCTGGGGAACAACCCAGGATCTTTTCTGCCCGTGTGGTGGACATCATCCAGCAGGAAGGTCTCCATACAAGCCTCATAGAAGTGAGCAGGAGCTGGGTAAAAGCGCTACCCTGCTTTTGTGTAGCACCCATCCATTTCAATGAGGGTTGTGCAAGAGACCATCCTGCAGGATCGTGCCCATCTAGTCCAGCCTTTTGTTTCCAACAGTAGCCAACCAGATGCCTCCAGAAGCCGACGATCAGGGCACAACCAGGATGGCCACCCTGTGCTTCTCCCCAGCATCAGTACTCAGTGGCCTACTGACGGTATGCAGAGGCTCCATACTAACAGCCATCGACACCGCTATTCAGTCTCTGAAGCGGGATTCACTCCCAAGACATGCTTCGTTTTGCAACCTAATGTGAATCTTGCAAAACAGCCGAATGCTCTTGTGTCCCTGGAGACATTTCACTTTGTGAGGTATCATATCAGAGTTGACCGTGGGGCCACAAAGCACCACCCCCAAGTTCACTGAAATCAGAGCAGCTACAAGGTCAGGTCGGGCAACAGAGGTGCCTCCATTTATCACAAGCAGTTCGAGACCAGGCAGTTCTGGTTGCTACCAGTTCAAGACCAGTTCAAAAATGGTTACTTCACCTTGCCCAGATTGAGGTCCAGATAGGGGTCTGGGAAGCCAGTGAACTCCCTCGGGCTACCATAGAGGTTGATGTAACACGGGCCGAAGGTGGGCAAGAAACCCAGCCCATCGTCAACTGAGGAAGACCAGAAGGAAACCATCAATGTTAGACTGCAGTGGACGCTCTTGGCAACCACCCTTCCTGCTCCCCCAGCAAGGTTCTCCCAGGAGTCCAAACAGAGGTATAACATTTCCAGACGTTTTGAAAGTGCACTTTTTTTCCCTAAGATGAGTTGACTGTGAAGCTATAACTATGGGATGAGACCCCAGGGTAGGGCTAGCATCAGGGTGAACATCACTGGGCGCCAGCACCAAGGACCCACTGCCAATCCCCGAGACCACCTCTGTGCCCATCGCCTAGGTGCAGCAGTGGCAGAGTGGTGCTCTTGGCTAAGGGAGCTGCTCCATCACCCCTTCCTGCCTCCGCCCATCACATCCACCAAGGCAAGCCCCACCACAAAGCTTTGAGGGGCTCACCCAGTAGGAGGGGGCCCACAGAGGGCAGCCCTGCCCATGTACACACTGAAGCAATTCCACAGCTGTTCCTTCAGAGTGGTGTCAGGACCTCAGCCTGCAGCTGGTCTTGAACCAGCGGCCTTAGTGGATGTCACATGGAGGAGCTGCTAAGGGAGAGTTGTGCATGATCTGAATTGGCTGGACTTTCCAGATTTGCCATTCATTTTTTAATGAACATCATTGAAGAAAAACCTGAATTGCCCATGCCTTCTTGGCAGGATGCAACCTGGGACAAAGCACATCCAGGGAGAAGCAGCCTACTTATCACTAGATTGGCATGACCCAACACGAAAATTGCCATGACCACCAGAGGGAGAAATATATTGAAGGAACATGGGTATCAAGCAAAGTGATGGTTACAGGCCAGAGATCACCTTGACCCACACTAAACAACACACACACACACACACACACACACATCATAAATGCATACATTCATCACACAACATTATATACACATCCACGGGTAGAGAGGCACTTTGACTGTGTCAGAACATACCGGCCAGGTTCACAACAAACCACAGTTTGATCCTGGCTTGTTTTAGTTAACCTTAATATGAACAAACCATAGTCCCGGAGTACAGGCATACTGGGGAACTGTGGCTATTTCAAAACTGGAAGAGGAAACTTTCAGTCTGCTCCTTTTATGTGTGTGTCAGGAGTGCAGCGGGCGAGGGGGAGGCATGAAAGCCTGTGGTTTTTGCAGATTGGTGTACAATAATTTCAACCAGGATCCCCCAACCTTGCATCCATGGAGCTGTTGGACTCCAGTTCCCATCCCCATCACTATGGCCTTCGGCCCTACAACATCTGGGGACCCAAGGGAGGCAGTGCTGGTTTAAACTGTTGTCCGAACTGGGCTATGGTATTTCTTTCTTTTCTCTCTAGTAGCTCACAGACTTCATGCAGACATCCTCTGCAGCATGAAAACTCAGCAGTTGCTGTTGTGACTGGAAGATACTCGCGCTCAAGATGGGGCTCTATCTCAAGTCAGCAGGGGGCATTCCACTTATTCTGTGACATGCTACAGGGATCACCTCAAGCAGCCATTAAGCATCGTAGAGATGAAAAGCCACCCCCTCCCAGATGGATGTGACATACCACAATTATTATTATAATATTATTATTTTACACAGTCAGACAGGTGTTATTGACTGGTTTGTTTTATCCAGACATTGAGTCCTTCCCAAGGACCTGGGATGGCTGAATTTTATTGTCAATGTTGTTGCTGTTATTATTATAGATATCGTCGCAGAATATAGGCTGTTCCCAGTAAAGTTGCTTTTTGTAATTGGCTGATGGTGGTTTCTGTGGCCCCGATGGTGTTGAGGTGCTCTTCAAGGTCTTTTGGAACTGCACCCAGGGCGCCAATTACCACTGGGATTATTTTGGTCTTTTACTGCCACAGCCTTTCAATTTCAATTTGTAGATCTTTGTATTTGGTGATTTTTTCTATTTCTTTTTCTTCTATTCTGCTATCCCCTGGTATTGCTATGTCAATTATTTTGACTTGTTTTTCTTTCTTCTCGACTACAGTGATATCTGGTGTATTATGTGGCAGATGTTTGTCTGTTTGTAGTCGGAAGTCCCATAATATTTTTGCACCTTCATTTTCTATTATTATTATTATTATTATTATTTACATTTTATATCCCGCTCTTCCTCCAAGGGGCCCAGAGCGGTGTATTACATACTTGAGTTTCTTCTCACAACAACCCTGTGAAGTAGGTTGGGCTGAGAGAGAAGTGACTGGCCCAGAGTCACCCAGCAAGTCTCATGACTGAATGGGGATTTGAACTCGGGTCTCCCCAATCCTAGTCCAGCACTCTAACCACTACACCATGCTGGCTCCATCTCAATCACTTGCAAGTGAACATTCAGGCCCCAGGAAGTCAAAATGTCTTGCAAGGACTTAACTAACAGAAAGTATATCAAGAAATCACATGCACAAGTGACCCACAGGTATATCCTCCTCAGAACACTTGTGCATGGTGCACAATGAGGGTGAATGCGTCCTTAGGACCATAGGAAGCTGCCTTCTACTGAGTCAGGCCTGTGGTCCATCAAGCTCAGTATTGTCTTCACAGACTGGCAGCAGCTTCTCCAGGGTTGCAGGCAGGAGTCTCTCTCAGCCCTGTCTTGCAGATGCTGCCAGGGAGGGAACCTGGGGCCTTCAAAATGCAAGCAGGCAGCTCAGAGGCGTAACTAGGGAAAACGGCGCCCGGGGCAAACATTGAAATGGCGCCCCCCCGCCCCCCCAACATACTACATTATACTTAGGTTTTTCCTCACAAGCGCCCGCCGCCACCGCCAAGCCAGTCCACTGACTGGCCGCCAGGCGCCAGCAAAGCAATGGGGGGACGCGGGCGGTGCAGAAGGGACCGCTCGTGGGGGAGGGGGCGCCGATGCGCTCCCTTGACTGCTGCAGTGCTGCTGCACTGAGCAGGAAACATTTGTATTAAATTTTTTTAAAAAAAAATTAAAAAAAATTTTTTTGTCATGGCGGCGCCCCCCACGTGACCAGAAAAGATGGCGCCCGGGGCACGTGCCCCCCCTGCCCCCCCATAGTTACGCCTCTGAGGCAGCTGCTCTTCCACTGAGCTACAGCCCCCATCCCCTCAGGGGAATATCTTCCAGGGCTCACACATGTAGTCTCCCGTCCCAATGCAAACCAGGGTGGAGCTGGTCTATGCTTGCTACCACAAGACCAGCTCTCCTCCCAGCTTCTCTCCCCAGTGGTTCCACGGACAGGAGCCAAGTTTCCACCACACACCAGCCTGGAATTCTAACATGCAGCAAACGCAAGCGCTGGAAAGGAGTGGAAGAGGTTACCAAACCATGGATGCCAGGGGGACAGAGAGGAAGAGAGGGGGAGGGAGAGGGGGAGAAAGAGAGAGAAAGCAACATGCTAAGGAACATACTGTCTGTTGCTCTGGAGGCTACCGCAAGGACAGGAAATTCATCTGAAGAAGAATGAAATGGGAGAGAAGGCAAAACGTGAGGATCTCCACCCAGATTTAGGCCAGGATGGACACGGGCCTTCAGCTCATGAACCAGGACAGAACGACGGAGGCAGAAGCAGAAAGAGACTCCCCCGCAAGGCTCTGAGAGTGCCAGCCTCCAAGGATGGGATCAGAAGACCAGTGTAGTATACTGTTCACATGACAACTGGCCGCTCAAAGCCGTCCATCACACAGGCTGGCTCAAGAGGAGAGGTGGGGTACAAGATGAACGGCTGAGGGGCTTGCCAGCTGCAAAGAGGAAGAATCGAGGGGCGGAGAGCAGAGCCAGGGGAATTCGCAGCTGCAAGCATCAGAAGTGGCTCCACACGGCTTGACAGGAAGTGCTCACAGAGAGAACTCCGGGTTGTTTCCTCAAGGTCAGATCAAACAGAAGAAAGCGAGCAGAGACAACTGCAGGAGCAGTCAGAGATCGGCTGAAGGACGTGAGCACAGGCTATTTCCAAACTCACATTGAGGACAAGAAGCAGGGGAGAGGGAAATTGTCTGCTTAAGGGACGCGTGGCATGCCAGAGCTCTGAACCAGCATAAGGCAGGCGGGGAGTGAGTGAGTGAGTGCAGTGTGGGCAGGGAAGCTGGTTGCACACCCAGCACCTGAAAAGCCACTTGGGCTGAAGAATCCTTGGGCTTCTCAGCAGCCGAAGCACTACCCCTTCCCCGGCCGTAAAAGCAAGAATCCCTCCCCCCCCTACCCCGGCAAAGCCTCTGGGTCGGGCTTGCTGAAGGGTCGGAGGGCTCCTTGGCCTTGCCCCCCTCCCTCCAACTTCTCAGGAGACAGGAGGCCTGATGGGCAGGGCTGTGCTGTGAACGGTACCTTCCAGCTCCCCTCCAGACGCTGAGATTTTGGACAGGCGGAGGTGGCTGGTGCCAATGATGTCGTTGTGAGTGACACGGTCCCTGCAACAAGAACAGTTATTTTTAAAATATGTTTGAATGTTTCTACAGTCAGGCTTTGTCAACAGGCATCTGTTCTTCCCAAGAAAACCCAGGGATTCCTCCTGGTTTCCCAAGGTTTCCCTTCTTCTGCAGGGAGAGCGCTGCTTGCTTTGCAAATCTCAGACAGCCTCAGAAATCCACTTAAAGCTGGGTACAAAGGAAGACAGGAAGCTGTCTTCTACCGAGTCAGGCCCTTGGTCTGCCTAGCACGGGATTGTCCACACTGGCTGGCAGCAGCATCTCCAAGGAGCCTCTCTCTCTCTCAGCCTATCTTGCAGATGCCAGGGAGGGTCCTTGGAACTTCCTGCATGCAAGCAGTCAGACTCCACTGAGCTTGGCCCCATCGCCTAAGGGGACGATCTGACAGGGCTCACCAATGTAGTCTCCCCTCCAAATGCAAACCAGCTGCTTAGCAAAGGACCCTGCTTAGCAAAGGGGGCAATTCATGCTCGCGGCCACAAGACCAGCTCTAGCATTTAGAGGGGCAGCAATATTTTATTCCGGCCTCATTCCAGACTCACCAGTCGATGACCCGGATCCTCATCTTCTCACACATGGAAGGAAACTATGGAGAGGAGTGCAAGAGAAGGCGTAAGGACCCGGGGTGGGGGGCAGCTCAGGACCCGGGGTGGGCGGCCGAGGAGGCCCCCTAGAGGCAAAGGGCCCTCTTGCTCACCATGGCCGGCAGCGTGATGCTCTGGTTCCACTGGGGGTTGGCGTTCTTCTCCACAATTTTGCTGCAGTGCTGACAGAGGGAGAGAGACAGAATTCAGAGTCAGGAGGGACTCTCAGCAGCAGCAGCAGCAGCAGCCCCCACATCAACACTGCATCACCATCCCTCACCACCTCCGGGCGGAAAATCAGGAGGAGGGATTGAATGGGGAGGGAAATTAAGGAAGAGGCTACAGCGAGCTCAGCCTTACTTGGGACCAAGAGCAGCTCATCCTAATGAGCCAGGAGGGTACCAACGGAGGCAGGCTGAGTGATGCCTCTCTCCCCCGCCCCGCCCGAGAGCCACACTGCCTGCAGGCCAGCCATTCACCAGGTAGAACTGCACACTTAACTATACCTGATGAATGGCCAGCCTGCAGGCAGTGTGGCTGGAAAATAGGAAGCTGACTTCTACCGAATCAGACCATCGCTCCATCTAGCTCAGTATTGTCTTCACAGACTGGCAGCAGCTTCTCCAAGGTTGCAGGCAGGAGTCTCTCTCAGCCCTGTCTTGGAGATGCTGCCAGGGAGGGAACTTGAAACCTAGATGCTCTTCCCAGAGCGGCTCCATCCCCTGATGGGAATCTCTTCCAGTGCTCACACTTCTAGTCTCCCTTTCATATGCAATCTAGGGTGAACCCTGCTTAGCTAAGGGGACAAGTCATGCTTGCTACCACAAGACCAGCTCCCTCCCCCTTGAGCAGGGCAGGAGAGAGGGGAGCAAGCCACTCTGCTGCCAGGAAGCAGATGCAGCTGCATCTCCTGTCACCCCGCCCCCTGCTACGGCTTTGTACACATGAGACCACTGCAAAGATTTGGGGCATAAGCCCTGCACCGGGGGGGGGGTTGTGTGTTCAGGATCATGCCCACTCAGAGCTGCTGGCCCTGCCCCACACCCACATTCGGAAAGAAGTCTGGAAGAAGTTAAGTAACAATCCTGCTCCCCACCTGAATCCATTCAGACAAACATCTGAATAGGGTTTATTTAACCTCTGGCCAAGGGATCTCAGCTTGCACAACAAGGAGTGATCCGATGTCCAGGGCCGCTTCCAACAGCATGGCAGGAAACCCTATTTTCATTCCAATACTAGTAAGCAGTACAGAGCAACATGCCACAATGAGAATTTCCCTGATCTCACACGCACATTTTACAAACAGGTGTTTTTATACATGTAAACTGCTTTGTGTGTGTCCGAACAGCTAATGTTGCATGTGTCATCAGATACACTAACTTTGATTGCTGACATGTTTGGTAGGCTAAACACTGGCTGGTGCACACCTCCATCAGCAGAGTTTTGGTCATGTCAGGTGCTCACAAATATTCTGACTGCTGAAGTGGGGAAGGGTCAGTCATGGGATGCTAACAACATAAACCACCGTTTTATACTGGCGTGGAGGCCTGACCTTATAGCGAAATCAAAGAATTGGCTGCACCTTTTCGGGGTCCCCAGCAAAAGTGCACCTGCTATCCAAGAGCCTTCAAATGGAGATGCCAGGATTTGAATCTGGGGCCCCCTGCATGCAAGCCTCATATCACACTACAAACATTAGACAGCTGGCTGATCACATCCAGATGCCCATTTCCCATCAACAACCCAACCCTTGTCAATGAGACCCTGGCATGCTTCCCTACTCCAGCTCACCATTTTACCAGCAAAGGAAACCTCCACAAAAGGATCCACCAGGTTCTTCTTGCTGCTCTCAAACCCAAAGATCTGCTTGACGCTGTCCATGATGGCATCGTCCACTGGAATGGAATGGAAACCAGTGAAGGATCAGTGAGTGGGTTGCTAAGGGCATCACCCGGGCCTCCGACAGAGAAGGCTGGAGGCGTCTTCAATTTGCCAGGGATGTACAAGGGTAGCAGTGAAGCTTCTTAGCCAAAGGTGCTCTACCACCTTAGCATCCTGGCTCCACTTTGGAGTTTCTGATATACTGACCCTGGCCTCTGCTCTGCTGATAACCCCCTCAGAAGACTGCACTAGAGAGCAGAGCTGGCCTCATTATGAGGCCAACTGAGGTATCTGCCTCAGGTGGCAGATTATTGGGGCAGCAGGGTGGCAGGGAGCCAACACCAATGCTTTCCCTGCCACCAATGACACAGAATGGGGAGGGGGACTTCCACCAGATGCTCATCTATGCAACACTTTCCTCCAGAATTGGAGGGCTATTGACCTGCCAGTCTAACGACTCGAGATCCAATTTTGCTGGCTTTTGCCTGGTCCCGTTTGCAAGTTGGCTAGATTTCTATGTTTTAAGTGGGGCAGTGAATGGTGACTGTCCAAAAGATCTCACATCTCGGTCTGCATTGGATAAATTCCTTTTGCTCCTTCTGAAAAAAGGAAGTACTTTTTCACACAGCACATAACTAATCTATGCAGTTCTCTGCCACATGGTGTTGTGGTGGCCACTAGCTTGGATGGCTTTAAAAAGGGCTTAGACAAATCCAGGGAGCAGAGGTCAAGCAATGGCTACTAGTCTGGTGGCTACAGGCCGCCTCCAGCCTCAGAGGCAAGGGAGCCAGCATGGTGTAGTGGTTAGAGTGCTGGACTAGGACTGGGGAGACCCGAGTTCAAATCCCCCTTCAGCCATGAGACTAGCTGGGTGACTCTGGGCCAGTCACGTCTCTCTCAGCCTAGCCTACTTCACAGGGTTGTTGTGAGGAGAAACTCAAGTATGTAGTACACGGCTCTGGGCTCCTTGGAGGAAGAGCGGGATATAAATGTAAAAATAAATAAATAAATAAGAAAGATGCCTCTCAATACCAGTTGCAGGGGAGCAACAGCAGGAGAGAGGACATGCCCTCAGCTCTTGCCTGTGGGCTTCCCAGAGGCATCTGGTGGGCCACTGTGTGAACAGGATGCTTGGCTAGATAGGCCTTGGGCCTGATTCTTATGTTCTTATGACTGACTGACTGATTGATTGAATTGTGCAGCTCCTGTGATCTCAAAGGGTGCAGCTCACAGAATCTCCCAAGACCCAGGAGCAAAAGAGCTGTGTGTGCAATCCCTAAAAAAGTTCCCCAGCATGGCCGAGCACTTTCCTTGATACCCTCACAGTAATCAGATATTACAGCCATCCTGAAATATCTGAAGGTCTGTCACATAATAAGAGGAGTGGGCTTGTCATCTGACGCTCCTGAGGTCAGCCCTAGAACTAATGGGTTAGAATAGCTAAGAAAGAGACTTGGGCTATTCAGACTTAGGACATTTGGAAGATGTTCCTAATGGTCATGGCTATTTGACAGTGCGACAGCCTGTCTTGGGCAGTGGGTGGGCTCTTCTTTGCTGGTGTTTGCTGTCAGAGTGCTAGAGCAGTTTCTTGCCCTGAGCAAAGAGTCACATTGGAAGACCTCCAGGGTCCCTTCCACTTCTACTGTTCTGTGATTCTGTGATTCTAATCAGATCTTAGAGGTGTCTGTACATCAGTTTCTAAGCTGTGGTTTTTTTCTCGAAAGAAAAACAGTTTTTATTTTCATGCCATTTTCTTCACTATTTAATAAATAGGGAGATTTGACACATTTATGAAAATTCAACTCAGCCCTCATTTCTTTTCTCACCCATAAGCACTTCTGCCCAGTTAACTCAATAATGTGTGACATCTTCCCTCTAGAACCAGGACTTACTCCCAGGTAAGTATGGAACAAAGGAGCTGCCATATACTGAGTCAGACCCTTGGTCCACCTAGCTCAGTATTGTCTTCACAGACTGGCAGCGGCTTCTCCAAGGTTGCAGGCAGGAGTCTCTCTCCCAGCCCTATCTCGTTGGAGATGCAGCCGGGGAGGGAACTGGGAACCTTCTGCTCTTCCCAGAGTGGCTCCATCCCCAGAGGGAAATCTCTTACAGGGCTCACACATCTAGTCTCCCATTCATATGCAACCAGGGCGGACCCCGCTTAGCTAAGGGGACAAGTCAGGCTTGCGACCACCAGACCAGCTCTCTTCCAGCTCAGGACCACAAGACTTAATCACTGTGGCCTTGCTGGAGTGAAGTCAGTTCCTTTCAGCCAGAGCTTCTCAACCTTCCTTGGGTCCCCAGATGTCATTGGACTACAACTCCCACCATCCCCAGCCACACAGCTGCAGTTGTACTTATAGTCCATCAACGTTTGGGGACCTAGGCTTGAGGACAGCTGCTTGGAAAAGTCAGGCTTTGACAAGCTTCCCAGGAGGAAAAAAACCTCTGCATATCAGGAAATCATTATCTATAAGAGGTTTACATGAGCTTTTAAAAAATTTTATAAGGAAACATCACCACAAGGTGAGAAGTCCTTGTCATCCTTTAGAGAGACTGCTTGTTCCTATGAATTCATCCACATGTGCTGAAACCAGCACAACCCCACTGAGGTCCTTTCAGTGGAAACGGAACCTGCCTCCCTGAACCTCCCTCCATGGCTCTCCTTGCCTTTCTGCCCTTTCCCCAATATGCCCCCAGCCCAGCCCATGGAAGGGCACAGCGGTGCTGCTCCCCATGCTCACTCTGAGGCAGGTCTTCAGCTCTGTAGATTTTGAGGGAGAAATGGGCCCCTCTCAGAGCCACCCCCGTAGGCCTGAGAATGTTGCCCTCGACGTCTTCCCTGTCTTCAGCGGCTTCCTTCTTCTCCATCTATGCAATAAGTGAAGGGAGATGGCAGGTATTTGTCCTGGGGAGATCTGAGAGAGGACTGGAAGAACCTCCAAGCTATACTACATCACAACCCCCTGCATGAATCAAGGAACCTGTGCCCAAATCCAAGGACAAAGATGGACACAACATTTTCACAGTGGCCACAGAATGTCCTTCACCTCCCAGGTAACCTGTGTCTTTACCGGCGTCTTACAAAGAAGCAAGTCAAATGCTGGCTCAGCCTCCAGCCTAGCCTCTCCCTTGTGCTTCAGGAGGGCAGTCCACCTTTAAAAAATATTTTAGTGAAAAATACACATTTATATTACATTCATTCTGCCTCACCATTTAAAAACAAACAAACACCTGGAAATAGTTTAAAAATAATTGCACAGTAGTCTTGGGATGTGTATTGTGATTCCACGGGCACTAGCCAATAGGTACTAGCCACTGTCAGCTTTTACCCAGTTCAAACTGCACCACGAGGAAGCATTACAGAATTGTGATTTTTTAAAATAAAGAAACAAACAAATAAACAAATAATGGCCTATTGGTCATAAAATACAGATATTGCACTTAAAGTAAATTAAACATACACATTTATTTATTTAGTATATTTGTACACCACCCAAAACTCACATCTCTGGGTGTTTTACAACAAAAATAAAACAAATCAAAATAGAAATTAAAACATTAAAGCAGTTTAAAAACACAAGTCAAGTTAAAAAGCTTGGGTGAATTATTGCACCTTATGAGTCTTTTTAAAATCTCAATGTACTTGACATTTGCAACTGCACAGCTGTTTCCAGTAATTAATAAAAGGTTGCCCATTTAACAAGATTGTCTACCTCTTTTGATACAGATAAAGCGGGTTACTTTAAAGATGACAGCACAATCACCGCTGCTATTCCCCCAGTCTTCCATGCTAGGAATTCTTCCATGCTAACCTCCAATATTTAGCTTATAGCACTTGTGCTGCTTCTTGGACAGCTCTTTGGAGCTCAAGCTGAGACAGCAAAGTGTACACTTCTACTGTGCACAAGATAAGGACACTTCCAGCCCAGCCCCTGCCTGGGGATTTGTCCCATTTGTCCCCCTGACAAAGAGTGATTCCCAAGTGGCCTTTTCATCTCCCTCTGTTCAGCGGTGGTCTTATTCATATAACCACTAACCTTGGAAGAACAGTGGAGCTTGTGGTAAGAATGCTCTTGCAAAATGTGAAACACACCCTCAGGCTGCAACCCTAAACCCAATTACTAGGGAGTAGGCCCCACCATAGGCAGCTGTCTTAAACTGAGCCAGACCATTGATCCATCTCGCTCAGGATTGTCTACACTGACAGGCAGAGGCCTTCCAACCTTTCCCGTCCCTCTCTGGAGATGCTGCCAGGGAGTGAACTGTTGAGCTTCTGTGTGCAAAACAGATGCTCTACGACTGAGCTATAGCCTCATCCCTAAACCAGGGGTGGGGATACTTAGGTTTACGGGATTGTCTTTGGTTTTACTAAGAACCTTGTGTTTTCTCACCCCAAGCCAGGGACGAGATTGTGGCTCAGTCGGGTGGACAGTCACAAGGACCTGGGTGTCTCCAAGCACACACCCAGCCCAGGAGTTGGTTTTAGCACCAAAACTGAGCCCATAGTCCTTTCACACAAAAATCCATTCCTGGTTTTCCCTCAAGCTTGCTCCATTTCAGTCACGTAGTCTAATCTGGGCCAGGAGCCTGTTTCTTCCTGCTGCTGGTAAACAGCTGGGAATTTGCTCTTCTACTGAAAACTACCCAGATTGCTGCCAGTAGGTCCCAATCCCTCTTTTGCCCATCCCTGAGCTAAACGATAAAAACAAAAATACTCACAGGTGCTTCATCGCCAGGGCCAAGGACATACAGGCTGACTTTCAAATAACCTTTAGCACCGGCCGAAAAATCTTCTGGGTCTGAAAGCAGCAGCCACTTTCGGAGAAAGCAGTGCCCTAAAATAATAATTATTATTATATGCAATTGAGGAGGTATGTCTCACCAGTCCAACACTTATTGTATAAATTCAGAAAAATATCTGGACGACACAAGTGACATTGCTTGCACACATCGCTAGAGCAGAGCTGAGCAATGCACTACAAACAAGTTGTTCTAGTAAGAACTAATCTGCCTTTTTTCTTTTCACTTCTCCTACAACTGGACTACATTTGGTCCAGATCAGATAGGCAGTTCACAAGTTAGCCCACTTGCGCCCCAAACATTCATGCATCTATCATCTTGAATTGGGCTGGATGCCATCATGAAACAATACTTTTGAAGGGTCCCTATGTGTCCCTACATCTGTACCAAATTTGGTCCAAATCACTTCCCACTTGCACCTCAAACGTTCAATGTGTCTGCCATCTTGAATCAGGCTGGATGGCATCATCACAAACTATATTCTTGAGCTATCCCTATGTGTCCCTACACTTGTATCAAATTTGGTTTTGATCGGTTAGGCAGTTCACAAGTTAGCCCAATTGCATCTCAAATGTTCACATGTCTGTCATCTTGAATTGGGGTGGATGACATCATCACAAACCATACTGTTGAGGTGTCCCTGTGTGTCACTCACTACAACTGTACCAAATCTGGTTCAAATCAGTTAGGTGGTTCACAAGTTAGCCCTCTTGTGCCTCAAATGTTCACGCATCCGCCATCTTGGACCAGAATGGATGACATTCATTCATTCATTTGATTTCTATATCGCCCTTCCAAAAATGGCTCAGGGCGGTTTACACAGAGAAATAATAAATAAATAAGATGGATCCCTATCCCCAAAGGGCTCACAATCTAAAAAGAAACATAAAATAGACACCAACAGTCACTGTTAAGTAATTAACACTAACATATTTCTCATTTTGACTGCAAGGACCCCTTATGTAGTTTTATCTTTTCTTTATCAGATAATCTATTAGTTCACACATTAGAAAACAAAGAAACAGAAATAATTTAAACCAACTTGGTTAATTTGTCCCACCAGACATGTACTTTCTTTCAAGTGATGGGGGGGGGATCTCATCATAAACTACACCATTGAGGTGTCCCCTACATGCCACTCACTACAACTGTACCAAATTTGGTTCACATCAGTTAGACGGTCCACAAATTATCCCCCCCGCCCTTCAAATGTTTACATGTCTGCCATCTTGAATTGGGAAGGATGACATCATCACAAACTATGCCATTGGGGGGTCCCTATGTGTCCCTACAGCTGTAACAAATTTGGTTCAGATCAGTTAAGCAGTTCACAAGTTAGCCCACTTGTGCTTCAGATGTTTACAAGTCCATTCAATCTTGAATGGAATAGATGACATCATCACAAAGTATGCCACTGAAGCATCCCTATGTATCCCGATTTGGTTCATATTGGTCCAGGCATTGTGAAGTTGATAGCAGGGGTCGGACACACAGACATACAAACAGACGGAACGCCAGGTGATCTCATAAGCCTCCTGGAAAGTAGGCTTAAAAAGGCATCATCATGGCTGGATGGTGATTGGAGCACAAAGCCACCTTCTCAGGATGGCCCCCCTGAACAAAACCAGCCCTACAAGAAACTTATGTAATGAATGAAAAAAAAACCCTCCAGCAGCACCAAAGACTCACTGGGCTCAGCATAAATGGTCCCAATGTCCACCTGGAAGACAGAAACACAAACCACGCTCAGGAAAGCCTCCATCAGGGCTCCACAAACGCACTGCCTGGCTGCTCTCAGTGGGAACCCACTGCCCTCCCGCTGGTGAGTATACCCTGCCTCTGCCCCATAGCACAGCAACCGCCTTCCTGAGGGCTTTTGCAGGAGGCAGCAGGAACAGTGAGGAACGGCTGGTGTCTCCCGCAAAAGCCAAGTGCACAGGAGAGAAACCAGCCCAAGGAGAGGCCTCGGGGCAGCCCCAAATGCAAAACAGGCCAAGACATGAGAATCCTCACATTTGCACATGATGTGGAGAAATAAAAAAGAAGCCTGTTTCATCAAACCAGAAATGAAAGGAAAGCCATCATTACCCGGAATTCTCCAATAACAGAGTCTGTCCGATAAGAACGGGAGTCAACAACCTGAAGAGGTGGCGAGGGGGGTGGGGATGGAGATGCAAAAACAAGAATTAAGTATGACAGCAGCTCTGTTCACATGTCCAAGGCACATACATTCTGTGTACAGTGCAGGAATGTACAGATCTGGGTTATGCTGAATGCTTGCACAACAACCATTCCAGTCTGTATCCTGCACTTCAGGGGGTCTGTACCCAGGTTCAGTTTTATAATGAACACACACACAGTCATTCACACAAAAGCCTGCAGGAT
The DNA here is from genome assembly GCF_027244095.1 of Hemicordylus capensis. NCBI lineage: Eukaryota > Metazoa > Chordata > Lepidosauria > Squamata > Cordylidae > Hemicordylus > Hemicordylus capensis. The sequence continues at coordinate 2,764,946 of NC_069661.1, forward strand.
GGTACAGGCACCTGAACATACATCCAGATGTAATGTCTGGATGCAGCTGACAAGATTCCAATGCAATACTAACAATCTTCTCCTTAGTGTGGGTCTTGCAAGAGACATGCATCTCTATGCTTCCTCCAACCACCAACTGAGCATCCTGTCCCCGAGAGGAACCACCCCTTATCTACTCTTCTCTTGCATCTCTCCCCCAGGGTTGGGGTGAGCATCAGTCATGGGCTGCCATCCGGGGTTCTAAATGGCTAATTCCAGGCTCCATTCTCACCATTCTCAAGGTCAGATACCAAGTTGGGTGCTGGACATCCATTGTCATCCCAAGCTTACAAAATGATTACAGATTCATGGCACAGATGCTCATTTATTTACTAATAATCTCATTTACAGTATTTACTCATTCATTTATTTACAGAGCTACAGCCCCCTCCCCAAAGGTGGCATCCATGGGTCACCCATCCAAGCACTGATCACACCAAGAACTGCTTAGCTTCAGCAACATGTCTCTTTCATGTGCCCTTAGACCATGCTTTGGGACCTACCAGAACAGAAACAAATTTGCCCTCTCTCAGGTTCTCTTCTGAGGATTTCGGTGTTGAGTAAGTTAATGTTTACGGTATTGTGTATTTGATAAGCACCAACAGCATTTGACATCCAAAAATTTTGTGGCAACAATCAACAAATGACAGTAGCTGAGAGCTGACTTGTAGCAAAATTAAATAAAGGTTAACTTGACTGTTCAATGATTTACAGAGCAATGTTTACTCAGAAATAAGTCCTGCTGTGTTCAGTAGGGCTTACTCTCAGGTCTGTGTGCCTTGGATGGCATCCTTAGCCTTCCCAAACCATCAGGTTTCAGCTTCTGACGTTATGGTTCAATTCCCAAATTCAATGTTCAATTTTGCAATTCAGATTTTGCCTCCCCAATTTTCACATGTATTTATGAACCTTATTTAAACACTTCTGTCCCATAGAGGGCCCTTCCTCCCACTCTGCAACTCCCCTAAAATCAGAAATTCTCAAACTTCCGTCCCCAGATGTTGTTGGACTACAGCTCCCATCATCCCCAGCCACAATGGCCTTTAGCCAACATCTGGGGACCCAAGGCTGGGAAGCCCCGCCCTAAATGAACTGTAGAGTAACTGCACTCTGGAGGAAGACCAGTCCCTGGTCCCAAACTTACTGTGATGAATATGGGCTCATCAAAAAGCTCCACTGGAGATTCAAAGACATTGAAGAAAAAGGTCTGTTGAAAACATAAAGACAAAGCCATGAGGTGCATCCACCAGGACACACACACACACACACACAGTCAAGTGAACACACAGGCATCATCACTCAGCAGTCCACTAGATGGAGGCCCACCTAGAAGAAAGCCCTCAAGGCTTTTCGCCACCAAAGCTCCTCTTGCTCTCTGATGTCCACCAAGGTTCACACCAAATAAGCACTCTTGCAAGGTCACAAAAAGACGCTCAGGACCAGGCTTTAGAAAGGAGGGGGTGAGCAAACCTGGCCCTCCAGCTGTTGTTGAACTACAACTCTCATCATCCCCAGCTTGGGAAGATGGGAGTTGTAGTTCAACAACAGCTGGAGGGCCAGGTTTGCTCACCTCAGACCTAATACATGGTGAGCAGGAGACACAAACTCAATCACTCTCAGAGCACACAGGAGGATTGCCGAGACTCTAAAGGGGTCTCTCAAATTGCCATGTGGATTGGGGGATCTTTGCCCCACAGAACGACAACCCACCAAAAGGGTATCTGCAGTACCAAGGGGGAGGGGGGATTTCTCGTGGGAGGCATTGTCGATGTGACAGCATTTGGTGTTAAAAGACGCCTGTGCAGCCAAGGCGAGGAAGGGGTGTCTTGGGCGGGTTGGTTCCCGGCTGTTTGGGGACGGCCTGAAGTTGGGTTTGAGCAATGTGTGTTTCTGTTTGCACAGAGGACTTTCAGCACATTGGAGGAAGAAGTCCCCATTCCAGAGGTCTCCACCTTGGGGGTCCAATTGCACCCAGCTCTCTCCTAGTTCCTCTTCTGCGGCCACACCTGGAGTACTGCGTACAATTCTGGTCACCACATCGAAAAAAGGACATTGTAGAACTGGAAAAGGTGCTGAAGAGGGCCACCAAGATGATCAGGGGCCTGGAGCACCTTCCTTAGGAGGCAAGGCTACAACACCTGGGGCTACTTAGTTTAGAAAAAAGACAACTGTGTGGAGACAGGATAGAGGTCTATAAAATCATGCATGGTGTGGAGAATGTGGAGAGAGGGAAATTCTTCTCCCTCTCACACAACACTAGAACCAGGGGTCACTCCATGAAATTGATTGCCAGGAGGTCTAGGACCAACAAACGGAAGTACTTTTTCACACAACGCATAATCCACTTGTGGAATTCTCTGCCACAAGATGTGGTGACAGTCACCAACCTGGATGGCTTTAAGAGGCAGGGGCATAACTACCATTAGGCAAGGGGAGGCGGATGCCTGGGGGCCCCCACGCCTCAAGGGGCCCCCCAGAGGCAAGTCACATGTGAAGTGAGTGTGTGTGTATCAGCGAGGGGCCCATTTTAAAATTTTGTTTCTGGGCCCACTCCAGCCTCGTTACGCCCCTGTTAAGAGGGCTTTGGATAACTTCATGGAGGAGAGGTCCATTGATGGCTACTAGTCTGAAGACAATAGGCCACCTCCAGCCTCAAAGGCAGGATGCCTCTGAGTACCAGTTGTAGGAGAGTAACAACAGGAGAGAGGGCATGCCCTCAACTCCTGCCTGTAGGCTTCCAGCGGCATCTGGTGGGCCACTGTGCAAAACAGGATGCTGGACTAGATGGGCCTGATCCAGCAGGGCTGTCCTGATGTCCTCCTTATGTTCACCCTTTCCTCACCTCATCAAAATGGGGGCCGTTCCCTTTCCGGATCCTGGTCCTCTTTGTCTGTCCAGCAGCTGTGACCTTCACCACAGGCTTGATGTTGACTCCTGGGAGCTGACGCCCTTCGATGACCTGCACCCTGATCTAGAAGCCCCAAGGAGGCACAGAAGGCGGGAAGAGGGAGCCATCAAAACCCTGCAGCCTCAGGGCGAGTTTCATCCGGTCACCCAAAGGAAAACCAGGATGTGAGCAAGCACAGCTGCGGAGGTTTGGAGAAGCAGGGGGGAACAGAAGGGGGAACAGCTCATGCTTCCTGTTTCCGTATTTCCCTCTAACATCCAAAGTGGGACTTGGGCATCTTCCTCGGCAGCCAGATGCCCTGCAGGGGAAGACCCACTGCGGATGTTATGGAGGAACAGGAAGCACACATCAGCGAGCACTCACAGCCTTGTAAAAGGGTGCATTGCATGTGCCAGATGGGTCACAAGAACCAGCTGTGCTCTTGCTGCTGCTTCCCCAGCCAGGCTCCAGCACGGCTTTCCCCCTGCAGCCCTAGCAGCCGGAGCAGTTTCTAAGCTGCAGTTCCAGCCGGCCGGAGCCTCCAGTCAGCTGGCCATGAGCACCGACCCCTGCCCACCAGGCCCTATGAGACCTGAAGCCTCGGGGCAGCTTATCTCTGGTGCCAGGACAGCCTCAGTCCCTGCTTCCTTTCTGCAGTTGCTCCTTGGGCTGTCTTGGCCCCTTCCTGGTCTTGATCACACACCTGCCTCCAGTCCCTCTGATCCTTGTTTTCTGCTCTGCCACTCCAGCCCCTGCCTAGTTGAACCACACCCTTGTTTCTGGCCAGAACCTGGCTGCCGGCACCAGACTTTGCTGAGACCTGATGGAGACTCAACTTCCCTGTTTTCAAAAGCAAGTTTCTAGCCCTTCTGGTTTTGGAGAGCAAGTTAAAAGCACGTATCATACTTCAGGGTCTAATGATGTGACATCTCCAGAGACACTGGTGGGCAAGGCTCCCGGGGGCCATGGAAGGGGTGCCTCAGCGCCCTCCCCAACCCAGCCCCTGCTCCATCTCTCTTCCATTCCCCAGAGCTCTGCTTTGAAGAGGCAACTCCTGGAAACAGAATCAGTGATGCAAAGTAAAGCTCAGGCAAACTGCCGAGCCCCCCACCTCTGCAAGGTCTTCCACCTCTTTGAGAATTGGGGCTAGGGGCATCAGAGGCCACTGGAGGGGGAGCCTGGGTCTGAGCTTGCCTTTCTATCACTGCCAGGGGCTGGGAGGTCAGACCAGAAGGTGCGAGATTAAGGAGCTCAAACTCCGTGGAAATGATTTGTCCCTAGGAGAGGCGAAGGCATCACCCAAACGTGGACGTGGCAGCTGATCACCTGGAAGTCCTGTGGCTTCCGGGACAGGATCCTCTTGGGAGTGCTTTTTCTCCTCTTGGTCCCATGAATGACATGTGATGGGGGTTTCTTGGGGAGGGAGGGCTGATCGGACGCTGCAGGCCCCGTGGAAGGCTCCGCTTCATCTTCCGTCCCAAAGTGATCTTCGCCCTCTTCCTCTCCAGCCGTGTCTGGAGATACAAGGAAGGACCTTATTTCAGACTCGTGAGTGAAGGACAGGGCTAGTACTGACTTTTGGTCATGGTGGGACCTCCAGGTTCAGAGGCAGTCTACCTCCAGTTACCAAATGCTGAGGACACACAGCCAGGGATGGCCACCGCCTTCAGACCTGGACTTGTGAGCTTCCCAAAGGCATTTTAGCTGGCCATTGCTGGAGAAAGAGGGACTTTCCATCAGATCCAGAATAAGGCCCTCCTTATCCGCAGAAGAAGAAGAAAGGGAACTGAGACACAAGGGCCGCTGCAGGAACTTGGGGGTGAATCCAGAAGCCAGGGCAAAATGAGAAGGGAGCCTCCTACTCACCGGTTGCTGTATCCAGCTCCGTGGGGGTGGGATTTGGCTCTGGAAGAGCAGGAGGTGGGAAGAGAGGAACTGCCCCTGGGGGTGGCACGTAGGAGACTTGCAGAATTAAACATGCCTGAGGAACAGAAGCAAAAACCACTGGTCGCTCACTGAAAACAATGCTGAGACTTGTATGCAGGGAGTTAGCTTCAAACGCTTGTCAAGGTCCAGCTAACTGGGAAATTTTCCTGCCCAGTTAAATGAATGGATTTGGTCTGCACTGTCCAGTTCCCAGTCTGTTCCAAGACATACTGTGGCAGGGAACAGAAGGCTAGCACAGGAAACAAACACACACACCCCACCAGCACAGTCACATGTGGAACAGTCACATTTTTATAGACTATTGTTCAAATGAAAAGTAATTTCTTCTGATTTGTTTTGCAATTTCTTCTGATTAACAATCAGTGAGGGCTGGAGACACTGGCCCAAATCCTCACTGGGTGCTTCCAAGAGGCCTCCACATATTTAGCAATCCAGAGTCCACCAGAGAGGTTTGGGGTGTGGTGTGTGTGTGTTCAATTTTCACCAACATGTCTTTCCTCCATAACTTCTCTTAGAACCTAGGAAGCTGCCATATACTGAGTCAGACCATTGGTCTATCTAGCTCAGTATTGTCTTCACAGGCTGCCAGTGGCTTCTCTGAGGTTGCAGGCAGGAATCTCTCTCAGCCCTATCTTGGAGATGCTGCCAGGGAGGGAACTTGGGAACCTTTTTGCTCTTCCCAGAGCGGCTCCATCCCCTGAAGGGGAATCTCTTCCAGTGCTCTCACTTCTAGGCTCCCATTCAAATGCAACCAGGGTGGACCCTGCTTAGCTAAGAGGACAAGTCATGCTTGCGACCACCAGACCAGCTCTCCTCCCAGCTCTCTTAAACACCTGTAAATATGAGGGAGGGGCACTGAGGACAACCACCCCTCAATCTCCCCTGCAGGGCTCTGTGGGCGCCAGGAACGGGAGTCAAAATTGACTTGACAGCACATTTTGCCTTTAAAGAGCTTGGGCTTTGTACTTGGGCCTTTTAATCTTAAGATTAAAAGGGCTGCTGTTTTTCTTTTTGGTTACTGGTGCTGCCTTTATGTGCTGTACTTTAAAAAAAAGTTTGATTGTTTGTTTGGTCAGTTTTATCGATTCTATTGTTTTTAACAGGCTGTCAGCTGCCCTGGGGTTTTGTCATGAAAGGCAGTAGAGAGATTTGTCCATCCATCCATCAATATGCCCCTGAGGATTGCCCAGAGCTCCGTGCAGTGGGCCTCTGGATTTGCCCCCAGCAGCACCTCTGCAGTGAGGACGCCAGCCATTATCAGCCAAAGAGAAAGCGGGACTCCCCTTGGCCTCCTCAGTCAGTGGAGTGAGGGATACTCCCAGCCAGAGATGCTGAGTGCCACCTAGCCAGCCAAGGCAATTCCCACAGGCAACCACCTCTCCGTCCAAGCAGCCATTGCAGCAACACAGCAGGAGGCGAGGAAGCCCCTCTTCTTCAGCACGGCGCTGGTGGAAAAGCTGCCCTCCGGAAGCACCTTAAGACCCGGCGACTATCCTGCAGAAGCGGCCCTGTCCCTCCCTGCAGACCGGAGCAGGGCCTTTCCCCTCCTGGGCAGCGGGAGAGCTGCTAGACATGGAGGGCATGCATGCGTCCTGACGCAGACACAGGGCGCATGCATGCACCCCCGCCACTGACTTCGGACGGCTCTCCAGCCACTCCAAAGGGGGAGGCCCACTCTTGTCTGCAGAGGGGAACAGGGGCCTTTCCCGCTTCGGAGCAGCCCGCAGAGCCAGTGGGCAATGCCAGCGAGGGCGGCAGGGGCAGGCAAGAAGGTGGTGGCGTCATGGAGGGCACGGCCATAGGGGAGGCGGCCGCAGCACCGCTGGAGGAGGGGGCTGAATACCAGCCTGCCTTCTGCCTCCTTGCTGCATACACCACTGCCACTGACCACAAGGTGATTCAAGGATCGACCACTAGGTGTCAGCGCTCTACCAACTGTAGTAAGGTCCGGTCGGAAGTTTCCATCGGAAAGTCGGCAGGATTCCGTTTCCCTTCCAGCTGCCAAACCTGAAGACTTCAGCAAGACGCGGCATCGTTTCCAGTGGCAGGCTCCTAGCTGGGCAAAGCTCTTCATCCAATGGGAGAAACTGCCCGGCGGGGAAGAGCAGGAATGGGGCATGGAATCCTCTTCCATGACCTTGGAGATTCCCAGGGGAAAGCTGGGCCAGTGTCTATCGGCAAAGCTGGGAGCAGCAGCAGAGTGTGGCTCCCAGGGAACTCCCTGCCACCCTGTGCGGCACAACTGGAGCAGATGCAGGCCCAAGTGCCACACTGCGTGCATTGTTTCTAAGTATTTTCATTGGTTTTAAATGGTTCTGAACTGTCTTTAAATTGTTTTCATGTTGTTTTAAGCAGTGCGTTTTAAATGGTGTGTGTGTTTATGTTTTTTAGACTTGTTGTGCACCGCCCAGAGCCTTTGGATGGGGCGGTCTAAAAATTTAATAAATAGTAATAATGGCAGCCACATGGACCCACAAGTGGGAAAGCCACTTTCTGCGTGGGGGGGGGGGCAGGCGGCTGCTGCTGGGAGCAGACAGAGGGGCAGCAGGCTGAGCGGATATTTGCCTCCGCCCTACTTAATTTGTTTTTAAAAACAAATGATTTAAAAATAACCGGCTGTTGCTTGCAGTTAGGGCTGATGGGGGACGTTTATCTATGGTTTTGTTTCTTTGTCACCCCTCTCTAATCTTTTAGGCTGGCTACATGCCCTTCCAGCCCGGAAATGACACCTGGCCAGTCCAGGAAACAGCCTGGCTGGGACACGGGGAGAAGCCTGACCAGCTCCGCCTCGAAGAGCCTGCCCTTTAGATTCCGGCTCTGTCCTACCCCTTAGATCTTCTCCTTCCTCTTTGAGGAGGAGGCAAAACCCTTGACACTCTGGTAGCTCGTAACCCTGGGCAGGATCCAGACTAAGTCCTGCCGGCTGACAGGATGAGGAAAATTACTTGGAGTCATCCATTGAAATTAAAAGGATAAGTTTTAAAGAGGAGAGCTGGTCTTGTGGTAGCAAGCATGACTTGTCCCCTTAGCTAAGCAGGATCCGCCCTGGTTGCACATGAATGGGAGACTAGAAGTGTGAGCACTGCAAGATATTCCCCTCAGGGGATGGAGCCGCTCTGGGAAGAGCATCAGAAGGTTCCAAGTTCCCTCCCTGGCAGCATCTTCAAGATCGGGCTGAGAGAGATTCCTGCCTGCAGCCTTGGAGAAGCTGCTGCCAGTCTGTGAAGACAATACTGAGCTAGATGGACTGATGGTCTGACTCAGTATATGGCAGCTTCCTATGTTCCTAAGTTAGGCAATGCTTAATTTGTCCTTTTAATTTCAATTCGTCTCCTCTGAGTAGTTTTCTTCATCTATTCAGCCATCAAAATTAATGGGACTTAAGTTAGTTATGACTAACTTCTCTCATTTATTCCAATGGTGCTTAGCCATGACTAACTAGTTTAGATGCCGCCCCTTGTTTCCAGGGCTCCTTCCAGATTCTATTAATCAAACGGAGTCCCCCAAAGAAGAGGGGAGGTCAATGTGGCAAAGCCAGCCCAGGAGGAACTTCCCGTCAACTAAAAGAGCCCCCAGGGAGGCCGAGGCGGAAGCCACCCAGTTCCTCCCACAAAAATATCCTCTCCTCTGAGCAGCATATAATGACTCCCTTCTTGGCCTCCCCACATTCAGAGTTCAGCAAACGTTGTCCAAAGGACAAGCCCACAGAGGAAGAACTTATTTTTAAAAATTGTGGTCAGTGATGGAGAAGAAGATTAGCCATCCTCATCTCTTCCCCACCAAAACGGGAAGTGGAAATCTGGAGTTGTCTACACTCTAGACAGCTAGTCCTTTTGGAGCTCTTTAGGAATGTCAACAGGTGTGTGGATAAAGGAGATCCAGTTAACATAGTATACTTGGACTTTCAAAAAGCTTTCGACAAAGTTCCTCACCAAAGACTCTTGAGAAAACTTAGCAGTCATGATGTAACAGGACAGGTTCGTGTGTGGATTGGTAATTGGTTGAAGGAGAGGAAACAAGGGTAGAAATCAATGGACAGTTCTCTAAATGGAGGGAAGTATGAAGTGGGGTCCCCCAGGGATCTGTTCTGGGACCAGCGCTTTTCAATTTATTCATAAACTATCTAGAAGTTGGGGTAAGCAACGAGGTGGCCAAATTTGCAGATGACACCCAACTATTTAGGGTAGTTAAATCCAAAAGAGATTACAAGGAGCAGCAAAAGGATCTTTCCAAACTGGGGGAGTGCGTGACAAAATGGCAAAGGTGGTTCAGTGTTGGCAAGTATAAAGTGATGCATATTGGGGCAAAAAATCTCAACTTCAATTATACATGGATGGAGTCTAAGCTGCCAGTGATTGACCAGGAGAAAGATCTTCAGGACATGGTGGGCAGCTCATTGAAAGTGTCAATTCAATGTGTGACAGCTGTGAAAAAGGCAGTTTGGAACCATTAGAAAGGGAACAGACTAAAACTGCTAATATGATAATGCCCTTACACAAATTCATGGAGCAGCCACATTTGGAGTACTGAGTACAGTTCTGGTCACTATAGAACGGTCACTATAGAAAGGACATTATAGAACTGGGAAAGGTGCAGAAGAGGGCGACCAGGATGACCAGGGGCCTAGAGCACCTTTCTTATGAGGCAAGGCTATAACACCTGGGGCTTTTTAGTTTAGAAAAAAGACAACTGTGGGGAGACATGATAGAGGTCTTTAAAATCATTCATGGTGTTGCGAGAGTGGATAAAGAGAAATTTCTCTCTCACACACACTACACTAGAAACGGGTCATCCCATGAATCTGAAGGTTGGGAAATCTAGGACCAAAAAAAGAAAGTACTTTTTAACACAGTGTATAATTAATCTATGGAATTCCCTGCCACAAGATGTACTGACAGCAAACAGCCAGGATGGATTCAAGAGGCATTTAGATAAATTCATGGAAGACAGGTCTATCAATGGTTTGAGGGCTATAGGCCACCTCCAGCCTTAGAGGCAAGATGCCTCTGAGTACCAGTTGCAGGGGAGCAACAGCAAGGGAGCGGGCATGCCCTCACCTCTTGATTGTGGGCTTCCCAGAGGTATCTGGTGGGCCACTGTGTGAAACAGGATGCTGGACTAGATAGGCCTTGGGCCTGATCCAGCAGGGCCATTTTCCAAATGAGTTGTAAGCCTTTTCCTTCCAGACATATGCAAATAACAGTAATTAGCCTTTGTGTCACGTTTTCAACTGCTGCAGATCTATCCTCTTCCTGTAATTCTTCTTGCATCACAGTGAACCATGCTTCTTTGCAGTGGCAGAGGCAGCGAGGGACGCCCTCCCTGGGAAGGCCCGCCAGGCGACATCTCTGGCCTCTTTTAGAAATGTTGCAAAGACCCTCCTCCTTTGCCTAGCATTGACTATTTCAGTCTGAGCTGCTGTGGTCTCAGCCATTCTCCCAAACTGGCCATGTGGGGCTTTGTTCCTCAAGGGCAGGACACTGAGTCCATGTACCTGAACAAACCCCCCGTCAGGTCAGCGAAGAGTCTGAGCGTCCCTGCGGTTGTGCGGTTGCAGCTGAGGCCAGCCAGAGAGTGGCCCCACCGAGCGCTGCTTCCCTGCTTCCCGCTGAGGACCCGTGAGAGACACCATGAGCCAGACTGCCAGTGCCTGAGGCAAGTGCTCCGTGCTGCCGGTGGGGGCCAGCCCCCTTCCAAAAGCAGCCCTTGCAAGCTCTGGACACGGCAGGGCAAGCAGGGAGGAGGGAAGGCGGCCAGCAGCCTCTGCGGGGGCTCCTTGCAAACCTCGCAAGGAGTCTCAGGAGAGGAGGGCAGTCGTCTCACTCCAACCCCTGCTCCTTGTGGAAGGGCGGGGCAGATGGGTCCCAACAAGCTGCTCCAACGGCAGCAGTGCGCTGGGGCATCTGGCCACCCCCGCTGGAGCCCCAGTGATCTGCTTCCTGAAGCAACTGCCCCCCCCATTGCCCTCCTCCACCCACCCCAGAGAGGGACTTACCCCGGTGCTCTGCCTCTTTGCATCCAGCAGAGGAGCGCTGAAGCTGGCCGCGAGGTTGGGAGAAGCCAGGACATCTCGGAGGGGCACGCGGGCTTCCCCCAGAAACCTTGGAAAGAGCAAGAGGGGACTGTTATCTGGGAGGCAGGAAGGTCTCTGGGTGTGTTCATGGAGAGTCTCGTGACATTTTGCACAAGTTTGAACTTTCATTGCATTGTTTTGAAACGCAGAACTAGCTGGACGTTTTCACATTTTGATGTATAATTTTGTTTATTTTGAGGAACACTTTGAAAACAATGCTTTACTGATAAATATTAAGGCAATTGCATTAAATATTACCTTGCAGAATTGACATTTATGGAAGGAGTCTGGACTAGAAGACCTAACAGCAGAAACCCATTCAGAAGCGGGGATTCGACATGGGGCTTGAGTTTGTCCAAGAGAGCTTCTGGCAGGAGCGTCTTGTCCTAACAAGCCCAGGCGGGGGGTGGGGGAGGGCTGCCCAAAGAGGCGCAGCTGCCACTCCTTCCCAGAGCTCTGTTTGCTCCCCTCCCCGACCCCACCCCCTCTAGATCCATGCTGCCCGCAGACTGGCCATTCATCAGGTAGAGAAGCAGGGCTTACCGTGCAGCTCTACCTGATGAATGGTGAGCCTGCAGGCAGTGTAAAAGCCAAAAGCGTTGCTTTTCAAGTGCTCTGGCTACATGAAGGCCCAGTGAGCACACATCTGAAAGATGCATAAGCAGGAAAATCTTCCTTTCTTCCTTTTGGAAGGGAGGGAGAGAGAGAGAGAGGGAGAGAGGTGCAATCCACTTGAAGAACTCCTCACACTTTGTGGACTTGCAGAGACAATTGACAGATGGCAGGAAATTGCCTAGAACAAGGAGCATCAGTCAGAAGAGGTAGGAGGGGAAATGCAGCAATGAGTCCTCCTGATCTGTTAGAGATGAAGGCAAACAGTGCCCTGGAGGTTTTTCACACATGGCTTTATGCCTCTTGGTATCCGAAGAGCAAATCTACTTCGCAGCAGATTTGCAAGATATTTACTTTGGGGATTAAATGGGCCAGCCCACATGGGGTCGGCTCCTCTCTGCAATTGTGATTTTTTTCCTGTGTGAGTTCCTACAGCTGGCTGGGGGGGAGGGGGGGGAGACGAAGTTCTCCAACCAATCACAGGTGAGAAACCTTTTTGTTGCTGCTGTTAGTTTGACAGCGGGAGCAATAGGGAGAGTGTGCAGAGGAAATTGAGGGTTAAGAAGCAGCCATCCCAGGTGGCTTGTCATGGAGAGAAAGGGGCTGCTGAAATTCACTGGAGCTTTTGTGCAGCGGTCTCTCTTTCTGCCTCTCTCTACCTGTGCTACTGTAAGGGGAGCAGAATGAGGCTGGGGAGAGGAGGAGGAGGAGGAGGAGGAGAGCAGCAGCTTCATGAAGGAACTTTCTGCTTGTGAGAAACTTTCTCATGAGAAACTTTCTGCTGTTCCTCCCCCCCCCATGAAGAATTAGCATCCTACATGCTCCTCCTCTTGCTCCTCTGCGGGGGCAGCAGATCCTCTGAGGAGGGAGGCGGGCCATTTCCCCCCTTTCCAGCCCCCTCGCTTGGCTTCCAGTTAGATCCAGACAGCATTTTGCTCAGAGCTTTGGAGATGGGGAGTAATGTTAGCTGGCACCCGAACTGAACTCTGTGTCCCCCACCCCCAGCGTCCCCCCGCCCCCAGCGCTCGCAATTGCAAATCACTCAGAGAAGACAACACAGCTCTCAAACTCCCCTTCATTGTGTTTTGAAAAAAGCCAAATGACTGCCAATGGCCACTCCACATAAGCAGCGGGAAATACCAGAAAGCTCAGCTTTTCAAAATTAACTGCTGCAAATAGAACGGGTTTTTTTACCCTGGACATAATTCAGGCCAAGCAAGAATGCGCAGTAATTCTTAACAGTAATTCATGGAAAAGCAGAGTCATAGGAACATAGGAAGCTGCCATATACTGAGTCAGACCCTTGGTCCATCTCGCTCAGTATTGTCCGCACAGACCGGCAGCAGTTCCTCCAAGGTTGCAGGCAGGAATCTCTCTCTCTCAGCCCTATCTTGGAGATGCTGCCAGGGAGGGAACTTGGAACCTTCTGCTCTTCCCAGAGCGGCCCCATTATCCCTCAGGGGGATATCTTGCAGTGCTCACACTTCTAGTCTCCCCTTTATATGCAACCAGGGTGGACCCTGCTTAGCTAAGGAGACAAGTCATGCTTGCTGCCACAAGACCAACTCTCCTCCCCAGTCAGGTGTGTACTCGTCCTTTATAGTCCGCAGGGACCTCGAGCTAAACAAAACTAATATGTGGACTGGCACACTCTAATCCGGAGTGGATTTGAGTTAAAAGCCATGTCTTGAAAGCTTCCTGGGAGACTTTTTGAAATTCCTCTAGGAGCAAAGAAGGGAAAGAGAACCTAGGGATGATGGCCATTAGCTAACTAGGGAAGTGACCCCCTAGAGATGGGGTAACTCCCTAGAGAAGCAAGACATAAAACAAGATATTTTAGAGAGAACAAACCAATCGGGGTCTTCTCTGGACTCACTGGTCACCCCACAAGGCTGGTGAGAGAATAGATTCAAATCTCATGACAATTGAAGGTTCCGGATTAGCTCGATTAGGGAACCCAGCTGGCTGAGACAGAATGCGGGTGAAAGGCAGATTCTAATTCTATGCATTTATTATCTTAATACATCTTGATGTAGATCAAGAACCGGCTCTTGGGAAATCCGTGCCGCTCTTCAGAATACAAAACAATCAGCAGTGGAGGGGAGAGCCACTGGCATTCAGTTATCCTCCCTTATATACCGTCATGAGAGGAGACTTGCCCTGCACTATAACTAATACATGTTGTGCATCCATCCGTGCTCTGAAAGTCTGTTTCCCCCATTCTAAGATATGTGACGCAAAATGCTGATCTGCTGGAAAGGAAAGGAAAATCAATTCCAAATCCAGCCTCCCTGGAGAGAAGGAGGCCTTGCCAAGGAAATGGAGCGGCTCCAGTTAGGGAGTGACGTGACAAGCAATACATGAGGCATAATCCAGTTTAAAAATAGGAGGGGTGAAAATAGCCTGCAAGACACCTTCTTGACTTTTCATCCATCTTCACACACACACAGAGAGCAACAAGATCCCCAGCTCTGAGAGGAGGGTGCTTGAGAGTTATTTTCCTTAAAAGCTTCTTGAATCACTTCCCTTCTCCATTTCCCCACATTGTCTCCACAGGAGGGAGAGTCACTTTTTCCTCAGAACTTCTCTTCCTGCTCCTCAGGTTCTTGACACAAGATAAATTATGAAGATAAATTATCCTGACTTAAACCTCCTCCCAAGCAAGGTTAGCAGAGGGCCAGCTCATGCGGCGTTTCAGAGGACAGGGCAGGATAACCACAGACTTTCAAGTCACAAAGATGTGGCTGTCAGGCTGAAATCAACAAGAGAGACTTAGCACATGTGCACACATACAAACACACCATCTCCATGAGCTTGTCTACAGCACACCTGCCTTCACCAAGAGGTCCTGTGTGAAGTGGCCTTTCATTCCCTTCAGAGATTAGGGATGTGCAAGTTGATTCAGGTACAAATAGATTTGTACCCGAATCTAGCTGATTCGGGTGATTTGGAGACCAAAAAAATCACCCCTGTGGTTCATTGGCTAGATTCGGGTACAAATTGAATCATGCCTGATTCGAATTGATTCAAGATTCGGATCCCACCTATTAATTCCCCCAGATTCCCAGCTTTCATTTTTTTCAAAAGGCTAAGCTCTACCCTTGTAGAAGTGGAGTTATGGAGCAAAATGTGTGGTCACTGTTTTTCCACGTGTTTGGATTATTTAGTGTATAATAACTTTCCCTCAATGAATCCTTATGAGGATTCATCACACACCTTCATTTCTTCTATTCATTTTGACAATGCCAACTGCCATGTGCCAACTACACCTGACTCCCACCCGCAAGGCAGTGGGGTACTACTCAGTTTATGTTCTAGGATTTTTTTCAAGTGTTTAGGCTCTTTGGTGTCTAATAACCTTTCCTCATAATGAATCTCTATGAGGATTCATTACACACCAAAGAGTCTAAACACCTCAAAAATTCCTAAAATATAAACCGAGTACCCAGTGGCTTGTGGGGTAGTTGGAACATGGGATGTCACTAATTCCCCACCCCCACCTGCAAAGCAGTGGGGTCAAAATGAACAGAAGAAATGAAGGTGTGTAATGAAAACACCAAAGAATCTAAACCAGGGATTCTCAAACTTGGGTCCTCAGGTGTTATTGGACTTCAACTCCCATAATCCCCAGCCTCAGTGGCCTTTGGTTGGGGATTATGGGAGTTGAAGTCCAATAACACCTGAGGACCCAAGTTTGAGAATCACTGATCTAAACACTTCAAAAATACCTTTAAAAAAATAAATGAGTTCCCCAATGTGTGTGTGGGGGGGGTGATGGGGAGGTGTAGTTGACACATGGCAGTTGACACTTTGCACTGTCCAATGATAGTCAAAACGAACAGAAGAAACGAAGGCATATAATGAATCCTCACTTGAAAAATAATGACTGCACATTTTGCTCCATAACTCCAGTTCTACAAGAGCTAGAGGTTAGTTTTAAAAATGAAAGCTGGGGATCCCTTTTAGGGTTAGGATATGGCAACTTCGAATCCCCATGATTTCCTAAGGCGGAAATGTTCAAAATCAGTAAAAACTAAAAAAATCATTAAAAATCATCCAAGTGTCCCACTGCCTTGAAATTTGGGTGCTGGTAGCACCCATAGGGACCTACCCACCACCCAAATTTGGTGTCCTTAGGACCTTGTTAAGTGGTCCAAATCAGTCAAAATCCAAATCAAACCAAAGCAAATACAAATAGAATCTGAGGTGATTTGAAGGGGGTAGATTTGGATACAAAACAAATCAGGGGTGATTTGTTTGGGGCACAAATCAAATAAAAAACAATCAATTTGTGCACATCCCTATCAGAGATGCTGTGCAGTTTGACAACATTCTGAAGCTGGCAGTTTCCTCCAAATAACTAGAATGCTTGTGAAGATTCTATTACTTCACAAAACAGCCTTGAAGGCTGCCAGCAGGCATTTCCCCTAGGACATAGAAGCCAGCTTAGCAAAGTATAGGGTCCTTGTCAGGAAGGCTGAAATCCCTTCTGTGCCTGCAGTGCAGAGATCAGGAGGGGTAGCGGGGAGGCCCCACTGGGCACAGGGGAAGCAATATGCCTCCAAAGAGGTATTCGCGCACACTGGAGGAACGCAACTTCCCAATTTATCTCCCCATCCTGGGCATAATCCCTTCCTGTGCCCCCCCCCCAATCAGGAAGAGAATGGTAACAACCCACCATCCAGTCAGATCACTGTGGGGCAGGAGTGGGGGAGATCCTCGCAGGGAAACATGCCGATGGGAGTAATTCTCACTTTCTAATTCTGGAGGCTGGATTGCCTAGTGGAAGGGGGCAGAATCTTTTGAGGGGGGTGGGGTGTCGACAGGCCCCAGGTGGTTATGAAGGCTCCAGCCTGCAGATTTTTAAATACCTGGCTGGTAGACAAAGCCAGGGCAAGTTTTGGGCTGACCATGCGGTGGGGCTGGAGAGTTTCCAGGGATCAGAGGTGAAGCCTACCAAATCAAGCCAGGAGCTTAATAGAGGGCGAAAGAACTCCCCTGGCTCAGAACACTTGGCTGACTCAACAGTATCCCTGGGCAAGAAATACCAGAGGTGCAGATCAGTCTTCTGACAGTTGGCAACCCTTTGAGGAGAAGCAAAAGAAGGGTTTTCAAGCAAGCATCCCGCCAGTCTCTTCTCCCTGTGACTCAGATCTCAGCCACCGACCCAGCCGGAGCAGAGGTCTCCAGATTCTCCTCCGCTGACTCATCCTCGCTATTCCTGGACATCCTCTTTAGACACGGTTATTCTCAAGCAAGCCCCCCGGCCCCCAGCTTCTTCCCCTCCCAGCCCCACCTGCTGCTGGGCTGCTCCAGCAAACGGCTGCCTCAGAGCTGACACACTGAACTGGCACAGCTTGCTCAGAGGCTATCAATAGCACAAGAAGGATCCCTCTCATTACAGCGCCTCTGTCAGTCTCTGGGACCCCCTTCAGAAAGAAGCTCCCTCTCCTAAGCTCCTTCTCCATGGACGGACGTTCTCCAGGGACTCAGCAGCAGGTCCGGGGGGGAGGGGGGGGGTCGAGCTGTTGCCAGGGCCCAGAGACTCTCATGGAGGATTCCTGCCCTCACCTTAACTGGGCTGCACTCTCTCATGCACACAAGCAGTAGGGACCTTGGGCACAACCTGCAAGCATCAACTTCATACAGGAATTCAAGGGGAGGCACTCCTTGGATGGTGTACCCAGCAGTGGCCAGACCCAGCAACCCGGGAGGGGTGGGCACCAAAGGAGCAACACGATGTACGATTCTGGTCACCGTATCTTAAGGAGGACATTGTAGAACTGGAGAAGGTGCAGAAGAGGGCAACCAAGATGATCAGAGGCCCAGAGCACCTTCCTTATGAGGCTAGGCTACAACACCTAGGACTCTTTAGTTCGGAAAAGAGGCGATTTTGGGGAGACATGATCGAGGTGTATAAAATTATGCATGGAGCAGAGAGAAAGTTTTTTTTCTTCCTCTCTCACAACACTAGAACCAGGGGCCATCCCATGAAATGGAAAGTCGGGAAATGTAGGACCGACAAAAGGAAGTACTTTTCCACACAGCGCATAATTAATCTGTGGAATTATCTGCCATGGGATGTAGTGATGGCCACTAGCTTGGAGGGCTTTAAAAGGGGCTTAGACCAATTCTTGGAGGTCAGGTCTATCAATGGTCACTAGTCTGGTGGCTGTGAGCCACCTCCAGCCTCAGAGGCAAGATGCTCTCAATCCCAGTTGCAGGGGAGCAACAGCAGGAGGGAGGGTGGGTTTCCTGGAGGCAGCTGGTGGGCCTCTCGGGGAAACAGGATGCTGGACTAGTTAGGCTTTGGGCCTGATCCAGCAGGGCTGTCCTTATGCCCTTATGTACAGTGAATTTTTAGAAAGGTGTGATACTTTTAAAAAAGCAAGAGAGAAAGAGAATTTCAAAACACACAGTAGAAAATGAACAAATTAAGCTTCATTACTCCTGAGTGTGGAGATTAACTATTTAAAGAAAAAGATTCGAACCAACATAATTAAGATCTGTCTGCAGATTGTCCCAACTCTTACTAGCATGATCATTATAACTGGGCTATTCTTCATGTTTCCACCCGGCGTCCGCAGGCTTCATTATCTGGCTTAGCATGGGGTTTGTGTTCCTCGGGTGGAGAACCTGGACATTTCATGGCACTGAGCACAGAGTCTGCCTTAGTTTCAGCCACTCCACAAGCCTATGTGTGAAGCATACTGCTGGTCCTGGACACACAGCCTGGAGAGCTGGTGTGTCTTTCCTGCTTTCCGTGTGCCAGGGAGGAAGTGCCCTGCGGAGAAGCGTCTGCTGCAGCCCACACCCCCTGGTTCCGCAGCTCGGTTGAGAAGCAACAGGAAAGTGGCCACAGAAGTAAGCTCACCCTAACCCTCTCCACTGAGCACCATAGCTGAACGCGAACATTAGGGACAGCAGCTGCCTAAGCTCTGAAAGCACACAATGCAGGCGCTCTCCTCTGCTTCCCAGCAATCAAATGAAGGGTGGAAAGCTAGGGGGTCCTGGATGGAATACAGAAGCCCCCTTCTCCCCCTGCTGGACAACAGGGAAGGGGCTGGACACCCTGCTGGTCTTCCTGTGGTTTTGATAGTGCCAGGGCTATGGGCCACCATCCTGAGCCTAGACCCGGAGTGTGCCTCTTCTCCAGCCCCAGCTCCTGATGGGGCAGGCCAGGGCCAAAGAGGCCCGGCTCCTCGGAGTTCGGCCAAGCCCAGCCAATCTCAGGGACTGCAGAGACCAATGTTGCAGACCCAAGTCCCCTACTAAGAAGAGCCTGGCTGCTGCTGGGCCAGAGCAAAGCTCCGTTGAGTCCCGCATCCTGTTTCCAACTGAGGCCAGCCAGACTCCTTTGGGAAGGAGGCTTGAAGGCAACATTCTTCCCCTGCTACTGCTCACTAGCAAGTGGCCCACTGCCCCTGGACAGGGTGGTGGTCCCAGGGAGCTAGCATGGCTGGTCAACACTGATGCCTCCTTCTCCAGTAGTCCAATCCTTAAAAAAAAAAAATAGCCAGCTATGTTAGCACCCCTCACCACACCATGTGGGAGCAAACTCCATGATTAATTTGTTGCCATGTGCCCAAAGAGGGCTCTGAGGTCCGAGAACCACAGGGGTAGTGTTCCTATGATGAGACATGCAGGGTTGCAGGGGAGCATTGAGAATTGGAGCAAGGGGGACCTAACCCTTCCCTTGCCTGTGCCCCCCTGCAATCCTCCTCCCTGGTCACCCCCCCCAGCCAGTTTCCAGATCAGGAATGACGTCTGAGCTGGGGGAGAAAAAGATCTAGGAATGCTGGACGGAATGGGCCTTAGGACTGACCCAGTTCTTATGGACCCAATGGCCCACTGGGACCCAATGAGGCCTGCATACGTCTGGTGGAAATTTGAGGAATAGGTATAACGATCATGCTAGAAGGTGTTGGGACAATCTGCAGACAAATTATATCTATATCTATATCTATCTATATCTATATATACAATTTTCTTAAATTTACCCATCACTAATCCCATGTGTGGCAGCTCTTGTGAGAGTTTGCGAGCAGCTGCCCGGATAGCGACAGGCACAGGTGGGAGGGAAGAAAATGGCGGTGGCAGCCGGGCCACCAGGGGACAAGGACGGCAGTGGGCTGGCAGAGAAGAAAACAGCGGCTGGCGGGTGGGCAGCGGGGATGGCTGGGGGGAACGAGAGGCCTGCCTGCCTGCCTGCCGGCCCAAAGGCAGCATGGCCCGCCCTGGGGCTGAATGTGAAGGGCGGGTGGTGGAGAGGGAAGGGCAGCCTCCCTCTCCGGCCGGCCTGCCAGCCCAAAGGAAGCCACTGGGACCGAAATGTGAAGCACCGAGAGGGCAGCCCAGCCTCCTTCTCTGGGTCCGCCTGCCGGCCAAATGGCAGGCCAGCGAGCGCGGGGCGGGGGGAGCAGGGGTTGGCAAAAAGGGGGGGGCGGAGGGGGGAAGCGGGAGAACTAGATGCTCTTCGCCTGGTCCAGCTAGTTTTAATTATTTGGGTTAGAATCTTTTCCAGCCGTGTGAGCCAAGTGTTCTGAGCCAGGGGAGTTCTTCCGCCCTCCATTAAGCTCCTGGCTTGATTTGGTAGGCTTCACCTCTGATCCCTGGAAACTCTCCAGCCCCACCGCATGGTCAGCCCAAAACCTGCCCTGGCTTCGTCTACCAGCCAGGTATTTTAAAATCCGCCGGCTGGAGCCCTCATAACCACCCGGGGCCTGTCGACACCTGCCCCACCACCACCTTCAAAGAATTCTGCCCCCTTCCACTAGGCAATCCGGTCTCCAGAATAAGAAAGTGAGAATTCCTCCCACCTCCACGTTTCCCTGCGAGGATCTCCCCCACTCCTGCCCCACAGTGATCTGACTGGATGATGGGTTGTTACTGTTCTCTTCCTGATGGGGGGGGCACAGGAAGGGAGGACGCCCAGGACGGGGAGATAAATTGGGAAGTGGCATTCCTCCGGCGTGTGCGTTGCCAGCGTGCTTGGCTTTGCTTTCATATGTTGTGCACACACAAACTCTGCTGCTCTGCTTAAGAAACTGAAATGTCCGTAAAATAAAGTCATCCATGGGAGTGTTCACACGTCCGTCCCTGTGAAGGTGAATTGGGACCTCTGGCCCTGTCCGGACGTCCACGTGTTTTCCTGAACCTTCGAGCCCCTTCACAGGCTCTGCTTCTCCTAAGCAGAAGCTGCTTCTGTACTGAAACTGTGTAAAACCCGAATGCAAGTTTCTGCTGAGAGCAAAGAGGCACTGCTGTTTAAAGTGGCAATTCTCTCTGTTGAGCAGGGGGAGAGCAACTGGCCTTATCTATCCTCAGCACAGCATCCCTCCAATGACTCTGGCGGGTGTCTATTGTGTGTTTCTTTTTTAGATTGTGAGCCCTTTAGTGACAGGGAGCCATCCCATTTATTTATTTATATCTATGCAAACCGCTTCAGGAACTTTTGCTGAAACTGGTATAAAAATATTTGTTGTAGTCGTATATGTGCATTAGCTATGCTGGGAAACAAATAAAATGAAGGACTGAGAATGCCCATTGAAAAGCTTGGGTCCCTTCCAAAAAGGCTATAGGGATGCACTGAATTTCTGATTGGTCAACACAGCCATTCAGAAATTCATGGCATTTCTATGGCCATTTGGCGGGAACCAGTGCATTTCAATTGGCATTCCCCATTTTAGTAAAGAACAAAAATGGGAGAGAGTGGGTTGGAAGGGGTTCTTCTCCTTCTCTCACAACACTAGAGCCAAGGGTCATCCCATGAAACTGATTGCCAGGAAATTTACGACCAAAAAAAGGAAGTACTTTTTCACACAACGCATAATTAATCTCTGGAATTCTCTTCCACAGGATGTGGTGATGGCCACTAGCTTGGATGGCTTTAAAAAGGGCTAAGACAAACTCTTGGAGGAGAGGTCTATCAACGGCTACTAGTCTTTAAGGCTATAGGCCACCGCCAGCCTCAGAGGCAAGGTGCCTCCAAATATCAGTTGCAGGAGAGCAACTTCAGGAGAGAGGTCATGCACATACCTCTTGCCGGTAGGCTTCCCAGAGGCATCTGGTGGGCCACTGTGGGAAACAGGGTGCTGGACTAGATGGGCCTCCTTGGGCCCGATCCAGCAGGTCTCTTCTCAGGTTCTTATGGAACCATTGGAACCCAATGGCCATGAAATAAGGTCAAGGGTCTCATTCATTCTGGTCAATGAATGGCAGCCTGTAGGCAGCGGGGCTATAGGCGAGGGGGGAGGGGGAGAAAACAAGAGCTCCAGGAAGGAGAGGTATCTGTGCCTCCTTTGGGAACCCCACCCCAGTAGAGCAAGCCATTCCTGCATGGACCCTACAGAGCAGCTGCCTTCTTACCCCCTGATTTTTAATGTCTAGGAGACCTTGGAAGAGTCCAGATCCTGAGGAATGAGAGCAGCACTTGCAACTCAGACTGACATCCCCGCAAGGCATCCCCAAGAGGCAAAAATAGGGAGAGTGGTTTCATGCACACACACACCCAGGGACTAGAAAATAACAAATAGAAAAAAACAAATAGAAAATAACAAATCCCTGACAAATAGGGACTGCGGGAGCACATGGAAGGAGCGTCTGATCCGAAAGCACCCTGCCAGCTTCCTTGGCTGGCCTGGATAAAGCTTCTGCTGCCACTTGGAGCCCAGCCACCTTGAGCCAGCCCTGGGAATGTCTGGCCCCTGCAGGACTTTCTACTTTCCCTTTCCTATAATTGTTTCCATGTCACTCAACGATATAAAAGTCCTTTCCAGCCGTCTCCTCCCATGCCAGGGAAATGAACTTGCAGAGCACCAGGAATGGCAGGCATTTCCCTGCTTTTAAGAACATCGGAACAGCCCTGCTGGGTCAGGCCCAAGGAGGCCCATCTAGTCTAGCCTCCTGTTTCACACAGTGGCCCACCAGATGCCTCTGGGGAGCCCACAGGCAAGAGGGATGTGCATCCCCTCTCTCCTCCTGTTGTTACTCCCCTGTAACTGGTATTTTGTGGCATCTTACCTCTGGGGCTGGAGGTGGCCCACAGCCATCAGACTAGTAGCAGTGCTGTCAAGTCTCCCGTTTTAGCCGGGAACCTACCGTATTTTACCCCTCTTTCCCGCCATCCTCCCGTATTAGTATTTTCCCGGAAACCTCCCGTATTATAATAATTTTTTTAAAATCCTCTGCCACTCCAAACTGAACTCTGTCAGTGTAGCCTTGCGAGAACTGTGCAGTAGCCTGGGTGGCAGCAGTTGTCGCGAGATTTGTGCCGGCTCCTCCTGAGGGCGGCAGCCTCGCGCCACAAACCGCCTGCCTAGAAACAAATTTCTCGCACTCCTTGTCCTTCTGCCTCTCCTTCCCGCTCGCCCAGCACTTCTCTGTCAAGCGCTTGGCAGCTACCACAGCTCCGCCTCCTCCTGCAGCCGCTGCTGCTAGCCTGGGAAGGGAGAAGCGCGCACGACGGAGCGCCCCGACCTCAAAGCCATGCAGCGAACGGCATAGGGACTAACTCGCCAACCAGTCGCTCACCCAGAGGCAGCCGAGCGCCTCCCGGGTTCTCCCTCTCGGACCGCGGAACGACGCCTCTCGCGGCCAATAGCGGCCCCACCGCTTCCTCCTCCACCCAATGGTAGAGAGGTGGGAGGGGCTAGCACGCTAGGCTGCCCGGATCCCCCCTGGGGTGAGCAGCCGCTCTTGCCCGGACTCGCGCTGGAGGCTGTGCTTAGACTCGGGCTTTGCTAGGCTGGATGCCATGAGGAAGGAGGGAGTCATGGCAAACGGCAGCAAAAGGGGAAGGCGAAGCTGCGGCGCGCTACCCTTCCCTCCTCGCCCCACCACAAGCATATGGTGAGCGGGGCTTTGCTAGGGAAAGGGGTGGCAGTGATAAGGTGCTCGAAAGCCCTTGATCCCGCTATGGAAAGTTAAATCCACTGCTGTCTGGAAGACGTATGGCTGGAGAACGGGATGGGGGGGGGAGGAGGGAGGGCTGTTTAGTTTGGGAATCACGTTTGCAACCTTTTTGCAAGACCTCCCGAGCAGGCCTGATCTATATACCAAACATGCTCATTAGCTAGTATATAAAACAGGTCTGGATCAAGTTCTTTTATATTGATGACCACGTATGATCTGGAAGCGATGAAGGAAAGGAGATCAAACTACTCAGAAGGATTCAATGGGCTTTATTGAGTATAAAGACTAACAACATAATCTAGCAAGGCAAAAAGCGGAATACTCTATTAATATCAGCAACAGTATTTCCTAACCAGCACCAATATTCACCCGTGTGCCTAACTACATATGCGTGGGTATTTAAATCTTCCTAGATCCTAATACATTTCAGATACAGGCAGAAAAGGGAAAACAGGGTGTGTGAAGGCTGCGGGCTGGCATGGTTTTGGGGAGGTTAGTAGAAGGGAAGGGGGGTGGAGGAGAAGGGAGCCGGGAAAGGATGGAGGGAATTCCCAAGGCTTGTAACGGAGCAGCATAATTACCAGGATCAGAGGCTGGAGAGAGACGGATCACTTCAGCTGAAGGGGTGAGGCGCTGGCGGAGACAGGAGTTTTGCAGTTGTTTCAGATCATAGCTGAGAGCTCCATGGCTGGGGAGCCTTGACTTCTCACTGCGCAGTGAGAGTCATAGCCTCTGAGCACGGGCAGAGTTCCTGCTTAGCCCCGCGGCTGGGCAGCAAACTCTGGGAAAGCGTGTGAGCAGATCTTGTTGTAGGCACAAGAATGCTAACTCTCTGTCTCAAAAGCCTCATTCTTATAGTCATTTTCTCTTTGATCCTTGAATAGGATCTATTCAAAAATATCCTCTTTTCCTGTATGTCCAAAAAGGTGTCAACTTCCTGCCACCTTCTGAACAAGATCTTAATTATTCAGGATATCAGCTAGTCCAGAGATATCTTTGGATTTCATCTTCTGTAAACTGCGTGCGCTCTCAGGAAGGGAGGGGTGGGGAAATCTGCATCTAAGATGCTGCAAATTACATCTTGGCAGTCTGGTCCCCAGAAGGTGTTAAAATTCAGAGTTAGTAATGGAATTGTGGAATTGGTCTCATTTGGTGTCAGACAGTTATTCCATTATGTACCTTTATCCAGTGTTTTGCTTGTAATTGAAAACAAGAGAATATTTGAAGTAACATAAGAAGGTGTGCCTGTGTGAGACTGAGTTAATCAATACATTTGTCAGTGAGGTAAGGTTAAAATCTACAGACGGATCTCTTTATGCATTTGGCTATGTTGAATTTCTATAGACAGCAATTTGTGCTAATCAGTTGGGCATTGCAGAGCCATCACTGACAATGGAAGGAGGAACTCAACAGGTCTGGCAAACCCATCCACAGACACCTTGGTTGTCTATTTAGCATATGAAAGCTCAGGCCAAAGCTTTTGTGTGTTTCTTGCATATCCATTTAACAACACAATGCCAGGTTGCTTCCTGCTCCTCACAGAGCAAGGAACAGTATGTCAGAGTTCAGGTATTATTTCATTTCTTGATATAACATGGAGTCACCCAGGCCCATATATTTCACCATACTTCTGATTTGGTACCTCTGGTTCTGATATGTTATAGACCGTCCACAACAAGAGGCAGCCGAGCGCCTCCCGGGTTCTCCCTCTGGACCGCGGAATGATGCCTCTCGCGGCCTATAGCGGCCCCACCGCTTCCTCCTCCGCCCAATGGTAGAGAGGCGGGAGGGGCTAGCAAGCTAGGCTGCCCGGATCCCCCTGGGGTGAGCAGCCGCTCTTGCCCGGACTCGCACTGGAGGCTGTGCTTAGACTCGGGCTTTGCTAGGCTGGATGCCATGAGGAAGGAGGGAGTCGTGGCATACGGCAGCAAAAGGGGAAGGCAAAGCTGCGGCGCGCTACCCTTCCCTCCTCGCCCCACCACAAGCATATGGTGAGCGCAGTGGCGTAACTAGGGAAAACGGCGCCCAGGGAAAGCACTGAAATTGCGCCCCCCCGCCACACACCCCCGCCACACCCCCAACATACATCTGACTGACACACATGTTTCAGAAAACTTTTATTTTAAAAATTTTAAAAATTACAAAAATTACCAATATCATACATGTGGTCAAGCTCCTATCTACCACTTCAGATTTATTTTTTAAAACTATCCAAATTGTGGATATTTTTAAAAACTAAATATTTTTTAAAACTATCCAAATTTGTTTGGATAGCTCAGGTTAAAATGCTGGAAAACGACAAATTTCAGCTTGCTGGGGCTCATGAAATCCCCAAATATTATGCGGAGTTTTACTTGGAAAAACTAAAAGAAGTGCCTGTCTAATTCTCTGCTATGCATTGTAGCATCACGATTACATAAGTTTTAAAAATAAATGGAGAATTTGACTTTTCCCAGATACTCTGAAAATAATTAAATGATATGCAAAGTAAACTGTGTCACTGCTTGGAATATATTCTAGTATTTCAGAAAGACAGTAAAAATGAGAGAAAGAGCAAGAAACTCCCAGTGGGCCTTAATACTAAGGATTTCACATTGATTCAAAGACAAAGTGACCATTAATAGCCATATTATTAAGACATCGCATTTAACTCACTTATCACAAGAAGCAAAGTAAGAGCAAATGGATACAATCTTAGCTCATAAACTTCAGCTCAGTATTCACAAGCCCTTATTCTCTGTACATAGTGCCAATCTGAATATGTGTACAGTGACATATTATATTAATTTTTTAAAAAAATAATTACCTGTAGCCCCTTCGGGGGACATCTTAAAGGCTGTGGGGGGTCTGCAAAGTTTCCCCCTCCTCCCACTGGCCTCTAGGGCCTCACAGGCACCATTTGAGCATGTGCGGTGGTCATTTTTAAAAATATATATTTTTAAAAAATGGCCGCTGAAAACAAAATGGCCACTGTGCATGCTCAAATGGCCTCTGCGAGGCGTGGCATGCCCTAGGGCCTCACAGAGGTCATTTGAGCATGCCCAGTGGCCATTTTGTTTTTGGTGGCCATTTTAAAAAATTATTTAATTTTAAGAAATTGCGCCCCCCCTTCAAGTGGCGCCCAGGGCATGTGCCCCCCCGCCCCCCCTATAGATACGCCCCTGGGTGAGCGGGGCTTTGCTAGGGAAAGGGGTGGCAGTGATAAGGTGCTCGAAAGCCCTTGATCCCGCTATGGAAAGTTAAATC
This sequence comes from Hemicordylus capensis, assembly GCF_027244095.1. Taxonomy (NCBI): domain Eukaryota; kingdom Metazoa; phylum Chordata; class Lepidosauria; order Squamata; family Cordylidae; genus Hemicordylus; species Hemicordylus capensis. The sequence continues at coordinate 2,791,663 of NC_069661.1, forward strand.
CACTGCTGTCTGGAAGACGTATGGCTGGAGAACGGGATGGGGGGGGAGGGCAGGCTGTTTAGTTTGGGAATCACGTTTGCAACCTTTTCGCAAGACCGCCCGAGCATTGTTTCCTGCTGTTCGTTTGAAAATTCGGTTCATCTGGCTGGCTCGCACATCCCTTGCCTGCCTGTGGAAACGTGGGGCGTTAAGCTGTTAGACAGCGAGGAAACCAAGGGACACCATATTAAGAGGGCTTAAGAGCAAGAATATATGAAACCGTTTCCTATATAACCTGCGATTGAGGCTACTTCCTTTCTGATGTGACCACAATCAATACGAAGTGACCACACCCATCTTTGTGGAAGACACACACGCACACACACTCCAGTACGCTGTAATCTGAGCCCTGGGATGGGCTGGTGGCAGGCAGAAGGCCCTAGGCTGTCCAACACGAAAATGATGTACATTTGAAACAGCACCAATTTCTTGTCCTTTGAATGAACAAACAGCATATGTTTGTTCAAATCAAGAGCAAATTTATTAGATGATGATAATATAAGCAAGCTTTAGCTTGGCTTCGGAAGCCTTTGACAACATTTTTATTCTGACTGGCTCTGGTAGTGAATTGGCTGGCTATCAAGCTAATAGCCTGATGAGGCTTTTTAAATTATTAAGCATTCTCCCTACTCAATTAATATAAACACAAAGGTCTCATTCCAGAGAAAGTTTAGGCTGCAGAGAGAGAAAAGTTTTTTTTGGGGGGGGGGGGGAGTTGGGGGGATTCAGAGGGTGGAAGTAAGTTGAAAGAAGAATTGTTGCTTGTGCCGTGTACACTCATTTCACTTTTGTCTCTGTTGAACAGAATTGGCTGGTGTTTATATTGTTTCAAAAGCTGTAGTAGACAAAAGAAATGCGTGTATACTATCGGAAACAAAGCCTCTGTCAAGCCACCTCCAAAAACTCTAGACTGAATTTATGAATTGCCTTCATATACACTTTTGTGTTTTCATTTAGGCTGTATTATAACATAAGAATGTTCACAGCATTTCAGTGTCAACAAAGGAAGGCCTATCAGATTCTGATCACCTAATTGTAGTTAGTAAGTGGTTGACAAGTGGTTATTTTAGATTTCTTGTACACCTATCTTAAAATTTGAGAGATACTGGAGCTTGGTTGTGGCGGTGGGCTGGCTCGCGGCGGGTGTCGGAAAATTTCCCTTATTTTCAAATCCAAAACTTGACAGGTATGACTAGTAGCCATTGATAGACCTGTCCTCCATGCATCTGCCTGTGCCCCTTTGAAAGCCCTCCAAGCTGGTGGCCATCACCACATCCCATGGCATTTGCTCATTAAGCACATCTGGACTTCTCTCCTCTGGCCCCCACAGCACAAGGCAGAGAGTAGGTGCCTGGTTTACATATGCCCAGCGCCATAGGAGAGGCATTCTCGGCTGCAGGACTCAGCAAGGAACCCACTGGTCTAGGTTCCTACAGAACTGCAGGGCTGGGCTGTCCACTAGGCAGATGCCTAGGACAGCCATTCGGTGGGGGAGGGGAGCACTTAAACCGTGCCAGAAGAGAGCCCTGCCCATGATGATATCTCTCTCCCTCCCTCTTGCATTGCAGCCCTGAAGTCCTGCACAGTGGCGGAGGAATGTAAGATGTCCTCCTGGCCGCCAAAGGGCCTGCACATTCTGCCCCCCAAAATACACAGCCTTTCTTGCTCGTTGCACCTCAGCCCCCAATAAACAGCGAAGGTCACAAGCTGCGCTCCCTATCCTGACAAATGACCTGCCTCAGCATCCATGGCCCAGAAGAAATGGTCTTCGTCAGACTGGGTCTCCAAATCCACAGCAGCATCCTTTCATCCCTGAAGTATTAGAGCTTTGCCCACATCATAGACTGGGAACTCTCTCCCACTGGATCAGTGCAAGCCAGGCACTCTCTGGCCATCTGCATGGCTCAAGTCAAAGCCAGGGATCTGCAATTCAGGGGGCGGGCGGATGGGGGACCAAAATCTAACTTCGCCTCAGATTGTGAGCCCTTTGGGGACAGGGAGACATTTTATATATTTATTTGCATCTATGTAAACCACTTTGGAAACTTTTGTTTGAAAGTGGCATAAAAATATTGGTCATATCTGCCTAGGGCACCCCAAACCCCAGGGCCAGCCCTGAAAGAAGGGATGCCTCCACTTTTGCAGGGTCTTGCAACCTGGCGACAAGAGATTTATTTCCACAAAAACAAGAATTGGCGCACTTGGTCCATGGCAAACAAATCCTCTTCATTCTTTGAGCTAGATGAGCATTTTTCAACCTGAAGGGGGGGGGGTGGCACTGGCAAGGCTGCCATCATTGTTTTCACTCTGGCATTATTGATACATCTTATTTATTTATTTATTTATTTATTTATTTATTTATTTATTTATTTATTTATTTATTTAACTTTTATACCGCCCCACACACATTTCTCTGGGTGGTTCACAATGATAAAACAGTTAAAACACATGTAAAAACACATAAAAACAATTAAAAACTAACAATTTAAAACTAGCAATTTAAAAACCAATCACAGAATTAAGACCTATACATTATTAAGAAGCTGAAAAAGCCTGAGTAAAAAGATGGGCTTTTAAATATTTTTTAAAAATTGTCAGAGATGGGGAGGATCATATCTCAATAGGCAGCGCATTCCATAGTACCGGGGCAGCAACCGAGAAGGCCCGTCTTCGTGTGGCCACCAGACGAACTGGCGGCAAATGGAGATGGACCTCCAGAGAAATACCCAGGGCCTAAGCCATTTAGGGCCCAGAGACCTATAGGCAGCCAGTGTAACTCCATCAACAAAGGAGTAATGTGGTCTCTCAGAGATGACCCAAAGACCAACCTGGCTGCTGCATTCTGAACCAACTGAAGTTTCCGGACTACGTACAAAGGCAGCCCCACGTAGAACGCATTACAGAAGTCAAGTCTGGAGGTTACCAACAAATGTACCACTGTTTTGAAGTCATTGATCTCGAGAAACGGGCACAGCTGGTGTATCAGCCGGAGCTGATAGAAAGCACCCCTGGCCACTGCCTCAACCTGAGAAACCAGGGAGAGGTGTGAATCCAGAAGTACTCCCAGTCTGCGAACCTGTTCCTTTTGGGGAAGTGTGACCTGATCTAGAACAGGTAGATCAAAATAGTCTCTAGAGTTCCGACCCCGCACAATAAGTACCTCCGTCTTATCTGGATTCAGCTTCAGTTTATTCTCCCTCATCTAGCCCATTACTGCTTCCAGGCAGGCATTTAGGGAGGATATGCCAACTCCTGAAGGAGTTGACATTAAGAAGTAGATCTGGGTGTCATCAGCATACTGGTAACACCCAGCTCCAAATCCCCTGATGATCTCTCCCAGCGGTTTCATTGGAGAAAGTATGGAGCCTTGAAGGACACCATACTTAAACTCAGCTTTTAAAGAGCAACAGTCTCCAATCAATACCATCTGCAATCTATCTGAGAGGTAGGAGCAGAACCCCTGTAAAACAGTGCCTCCCACCCCCAACACCCTCAGACGTTCCAGAAGGATACTATGGTTGATAGTATCGAAAGCTGCCGAGAGATCCAAGAGGACCAACAGAGTCACACTTCCTCTGTCAATTGCCAATTGGACATCATCCATCAGGCTGACCAAGGCAGTCTCCACCCCATAGCCCGCCCTAAAACCTGTTTGAAATGGGTCTAGATAATCAGTTTCCTCCAAGACTGCCTGGAGCTGAGAGGACACTACCCTCTCAGTTACCTTGCCCAACCATGGGAGGTTGGAGACAGGCCCATAATTGCTCAACTCTGAGGGATCTAACACAGGCTTCTTTAAAAGAGGTCTAATAATTGCCTCCTTAAGACAAGGAGGCATCCTGCCCTCCCTCAGAGGGGCATTTATGATTTCCACCAGGCCTCCTACAACAGCCTCCATGCTAGATAGAACAAGCCATGTTGGACAAGGGTCAAGAGAGCAAGTGGTAAGCCTCACCGCTCCAAGCAGCTTGTCCACATCCTCAGGAGTCACAAACTGGAACTGATCCAGTTGAGTCACATAAGAGGAGTTGTCAGACACCTTCAGTTCAGACATCAAATTAATTGTGGAGTATCCATCTAAGTCGGCCCGAATCCGAGAGATTTTATCTGCGAAAAATTCTTTAAACACATCGCAGCGGGTAACTGATGCCTCCAAATTCTGGTTCAAGGAATTGGGGGTAGATACTAGTCCCCTCACAACCCTGAACAACTCTGCTAGATGTGAACTCGCAGAGGCAATACATCTTGCATGGCCAAAAAAGATCTTGAGGCTGGAACGTGTCTGGTAAGAATCGTACTGGCAAGAATCACATTCTTGTTTATTGTCAGGGCCCATCAGCTCTTGAGAGATATGATGTTGAATATTTTTAAAATAATTGTTAGTGTCTTCCACATAGTTGTTTTGCTAACACATGTGTCAACAATTTTGTGTTCAGTTTTTATTACTGCACATTTTAGCATGCTCCTTACCCTTTTAGAGTCTAGTCTAGTCTGTATGGGTCAGGACCATGTTCTCTTTTGGTTCGACTGGGACCAGGACAGCAGCAGAAAGCTAACATCTGGGGACCCAAGGTTGAGAACACCCCCTGCGTGCATCTGGCCCTCAATCAAGTAGGGAACTAGGAACCAGCTTCAGTCTTCTCACACCAACCTGGAGTGAATCCTCCATTCAAGGTTCCTAAACCAGCTGGCCACACTCAGAGGCTCTGTGGGGGTTTCCTACCTGTTTCTGCCCATGGTCTCATGGTCTTTGACAACCACGTGAAGTTCAGCATTCTGGTCTAGAGGAACCCCTTTCAGGTCCCATTCAAACCCCTAAAGGAAATAAAGAGAAAAGGAGTCAGTGCTCGAGGAGGGGGGGAGCGGAGGCTCTTCCAAAAAAGGAGATGTTGTGGCCACTTGGAAGTCCTGCTCCCAGGTCTGGGGAGAGGGCTCCCCCCCCGCCCTGCCCCCCCCCACTTTTAGAAGCTTCAAGAAAGCCTTGCAAACGTCAACCAGGTGCAGCTTTTTCCTGGTGTGCAGCTACAGTGACCGGAGGGAGCTCCATCTGTCGAATCTCTGCTCCCTGTGAAAGGCACGGGCCCTGTCCATTAAAAAATGACTCTGGGTGAGTCCTGGCCTCCTGCTTCTATATAACTGCCTGTCCAGACTGTGAAGAAGATGCATCGAAGTAGAATGGCGCTGTGTGATAAAAGAGGGCCACACCCTGTGCAAGACATCATCAGGGTCTGGATCTAGTAAAAATCCCTCCAGCAGTCATGTCTCCCTGAGTCCCATCAGCACAAAACCCTGGCCTTGCCTGCCCTCCCGTCGCAATCCATCCCTGGCTGGCTGGGAGTCTTAGGAGTCTCCCTGGCCTACAGTCCAGGCCAGCCTTGAACCCATGCTTCTTAACCTGGGCGTCTTGTCCCCCCGCCCAGGGCATGTGGGGACCAGCTGCAAGTACTTAGTGGAGACGTAAAGGAATTCTGTACATGCTCAGAGAGTAGCAACTATTGCTCACAATTTCCATATCTGATCCCTGACTCCTCAAAGGTGGGAGAGCTTGTCTTGTGGTAGCAAGCATGAACAGTCCCCTTTGCTAAGCAGGGTCCACCCTTGTTGCATATGAAAGGGAGACTCCATGTGTGAGCACTGTAAGATATTCCCCTCAGGGGATGAGGCCGCTCTGGGAAGAGCTTCTGCATATTTGCATGCAGAAGGCTCCAAGTTCCCTCCCTGGCAGCATCTCCAAGATAGGGCTGAGAGAGAGACTCCTGCCTGCAACCTTGGAGAAGCTGCTGCCAGTCTGTGTAGACAATACTGAGCTAGATGGACCAAGAGTCTGACTCAGTATATGGCAGCTTCCTGTGTTCCTATGAGAGCAACTACCAGGACCAAACTGCAGTGATCTCCGGATGAAATGAAATGAAGCCCAGAAATGTATCCTGAAACACCCAAAGAGAAGGAAGATGGGCTCACCTCATTCCACACAGGGTTGATGTTGTTCTTAATCACTTTTGTCCTCTTTTTCACCCCTAAAAGAGATTTTGCAAGTGTCAGAATGGCAAAACTACACAGGTATCTGTTTGAATTCATGTTTCTGCACCACTGGGGGCTGATTTCAGAAATTATGTTTAACCCCTGCCAAAAGGCTCCGTGGGGCTATGGGGCCCAAACAGGAAGTATGAGGAGAAAGTGGAATCAGGAAAACCGCCCTGAGGCGGGAAAGCTGCATATGAGAAGGAAATGCAAAAGACGAGAAGGGTCCAGCACAAGAGATCCATTGGCTCCTCAATCCCCACTCCTAGCCCAGTGTTAATGAGAGCCACGCTGCCTGCAGGCTGGCTATTCATCAGGTAGAGCTGTGCAGTTAACTACGCAGCTCTACCTGATGAATAGCCAACCTGCAGGCAGCATGGCTCTCATTAACACTGGTCTCTTCTTTGAACCCATCCGCTCAATTCTAGCTATACCCCGCTGCCAGGTTTTGAACCCAGGACTTTCTGAATGCAGAAAACCCCACTGAGCAACAGTCCTCCAGGAGGTGATTTGCACTTGGCTTCAGGCTTCGGGGTAAATGTTGAACAAAGCCACTTTGAAGTACACTCGCGGCATTGAGGGAAGCAGCCCCTCCCCTCTGCGCTCGGGTTTCATTTTTGCAAGTACACATGGCAGGCATCAGTGTTTTCCTTCCTAGCCAATGGGGGCGGTGGGAGAGAGTTCCCTGCAGAGATAGGCCTGCATTTCTGAGGAGACCATGCCTCTTATCGTGCTAATGATTCTATCTCAGTGCCTCTCCCTATTTACTCCAGCGTTTTGAGAAAACGTAGCTTGGAACCAGCATTTTAAAAATCCAGAAATTCCTCGAGATAAGCTAGAATTCGCAAGACAAAGCCTGACATGTGTGCGGAGTGGGTCCAAGGATTGCGAAGGGACTTCAGGGTAAGTTTGGCTGGTGTGTGCATGCACACACTCTCTCCTGAAGGAGATTCAGGGCAGAAGAAGCCCTGTGTGTCAAGCCTCCTGTAACGCCAAAAGGTATCTCAGTCGTGACAGAAACTTACATTTCCTGGGGGCCTAAAAGCAATTGGCAAGCGTGTGGGTGAGCCCCAGGTGGCCAAAGTCCCCAGTCTGCAAGAACAACTTGCAGCTCTGTGGAGGACCCTGCCCTGCACGCAGAAGACCCCTGCTTCCATTGCTGGCAGCTTCTCCAGGCAGGTCTGGGAAAGGCCCATCTCTGTCTCAAACCCAGGAGGGCTGCCCATCGGGGTAACCATGCAGAGTTCGCTGGGCCAGGGGTCTGACTCAGCGTCCTCTCTGCACTTTAGCGGGATGGAGCCACAGCTCAGCAGCAGAGCCTCCGCATTGCATGCAGAAACATCCAGAGTCAGTCCCTGGCAGCAGCTCCAGGTAGGGCTGGGGCTCCCCCCACTTTTGGAGAAAGCACCAAAGCAAGAGGTCTAGAGACAGTTCTTAAGCACTGAAGGATTACAAGGATTTATTTAAAGAAAAGGTTACAAATGAATGTGAAAAAGCCTGCAGCTTAATTTCAGCTGTAGCTCGTGGCTGAAGAGAGAGACCAAAACAAACAGCCATCTCTGGAGAGACAAAATGGAGACTAACATTGGAAGAACAAAGAGGTGAGGAGTCCAGCACTTTTATCCATGACCCTAACCCCTCCCCGCCACAGTGGTCACTATGAGACATTGCAGCTGAGAGCTGATGCTGCCAGTTTCCTAGCTCCAACATATTTTACAGAGCAAATGTCCCCATTCAGCCCCACACAGCATCTCTCCAGGGACAGTTGTATGTTTTCTCATTCTCCATCTGTAACAAGCATGTCAAAAACGGAAGCGAGGTGCTCATAAGCACATAAGTCTTCTTCACCATGAGCCCCATCACACATTGAGATCATTTGGAGATGTTCGCCTGCAGCTGTCTCCAACTCCTCTGGCGGCTACTTGGGAACGGGCCTTCTCCGTTGCTGCCCCTGGACTTAGGAATGTGCTCCCTGTTTAAATAAGAGCCTCCCCATCACTGGCAACTTTTAAAAAGGCACTGAAGACACATTTATTCACCTAGGCTTTTAATTAGATCTATGGTTTTAACATTTTTAATGTTGGGTTTTAAATGATTTCAATGTTAATGAGTTTAATTTTTAAATGATTTTAATTGTAAACCACCCAGAGATGCAAGTTTTGGGTGGTATAGAAATATGTTAAATAAAATTAAAATAATACTAAGTAAGAAAAAGCCCTGCTGAATCAGACCCAAGCCTCTCTAGTCCCGCCTCCTGTTTCCCACAGTGGCCCACCAGATGCCTCTGGGGAGCCCACAGGCAAGAGGTATGTGCATCCCCTCTCTCCTCCTGCTGTTGCTCCCCTGCAACTGGTATTCAGAGGAATCATGCCTCTGAGCCTTGGAAATGGCCCACAGCCACCAGAATAGTAGCCATTGATAGACCCCCTCCTCCATGCATTTGTCTAAGCCCCTTTTAAAGCCATCCAAGCCAGTGGCCATCACCACATCCCGTGGCAGAGAATAACTAGAATAATTGTGTGTTGTGTGAAAAAGTACTTCTTTTTGTCAGTCCTAAGTTTCCTGGTCTGCAGTTTAATGGGACAGCCGCTCATTCTAGTGTTATGTGAGAGGGAGAAAAAATGGTTTCTATCCACTTTCTCCACACCATGCATAATTTTATAGACCTCTATAATGTCTCCCTGAAGTTGTCCTTTTTCTAAACTAAAAAGCCCCAGGTGTTGTAGCCTAGCCTCATAAGAAAGGTGCTCTTTTCCAGTTCTCTATTATCTTTTTTGAGGTATGGTGACCATAACTACAATTGTACCAGAACAGCCCTACAAATGTGACAGCACAATAGATTTGTATAAGGGCGATAGCAGTTTTATTTTCAATCCCCTTCCTAATTGTCCCTAGCATGGGATTGCCCTTTTTCACAGCTGCTGCACACTGTCAACACTTTCAATGAGCTGTCCACCATGATCTTTCTCCTGGCCAATCACCGACAGCTCAAACCCCATCAGCATATTTGCAAAGTTGCCAGGTTGGGGGTTGCCCCAATATGCATCACTTTATACTTGCTAACATTGTACCACATCTGCCATTTTGTCGCCCACTCCCCCAGTTTGGGGAGATCTTTTTGGAGCTCTGCTTTGGATTTTACTATCCTAAATAGTTTGGTGTCATCTGCAAATTTGGCCAGCTCGCCGCTTACCCAAACCTTTAGATCAACTGCTCATAAGTGGAGTACAGAAAGCACTATGCATTGCGGGCAGGGAGCAATCAGTCTTTGTGGGGCAGACTCTTTGACATGACTTGGTTTGCCCCAAACTGGGAAAAGGAAAAGGAAGAGCTCTCAGAAAGAACACAACTCAAAACAATAGAAGGGGCTCGGATGCTAAGAGGCCTCCGGGGAAGTCTGTCTGGCTGCCTCCTTCTGCTGCTGGCTCAGAGTTCGGTGCCAAGCCAAAACCTACTATATATGGTCACTCCACGACGATTTCCCAGGGGAGCACAGAACACTATTAAAGGGAGGGGGCGGGGGGGTGGAGGGAAATTGCTGGAATCCTAGATATGCAACCCGGGCACCTCTTCCTGTTAAAGGGCAGCTTACAATCCAAAGAGAAAAGACAGGAATTTAAAGGGAAGTTATTCCAAAATTGTATATCAACCAGAGACTGCTGGAGCTGACACAACATCTTTAGTGAGAAGCAAAAGGCCATTGCTTATTTGCATATGCTAATCTCCTTACATGCACGCAAATTTAAAACTGCCCCTTGCCCACACGGAAGCTCAGCTGGGGGTGGAATGGAACTACCAGCTAGAGGGTGAGCTGCTGGGTGATATTTTAAAGCAGCCTCATCAGGGGCGTTGCCAAGTCCTCACAAGATCCAGGGGCTGACAGCCCCTTTTAAAGGAGCGCTTGCATCAGTGGGTTCTGTAACCAGATCTGCCCATGTAGCACTTACACTGGTCTAAATGCTTACTTGCTTTGGACTGGCCAGGATACTGCACCATGATGCCTGCTGTGCAAAAACATCTGGTGGTATACCATACTGACTTGCATGACAAATACCCCCCTTTCTCCCTTTCCCCCTCTGTGTTTATGTTAATCCCCAAAGTTCAAAAATTCTTTGTTTCTTTGGCCATAAGCCACAAGTTCTCAAATTTGAGTCCCCAGAAGTTGTTGGATGACAACTCCCATCATCTTCCCATCAGCATGGGATGATGGGATTTGTAGTCCAAGAACATCAGGGGACCCAGCTTTGAGAACCTCTCCCATAAACCATAATAATGTTAATTATAAAAACTTATAAACATTAAAAAATAAAAATAAAACCATGGCATTATGAATCCCGTTACCATTCAGTTAAATGCCATAATATGTATTTGTACCTATCTTAAAACAAATCCACTCCTCTGGCTAACAGGACGTTACACGAGTTTCAAAATACATTCGTCTGGGCTCTGTCAACTTCTTATTCACTTCCTATTCACTTCCGTGACCTTCCAGGGCAGTGATTCACAATTAGAACTATTCAAGCCTAAAACATGAATTCAAGAACTCACCACATCCCTGTCAAAGGCAAGGAGCCTAATTGAAGAGAAGCAGCAAGAGGAGGAGAACAATAAAAGCCGCGTGTCAAAAGAAGCACAAGAACAGGCTCAGGCTCTGAAGGCACAGGAAAAACAGGCAGTTCTCCTCCAAAAGAAAAGGAAAGATCGCCAAATGCCCAGGGGGAGAGAATTCTGAAGAAGGTGTCACCTCAGAACAGGTCCTGTTCTTTGCCCATTTAGCACTGACCAGTAGAACATAGGAATAGCCTTGATGGATCAGGCCCAAGCCTCGTCTGCTCCAGTACCCGTTTCCCACAGAGGCCCACCAGATGCCTCTGAGAAGCCCACAGGCAGGAGCTGAGGGCATGCCCTCTCTCCTGCTGTTGCTCCCTTGCAAGTGGTATTTAGAGGCATCTTGCCCCTGAGGTTGGAGATAGCCTATATAGCCACCAGACTAGTAGCTATTGATAGACCTGTCCTCCATGAATTTGTCTAAAATTCTGTTTAAGCCTTCTTAAAGCCATCCAAGCTAGTGGCCGCCGCCGCCACCACATCTGGTGGCAGAGAATTCCAAAGATTAATTATGCGCTATGTGAAAAAGTACTTCCTTTGTTGGTCCCAAGTTTCCTGGCAATCAGTTCCATGAAATGACCCCTGGTTCTTGTGTTGTGAAAGAGGGAGAAATGTCTCTCTCTCCCCACCACACCAGGCATGATTTCATAGGCCTCTGTCATGTCTCCCCACAGTCATCTTTTTTTCCAAACTAAAGAGCCCCAGTTGCTCTAGCCCGGCCTCACAAGGAAGGTGCCCTAAGCCCCTGATCCTTTCGGTTGTCCTCCTCTGCCCGTAGGGTAGCCCTTTGAAGGAGGAGAAGGGGAGAGAAGGCACTTCTGAGCTCCTCAGGAGGGCCTCACCCATTGGGGACTTTTGACAGTCAACACCAGGACCAGGAACTGGGTGCAAAAGGAGCTGGCAGCCCATGAAGACGCTTCCAAAGAAGTGTGGCCAAGCTCACAACAGCTCCAGTCCAAATGAGCAGACAGATTCTGAACGCGCTGGCCTGTCCGGGCCGGCTTCAAGGGCATCTCCAGGTTGAGGCCATGAGTGACGGATGTCGAACCCAGAGGCTGCCGCAGCAGGAGTGAGAGTCCCCACCCCACGGCCTTCTGGGGGCAGAAACATGCCGGGCCACAGTGGTTATCTGGACACTCCGAGAGAAAAACTGGGTCCAGGGGTGTTCCCAAAGGGATGGCAGAGGGAGGGAGCACCCCAAGAAGAGCCAAGAGCCTTTAGGGTCACCATGCCTCCGGACACATGCAAAGACCTCCCCACTTCCCCTGCAGGACAAAAGCACTCTGGCATGAGAAAACGCAGGTGAAGAGGCTGTGCCCGGACTCAGACCACAGACCCACCCAGCCCCGAGTGATGATCATGGCATTTCCACCCTATTCCTCCCAAAAGCTCCGTGATGGAGTGGCACATTTCCTGGGGGCACTGAACAGCAGGAGGGCACAGCCTGACTCGACAGGTGAGTTAGTCAAAGAGCCAGCAGTGGGGGGGGGAGATGGGGGGGTCAGGGAGAGAGAGAGACCTCCTCTCAGCGCAGCCTGGGAGAATGGGCTGGGAGAGGCACCGTCACCCCGCCGCCCCGCCCAGGACCCCCTCCAGGGCGCCCCCCACCATAAGTTCCTCTCCCGGGGGCGGGGTGGGGGAGAGGCTTTTGCCCCCGCGCGATGCAAAGGCAGCGGTGGGGCAAGCCGGGCGGGGAGGGCGGACTGCTCACCTCGGAAGGTCAGGCTGGCCACCGGGTCGCTCTGCTTGTCGCCCTTCTCCAGGTTGGGCAGGCTGGTGGCCCGCTGGAGCCCGCAGCGGAGCATGGCGCCCTCCTCCCTGCAGCACGCCTGCGGGGCAGCAGCAGAAGCAGCAGCCCAGCGCCGGGCACCGCCGTCCCGTCCCCGCCCCGCGCCGCCTCCGCCCGCAGCATCCAGGGGGGCCGCGCGGCTGCAGCGTTATCCCGCCAGGGGGCGCCAGAGCGATGAACCCGAGCCGGGCTGGTCCTGAGACTGGAGGCCTGGCCGGGGCGGGGGGGGGGGGAGGACAGCGCCCAGCCGCCCCTCCTGCCTCCCGCGAGCAGCCAGCGCCCTTCCGCCGGGCCTACCTCACCATCTTGTCGTGAGGACGAAAGGGGGGGAGGGGGCGGGAGGGAGGCCCTGGAGCAGCCCCTCTCCTGTTTTGGTTTGATGTAAACCGCCCCGAGCCATTTTTGGAAGGGCGGCATCTCAATCACAGTCATTCGAAAGAGATAGATAGACAAATAGCTCTTGGGAAGAGGAGATCAGCCTGCATGCCGCTTTCTTTAAGGAAGAGCCGAGCAGGAGCAGGAGCAGGAGGCGGCAGCCCCTTGCAAACTCGTAGGTTTCTGCAGGAGCCTTCGTGGGCTCCAACCCACCCACTTGCTCCGATGCAGCCTGAAAGCAAGAGCCTGACCCCCACATTCATCCTGTTCGTTCATCCCAAAGGCGCTCCGGCTCTCTTCGTAATCGAGGAAGAAGAAGTCACGGCGGGTGGTTTGGAGCCGCTCTCTTGTTCGCGCGTGGCAGCTCCGTTGCCTTCCCGGGGAAACCACCTTCCTGCACGCCATCATTGTTGTTTGACTGTTCTTATGTCCTTACTTTCAAGGCGCACCAAAAAGAAGGATGTGGATAGACTGCTTTGAAAATTAATGTTATGACTGGAATTTCATCGGAATTTGAAATCTATTGGCCACAGGAGCCAGCGTGGTGTCGTGGTTAGAGTGCCGGACTAGGACCCGAGTTCAAATCCCCATTCAGCTGGGTGACTCTGGGCCAGTCACTTCTCTCTCAGCCTAACCTACTTCACAGGGTGGTTGTGAGGAGAAACTCAAGTATGTAGTACACCGCTCTGGGCTCCTTGGAGGAAGAGCGGGATATACATGCAAAATAATAATAATGTTTATCCATCTTCATTATCTGCAGCTGTGTGAACATTTTCTACATAACTATGTATAATAACATGTTAATAGCACCTCTTGAACACACACCACTTTTTTGAAGAAAAAAAATATGGCTGACATCCAGAGCAAGGAAGCACCAGTGCAGAGAGAGGAGCCGCCTGACAGCATCTCCAGACTAACTGCACCAGGGAAGGGGCAATTGTGACACCCTTTCCTTCCCCAGGAAACCTACTAGGCCACATGAAAATATGTCCCTGAGGGCTGTGTAACCTTCAGGGACATATTTTCAGGTGGCACAGAGACTGCTTATCTCCATGTACCCATGTTTCTTTGCTATGGATGTCAGCCAATATCACTAATATTAATAAATAATTATGTTGGGTTTAATCTGTACTCGTTTATGTATTTTTAGTGTTAGAACAGTATTTAGTGGGCGCTTGCTTGGTTAATCTGGGTGTAACATGTATGAATCTGGTTTGTTTAGTCTGGCCAAGCCTACTGAAATTTTTAGGTTTAGAGTTTAGATGTTGATATTAATTGCTAGTTTATTTTGGAATGCTGATATTAGGAAAAATTGTTTTTGGAAGCCTTTGTTACGGAGACATTGTTACTGGGAGCAGTTTGGACCGTAAGTCTGAGCTGGCCTGCTACCACACCATTAGGGACACGCTTCTGCTTCTCCCGAATCATGGGAGAAGCAGGTTGGAAGAAAACGGAGATGTAAGGGAGGGGAGGAGAAAGAGATGATGATAAAGCAAGGAAGTGCAGTGAGCCAGGGTCATACCCGCTTGCCAGTTCAGCTAACACTCCATCTTTGGGTGCCACTGCCCCCCTCTTTGGGGGCAGGTGGTTGGTGGGGCGTGAGAGAGGATTTTGATTTTGTTGATCCAAATCATGATTTTCGTTTATTACATTTCTTCCCAACCCTCCCTCCAAGGAGCTCATGCCCCCTCCCCAATTTTTACCCTCACACCAACCCTGTATGGTTGGCTACTTCATATTATAAGATGTGACATTATTAATTTCATATTATAGGCATGATAAATTAGAGAACTACTTCTGAATTACTTATGGAATGTGTTTTTGTCTATCCTGAACCGGGAACATGGGTACACAGGAGGTTGCCGTATACTGAGCTGGGCTCTTGCTCCATCCATTCAGTATGGTCTACACTGACTGGCAGCAGCTTCAATAAAGTTCCAGGCAGGAGTCTTCTTCCCCAGCCCTACCTGGAGATGCTGTCAGGGAGCGAACCTGGGACCTTCTACATGCAAAGCAGCTGCTCTTCCACTGAGCTACACCCTCCAGTTTTTGCAGTAGGAGTGAATACTCTACTTTCTTCCTATTCATTCTCTCCCAACTCTGAGGCTCTTCTCAGCCTCTCTCTGTGCCTGATCCTCCCCACCACACACCATGACCCCCGCCCCTGCACACCCTGTGGAAGGCTAACATTGCCTCTTCCAGTCCTGGGTTCTCTCTTTGAAGTGCAGGAATTTAGCGGAATTCAGAGCCAAGTTGGACCCTCCCAACCCAACTAAGAGGGGAATTTCCTAAACTCTTCACACAGAGACAAAAACCAGTATGACAAGCTGGGATTACTCTTGTTTGAGTTTCCAGCAGGGGCCAAAACTGCAGCTTGAGTGAGAGGAGCAAATTCCAGGCCCTCCACACCCTTGTTCTGCCCCCCTCCCCCAAAGAGCATCAGCAGAGCTCCCTGCTCTCATCCTCTGCCCTTGAAGAAGAGCCGCCATGCCCAAAGCCAGCTGCCAGACCAAGAATTATCAAGCCCAACTCTTCTCAAGAATTCTCCAATATCAAAGGACCTGCAATCTGTCCAGGGCACCTTGACACAGAACAAGGGCTGAAACCTTTCGCCCCAGGGCAGGGGGGGGGGGCCTCAAACTACCACTCTCTTGCACACATGTTGGCTTACAACTCCCATCATCCCTGGCTACTGGCAATGTTGACTGGGAATGATGGGTCTTGTAGTCCAAAAACAGCTGTAGGGCCACAGTTTGAGACTCCTGCTTGACATTCGAGACATTTCTTTCTGGTTCTGCATCGCATAATATTGGTGTTATTATTTATAAGTATACAAGCAGGACACAGGGGAGCCCAAGAGAGTAGGCAGCCCTCTGTCCCCCCAGGCTGCAGAGGGACCCCTTTGCACCTGGTCCCCGAAGAGCAGCTTCAGCTGCCACCCACCTCCAAGGCTGCCCACTTCAGCCAAACACTCTCTTCTCCAAATCTGAACTCTAGAAGATACCTGTGGCAATGGAAACATACTGGTGCTCCCTGCATTGTCACACAGATCATGGAAGGGAGTTATGCAATGGCCAAATCAGCCGCCTACACGACTGCCGGCTTCATCATGGAGCCGGTGGGGGCTGCGGGGATCAGGGGCCACAAGGCCCCCGGAAGTTCCAGAATGCCCCATGTGAGTGCGTGGGGCATACTGGAAAGACCCCTGAGGCCGGGAGGCTGCTTTTAGCTTCCTGCCAGGGGTCTCCTTGTGTGTTGCTGGGCGTGGAGCCGCACCACGGCAACACACAGTTGTAGGTCCCCGGTTAGCAGAGCACTCGCTCCACTAACCTGGGCTTAGGGGAGGGCTCCCTAAGCAGGCTACCTGCTTGAGAGCAATTGGGCTCACCTGCGAGCCTGGTGGTTCTGACGGTCTCCAGAAAGCAGGCGAGGCTCCCTTCGCCCGCTTTTTGGTGATCGTGAGAATCGCCTCACTATGTACCAGGCTAGCCAAACTCGCAGCGCCACAGCAGGGGAAACTTCTGGAGTCAAGCAGGATCTTGGGCAAGGGACTCTCACTTCTCATATGCACAGCACTCCATCCAGTTCCTGCTGGAAGGGGGAGCCAACCAGGCACTACAAAGGGGAGAACAACTCATCCTGTTAGGTCCCCCCAACAGGTCCCCCCCTAACAGGTCCCCATTGAGAAGCGGGATCTTCTTATCTGGGGCAAGAATGCTCCAGTACAGGAGCGATTCAGGGCATATGGACAGGAGCCCGATAATCGTAACTCAGCAGTCTGACTGGACTTGCCGTTGTGGCTGGGGATGGAGTTGTGGTCCCACAACAACATCTGCTGCAAGTGGAAGCTACTTAGTTCATTTGCCTAAATGCTGCGCCATAAGCACACCCCTGGAGTAGCAGTTCAAATTCTAAGTAGTACCACTGATGTGCAGCTAAGGAGGGCCCAGAGCTGAATGGCAGCGCACTTGGCAAGCAGAATCCCATCTGTCGCATCCTGCCCCCCACCTAAAAGGCTCTCAGGCAGTGCTTCAATTATGGGGGGAAGTTAGGGAGGCCTCACCCCTGACCACATTATGGCCCCCAATTCTACCAAAGACAACCACAGGGCTCTGTGGGTGCCAGGAGTCAACACCGACTCGACGGCACACTTTACATTACACTACAGCCTAAGACCCCAGGAAGGCACGAGGCAAGGTCCAGCAGTGGTGAAAGTAACCGTCCTTGCAACCAGGAGAGAGTCAGAGCATCCCTCCCGCTCTCAAGACAGCAACCACCACCCGCGGGTGACTGGCAAACTCTGGGCTGTCCCTCCTTGTGGAGCAAAGACTGCTGGATCCAGAACTGCTGGATGGTTACTCAGCCCGTGTGATGCAGAACTGAATCTGCGGGAACAAGAGCAGCATCTCTGCTGAACCGAGGCCTCCCATTCTGTTTCTACTGTCCAACCTGATCTTTGGCCAATGCAGCACAAGCCCAAAAACGTTAGGACTGGCCCTGCGTACTGCTTCTTCTTCTTCGTTATGATGCATTTCGGTATCCAGCCTCTCTTCTTGCAGGAAAAAGCTCAGCATGGCTAGCTACATGTGAAAGCACATTCACTGACAAATCAGTAGCCACAAGGCCAAGAACACATTGCCAGCAGCACCAAAATCCCAGTTGCAGTCAGCATGTCAGACATGATTTCTGTACTATTTATTTAGTACATTTGTATACCTCCTGTTACAAAAGACTCAAAGCAGTTTGCAAACAAATAAAACAGCCCAAAATTAAAACAAACATTAAAAACATAGGCAACATTCCTTTTAGAACAATGTCAATAAAAATAAAAATTCAACTAAAACCTGGCTGAACAGGTGTGTCTTCCATAGTTTCCTAAATGCCATCAGGGATGGAGCAGCTCTGATTTCAACAGGAAGTGCATTCCACAACCCTGGGGTGACAATAAAGACAGCTCACCACTGAGTTACTACCAGACGTACCCACGGCACCCTCAGACAAACCTCCTTTGACTATCTTAATGAGGTTCATAATGAGGACGGCAGCATTAATTCTGCTTGTTGAGGGTTCTCAAACTTGGGTACGCAGATGTTGTTGGACTATAACTCCCATCATCCCAAAGGCCATTGTGGCTGAGGATGAGGGGAATTGTATCCCAACAACATCTGGAGTCCCAAGGTTGAAACTCCTGGCTCAGACTGACAGAATCCTGACAGCTTGACAGGTCCACTGCCCCCAGCTTTGCATTCTGGCAGGCTGCAGAGACTCCAGGTGAGGGGGCACCCTAGGATTCTGGAGGTAAGAACATAAGAAAAGACCTGCTGGATCAGGCCCCAAAAGGCCCATCTAGTCCAGCACCCTGTTTCCCACAGTGGCCCACCAGATGCCGCTGGAAGCCCACAGGCAAGAGTTGAGGGCATGCCCTCTCTCCTGCTGTTACTCCCCTGCAGCTGGTACTCAGAGGCATCCTGCCTTGGAGGCTGGAGCTGGCCCACAGCCCTCCAACTAGTAGCTGATAAGGTCTAGGCATTCTGTGGCAGGTGGCCTTTTGTCTAAGAAAAGATCACTGATAAGGAGGATTCCCCAACAAATACTTAAAGGGGACTTCAATGTTCACTTTGGGACCAATTTTTCCGGGGCGGCTTAGGAGTCCAAAGCGGCCATGACAACTATGGGCCTATCCCAAGTGGTTTTAGGACCAACACATATTGCTGGTCACACACTTTATGTGGTCTTTCACTCTGAGCAGGGTGGTGTTCCGTGGCTGGGGAATTCTGTGATTTCCCCATTGTCATGGACGGACCACCTTCTGGTTAAGGTTGGACTTACAACCATGTCCCACCTCTGCAGGGGTGAGGGGGCCATTAGGATGGTCCATCCGAGAAGATTATTGGATCCCATAGAATTCTGAGAAGCCTTGGAGGGATTTAATGTTGGCTTTGCTGGGTTGGCTCTGCAACAGAGTGACTCTGTTGACACTCTGGTGGAGAATTGGAACAATCAACTCACCAGGGTAGTGGACACAATAGCTCCTAAGCGTCCTCTCCGACCCGCTTTGAAACTGGCCCCTTGGTATACAGAAAAACTACAGGGGCGGAAGCAGCAAGGTAGACAACTAGAGCACAAGTGGAGAAAGACTTGACTCGAATCCGACAGATTATTACATGGAGCACATTTGAAGACCTTTGCTCAGGCAATATGTGCGGCAAAGAAGCAATTCCGCCCGTATCGTGCCCGCAAGTTCATGTCCAGTGGAGTTGTTCAGGGTTGTGAAGGGGCTAGTGTGTGCCCCTTCCCCCTTGAACCAGCACTCAGAACCAACAATTACTCGCTGTGATGTTTTTAATGAGATTTTTGTGGACAAAATATCTCGTATTTGGGCCGACTTTGATTCAAACTCCACAATTGTTACAGTGTCTGTTGCCAAGCTGTCCAGCAGCTCCTCTCATGTGATGACTCTGGATCAGTTTCAGTTTGAGACTCCTGAGAATATAGATTTATTTATTTGTTTGTTAGTTATATTTATCCCCTGCCTTTCATTAAGAAAATCCCAAGGCGGCTTGCAATAAAATTTAAACACAAGATTATAAACAAGATACATTAAAATATTGAGCTAAAAAATATAAAAACAAATCTGATTTTAAAAATTAAACTAAAACACTAGCGTAAAAACAGTACAAAATACAAGAAGCAGCAGTGGAGACAATCATATAAACGCCTGGGTAAAAAGCCACGATTTGACATGCTTTCTAAAAACTGTGATGGAGACTGAGGAACAGATACCCACCGGGTGAGCATTCCAGAGTCTAGGGGCAGCAACAGAGAAGGCCCTGACCCGAGTGCACGACAACCGAGCCTCCCTCATTGTCGGCACCCGGAGCAGAAACACCCCCCCCCCAGATGACCTCGTCAAGCAGGCAGCAACCCTTGGGAGCAGGCGGTCCCTCAGGTATCCCGGGCCCAAACCGTTAAGGACTTTAAAGGTCAAAACCAGCACCTTGAATTGGACCCGGAAACAAACTGGTAGCCAGTGCAGCTCTTTCAGAATGGGTGTGATGTGCTCCCAAGAGGCAGCTCCAGATAAAACCCTAGCTGCCGTGTTTTGCACCAGCTGCAGTTTCCGGATATTCTTCAAGGGCAGCCCCACGTAGAGCACGTTACAGTAATCCAGCTGTGATGTGACTAAGGCATGGGTAACTGTGGCCAGATCTGCCTTCTCGAGAAAGGGACGCAGCTGGCACACTAGCAGAAGCCGTGCAAAGGCACCCCTGGCCACCGCCTCCACCTGAGCTTCTAAAAGCAGAGCTGGGTCCAGTAATACCCCCAAGCTGCGTACTTGCTCCTTCAAGGGGAGTGCAGCCCCATCTGGAAAATCTCCTCATCCCGATTGGCTCTTCTACTGACCAACAGTACCTCCATCTTGTCCAGATTCAATCTCAGTTTATTAGCCCACATCCAACCCATCACGGCCTCCAGCCCCCGATTCAGGACATCCACCGCCTCCCTAGGATCAGGTGACAAGGAGAGATAGAGCTGAGTGTCATCCGCATATTGCTGACAACTCAGTCCAAGTCCCCGGATGACCTCTCCCAGCAGTTTCATGTAGATGTTAGACAGCATGGGGGATAAGACCAAACCCTGCGGGACCCCACAGGCCAATGGCCATGGAGCCAAGCAGTAGTCCCCCAGCACCACCTTCTGGACCCTCCCCCCAAGAAAGGACCAGAACCACTGCAACGCAGTGCCTCAGATTCCCATACTCGAGAGGCGGCCCAGAAGGATACCATGGTCAATGGTATCGAAAGCCGCCGAGAGGTCCAGCAGAACCAACAGGGATGCACTCCACCGTCTGGTTCCCGGCGTAGGTCATCCACTAGAGCGACCAAGGCAGTCTCAGTCCCATATCCGGGGTGGAAGCCAGATTGAAAAGTTGCTTGGAATGGTGCAGCCTACCACCTGCCCTCTTGATCCTTGCCATTGCTGTTTATTGTTTTTAAGTAATTTATTATGATTGATTGTATTCTGTTTTATTGTGTTTCAGCATTGTTTATTGATCGTTGTATTGAGTATATTTGTTACTCCTATTTCTGCTGGCCAATGGCTGTAATAAAATTGATGATGATGATCCTTGCCTGACATGGCTTATACTGTCTGGCAGGGAGACTGTTGTAGAAGGCCTGGCAGAGATTATAAATGCTTCTCTGAGGGAGGGCAGGATGTCTCCTTCAAACTGGCTTTCAGGTGGGCTATGGGGTGGAAACTGCCTTGGTCGGCCTGATGGATGATCTCCCATTGGGAATTGACAGAAAGAGTTTGACTCTGTAGGTCCTTCTGGACCTCTCGGTGGCTTTCATTACTATTGACCATAGTATCTTTCTGGAGCGTCTGAAGGGGTTGAGGGTGAGAGGGACTGCTTTGCGGTGGTTCTGCTCCTACCTCACGGGCAGATTCCAGATGGCGTCTCTTGGAAACTCTTGTTCTTCAAAATCTGAACTTTTGTATGGAGTCCCTCAGGGCTCCGTACTGTCTCCGACGTTGTTTAACATCTACATGAGACCGCTACATGAGATTTGGTGCAGGATGTTATCAATATGCTAACATATTGATAACAAAGGTCAAGTGCCCTGCCCAAGCCTCTGACCCACAAGCATTGGGAGGAGAGGGATCTCTGTGCACATTCTCAGGGACTCTCTCTTCCTTCCTGCTTTGCAGTGGTTATGCTCCTACTGTACCTCTTAGGCAGATTCCAGATGGTGTCTCATGGAGACTGTGGCTCTTCAGAATCTGAACTTGCATATGGTGTTTTATATGGTGCTCTTTAACATCTACATGAAACTGCTGGGAGAGATCATCAGGGGATTTGGTGCAGGGTATTATCAATATACTGACGACACCCAAATCTATTTCTCCATGTCAGTCATCAGGAGAAGACATAACCTCCCAAAATGCCTGCCTGGAGGCAGTAATGGGCTGGATGAGGGATAACAAACTGAAGCTGAATCCAGATAAGACGGAGGTACTTATTGTACACGGTCGGAACTCGAGAGATTATTTTAATCTGCTGGTTCTGGATGGGATCACGCTCCCCCAGAAGGAACAGGTGCACAGTCCGGAGGTGTCCCAGGTTGAGGCGGAGGCCAGAGGTGCTTTTTATCAGCTTCAGCTGATACGCCAGCTGCGTCCGTTTCTTGAGATGAAGAATCTCAAAACAGTGGTACATTTGCTGGTAACCTCTGGGCTGGATTACTGCAATGCGCTCTTTGTGGGACTGCCTTTGTATGTAGTCCGGAAACTGCAGTTGGTTCAGAACACAGCAGCCAGACTGGTCTCTGGGGCAACCCGGAGAGACCATATTTTGCCTGTTTTGAAACAGTTACACTGGCTGCCAATATGTTTCCGGGCAAGATACAAGGTGCTGGTCATTAGGCCCTGGGTTTTTAAGAGAACGTCTTCTTCACCATGAGCCCCACCACCTGTTAAGATCATCTGGAGAGGTTCGTCTGCAGTTGCCACCAACTCGTTTGGTGGCTACTTGGGAATGGGCCTTCTCCGTTGCTGCCCTTGGACTTTGGAATGCGCTCCCTGTTGAAATAAGAGCCTCCCCATCTCCTATGTCCTATGTTTCTTTTTAGAATGTGAGTCTCTGGCAACTTTTTAAAAGGCTCTAAAGACACATTTATTCACCCAGGCTTTTATTTAGATATATAGTTTTAATATTTTAAAGTTGGGTTGTTGTTTTTTAATTATTGTAATGTTAATGGTTTAAATGTTTGAATGATTTTAATTGTTTAATTGATTTAATGTTTAAACGATTTTAACTGTAAACTGCCCAGAGACAAAGGTTGTGGGTGGTATAAAAATATGTTATATAAAATAAAATAAAATCAGAATCATTTTATTTATGGCCGTAAGCCAAACAAAATTAAAACTTTAGACTGTTACCAGGCATAAATAAACAACATAAAATAACTAAAAGATACACGAACAGCCTCATAAGACCCCGTGATGAGAGGTCAGTTTCAAAGCCCCATATAAAAATTTAGCAACTAGTTTAGTAATACCCACATCATCATCATCATCATCATCATCATCATCATTAATTCAATTTCTATACCGCCCTTCCAAAAATGGCTCAGGGCAGTTTACAAAGAGAAATAACAAACAAATAAGATGGCTCCCTGTCCCCAAAGGACTCACAGTCTAAAAAGAAATATAGGACACACACCAGCAACAGTCACTGGAAGTACTGTGCTGGGGGTGGATAGGGCCAGTTACTCTCCCCCTGCTAAATAAAGAGAATCACCACGGTAAAAGGTGCCTCCTGCCCAGTTAGCAGGGTAACATTAACATCAACATCAGCAAGACAAAAATTAAGATAAAATGAGTCAGGCCTGCCTGGAAACTGATCAAATAAAGGGGTCAATAGTTCTTTCCTTGAGTTGCGGAGAAGAGGGCAGTACAAAAGCATATGAGCAACTGTTTCTAAGCAGCCCTCTCTGCAGGAACATAGCCCCGAAACAGGGGAATCCTTGCAAAACCTTCTAAGGAGCAAAGCAGAGGGTAAAACCTCTGCCTGGCTCTTGCAAAGGCTGACCTCAATTTAACCAGATGGAGCATGGAGAGATATTTAGCAGGATGATTTTGAGCAGGGAAGGAAATACCAAGATATATGGGAGAGCAGCATCTATTCGCTAGGGCAGTGATTCTCAAACTTGGGTCCTCAGGTGTTATTGGACTTCAACTCCCATAATCCTCAAGCAAAGGCCACTGAGGCTGGGGATTATGGGAGTTGAAGTCCAATAACACCTGAGGACCCAAGTTTGAGAATCCCTGCGCTAGGGAGACAAGGCGTTGGTACTCATGATAGCCTTGGCGCTGGTAAAACACAGGGACAATAAACTGGAAGGAGAAAGCCCCAAACTCAGCACTTTTTTTGGTAACCATAGATAATCAAGAGTTAGGGAAGTTGTCCATCCACATAAGTTGAATGTACAATGATCCCTGAGACCCAAGGCAATGGTTAAGCTCCCAAGCCCGACAGACAATGGAATAGGAACCCGACTCCAGACACAAAGCACCATAAGAAACACATTTCGGGACTCTACAAATAGCTCTGAGAAATCTGGACTGAATAGAATTCATCTCCGACTGTATCCCATGGATCCATAGTGGAGCCCCAAAGAGCATCTGAGCTACAATTTTGACTCGGAACACCCTGAGAGCCATAGGTATGAAAACAAAACAAAACACATACATACAAGGTGCTGGTTATCACCTATAAAGGATAAGAGCCTCCCTGCCTCTGACAGCTTTTAAAAGTTGTCTTTTGGTGGCTGTACTCATGGCATGATGGCTGGCTCTTTTATTCGGCTCCATGAGTTTTCAGTGGTGTTGTTTTTTAGCTGTTTTTTAATCTATCGTTCTCGCTGTTTATCATTATATGTGTGTGCTCTGACTCACACCAACAAGCCATCACCAAAAAAAGGCAAAAACACAGGCCACGACTGACATGGGGCAGGGGCCAGAAAACAGGGCCTGACCCTGGACCCCAGGAACGAGGCTGCCCCAGCTCTCCTTGCAGCAGCAGCTTGTCCGAACAAGCCGGGGCGGGGGCGGGGCTGCCAAATGAGGCGCAGCTGCCTCTAGCTCAGGCCTGATCAACTTAGGCCCCCCAGCTGTTTTTGGACTACAATTCCCATAATCCCCAGCCACAGTGGCCAATAGCCAGAGGTCATGGGAGTTGTAGGCCGACATCTGCAGGAGGGCTGAAGTTAAGCAGGCCTGCTCTCGGTCCTGGCAGCCTCTGCTTGCGCCTCTCCCTCACCCCGCCCTGCCCCAGCATTTCCAAGGGATGCCTCCACAGCTCAGTCCACGCAGCTCCCCCTGACCAATGGCCAGTCTGCAGGCCGTGGGGCTCTCAGGAGCACCGGGGTGGGGTGGGCTGAGAGGGGGTGCCAATGGAGCTGCTAGGAGCCAGGGGCAGCTGCTGCGCCTCCTCCGGCACCCGCCTGGCTGGTTAGGACCAGCCACTACGGCCTCCGGGGACACTGGGGAGAGCAATTGCCGGCCTCCCCTCTCAGCAGCACCACAGCCATGGAAGAGGGGCTTCCCGTAGGCCACTGGCCGGGAACAGGGGTTGTATTTCTCTGGCATACGCAGCACCAGCGCAAGCCATGCCAGCCCCACCCTGAACAGGTGGCCGGGCTAGAGGCCAAAGCCCAGCCCTGCAGCACAGAGGAAGCTATAAATAACCTGTGTGGGGTGTGTGTGTGTGTGTGTGTGTGTGAGGCTTCATTTCAGCTGCCTCCTTCCTGTGCCATCCAAAGCGGATAAGGCCAAGGCACAAATGCCGCAGATGAGGGACCCTCACCTGCTGATGCCCACTCAACTGAACTGGGAGGAGCTGTGGGAAATAAGCACAGCCTCCACCCACTGACAAGTCAGTGGCTCCTTCCACTCATCTCATTTTCTCCCCTTAGAGAGATTTCCCATTGGTCAATAGAGGAGGTGGGAGGAGGAGCTTGGCCAGGGCGCTTTCCAGTTTAGCCACTCAAGAGCAGCAAAATGCTTCCGTTCAGACAAATTGCATTCAAAATGTAAATAGCAAAGCGCCCAGTAGGGGGAGCAGTCTCACAAAAACTAACAACCCAGGAAAAAAACAGCAATTTTTTTACGCTGGATATAAGATGTCATAGCACTATATTGCAGCAATTAACTTAGAAACAAGGCACTGGAAATGTGAACGGCACCCTGCTGTCTGCATAGGGACTGCAGTGTCACAACACAGGAGGTGTGGAAGCACCCTTCCGAGATACGTCCTGGCCCCGTTGCAGAGTCTAATCTGGAAAGCGCTCAAGAGACTCTGCATCTCCTCCTTCCTGGCCAATGGGAGCATCCCCCAGATGCCTTGTGATGAAAGAAGGGGCCTCTGTAGGACACTCCCCATCCCAGATGGGGGGTGCTGGACGGGGTGGGTGGGAGCATAAGCACCTTGACCAACCAATGCCACTGCTGCTACCAGCACTGGGAGGGATTCGGGGGTCAGTCTGACCAGAAGGAACCCCCCCACACACACACCTTGACCAACTGGACACTGCCCTGGGATGACCAAGGACCCCGCCCAAGCCTCTGACCCACAAGCTGCGGGAGGAGAGGGATCTCTCTGCACATTCTCAGGGACTCTCTCTTCCTTCCTGCTTTGCCTGTTCCAAGCTGAGTCCTGAGTGGACTTAATCCCTGTCACAAGGGGTAAGAGAATTGGACTTAACAGGTGGGACATGCTAGCTGTCCGATACTAAAATTATCTCCATTCTGCCCGACACGTCCAGGAAAGGGAGATCTTCATCCGAAGGAAAGCAACTGTTGCTTAGGGAAGGGAGGAAACACACACGGCCCACTGCGTAAGCCGGTGGCTCTCAAATGTCGGACTCCAGATGTTGTTGGCCTACCATCAGTGGCCAAGCCACTGGGGCTGGGGACGATCATCTGGGGACTCAAGGCTGAGAAGCCTGGGATTAATCCAAGCCACCTTTCAAATCTGTGCGCTAACAATAAGGGCAAGCATGTGCAGAGTGCAGTTTAACTGCCCTCCTGATGAGCCATGAAGCTGTCGTATCCTGAACCAGCCCACTAGGCCATCCAGGCTGGCAGCAGTCTAGGGAAAGGTCTTCCCCAGCCCTACCTGGAGATGCCACCAGGATGCCAAGCAGGGGCTCTGCCCCTCTGTGGCTGATTAAATGCACACAGTGACCTCCTCCTCCCATGCAACCAGAGCTGGACTAATCCCAGAAGCCTCTTTTTTAAGCAGCCACCCACCAGGAGGTGCCTTCCCTTCCGCCCCCTTTCTCATAGACTGGGCAGTCCGTCAAGGGCACCAGGGGGAATTCGCTCTGACCGGTGAGTCTGTGCTGGAAGCATCCCAAGGGGAAGAAAGCCTTGGGTATGGCCCACTGAGGCCACTGCCCCCACCACGCTGCCAGTGAGGAGAATGACCCTCCTCCCCAGCCGGCCATCTGAATGCCCACTGCACTGCACTCCACCACCAGCATATCACAGGATGGGGTCGTGGGGGGGGGGCTAATATTTGAAAGCCTCCTGGACTGAAAGCCCCCCCCCCCGGCAGAGCCCTCACATGATCTCTCCAAGCACCACATCTGCTTCTGGGTCTCCACGGAGGAAGGGCTGAGCTGTGCGTCCAGCCCCTGGGCAGGAGGCTGTAAATCGAGGTAATCCGTCATTTCCACAAGCCCTCCGGCCAATTTTATGGGCACGATCACCCCAGGTTGCTCCTGATGCCGCACAGAGGAGGACTTGGGTGGCACCTTGGCTTTCTGCTTGTAACGGATTATTCTTCACCATCGCACCTGTGGCTAGAGGGCAGGAGGTGCTGTGCAGTGCTTCCTCTAAGGCGGGTGTGCACTCACAAGTTTTTGGATGTCCGCTCAGTTCATTTTAGAGCCCGCTCAGGCTGAATCAAGAAGCTCCCGCTCTGAACGCACAGGGGGCGCGCACCCTGCCTTGATACTGCTGCCGTGCAGAACAAAACTCATTCCACCCAGAGATGGAAAAAACGAGAGGGGACACTGGTGCTGAGGCCTCACCCAAGTGCTGGGGGTGCATCTGGACTGCACCATGTCAGACGACCACAGGGAGGGCTCAGAGTGCCCTGAGCTGCTCCTCCTGAGGAGCGGCGGGAGGGAGGGGGCGCCAGAAGAGGAACAGCTGCCTCCCTTTCTTGGGAGTTCCGTTTGCTCCTCTCTCTCATCCCGCCCCAGCGATAATGGGAGCCGTGCTGCCTGCAGGAGGGCCATTCATCAGGTAGAGCTCTGCTCAGCTGCCCCTGACGAATGGCCAGCCTGCAGGCAATGCAACTCTTCTTAACACTGGGGCAGGTCAGGATTGGGGAGAGAGCAGCAAACGGAGCTCCGGGGAAGAGAGGCAGCTGGGTCTCCTTTGCCGCCACCCCCGCCCCGCCGGATGAGGAGCTGCTCCTGCTCGGAGGATGAAGCCAGATTAAGCCACATGAGCCTCCACTTGGCAATCTCAAGTGGTGCATCTTAGACACGGGTTTATCCCCTCCGTCTTGTTTGGCTCCTGCTGGTGGTGCTCCCCGCCACTGGGAAGGAAGGAAGAGAGGTCTGCTGCTCTTCCCAGACTCCTTTGGGGGTGTCCAGAATCCAGACTGCTAGGCCAGCCCTCCCCCTCTGCTTGCCTCCCTGACTTGCAGACTCATTCTGCCTCCTCTTACCTTCGAACACCACGGAGCAATAAGCATCGCTGAGATCCGTATCTGGAGTCTGGACATTCTGTGCGTGGAGGATGAAGACCCGTAACATGGTGCAGAGCCCCAGAGGGCCAGGCCCTCCTCGCCTCTCTGGCCCGGGTCTCAGGGGGCGTTTGATTCCCCTGCAGCGGAGGCCCCGTCTCTCTCCTGCTGCTGCTGCTTCGGCCGAGGCAGCTGGGCTCTGACTCTTGGCACAGCAAGAACTCCAGTGACGGGCAAACCGCTCTTAAAGAGAAACCGACCCGCTGGGAGCTGGGAAGCTCTTTTGGAGCCAGAGAGAGAGGACAGGGCAATTAGGATGCAGATTGACAGGTGGGGGTGAGTGGGGCTGGGACAGCTGAAGACATTCCCCAATCACTGGAACATTCCATCGCTGACCTTTGGGTCACTGGCCTTAATCGGGACAAGTTCAAAGGGCAATAGGCATGGTAACAACTGTTATCCCAATTATTACAACATGGGTGCTTCTCACACTGCAGCATGTATCCTCTTCTCACACATGTTTAGTGATCCAAGAACGAGGATTTGTTTTGTATTCCAGTTCTCCATCTAGTGTATATTTTGAAGAGTTTGGGGGTATGTTAGTGCGACAGAAAGTCAGACTTCCCCAATTACCCAATTCTGCATGCACAAACCTGCCTCTGAAATTAGCTGGATGTGCTAGTTTTTACACCAGAATATGTTGGGTGAAAGGTTTAAAACATTTGGAAATATAGGATTTAGAAGAAATCCTGAATAATGTGACCAGAGTTTAATTGTTATTGTCCTGAACAGATTTTAAAACACTAATAGGGCCTGTCTCCAGCCTTCCATGGCTGAGGGTGGTGGTCTCCCAGCTCCAGGCAGTCTTGGAGGAAACTGATTATCTAGACCCATTTCAAACTGGCTTTCGGGCAGGCTTTGGGGTGGAGACTGCCTTGGTCGGCCTGATGAATGATCTCCCATTGGGAATTGACAGAGGGGGTGTGATTCTGTTGGTCCTTTTGGATTTCTCGGTGGCTTTAGATACTATTGACCACAGCATCCTTCTGCAGCATCTGAGGGGGTTGGGAGGCACTGCTTTGCAGTGGTTCCACTCCTACCTCTTGGGCAGGGCAGATTCCAGATGGTGTCTCTTGGAAACTGTTGCTTTTCAACATCTGAACTTTTATATGGTGCTTTTTAGCATCTACATGAAACTGCTGGGAGAGATCATCAGGGGATTTAGAAAGTCTATTTCTCTGTCAACATTATCAGGTGAAGGCATAATCTCCCTAAATGCCTGCCTAGAGACAATGAAGGGCTAGATGAGGGAAAACAAACTGAGGCTGAATCCAGATAAGACGGAGGTTCTTATTGTGCGGGGTTGAAACCCGGGAGATGATTTTCATCTGCCTGTTCTGGATGAGGTCACACTTCCCCCGAAGGAACAGGTACGCTATCTGGGGATGCTTCTGTATCCAAACATCTCCCTGGTGTCCCAGGTTGAGGCAGTGGCCAGTGGCACTTTCTATCAGCTTTGGCTGATATGCCAGCTATGTCCGTTTCTTGAGATAAACAACCTCAGAACAGTGGTGCATATGCTGGTAACCTGCAGATTTGACTCCTGCAATGCACTCTATGTGGGGCAGCCAGGTTGGTCTCTGGGTCACTATATTATTTCTGTACTATACATATTATTCTTATACTAAAAGAGCTACACTGGTTACTGACAAATTTCTCGAGGAACCAGCTGCCAGCCCAGCTGTGGTTGGCATCTTCCCTTCCTGTGTTTCAGCCAACACTGAAGACACTGCCGTCTCAACAGGCACTCATTCTGGGATTTCTCTGCCTACCCTTTTTACCCCTTTATGCTTTTATGACCTTATTGCTGCTAGTTCATTTATTGTTACTGATGTTTTAACTTGATTGTTGTAAGTTGCTGTGAATCCCCCTTCTGGAGAAAAGTAAGAGTTAAAATTATTTAAACAGATGTGTAAATGTTTTTACAGTACCTTCATTACTGAGCCAAGCCTTTTAGGGTCCTCTTAGGTCTGTTTTAATGCAGCTGTTCCTTGCTCCTCTTTATAAGATTTTATATTGCTGTGTGTTTTAATGTTTGTGGAAGTTCTGGAACTGAGCCTTTGCACGTGCACAGAAGGGTCCGTTTTCAGCACCAGTCATTCCATCCTTTCTAGCCTTCCTGGTGGAATAGCCATTCTGGATAATCTAGTACCTGCTGCAGAGGCCGTCCTTTCCTCCTCCTTGCTGGGCTTCCCCTCACCACTTAACCAACTCCTTTGGGCAGGGACCCATCTTACAGAGCAATCCTAGGCATGTTTACTCAGAAGTGTGTCCAGTAATGCTTACTCTCCCCTTAAATGTGCATAGCCGCCTGATGCTGCATCGCAAAGCATCATAGCCACCTCGACTACTGAATGGAACAGATTATCTTGCTGCTTTCATGGGTGTATCTAATCTCTGTTCTGTTCCTCAGCCACTGGCTCTTTGGCACCTTTTTTAAACATGTAGTTTATTTTAATGAAATTGTTTTAAGCTGCTTGTTCCTACTGTTTTACATTTTAATGTTTTGTGAGCCTTATTTCGGCAAAAAAGCCAGATATAAATGCATGCATAAACAAAACAGATACAAAGGACATGTTGAAAATGCCCCATGCTCCACAAACAAGAGCTTTTGGGAAATGCTGGCCCCATTCTGCAGCACGTCCTACTCTGGGGATGCCCAGCGTTGCTTTCAAGCCCTCCAGCCCTGCTTCCCACTGCAATCCATCCCACCCACCAAATCTGGGCTGGCAACAGGCCGGCTTCTCACAACTAGCTGTTTTATTATCCCAAAGAACCCAACCATTGCCAAAAGAGGAATGGTGGTAGTGACTCCCTACTGACAGGGACAAGGCAACTGGTATGCAGATCCAACATATCACTGGAAGATAGAGTCACCCAAGGCTCATCAGAACCAAAGACCACTAGTCCCTCCCTGCTGTTCCAACATGGGGACAAAATTTTGCCAGAAGAATCCTTGAATGGATCTCAAGGGACAAAGAAATTCTGCAAAGAAAAGTTAAGGAGTTGGAGGCACAAATGGCATTTTTGCCCATCCTTGCCTGTTGAAAGTAGTCTGCCACTTTGATAAGCATAATCCCTTCTCGGTGATTGTAGTCCTGCCCTTGAGAGAAACAGGAAACAAGCCTACTCTTCCTCCTATGACACAACCCTTTGGATGTCTGAAGATGGCTACTGCATCTTTGTGAGGTGCCCCTAGCAGAATTGTACTGGAGGAACAAGATACAAATGGAATGAATGAATGAAATATCTCCTTAGTCTTTTCTTCTCCAGGCTCAACATACCCAGCCCCTTCAAAGTGGTTTACATAGCAAAAGGAACAAGATAATTCCCTGTTCCAAAGGGGCTCAGGGTTTTGTTTTTAATTTAAAAGAGACACCAGCAACAGCTGCTGGAAGAGGATATGCTGAGGTTGAATAGGAATAGCTCATATCGACCTACTAAATAGAAGAGTCACCACTTTTAAAAGGCGTTTATTTGCCCAGTTAGCAGGGGCTAACTGTGAAATTCTTGATCTTCTAACAAGAATACACAACTGTGAGGATTGTGTTACATAGAAGAAGTGGAATTGCTCTTCAGGGCAGAACCAGAACCAACAACTTGACATTAAAAAGAAGTAATCGAACAATTCTGCTTCTTTTGTGTAACACCAAGAGAAAATTAAGGAGAAATAACAATCACCATCTTTAAATAGCTAAAGGGCTGTAGTACAGAACAAGGAACAAACTTGTTCTCTGTTGTTTCCAGAGGGATGACTAGAACTAATGGGATCAAATTACAAGGAAGGAGATTCAGGCCAGACATTGGGAGGAAATTCCCAGCTGGTCAGCAGCAAAACAGCCTGCCTTGTGTGGTGGTGGGCTCTCCTTTTCTAGATATTTACAAATGGAAGCAGGGCAACCATCTCTATGGGATGCTGTAGTAACTTTTTGCACTGAGCACGGGGTTGGACTAGGCCCCTTCCAACTCGAAATTCTATGAAAACCTTTAACAAGGGCATGAGCAGTAGTCTAGGTAGCTTTAAAGGAGTCGATGACTAGTCAAGTTCAGGGAGAAGAGGACTCTCCTAGCCATCACTAAGTGGCACCTCCAGCTTTAGAGGCCTTTCTGGCCCTTCGGGGGACAGGAATAATACACAGAAGAGAATACAGCTGGCTCATTAAGACAAAGCTAGTTCAAAGTTTGCATGCCACTGGTCCCACACACAAGGTACACAGAGTCAGTCAGTGAGGTGTTCACCTTGGTCCAACCTGCACTGAAACACACTGAATGCTCAGCCATGGTTGTGAAAACTGGTCACATATCGCCCATATCTCAATATTTTTAAAAGTTCTGCATCTCAGTATCCAACGACGATATAGGTGGGAGTAGAGTTGGAAGAGAAACAGTCCACACCCGTACTGTGAATAAGGGTACAGACTTGAATAGCTGATTGCCTGGGGGGGGGGGAGCAGGAAATGTCTTAATAAAATTTTAAGCTGTAAATTGTTGCCTGTAGTAAGCAGTCAGGAATGGGTAGGCTACAATTACAAACATTATAAAGTGGTTAGACCAAATGATGAAAACATAGGAGCAAATACCAAACACTCTTATTCCAGTATTGAAGACTGATTT
Organism: Hemicordylus capensis; assembly: GCF_027244095.1. Classification (NCBI taxonomy): domain Eukaryota; kingdom Metazoa; phylum Chordata; class Lepidosauria; order Squamata; family Cordylidae; genus Hemicordylus; species Hemicordylus capensis. Next base: position 2,824,434 of record NC_069661.1, read on the forward strand.
AAATATTATATTGTCTGATTTAGATGCTAAGTCACCATTTATGGCACACTGGGACTGAGGTTTTGGCAAAATAATTACAGACTGTGTATGGTCATAAAAATGCAGTCCCACCTAAATATAAAACCTTAACAATTATTCTATAAAAATGTAATTTAGATATAGATTCTAGATATGCAATAACACCAGAGCATATATACATGTGGTCATGCAAGAAAATTAAAATCTTCGAGATACAACCAATCCTGGGTATCTCTTATTTCCTTTCAGAATACCTGAACATATCAAATTTAGAGAAGCTGAACCAATGCAAAGCCTCATTAGCAGCAAACATACTTGGAAAAGGTCTGCCCATGAGAAATCAAAAGTGACCCCTCCAGTGGAGAGGTGGCTAATAAAAATGTGAGGCAATGTGGGCATGTTTTAATCAAGGGGCAGGGGGCACTCATTTTCAGGAAGAATTGGTATATTTTATCAGTGTTTGGAACAGGATGGCATATGCTCAGTCTGTATTAGGAAAACCTTTTGCAAATGGCTCTGTGTATTTTTATAGGTTCCATAATTTTGTAAAACAGATATACAAAAGCCAGCACTGCACTTATGAACATGAACCACCTCCATGGGCAACAGTGAATTCTCAATCCTCTGGATTCAATAGGGGACTGAAAAGTAGCATCAAGTCTGACTTCATCACAAATTAGCACTGAATGGAAGGAAGACCACCACAGATGGCTGGGCTGACTACACAGTAAGAATGTTTATTCAAACACTTCTGGCATAATTGCAAACTGCAATAAAAAAACCATCATACAATTCTCATCAGTCTTCATCTATACTGAGCAAACGTATATACAACATGAACGTCTGCAAACAAATAAAGTTAAAATGAACACAATACACAGAACTGAATGGACCACTAAACAAGTTTGTAGAAGCTCTTTCCATCTTCATATCACCTAGAACTCTGTTCTTCAGCATCCTCTTCACTGTTTTTCTCTTCCTACTGAGTATTCTTGATCATGAACTTCTGCAGAAAGATAATTTTTTAACTTTTTAGGTCCTTGTGGCAAACTAAGATTTTTTCTTCTTTTAAAGCAAAAGCGTTTCAACATTCTTCAATACAATACAGTCCTTGTATTGTTTCAGGATGCCTCAGAGTACTGGTAGCAGAGGATCACAGCAGGAGAGGGAGAATGCCTTCATCTCCTGGTTGTGTGGCTTCCCAAGGAATCTGGTGAGCCACTGTGGGAAACACAGTCCTGGGCTACATAGGTCTTATCCAGCAAGGCTGTGCCTATGTTATTATGTTGCAGAACTGCAGGTTGCTTACCTGTAACTGGAGTTCTTCTGGTGGTCATCTGTCAAGGCACACCGATGGGCTTCATGCCTGTGTGAAGAGACCTTCAGAACACTCACAAGCTAATCTTTTTCTGGTTCTCTGATAGGGGGATAGCCCCCACCCCCCGCCATTTACTTTGGTCACATGTTCTGCACCCTCCTCCTCAGTTCTAGAGTCCGCCGACAAAGGGCTCTGCAGCGGGGCAGGTTGGGTGTGTGTGTGACTGAACAGATGACCACACGAAGAACTCGAATTACAGGTAAGCAACCCGCAGTTCTTCTAAGTGGTCTCTGTCCATCACACAGATGGACACATAACAAGCTCCAGAACTTCGGAGGTGGAGAGCAGAGCCCCAAGACCAGGAAAAGATCTCAAGGTTTGTTCCCCAAATCTCAAGGAATAGGCTTGATAGCTGAACAGAAAACATACTTTATTGAACTTACACAACCAGTTCAAAGCACAGAGGAGTAATGTGTAAATCTGGTGGCAAGAGGAATGAGTAACTGAAACAATACTTGCAAAACTGACCTCCCAAAAGCTGCGTCATGGCGGGCCTTAAAATCCAGAGTGTAATGCTTTATAAAGGATGATGGTGAAGCCCAAGTTGCAACCTGGCATATGAACTCTAGAGAGAGCCCCCTATCAAAAGCTGTGGAGATGGCTACTGCCCTGGTGGAGTGAGCTCTCAGTCAAGCAGGGGGTACCAGACCGGCCACCTGGTATGCCAGTTTGATGCATTGGACAATCCATGCAGAAATGGATTGGGATGAATCCCTCTGGCCCTTCCGGGGCGAACCATGTTACAAATAAGGTTGTAGTGGATCTGACGGGTGCCATGAGTAGACATAAAAGGCTAGTGCCCGTCTGACATCCAAGGCGTGCCAGCTACGTTCCAGATCCATACACGGATCAGGGAAGAAAACTGGTAAGGAGATGGGCTGTGATCTATGGAATGTAGAGAACACCTTGGGGAAGAATGCAACATCAAATCTCAAAACAACTATCTTTTTGAAACAACAGGAATGGAGGGTCACAATGTAAAGCCCTCAACTCTCCCATGGTGTAATTGGTGGAAAACAGACTGTTCCCTAGGTGGGAGGAGACCTGCTCTATAGCTCCCTTCTGGAGGAGGGTTTCGATCTCCTCCTGAAGGACAGCAGTCACAGGGGTGATTCTTCTGCCCAAATCCGGTGGTCATTCCATGAATTCTATGGCGTAGCCTAGGCGAAGGATGGTGAGGACCCAGGCACTTGCTGTGATACGTTCCCAGTAATTCAGGTAAGGTCTCAAATGTGATCCCATCCAAGGGTAGTCATGCCCTCTTCTGGAAGGTAGCTGACTTAAGACTTCTGCTGTCCAGGTTTCATGGGCCGGAACTGCCACTTTTTATACTGTGTACTGAATTGGGTATATCGGAGCTGGCGAAAGGTGTGGTCATAGGTCTGAGATCCAGACAAGCAGAATTGGAAAGGCTTTTGCGAATGAAAAGGCCTATTAAATCTCAAGCCCGAGGATGACAATGAGAAGCTCATGGACCTAGCCGTCTTTCTCATCTTTTGCACTCCCTCCATCTGTTGGGAGTCCCAAATAGGGCGAGGCCATCAAAGAGAAGGTCTCTGATTTGTGTCTGAGCCTCTGGGTTTAAGCCAGACGACTAGAGCCACACATCTGTGTAGCGAAACAGTCGCCACTTCAGACCTGGTGGTGCAATCAGTGGAGTGTCTGGAGGTGTGCAATAGCTTTTTCCTTAGTCTCCATCCCTCCTTCTGTAGGCAAAGAATAGCTTCTTTTTGTGGGGATTCGAGTGGGTCCAACTGCTCTAACAACTCTCATCATCGTAATCATAGGAGGAATAATATTTGATGGTGTAGTGTGGTGAGGGGCCAGCCCTTCTGGGTGTGCAACTATAGGGGTAGTCATCTTCCCTGGAGTCTCCAGATTGCCAGGGGTCTGCATCAGAGTCATATTACAGCTCCCTCTGGTCAGAAAAACTAGCCCTGGCAGCCGACTGTAAGCAGGCTCAGTGTGAAGGCTTGGTCTGGTGGGCTGGACTAACATGATCCATCGGCTCTCAGGTTGTGAGACCTCTCTCGATCCCAACCTGTCTTCCCCCTCCGCTTGTAGGTTCTACTGCCCTGTAGTGCTTCAGTTTCACTGCCGACTTAGACGGCTTTGAGAGTGGCTTTAGCAGTGGCAGCATCTCAGGAGCCTTTTGCGCATGCTCCTCCATGGGCCCAGAGGACTCGCCTGATGCTTGGCATTCGGCTGCCAAAAGGCTTTTCTTTTTGGGCTTTGGAGCCGATGCGTCGGGGGCTTTGGTCTTTCATTTTTTGTGCTTTTTGTGTCCCTGACAGGAGGGCACAGGCTCAACTGGGCGAGTGAGGCTCTCGGCACCAGAGTCCACTGAGGGCAGAGTTAATGAAGCATTTGAGCTCTGAAGTTGGTGGCATTATTGTTGGTGGTAGTGGCACCGCAAGTACTAGGGTGGAAGCAGAGAGAGTCCCCAGAGGAGTCCCAGGCCCTCCTAGTGGTGGAAGCACCACCTCAGCCGGTATCACTCCTTCATTGGAGATAACTGGGGCACTGCCAACTTGCTCCACAGTAGATGGGGCTGACAAGGCACACTCCCACAGGTAAAGATGCAGACAGGAGGCCCTGTTACGTCTTGCGTGTTTAGAAAATTTGAGGCAATGAAGGCAGGAGACAGTCAAGTGCGATTCTCCAAGGCAGAATAGGAAAAGACTATGGCCGTCAGATGAAGGAAAGGCTGACTGGCACTGAGAACAACGTTTAAAGGTTGTCTTGCTGGCCATACAATGCAAATGTCACCAATGTTTCCCTCACGAGGGAGGAGCAAAGAATAACCAAAACTAAACCCGAAAGAAACAAAGAGAGCAAAATGACAAAGAGAGAAGTATATGTAAGAACAGGGAGAAGAAAGAAAGAAAGAAAGAAAGAAAGAAAGAAAGAAAGAAAGAAAGAAAGAAAGAAAGAAAGAAAGAAAGAAAATAAAACCTATATTTTGTCTGACAGAAAAAACTAGCAGGAATGTCCCAAGAAGTTACTTCTTCGGCGGACAAAAAAGAACTGAGGAGAAGGGTGCAGAGCACGTGGCCAAGGTAAAGGTGGGTGGGGGAGGATCATATCCACCTATCAGAGATCCAGAAAAAGATTAGCTTGTGAGTGTTCCAAAGGTCTCTTCAGGTAGGCGTGAAGCCCATCTGTGTGATGGACAGAGACCACTTAGAAGAACACATGAATAGATTCCTCAAACAATAAATATATCCATGGACCCCTGTGCATCCTTAGTCCAGAAGAAACACAGATTAGCTTTACATTTTACAATAAAAGATTCCCATTTGCTCCAAGAACAACTTCCTACACAAAAATATTTAGTCACCAGCACCCAGTCAATGAAACAAACACATGTGAACCACTATAAGCTGGCTCAAAAAGTCATCATAACACTGTTTGAAAAACAATAGTGTTTTCCCCTTTAAGTTTCCAAAAGAAAATGAAGACGCACTACCTCCATATTTTGCTGGTGAAGTGGAGACTGGCAATGGGTCTTCATAGATGCTTCATCCACACAGAAACAGGAACATATCTGGCAAAAATAACCAGCCTTTGGGACAAGGAAATCTAAATCTTAAAAGCAAAAGACACACACACACAAGTTTAAAAAGGCAAATTAAGTTCATCTCTTTTATTCTACTCAAAGAAGGCAAGAGGAAACAGTAGGTTTGTGCTCTAGTGATGATAGAATGAAATAATTTGCACCATCACACCAGTATCATCTAGAGTTGGCTGTTTACAGTGCAGCCATCTCTGCACATTTTGAGCACTTCCAGTGGAGGGTGGCTCCTTTACAGGAAGCCAAAGCCTCTACCAATCCCAGTGACAGCTGGGATAGCACAAGGTATGCCCAGGGAGTAGGGATATGCATGAAATGGATTTTGCGTTTCATTTTGAGCTTGAAATGAAACATAGAATGGCCGAAACATTCGATCAAAACAGCATTCGAGCCAACTGTTTCAACTGAACAATTCAAAACATTTCGAGTGTTCTGGCCATGGGTAGCTTCTAGGGACACTAAAGTGGGCTGGATGGTAGGTAGCACCCATCAAGCCCTACCACACAACCCACTTTGGTGTCCCTAGGAGTTAGCCATGGGGAACAATGGGGTGTTTCGAGTTCCCCATTGTTCCCTATGGCCAAAACAAGCTGCACTCACAGAGCGTGCACACAAGTTTTGCACTGCAATTTGCAATGCATTTTACAACCCTCCTTTGACAAACACTGCATATTAGAAGCATGCAATAAAAGGGAATCTGTCCCTCCCATCACAGAACACACACATTTTCAGACACAGTCTAGAAATGGTCAAAAAAGAATCACTGACCCAGAAGCCCCCAGAGGCACCTTTTAAAAGTGCTGTTTCTCTTTATTCAGCAGGGGAAGCACAACTGGCCCTATCCATCCTCAGCACATTCCCTCCTTTTGTGTTCCCCCTCCCTCCTCCCAGCCAATGGGTGCACAGTTGCCCATAAAAACATTTGATTTGTATTGTTATAAGCCAACCAGGGAGATCACAAGCCAGTGCCAGAAAACCAATCAGCAAGGGGAAAACAGCCTGCCAAAATGGTACTCAGAACATCGAAACTTTCCAATCAAAAGGGGATGTTCTATTCCGAGCTCGAAACAGGCCCTTTATTTGAAGGGCATTCTGTTTCAAGCTTGAAACACTAGGAAAGGGCCCATTTTGAGTCAGAACATTCCAACGGTGAAACGTTCTGCACATCCCTCCTAGGGAGTGCTGGAGGGGCAATCCCTCCAAGGGTTTTCCCCCATGGGAGAAGCATTTGGAGAGACGACCCCTCCAATACTCACACCTCCCACTGTGCTTCTCACACCATCCCAGCAGTTGCCGTACAGGGCTCAGCTTCCCATAAAGGTGGCATCCAGCGCCCAGCCCCACTGGAAGCATGCAGTACTGCACAGAGATCTCTGTGCTGCAAGCAAAAATGCAGATGGCTTGGGCACTGCCAAAGCACAGGCCTAGAAAAGAGTCACACAAGGACACAACAATCACAACACAACACAACAACACAATATGGGAGAGGAGAGCTGGTCTTGTGGTAGCAAGCATGACTTGTCCCCATAGCTAAGCAGGGTCTGCCCTGGTTGCATCTGAATGGGAGACTTGATGTGTGAGCACTGCAAGATATTCCCCTCAGGGGATGAAGCCACTCTGGGAAGAGCAGAAGGTTTCAAGTTCCCTCCCTGGCAGCATCTCCAAGATAGGGCTGAGAGAGATTCCTCCCTGCAACCTTGGAGAAGCCGCTGCCAGTCTGTGAAGACAATAACTGAGCTAGATAGACCAATGGTCTGACTCAGCATATGGCAGTTTCCTATGTTCCTATGTAATCAGTATAGTCCTCTACAACTGCAAGGTCTCTCCACTCTTAACAAAATCCTCTTGTTTTCTACTACAAAGAGCCAGAGGAAACAAGGCTTAAAAACAGGTGGTTAGCACTTGTAACCAAAAGTGGGCATTCTGTAAAATCCGATTAAGATTTTACTGGCCTTAGTTGCAGAGAAACACTTGAAAGCTAGTGAAATGCTCAACAAATGTAGGCAATATTATTGCAAGGTGCTTTCAAAGGCAAGCTGGAGCCAAGCATGTCGATGAGTACAAGCCACAGCCTCTCTTCCAAGCTGTTTTTGCCCACCTCCCTCTCTGCCCCTTGGAATCCTTGCTACTATCTGCTGCCTCATCTGTACTCTTACCTTATCTTTCCTTTAGTCCCTTTCAGTTGCAGCCCTGTTTGCAGGGATCTGTAGGCATGCTAGCAAGTTGCACATGAAATGGTAGGATTGTCTGTGGCAATGTAGCTTGGAGGTGGGCGAGTCACTGCACAATGAGCAGTTTGTTTTGACTTGAAGAATGTGTCCCTCTTTCCTTCACTATCACACTCAGTTGGACTGCTCACATGGTTATGCCTACGCCCACAAACCTGGCAAAGTCTGTGGAGGGTTATTTAACAGTTGAATCAACGATACGTTGGGCATGGAGAATGTACTGGACGGGTAGCCTGGAGGAGCCCAAGGCTTGGCGGTGGGCAGTGGAGGAATTGAAAGCACACAAGCACAGTGTGCAAGTGGGATGGGGACTAAGGTGAGCCTAACCTCTTTGTGCCTCTGGAACCTACTGAGGCCTTGACCACTCTTCCCCACCATTAGAACCACTGGCCTTGGCATCCAGGGACATCACATGCTGCAAAACCAGAAAGGCTGAAGATACTCTTTGAAATATGAATGCAGATTCTGACAGTATCCTGAAGGTCACACAACAGTACTCTCCTCCTTCCCCCAGCATCGTATTTACCAGAAACAGAAGAGTCCAAGAACGTTGACTCTGAATAAGTTACTTCCTCTTAGACATCTTGCAGATAAACTCTTACAAGAATCAATAGGATATCCTTTTTCAGCCTGTGCAATTCATGTTGGAGCAAAATTAAGACAAGCAGCAATACCACTTTCAAACCATGCTGGATGCCAAACCTGGGGATAGATGAGATCTTTCACCACAAGCAGCCTCCACTGTTTATGGGTCCAGGAAGTGGAGTGCAGACAAGAACATCAGGCAGGCAGATAACAGAAATCTTAATAGGGGTTTTGTTTTAGAATGCAACACGCTTAAAGGGGCCTCTCAGTTTTTACCTTTTGGGTGGCTTGGGGCCTTGGATATCTCTGAAGAATCTACTTTTCTTCGTTTCGACTCTGGTTCTTCACATTCTGATCCAGTCAAATCTAGTAAAGCAATGTTTTTATTAGTCCACAATTTTATTTTAAGATGTGTTGTAATACTGTAATTAACACTCTGTCATATTTGATGTGAATTTTTGAAGTGGCATCAGTGTTCATTTCCTCAGTTATACTGATGCTACCTAAAACTTAGAATGGTACAACTGTTACTTCAAAGGGAATCCATGGCTTTGTTAGAACTATTCACCTATAAATGATTTAGGAAAAATAATCTAAGTTGATAGTTTCATACGATTCCCATTCACAGACAAATCTGCAAGAAACTGCAGATCAATTATTCTTCCAGAAACGGCTTCTAAAACTCCCTTCTTAGTAAGATGAAAGCCTAGGCACTAGGGCTGTGTGTCATGTCAGGGCCAACAGGCACATCAAACCTGATATGCCCTCTGCCAGGAATTATTGTACAAGGTTCCACAATGAAAAGAGGGACCCCGAATCGTCAGAACTCTAAATTCCATCTTGTCATTTCAGAACTCTGCCAGAGTTCCAACATGTCTGTCAGACCCCTACCTCCACATTGCCCTGTTTTCCCTTTTTTCCTCCTGTCTCCAAGGTTTATTTTGAAGGGCTACATTCTGAAAAAGCGAAGGAAAAGGAAAGGCAGATACTTTTTGGGGGGAGGCACTCCTCCCCAACTTTTCCAGGGTGCAATCCTTCCACCGGAGCCCAGAAAGTCAACAGTGCCTGCCCTCTTCACTCCCAGGGCAGAAGAGTTAACTGACAATTCACTTGCCTTCAGTGCACTTTGAGATGTATGTATGTATGTATGTATGTATGTATAGGGGAAAGGGTTTCCCCCCCTTTAAATCTCAAGCTGCGGTGAAAAGGAAGAGGCTTGCCAGCTGGCTCTTACACTCAGGGAGCAAAGAGAACACCCCGCCTGTCCTCCTGCTTCTCATGCAGTCCCAAGTAAGGCAGCAGGATGAAGAGAGGGCAGGAGTGGGTGGGGGTCCTGTAGAATGTTGAGGAAATGTCCAAGTTCCAACGCAATCTGACCCAACAGTTTTGAGGGTCATGTAAGCCCTCCCGAGAGTTTCGCTGTCGAATCTGATCCAATCTCTTTCCGTGTGCACAAGCCTACTGACTTTAAAGTCAAAGTATGAGGCTTCTGTTGTCTGAAATCTTTGATTTAGCTGACAAATTATTACGTCTTAACATTGATCTGCAGAGCTACTGAAGTCAAAGTCAATGACAATTTGATGAAGAGAATTATGATATTAAAGGGAGACAGGCAAGGAGAGCAACAACTAAGGATCATTAAACTTTAATGATTTCCCACTCTCTCTCTAGAATCATACCATTCCTGTTCTCACGTACGTTGATAATATGGCACTTTTTTCAGCTAGACAGTTTGACTGTGATATTAAACTACATTTGTTGTTACTGTCAAAAGGGAAATCTTGTGGAAAATAATGGAGTCAGGTGAAGAGCAATTGCAACACTGCACGTAAGGAAGCATCCTTACGGGCACACACATCCAGTGCGTAGTGCTGCATGAAGGAGTGTTCGGAAGCCCACATAGCGGCCTGGCAGATGACCTCCAGAGGAACGGAATTGTCGAATGCCGTGGAAGCCAATACCGCTCGCATCGAATGCACCTTGATGGAAGGTGGGAGCGGCTTCTTAGTGAGATGGTAACTCAAGGTAATGGCGCACACCACCCAGCGGGAGATGGTCTGCACAGATGCCTGGGCACCCCTATTTGGTCCAGAATGGGTAATGAAGAGAGAAGGTGAGGCGCGCCAGGCGGTTGTTCTGTGTACATACAGTGCCAATGCTCTTGGCACATCTAACGTGTGTAGATGCCTCTGGGCGTCATCAGACAGGTTAGGAAAGAATACAAGTAAAGTGAGGGGTTGGGAGCGATGAAAATCAGAGACCACTTAAGGCAGGAAGGCGACGTCTGGTCTCAGGACAACCTTATTCCTATGGAAAGTGAGGTATGGGGGATCAGTCCTCAGAGCCCTGAGTTCGCTCACTTGCTGGGCAGAAGTGACAGCCACAAGGAAGGCGGCTTTACAAGAGAGGAGGTCCATAGAGGCTGACGCAAGGGGTTGAAAGGGGGCATGCATAAGGCAAGTCAACACAAGGGTGAGATCCCAAGCAGGGGCCATAATAGGAGGGTCCGAGTAAAGATGAGAGAGACCCTTCAGAAATTTATTTATAAGGATTCTGGAACCAGGATGTAGCACCCGGAGGAGAGCATGCAACTATAGTGGTCAAATGAACCCACAGGGAGGTAAGTTTGAGTCCGGACTCCTTGAGGAGTAAAAGGTAGGAGCAGATGACCTGGGAGGACGGGGAGAGATTCTTGGACTCTAGATATTTGGTAAAGCGTGTCCACTTGTGTTCATAGGACCTAACCATGGAAGGCTTGTGTGCTGCCAAGAGGACCTTTGTAGGTCTAGAGCAGGGATGTCAAACTGTGGCCCTCCTGCAGATGTTGGCCTACAACTCCTATCATCCCTGGCTATTGGCCACTGTGGCTGGGGATTATGGGAGTTGTAGTCCAAAACCAGCTGGAGGGCCACAGTCTGACATCCCTGGTCTAGAGGAAAGGAGACCGGATCCACCACACCATCAGGCAGAGAAAAGGTAGGTCTGGGTGGAGGACGTGGCCTTCATGTTGGGTGAGGAGATTGGGGAACTCTGGCAGGTGGCTGAAGCGGTTGTTGCAGAGGTGAAGCAGGTGGGGAAACCAGACACACCGGGGCCACCATGGAGTGATCAGAATGCATTCTGGGCCATCTGGAAGAATTTTCTGTAGTATCCTGGGCAGCAATGGTATGGGAGGTAGGTCCTCGATGTGGGGATGTGCCTCTGGAGTCAGACCAGATGACCTGAGCCAGGTTTGCCAACGGATGGCAATGGAAGTGGCCAGAACCCTCAAAGCACATTTGGTGGTGTGCCGTGCCGTATGCAAGTGCTGCTTAGTGACCTGAGCAGCCTCTCTTAAGAAGACCTTAGCTGGTTCTTTGTGTTCCTGGAGAAGATGGTCCAAAAAGGGGGCCATACGCTCCCAAAGAAAGTGATTGTACTTGGCACTGTAGGCCTGATAAGTCGCTATCTGGAGATTTAAGATAGCAATGGAATATAGACGTCTGCCATATGAATCAAGTTTCTTGCTCTCTCTGTCAGGAGGGGCCGAAGCTGGGCCTCCACTGTGTTTAGCAAGAGTTTGGGGTGGGATGTTGCTTCAGGAATGCAGCTTCTTTCTCCTCAGAGGAGTGAACCTTATAGAAATTTCACAATTTCCTTGTGGACTGAGGCAAGGAAGATGGCTTATCCCAGAAGGATTTTGTAACCTTCATGAGAAATGGATTAAGAGGCAGAGAAACCGGCACACAGGTATCAGCCTCAATGAGGTGGAACAGCGGGTCTGGTTCCTCCTTATCCTGTTGGGACATCTGAACTCCCAAGGAATTGGCCATTCGTGTAACGTAGTCCGCAAATAACTTGCAGTCCTCAGGAGAGTTCGGTTGCAGCTCGGCAAGGAGTTCCTGCGAGGAGAAACCCAGGGACACCACATCTGATTGAGCTGAGGCAGCTTCCGGGTCTTCATTTTCCGATTGAGAATCCGAAGAATCCTCAACCGTCGGTACTGATGGACTAGGGGATCGCAATGGTACTGACCAGGTTCTAAGGCCGGTGTCCTGGAGAACCTTGTGCGCAGGGGCCTGGATGTGGTTCCATGGAGGTACTGCAGGAGGTAAGAGATGTGGACCAAGGAGCTGGAGGATGAAGCAGTGCAGATGGAGGTGGAGCGGGCAAGGCATGCTGTGGAGAGCGAGACTGGTCCCGAGCACGATGCCTCAAATCTCACTGGTGCAACTAGGAAGAGGGGTCCAGGTCCCGAGGATATTGGCTGGAATGGTAGTCCAGGTTCAGTATCGAGACGTGGCGAGCCTCCTGTCAGTACCGAGAGCGGGGAGCGGAATGATGGCATCTCAGCTCCTGCTATCCGGACCTCGGTTGTAAACGGAGCATTGGTTTCACTTACCGTGAAGGCTCCTTCTTGATGCTGGAGCTGAGGACATCTCTCATTGGGTTATCCTTTCCACGTGCTCCAGGTTACTAGCCTTAAGAGCCCTGGACGGATAACCCCACCCAGTTCTTTTAGGCCAAATGTGCAAATAGCACGGAACCAACTATTATTCAAACTGAATTATAACAACATATATAAGAAATATACATGGTAGAGGAACACAAAGGCCTCTGGAAATAACAATTCTGCTCTTGTTCTATAACTCTTAGCTTCCCGTGGAGTAGGCCAGGACACCGCCTGGGAGGGCCGAGATGTCCTCGGCTCCAGCATCAAGAAGGAGCCTTCACGGTAAGTGAAACCAATGCTCCGTTCTCTGATGCCTACTCCAGGGGAAGAGCCTGTTGAAGCACTCTGCGACCAAATGCAGCTTGAGAGGACACATATAAGTCAATCTTATAGTGCTTCGTAAAAGTTGACGGAGCCTTCCATGTCGCGGCCCTGCATATTTCATGCACTGGTGCGTTGGTTGAGAAGGCTGCAGATGTGGCTGCTGCCCTAGCTGTGAGCTAGAACGTGCTCTGGTGCTGGAAGGTGTTGACATTTGTATGCTAGTGAAATGCAGGCATGTATCCATCTAGCAATAGTCTGTGAGGACACTTGGCTTCCCATGGAAGCCGGTGAAAAACTAACGAAGAGAACCTTCTTCCTGCAGCTGTCCATGCGCCTCAGGTATCTCTTCAAACTTCTGCGCACATCCAAGCTTATGCCATTCACGTTCCTTTCCTCCATCTACAGGGAGACTAATGGTTTGAGGAGGCAAATTCTGAACAGATTGCTGGTTAGATTGCTAGATTGCTAGCCAGACGTCCCTGGCTAGCCGCGACAAGGAGGGATCTCACCAGTCTTTCTGATCTGGAACCAGCTCCCTGGCGGTTCGTGGAGGAAGCACGGCTTGGACTAGCGGCGGTTCCTGGGTTTCCCACTGAAACTGATAAACCGCCATTTTCAGAGCCAGTTGCAGGGCCGCTAGAGGTTGCAGCGGTAGAAGCAGTACGACCCGGCTCCCTGAGCTCTGGAATGGGCAGGAACGAGCCTGAGGTCTGGCCCGCACCATCCAGGCTTGCATCTCCCCTTGCTCTCGCCGAGCTTCTCGTTGTGCGGGTGAGCAGGGATGGACCCGGTCTGGCGCCCATGCCTGTGGAGCTTGAGGGACCCGATCCGGCGTCCCTCAAAAAATTTTCTTCGTCTTGAGCGGCTGTTAATGACGCAGCCGCCAATGGTGGAGATATGGGCAGCGACCCCGGCGCTCGAGTAGCAAACGGGGAGCCTGCCGTTTGTCCTCCCCTGGGGACTAATATGCGTTTGATAACCTGGTGAAGCTCTATGGGCACAGGAGAACAGAAGAAAAATACAGAAGAGTAAGCGAGAAAGAGAAGGGTGGTTTTTGGGGCTTTTTAAAGCTAAAGTTAGAAGGCTAGGAAAGGCTTAGGAAAATTCACAGTAAAGTAGAAGTACTGACATAAAGTTTAACACAATTAGAAAGATTTGTAAAGAGCAATACAAACGGTCTCTGCCTAGGAGCGCTGCAGGACTAAAAGAACTGGGCGGGGTTATCCGTCCAGGGCTCTTAAGGCTAGTAACAAATTTTGATTAGTCCTGCCTGGGAGCATGTGGAAAGGATAACCCAATGAGAGATGTCCTCGGCTCCAGGCATCAGAGAACGTTCATATTCGGATTCTAAATCCTCATCAGTCAAAAGGAGCCTCGGGGTCATAGTAGTCCACCGAGTCAGCCAAGTCCTGCTCCGATTCCAAGCAGGGATTTGAGTCATACACTGGGCCATGTTCGGAACGAGAGTCACCGTGCTTCTCAGGTTCCAGGCCGGATTCAAGCGGCACGGATGCAGGCAGCTCTTTGGATCTAAGGCGCTCAGACTCGCGCTCACTCCTTTTTTTCCTTCTGAGCTGGCAAGGTCAGGCAAGAGGGTAGCTTGAGTTTCAAAGATGGTTCCGAGTCCGAGCCCTTACGGGTCGTCGTCTTTTCCAGTGGTTGAACCACAGAAGAAGTCCCTGAAACCGACAGCTTCGGGGTCGAGACCAACGAAACCAAAGATGTGGTTGCATCCAACAGGAGCGTCGGGGCCAAAGACTCAGCGGGTAACTCAGTCTCGGTAACAGCGAGAACTGACCCCGTAGGGGAAGTAGAGGGCTGTAAGCCCGAGCCCTGAGGCAGAATGGTAGCCGCCAACTGCATCCTGCAGGGCTGTGCTGCAGCAGATGATGATTTAAGGGCTTGTTCCCACAGCCAAGATTTCAGGTGAGAGACTCTATTCTTTCTGGCCTGCTTGGAGAAGTTTGAGCAATGGGCACAGGAATCTACCTTATGCTGCTCTCCCAAACAAAATAGGAAGTGACTGTGCCTGTCAGAAACGGGGAGCTTGGCCTGACAGAGGACACAACGCTTAAAAATTACCCTGCCAGCCATAAGCAGAGAAGGGGGCAAAAATACCGAGCCCTGCAGGGCTAGGCTGCTGCTGGGGGGGGGGGGAGTAAAAATGTGAAAGGAAAGGCAGGAAGAGAACTAAACTAAACTTAGAAAGGTAGAAATAGTAAAATGAGAAGCAAGGAAGGAGAAAAAAAGCTGAAGCAAGTGTTGTAGCTCAAAAGAAGTCAATCTGCCCCCCCCCGGGGGGGGGACACAAAATAGGGAAGCCCGCGCAGCCGCATATAACCTAGTAGGGTGGGGCTACCACCAAAAAAACCAATGGAAGGCTCTAGCTTGAAATAACTCTTGACGCGGTCTCTGCGTAGGCACAAAGCCCAATTGTGTGCACAGAGACGACATCGAAGAATCCCATGTATGGCAGCTCTTGTGGGAGTTCACGAGTGAGCTGCCGGCAGGGGAAAAGGAAAGTGGTGGTATCAGACAGGCAGGCGGTCTGGTAGAAGAAGGTGACGGGCAGGCAGTTGGAGAAGGCAGCAGCAGGCAGGGATAAAGTGGTGGTGGGCAAAGAAAACAGCGGCAGTGGCAGGCAGGCAGAGAAAATGGCGGGGGGGGGGGGGTGCGGGAGAGAACCCAGGCCAGCTAGTATATATAGATTCCTTAAGAGTGTTTCTTATTTTTCTATCTTATAAAATGATTTATGGTCTTAAGCAAATGAAACTATGTCTGTAAAATTATCACAAGATATCTTGGCTGTTTACACAGTTATGACATTTCATCTTTTAAAAAAGTGGTTAACAGGAAGAAAGCTCCCCATGAGATTACCACTACTCGAGGCTGTTAATGCATCATCTACAATTCCTATGCGTTCCTAGATGAAATGTCTGGACTGTAGGGTAGGAGTGGCCTCTACCAGGGAGGAAACCAACCAACCAACCAAGCCACGTTTGAATTATCAGGTGCCAAGATGATCTCTAGGTGCAATATATCCTGCCCTCTTCCAATACTAGATGGAGCATGACATACTGCCTCACTAAACCCATCTCTACTCTCAGTTCTACCATGGTTTTGAAAAAGAAAATAACTCAAGTGTTGGGAAGGTCACGGTGGAAATCCTCTGACAGCAATGTCTAAAATGGGACAAACCTGGAAATATATAGTCGGAACAATGTAAAATGCCAAACAAAAACAAGACGACACCTATTTGAAAAAATGTCAATAGTAATAGTTTAAAAAGTTATAGCTGGCTTTGTTCTAGCTCTTTAATTGTGCCCAAATATGAGAAGTTAGTCAACTTGAAGGGCTAGCTGCACAGCTTTCCTCTTACAAATACAGATACTAAGAACTGGCATGACCACATCAGGATCCAGCTGTGGAACAACTGTGGAAGGCCAGCCAGCGGAAACAACTGCCAGTAGAAACTGGGGTAGAATTTAAGGGGACTGCCCAAAAAGAGTGCTACGGTTCAACAGCTTTTTCTCTTCTACCTTTCTCAAACTTTACAGAAGACTGTGAAGGTGTTGCCTCACTGCAGCTCTCTTCCTCCTTCAAATCTGCCTCAGGATGCACACTGAGATCTTGATCAGGCAGTTCAGCTCCTGTGTCCAATTCCCCAACTACTGCAGTCTGACTGTTCCCTGTGGAAACATCCAGGTCTAGGGGGAGCATCAGCACTTCATCTACTGGTTTCATCTCATCGGAAGTGGGTTCTGGGCTTCCCGCTGCTTCCATTTCAGTTGCTTCAGCCACAATGTCCTCTTCATGGCTCTCTGACTCTGTTTAACAGAAATCTCAGGTGGTTCAGTTAATTCTTTCCAAAGTCAAAGTTTTAGCTACATCTCTGAATGAATACACCACAGCCAGCGTGGTGTCGTGGTTAGAGTGCTGGACTAGGACCGGGGACACTCGAGTTCATAATATTCTCATTCAGCCATAATACTTGCTGGGTGATTCTGAGCCAGTCACTTCTCTCTCAGCCTAAACTACTTCATAGGGTTGTTGTGAGGAGAAACTTAAGTATGTAGTATACCACTCTGAGCTCCTTGGAGGAAGAGCAGGATATAAATTAATTAAATAACTAGGTAGATAAATAAATAAATAAATTCATATTTATGGCACATTGCCAATTATGACTAGTTTTGCCCTACCCTGTCAATACCAAGAATAAGCAGCCTTCTCTGCCAGCTATTCCTCTAATGTCCTCATTCTATGAAGAAGCGCCCACAAACTACAATCTTCCCCTCAATTTTGTTTTTTTTTTGCCTTTTCCAAATTCTGTACCAAGGAAACCAATAGGGATGTGCACGGAACCAGGCATGGGAGGGAGCACTTACCTCTCCTCCTGCTTCCCCCACCGCCAGTGCTTGTTGCCTGTAAAAGCCTTTGGGACAGCAGTGTACCTCCCTGCCGGCCCTTCTCCCTCTTCAGCCGGAAGTCCTGGGTGCGCATGCGCACGATGTTATCATGCACAGCCAGTACTTCTGGCTGAAGAGGGGGAAGGGGCAGCAGGGAAGCACACTGCCGCCCCAAAGGCTTTTACGGGCAACGAGCACTGGCAGAGGTAAAGCCGGGGGGGGGGGGTAAGTGCACCCTCCCCTGCCCTTAAAGTGGCACCCCGCCCTCAAACCCCCACCCCCGTGTTTGAACCTGTTCTGAGGTCCATAAAAAGGCCTGCGAACAGGTTCATGCACATCCCTAGAAACCAATTGTGTTCCCAAAATTGTACAAATTAAGATTTGCACCTATGCAAGTTGCATTCTGATCACAGAATACTTAGCCTTTTTCCTCATCCCCACCTGAGAATTAGTTGGCAGGGAAAGGTGGAATAAAATGGGAAGACAGAGTACATCTCAGGACTAACAGGGCAGAGAAGCACCAAAGCCACACCCACCTACAGTCTCTGTGCAGCCACAGGGGATGAAACGTTCAGTGTTAGAGCACATGCTTCACATACAGAAGCTGCTAGGTTCAATCTTCGGCATCTCTTGTTTAAAGGCGCTCAGAAAGACTGGGTTCTGTTTCTCCACTGCCAATTGGAGTCAACAACACTGGGCTAGATGAGCTCATGGTCTCCCCACTGTACATTCTATTGGCTTGGTTCGCCTGAGGAAGTACTTTTAACCTCATTCTAGTCCCTCAGCTCTTAGGTGTGCAACTGACCCAACAGCTGTGTCGTCAACAAGGCAAGCCCATATTTTTACCTGAATATAGGAAACAGTCCTTCCCACATGCCTCAAATGGCACACTCTTGTGTTCCTTTCCCAGATCTGGGCTATGCAGGCGCTTCATCATGAGACACCCATTTTCAGATTGGTTAAAACTAGTCCTTGTGAGGCCAGATGACAGAATACTTAGGGCTGATGTTATTCATGTCAACGTAACACAAAACATTAAATCATTTTTTGCCACACTGCAGCCACCTAAATGTCTAGCCAGTCGGCAGGGGAGGGGGAGTCTATGGTGTGGTCTCAATATAGTACATCACAGGAAGAGACTGGAAAAGTTGAGAGTCTTTCATTATGTGTCCATAGTGTCTGAACTGGATACCAATACAACTCTTAAATAGAGACCTGAAATGAAACACAGGGAAAGCAGTGTTTCCAAGGCATTCATGGCCAAAGCTGTAATAAGGCTTTATAAGTCATGACTAGAACTTTGAATTTGCCTGGAAGGACACACATGCTCCTACTGGCCCATTCTTCTCAGGTGACCCTGTGTCCAGTGCCACTAAACAGTTTTCAGGGGCAGCCCTGTACAAAGTGAAAAGGGTTTCTATTCAATACACATGGTTTAATCTTACCAGAAGGTTGCTGGTCCTCTCCTGTACTTCTCTCCTTGTTGTCTGATGAGTCTGCAATTAGAAGGTTGGCTATATCATCTTTGAGCTTTGCTCAGACACCCTCCACCACCACCTCACTGAGTGGGTAAGCCCTTTTATGACTTGTCTCATTCCTACCTGCCAATGGCTGCTCACACTCTTTGTCTGCTTCAGTAATTTTCTTATTTTCTCTCTCCACATCATCATCTTCATCCTCATCCTTCTCAATATTTACTGAAGTCACTTTCTGCCCATCTATTTCTTTATCCTCTGCAGCAAAGCCCTCTCTTTCAGCAGCCTCTGCCTGAGCTTCAGACATCTCATTTCCCTCAGGCAGTCCACTCCCAACAGTAACACTCACTTCTGGTAGGATATCACATGGAATTCCTGTTTCTTTTGGTTCAGCAGATGACACCACATCCTCTTCAAGGTTGGTTATTGACATTATTATAGATCCTTTTTCTGGTTCATCTGAGGACATCACATCCTCCTCAGGTTCAGTCACTGGCATTATTATAGCCTCTTTTTCTGGTTCAGTAGAGGACATCACACCATCTTCAGGTTCGGTCGCTGACATTATTATAGCCCCCTTTTCTGGTTCAGCAGACGACGACATACATTCTTCAGGTTTGGCTACTAGCATTATAGCCCCCTTTTCTGGGGCTGTTTCAGCAACTGACCCCTCCCCCTTGGTCTCTCCAGAAGCAGCATCTTCTTCTTCTTCATCCTCACTGCCTACCTCATCTACTGTAACGAAATTAAGCTCTTCTTTCAGACGATTAAAGTCTGCCAGAAAATCTTCATCCTCTTCCATCACCTCATCCACAGTCACTAGTGGCTGATCATCACTGTCCTCATGGATTTCATCCACTGTAACTAAAGTGCTGGGATCTTCTGGCATCTGGGAAGAAAGGAAATCTCCAGGATCCTCAACAATCTGTTTTTCATCTTCTCCAGACTTTAGAGCCTCATCAACCTTGAAATGTGAAGGTTCATTTAGAGGTAGCTCTTCCACTTCTCCAATTTCATCCACTGTTACTAAGGGCTCTGCCTTCAGATCAGGTTCACTGTCACCCAATGGGAGGACGTCTTTAGCAGATTCATGAGCAGTAGGCTCCTCCTGCTCAGATACCTCATCCAAAGTAACAAGTGACTGTGGATCTTGGACCACTTCAGAAATCAGTTCCTCATCATCATTCACTTCATCAACTGTGACTAGTGCTTGGGGGTCTGGCAGGGCTTCCAAGTTCAACAGGTCTGCTGCCTGGGCCACCCCACCCTCATCTTCTCCAACCTCATCCAATGTGACAAAGGAGGGCTTGCCCTCAGCACCACATGCAGCAGAATTCTTGCCCTTCCTTCTCTTGGAGCTGGGCTCAGAAGCAAGGCTTTTCTTTACAGGATCCTTCCTTTTGCCCCTTGGAGGGTTCCTCTTAAGTGGAGAAGGAGAGTCCACTTCATCTATAACCTCATCCACAGTAACAAACTCATCCAAGTTAAAAGGGAAAAGCTCCACCTCCTACAAAAGAAAAAACAAACACAGGCTTTTAAGTGGGATCTATAGCTCAGTGGTTGAGCATATACTTGAATACAGAGGGTCCCAGGCTCAAACCCTGGCACTGACAGTTAAAAGATCTCAGGTAGCAGGACTGGGAAAGATCTTCCTTTGCCTGACGTCTGGAGAACTAGCTGCTAGTTGAAGTCGATATTACTGGGCTAGTCCAGTAAATAGGCCAGGACTAGGCCAGTGACTTGATTCAGTATAGGTCAGTTTCCTATGTGAATACAGTAAATTAGAAGCAGGATGATACTTGTAATAGTAAGCGCAGTGCAAGAATGAGAACTGCAGAAGGAAAGGGAAAGTTATTGCAGCTGTAAGACATATTCTTGGTTACTTTAGAACAAAACATTCAAATTCAGCAACTCTCTACTGTGTGAAAGAGGATGCTGGACTAGCTAGGCATCGGGCCCGATCCAGCAGGGCTGTTCTTATGTAACTTAAAGGAAATCTAGTATCTAAAAATCAAAGATCTGGAAGGCAATAGCCTTCACAAGCATCTTTCGTTGGGGTATTTAATAGACCCACATGTCCTCTTGGCAAAAGGCTAATCCAAAAAAAGTATCCTTTGAATAACTTGCTGAAACTGAATCCTGTTTTAGTTGCTCCTTGAAAAATTCTTAATTTCAAAACTAACTTCCTCATTTGCTTACCTCCATTGGTTTCGTGCTACTTTTAGAGCTTCTAGTATTTCTTCCAGCAGATGCCTGAAAAGAGTTAAACAAAGGAGGGGGGGGGATAAAATACAATAGTTATACATGAACATAGAATGCATTATTTCCCACTCTTAAACCGAGATGAACTTCATTACACACTAAGCAAGTTGAGATCATACCAACCACTTTTTAGATCCAAGTATCCAGCACTTAGTGCACCAACTACATGGCAGATAACATATCTCTTCTCAGCAGCCAGTATGTGCAGGGTTCTCAGGATTCAGCACAGAAAGCATCACCTCCCAGCAGAGGCGGCAGCAACAGCAAGAGAGAACAAATACTTGCCCATTCCAAACTACATCGCAGACAGTTGACACTCTACCCACAGATCTACCCAGAAGTTAGACGTTACCATTCTTCGAGCTCATCCAAGTAAACCTTTCAAACTGTGTATCCCAGGAACCTAAAGCAACTGCATGGAGCCAGCTTGCTTTTTGGTACCATTCAATGCAACAGTTTACTGGAAAGGGAGCGGGAGTGGGGCAGAGACTATCACTGTACCTTTGTTTCAAGACCTGGAAGAAGCATCAACGTTAGTCACCTGCCAATCATAACAAGTCAGTGCTTTTTGAGCTCCTCACCTTATTAATGCCGTTGTCTCGCTTCATGCTGGAAGATCTACTCTCTTGTTCTCGGGTCTGCTTTGAGCTACCCTTAGTTTCCACTTGGGAGCTCTTGTCCTGCTGCGATGAACTCTTTCCACTTCCTACCTTAACAACAAGAGAACTTATGCTCGGCTTAGATATGCTGCTCTCTGGCATATTTGACCTACTATTGGTAGGTTTTTGCTGACTTGCTTCTTTTGCCACAAGTTTCTTCTCTGCAAGCACTTGGCTCCTGGTTCCCATCTTTACGAGAGGCTTCTGCTCCTCTTTTCTTCGTGGGGAAGCTCTTGCCTTTGACATATTTGGAACAGACATCAGAGCCTTCAAGATGGTCTTACTAACAGAAGCTGTCTCTGAACTAGTTGCTGAATCTGCTGCAAGCATATTAGCTTTATTGGGTTCATCAGTTTTGGCTTGTCCTGGTCCTTTATTTGACTGTGCCTTGGGTAAAATTTGCTCAGTGCTCTCTTCACTTGCATTCTTTTCAGGTTTCTTCTCCTTGGTGGCTCCATCATTTGATACCAGGTCTTCGGGTTGCTTTTCTGCAGCTGTTGCAGCCTCAACCACTTGTAATTCAGATTTATCCTTGGTGATTTCCCTGGTCTCAGTCACAGGTGCTTGAGATTCCAGATCCACACTTGCTTCAGTTGTGGAAAAAGGGGTGTCCTCTTCCTTATCTATGCCCCCAACCTTAGCAGCAGGCATATCTGGTAGGCTTATGGATGCTTCGGTACTATTTGCTTCTGAAATTCTCACTTTATTGCTTGATTGTAGGCCTTCCATTGGTGCTTCTGCAGAGGCTAGTGGAACAGTCTCACAAACAGGAGCAGCTGTGCCTTCTCCCTCCTCTATCATGGCAGAATCTGCCCTTAAGCTTTCAGTTTTGACCACGCTAAGTGATTCTTCTGAGGGTTCACCAACAGGGACAGATAATTCTTCACTTCCATTCCCAGCTGCAGATGTGGACACATTTTCCAGCAATTCATTGTTAGAGTTATCCGTGACTTTTTCTTCCTTCTTCAGGTTGGATGGTAAAGCAAGGACTTCCTGAGATTTTGCTTCCAATGAGCCCGAATCAGCTGGGACAACAGCCAAGGCTGTTGCTGCAACTCTAGAAGGATTCCCTTCTGATGCTTCAGTCTTGGATGACTTTGAAGCAGCTTCACATACCACTGTCTCAATGCCCGAGAGTTCAGTCTTCACTTTTGGGATCTTAACCTTCAAATTAGAACTGGGTTCTTCCACGGCCTCAATGGGCTTTGCTGAAGGAACGGCAGTTGACTGCACCACTCCTGATCCTTCGGGATTTTTTTCCAAGTCAGGGCTAAATATATTTAAAAAAAACAGAAGAAATCAAGCTATGTTGAAAATTCCACAGTTATCAATAACCTCTTGACGCCAACGGTTGGGATTTCCTGATGCATTAGAGCTTAGAATTGGGAAATCTAACCTATCAGCTAAACTGTTTTTAATAGAGCCAAATGCTAATTTACATTTTTGGCTAAGCCACTTCAGCGCATGGGAACCTTACGTTACTTGAAGCAGGATTTTTCTGACGGTACCATTCATTTTACATGTACACCCTGTGGACCCTGGAGCTGATAGGGCACATTTAAGTTTATGTCTGAAGACAGACAGAACGCAAGTACCTGCAGAATACATGGTTTGATTTTTGTGGATAAAATTCATTGAAAGTTAGGACAGGAAAACTTCCTGATATTTTATCCACCTTTCTTTGGTTCACACTTCAGAAATATGGGCACTTAATAGGTTGCTACCTATTTAACCGAAATGAGCCAGGATTATGACCATGGGAAGTGGAAATCTCTCCACACATGCACACTCACTGAGTCTTTATTCCAAAAAGGTACTTAAAAAACAAAAGCAAAAACTGTATTTCAGTCCAATGAAATAAGGTTCAAGGATAGCACTTCACAGAGGATTTCCATTTACACGCAAGTACATGATTTTAAAGAACATGAGCGCAACCCTGCTAGATCAGACCAGAGGTCCATCTAGTTTCCAACAGTGGCTAGCCAGACACCTCTGCAAACCCTCAAAACAGGGCATGAAAGCAACACCCTTCCATTTTTCTCTGGAGTATAAGGTGATGGATGATTGCAAAGCTGGAGTTGTTGTAATCCCACTTTGATGATTTAGGATGTTGAAGTCTCATACACCACTACAATAGAAAGGACCGTGCACCAGGTCTGGTGTTCTATGGATTTTATCCATCTAATCAGATGATGGAGTGGTCATTCTGAGGGAACACACATCCCACCCACCCCACACACACCTCACAGAATTAAGACGATTGTGGAAAACACTGTGGTTGACAGAACCAAAATAAAAGGGGAAGTGGGGCAGGAGGCAGGGAACGGGCACAAATGCAGATGCTTTGCAATAACCACCACCATCAGAATCACCTACTGAATAACGACGACAGGTAATTCCAGAAGAAAATATTAACCCTCAGCAGGACTGCAAAGCAGTAATATTTTTTCACAAAAATGATGTTCTCTCAAAAGAGTATTCGAACTGCCAAGCATACAAGGATCTCAATTCCATAGCTAGCCAAGAGGATACATTGAATGTGATGGATAATGACATTGGTGGAGTAAGTTCCAGCTCCACTGTGATGAAGTATGGTGGCTGAGCACCAAAAAACGTTTGCAGACACTACTGAAGTGAGCCAACACAATGCAGTCCCTCCAGTTTTTGGCAAATATAATTGGGACCTTGCAGCTGTGATGGGTGTTCTGATGCAGCTCAAATTCAAGGAGCTGATGACACTACAGAATTCCAAGGGTGGTGAGAAATCCTGAACAGCACACAGTTGTACAGTCTAGAGTGGCTGTTGCACAGACTTTGAGACTGCACCTCAGTGTACTGTATTAACAGATATTTAAAGAACAAGTTTCTAAGTTGTGAAGATCTCAGTATTCCAACCGAGACCAGCTTACAATATGTAGCCTCTATCTTTAAGTTTTCAACAGTCACAATAACCTGCACTAAATATGTGCTTCTTTTCCGACAGATTTCCAACATGCGAGACCCAAATGTAGCCTTGCCTATAAAGTGTGAAGCTTGTCAAAGATGATTCAATCTCCCAAACCAAACGGCAAACGGTCTGACTTTCCCCAAGAAAGGGGAAAATAAATTGCTTCTGTATTATAAGCCATTTATCAGAAACATGAAAAGGCATCCAATGTGACACAAGGCATCAGTGTCTTTCAAAGAGTACAGGAAGAGCATTTTGTATATTTGGGATTTCAGGAGTTCCAGGAACTTCTTCAGATAAGAAAAACCTTTTAGTCGCTTGGGTTCTTCAGAAACCCAAAGGCGTCCGATTAATGAGAGAGAAAACCAGGGATCATGATTACAGATGAAACACTGTGCAAAAGAGATGTAACTATGTAGGGTCTCTGAACGGTATGTGAAAAATCAAAATTCTGTAAATAAGGTGCAAAAACTCAAGGTCCTTTTAACCTATAGTTAAGAAGCAGTATAGTGCTGCACCAAAAATAAATAAAAATAAAAATAAAAATAATAATAATTCCACAGTAGTATTTCTGCACTAATGACAAGGCAACTGCTGCAGTCTTGAATCCTCTTCAGGCCAGCAAGGAGCCCAATGGTGAGGACCAAAGGGAGCGTAAGGCAGGCAACGCTGGTTATTCTTCACTTGAAGCTCAGTTAGCCTCTTCAGTCGTCTTAACCTGTTTCTGAAAAAACAGTTTGCTGGAAGCATGTCACCACAGCTGGAAGTGACAAAGGACAGACATTCGACAAGTAGCTTCATCAACTCATCCAAAAGGATGAAGTGATCAAGTTTGTTATCTAGTGTGAACAAATAACAATCAAGTGTTGAAAAGCATTTTAAGATTTCATCAAATATGTTTGATCAATCATAAAACCAGAATATTTATAGCTTCCATTTGTTCCCCAATACTAGGGAACAAGTCAAAAGAAAATCTGCTTTCTTTTTGTACTCCATGGCTTAATTTGTCTTCTTCTGGTCATCTTAGCACCTACCACCACAGTGAGGAGCACACTTTTTGGCAAAATATAAGGAATACCCCATCACAAGTTTAATGGAATGTGAAAAACAAGGTTTGAAAGAAACAACTTTAATCTGTATGACCACCAACCATAATATTGTTTTCATGGCTCCTAATCAAGCGTATTTGCTGGCTTCATGTGCAAGAGCTATTCTCCATTAGAAAATGTCAGATGGCTTTGCCAACTTAACCCAGGGTGCTTATGCAAACGCTGCCTTCTGATGCAATTTATGAGGGCTCAACAGTTATACTCAAGCAAGGACACAATCGGTTAACAGTACTATAGCCTGGTGTTCTGCATATACCAAGTACATATATACACAATATTAGAAATCTGTGTTATGTTTCTGTTGCAAGTGCATATCAACACTAAGTAGGCTGATCATGTAAATCAGTGCTCTGAAAACATACCATTTTATTAGTTGTGCAATAGGATACATATAACCTGCTTAAAATCTACAGCATTATGAAGCAACAAGCACCACAGTCAATGTTCAAATGTACTTTCTGGCTAAAGCACATTGATTTTAAGTACATCTGCAGGCTGTACAGCTAGTCCTTTTAAAAAGAATCTAGACTAGAAGAGGGTAATTTGAGATGCAGAAGCCATTTTGAGAAGAAAAATACCCTTTTTCCACCGGCAGAAATAACCTCAAATCTTATCTATTATCTGTTGGAATAATTCCAAATAGTCATTTAAATTCTGTGTGATTCAAGTGTAATTATATACCGTGTCAACATACATAACATTTATATTCCTTGACATGTTTTAAACTGTTATTTCACTTTTCTGAAGTGTGTTCTATTTCAATCAAACACCTTGATAGATTCGTACAGCCCAGTTTAGAAAACGAGGGCTGCTCCAAAGACTACTTAGAAAACTGAATTACATCATAAAATATTTGAAAAAGAAACCAATCTGCTACTTGGACAGAGTCTGAAAGCAGGGACATTAAAAAAAAACAACTTAAGGGATATCTACAATGAAATGTTAATGTACTGTCAATCCAAGATTCTCTCTTTCTTTTACTCATCTGAGTTACAGGAACTCAAACAGCCATGTATAGTTTGGTCTCCATCCCAAAGTCAATGGCAAAAGTTCCACTGGTAGAATATTTGTTGTCTTGAATTGCTATTGTTGCATGACCAACCCAAAAGGACAGAGAAACGAGGAGGATATAGAGCAGGCCTGCACAACATACAGCCCATGGGCCACATCCGGCCTGTTAGACCCTTTTTCCTGGCCAAAGAGCCACTGTGCTTGCCTCTCCCTGCTGTGAACCTCCGGGTTTGTTTTTTTAAAAACACATTCCAATTCCAGCCGCTGCGCAGCCGAGGAAATGGCTATGTGTGTGCGTGCGCACTCCTGTAGTCCTTCTACGCCCCTGCCTTGAGTGGCGGCGGCGGCAGCAGCAGCTGATCCCAGAGTGATGCCGTGGCCTGCTGTCTGGCCTGGCATTTCTTCCCAACTGTGAGGCGCACCTGCGCAGTTAAGTCCATTAACTGTGCAAGCGTGCCTAGCAGTTGAGAAGAGATGCCAGGCCAGACAGCAGGCCACAGCGTTGCTTTGGGATCATCAGCAGCAGCCGCTGCTACCGAGTGGGGTAGAGGTACTGGCGCATGCACATACGCACATAGCCATCCCCTTGGCCGCGCAGGGGCTGGAATTGGAATGTTTAAAAATTAAAAACACGGAGATCGCAGCAGGGAGAGGCAAGCGGCATGAGGTGCGGCGCAGTGAGAGTAGCTCTTTCCATCAGTTACTTTTAAAACTTTCTCTCTCTCTCTCTCAAGCCAAACTTACACATCATCTTTCCATCTCTTTCTTTTCTAACTTTTTCTCTTTCTTTCTCTTCCTTAGAGCCTGCTCCATCCCCTTTTCCTGTTTCTATCACTCTTTCTCTCTCTCTCGCCAAGCCTACCCCGTGTTCTCTCTCTCTCTCGCCAAACCTGCCCCATTCTTTCCCCATCTCACTTCTCTCTTTCCCTCTTATAAAAGCTTGTGTGGTAAAGGATCAAAGTGTAATCTTCTAATTTTTTTTCCTTTGAAGTGCTCCATGTTAAGTGTGATGACTTGGCAGAGGTGGAAAGGAAGAACAATGCATTTTATTGTTATATATTTTGTACAGAGAGTATTGTATTTATTTTATTAGAATTTTTAATTCAATACATTTTATTTTAATTTAAATTAATCTTGCCCTGCCAGAACTTCAAAAGTTAAATTTTGATTAAATTCATTTTAATTAATTTCACTTTAATTTGATTTAATTAATTGATTGATATTAAGTGTTACTTTGATAATCAGCACCCTAAAAATTGACCTCGGCCCCCATGAGCCAAGTCACAGTCAGTTCGGCCCACCAGGTCATTTGAGTTATGCACACCTGATATAGAGAGAGTTAGTTAGCCTGATATAGAGAGAGTTAGTTATTGCATGTATTCTTTTAAACTGCTCTAAACAAATCAGAATGAAAAGCTTACCATGGAGAGGAGAGCAGGAGAACCAGCCTACCTTGTTCAATCATGGATTAAAAGAGAAAACGAAAACACATACACAAGGGCGTGCACAAAGGGTGAGATGCTTTAGACAATTAAAAACATACCTCTCTTTGCTTGGCTCTTGTTTTCTCACCTCCCTTTTCATGACTTCAGGCTGTTTGTTGTTTTTTAAAAAAAAGAGACAACGCTGAATTATTGAAGCAAATCACAAAGAACAGCATAAATACAAATCTGCCCGGAGTGGTGTAAACAAAGGCTCTACATTAGTTGTATTTTCGACTTTTCTGAATTCACATGAGAAAAGGAATGCAGTGGGAGAAGGAGAAAGGGGATGAGACAATATATGTGGCTTTTAATAATACAATCCCTGACATAATCCTTGAATATGCACCTGTTTCACTCGATTCCATCTCGATGCCTCCTCTCAAATCCTATTATGGGCCGAGACTGGACTAGAAACTTACAGATAGTGACTGCTCCATTAATTCACTAATTGGTCACGAAACAACAGAAGTGGCAAGGAAAACCAAGGAGCATTAGCACTGAACATATGCATCAAGGCAGAGTCTCCATATCCTGCATCAACTGTGAGAACAGACCCAAAAAGCAAGGCAGACGCTAAAGTACTCGAACCAAAGAAAGTTAACTTACTGGCAAAGGTTCAATCTTTGGTGATCGTGAAAAGGTCAATTGTGAATTTCCCAGTCTATAGGGATATCTTCTTAGAAAGCGGCACATTGATGCAGCTGACTCAGCACTATCCAGCTGAAGAATTGCCTTAGAAATTAAAATATGCATAGTGTTAACATAAAGGTATAGTTTGCATAGCCAATATATCCATATACACGTAAATATTACTTAGTCAAGTGGAGGTTTCTCCCTTCGGAAAAGACATTCTTCCTACGAGTTTGACACAGAGTTAAAGGCAGAGAAGAAGAAAAAAATCCTAAGCTACCGAGTGCTTGCAAATCTTCTGTTTCACTACCATCAGGCAGCGTGCTGGGTAAACAAAATGTCTGCAAAAGCAGAGCAAGAGTACAGCAGGTGTTATTCATGTCATGATGCTATAGAGCAGGGGTCAGCAATCTGTGGCATGCAAAATGATTTTGAATAACACAGTGCTAGGAAGAACGACCACTACGATGCTCACTGCCTGCCTACAGCTGGCATGTCGCATACAGGATCAGTGATTGAGGTCTCTGGCTGTGCCAGCTGGTTGGCACTCTCTCACGCGCAGGTATGAAAGAGACCACTGCAGCCACCTATCCTGGCTGACCACTGCCTGCTACAGCATGCAGCAACATGCCCACTCGAGGCAGGCAGTGGGCATCATAGTAGCTGATATTCCTCATGCATATGCTCACTCTCTCTCTCAGCAACTAATTTCTATGATTTGCCTGCTCCCAAAATGTAGAGACAAAGCACAAAAATTTGCTGAAGCACAGAGAGACAGAGCAGCCGGCGATCCTTAATGCCAGCTGGAGAACAGCACTGAACACTGCTGGGAAGAAGAGAAGCAGTGATAAGCGTGCGGCTTCCAGCTGGATGGCAAGTCCAGTGATGTGGAGGTGGGGCAGCAACACAGCTTGGCTGACACAGCAGGGAGAGTGGGACTAGTGAGATGGGAATGCCAGCTTCACTATGAGCCGCTGCCCTCCAGGAGTCAGCCCTGAAGACTTGGCACACCACTTCTGAAAGGTTGCCAACCCGTTATAGAGAAGCAGCAGCAGCGGATAACAGGATCTCTGGAATGCGAGCACATGAACATAGACAAACATATTAAGCTGTCTTAGGCTGTATCGGATCACGGATGCATCTTACCCAGTACTGCCTGGCAGTAGCTTTCCAGAGGTTCAGTAAGTGTTTTTCCCAGCCTTACCGGGCACTGACAGGGACTAGGCTTGAGAACTTCTGTGTGCAAAGCATTCTCTTCCCCTAAGCTACAGTCCTCTTGCACAAGAGGGTTTCACAAACAATCAAAAATTCACCTTGTTCTTATTTGTTATCACCATGTAGTGATCCACTCGCCCAAATCGAAGTCCAACACAAAGTATTTCAAGTTCTGAGTATCCCCCATCAGGCAAGTTGCCAAGATACACAAACTGTGCATGAAGAGTTTCGGTATTCACCTAAGTAAAGAAAAAAGGACACACAGTAAGTACATAGGAAGCTGCCTTCTGAGTCAGACCCTTGGTCTATCTAGCTCAGTATTGTCTACATTGACTGGCAGCAGCTCTCCGGGGTTTCAGGTAGGAGTGTCTTGAATACAAAGACGATGACTATTTATACACTGCTTTTCAACAAAAGTCCCCAAAGTGGTTTGTTTGGATGGATAGATGGATAATGGTTCCCTGGCCCCAAAGGGCTCACAATCTAAAAGGAAATATAAGGTAAACACCAGCAACAGCCACCGGAGGGATGTTGTGCTGGAGATGGATAGGGCCAGTTGCTCTCTCCCCCTGCTAAATAAAAAGATTTACCATTTTTAAAAGGTGCCTCTTTGCTCAGTCAGCAGGGGTCTTCTCAGCTCTACCTGACTATGCTGCCAGGAAGTGAACCTGGGACTTTCTGCATACAAGCAGGCGCTCTACCACTGAGCTGCAGCCTGATCCTCTAAGAGAAATATCTTACAGCAGACAGTGCTCACATCTAGTCTCCCACTCAATCACACCCTGCTTAGCAAAAGGGACAATTCATGCTCACTACTACTTCAAGACCAGCTCTCCAACCTAAACTTCCCCAGAGGCTGTATTTTGCTCAAGGTCTGACTGATTCCCATACCTGGGGGCAGGAAAAAATGGTCCCACTATGTCACTCTAGCCAATGACCCTGAGATTTTCTGTACTGCCTGATATGTTACTTGTGTCATCTGGTCTTGCCTCCTCTACAGGAGTCACAGTATAATGCCTCATCTGTTCATTCCTGCTTTTTGCTCGGGCTATTATAAAGTCTGTTGCTCCCTTCCAACTATGATTTTAAGGTCATGGCCATTATTTGTTATGAATAAATACAGTGAGGGAAATAAGTATTTGATCCCCTGCTGATTTTGTCCGTTTGCCCTCTGACACAGAAATGACCAGGCTATAATTGGAATGGTAGGTTTATTGTAGCTGTGAGAGACAGAACAACAACAAACAAACCCTCAAAAGCCCAGTGCCCAAAAGTCAGCGATGGATTTGCATTGTAGTGAGGGAAATAAGTATTCGATCCCTTCACAAAAGATGTCTTAGTACTTGGTGGCAAAAGCCTTGTTGGCAATCACAGAGGTCAGACGTTTCTTGTAGTTGGCCACCAGGTTTGCACACAACCCAGGAGGGATGTTGTCCCACTCCTCTTCGCAGATCCTCTCCAAGTCAGAAAGGTTTCGAGGCTGACGTTTGGCAACCCGAACCTTCAGCTTCCTCCACAGATTTTCTATGGGATTAAGGTCTGGAGACTGGCTGGGCCACTCCAGGACCTTCATGTGCTTCTTCTTGAGCCACTCCTTTGTTGCCTTGGCTGTGTGTTTTGGGTCATTGTCATGCTGGAATACCCATCCACGACCCATTCTCAATGCCCTGGCTGAGGGAAGGAGGTGCTCACCCAAGATCTGACGGTACATGGTCCCGTCCATCGTCCCTTCGATGCGGTGAAGGTGTCCTGTCCCCTTAGCAGAAAAACACCCCCAAAGCATAATGTGTCCACCTCCATGTTTGACGGTGGGGATGGTGTTCTTGGGCTCATAGGCAGCATTCGTCCTCCTCCACACACGGCGAGTTGAGTTGATGCCAAAGAGCTGGATTTTGGTCTCATCTGACCACAACACTTTCGCCCAGTTCTCCTCTGGATCATTCAGATGTGCATTGGCAAACTGAAGATGGGCCTGTACATGTGCTGCCTTGAGCAGGGGGACCTTGCGGGCACGGCAAGATTTCAGTCCTTCACGGCGTAGTGTCTTACCAATTGTTTTCTTGGTGACTATGGTTCCAGCTGCCCTGAGATCATTGACAAGTTCCCCCCGTGTAGTTCTGGGCTGCTTTGTCACCGTTCTCATGATCATTGCAACTCCACGAGGTGAGATCTTGCATGGAGCCCCAGACCGAGGGAGATTGACAGTTGTTTTGTGTTTCTTCCATTTGCGAGTTATCGTGCCAACTGTAGTCACCTTCTCACCAAGCTGCTTGGCGATAGTCTTGTAGCCCAGTCCAGCCTTGTGCAGGTCTACAACCTTGTCCCTGACATCCTTCGACAGCTCTTTGGTCTTGGGCATGGTGGTGAGTTTGGAAGCTGAGTGATTGCTTGCTTCTATGGACAGGTGTCTTTTATACAGGTACTGTAACAAGCTGGGATTAGGAGCACTCCCTTACAGAGGGTGTTCCTCATCTCAGCTCGTTACCTGCATATAGTGAAAAGACACCTGGGAGCCTGAAATCTTGCTGGTTGATAGGGTATCGAATACTTATTTCCCTCACTACAATGCAAATCCATCGCTGACTTTTGGGCACTGGGCTTTTGAGGGTTTGTTTGTTGTTATTCTGTCTCTCACAGCTACAATAAACCTACCATTCCAATTATAGCCTGGTCATTTCTGTGTCAGAGGGCAAACGGACAAAATCAGCAGGGGATCAAATACTTATTTCCCTCACTGTAATTCATTCACTAAGATCAAGATAGGAAACGTTAACAGACTATTGAACTGAGTATAGTAAACTGAAGATCAAGCTGGGAATCCTTGACCCATACCTTGATTCTGGCCTATGAGCTGTCAACTAGGGATGTGCACAGAACCAGCTGGCCCAGTTCAGTCTGAGTCCAGACTGGATTCGAACCTAACCGGACCAATTCGGTCCAGCGCCCCTTAGGAAAACACACACACACACACACCGGTTCAGTCTGGGGAGGATTCACAAAGTTTTTTGTGTGTGTTTTAATTCAAACTTTTTTTTTTAACCTTTAGCCCCTTCGGGGGGCTTCCTCTAGGCTGCGGGGTATGTGTGTGTGTTTGTCTGCAAAGGTTCCCCCTCCCCTCGCTGGTCTCGGTCAGCACCGCCATGGCTTGTTTAGTGCCTTTTTCGGCCCATTTGAGCCTCTGTATGTTGGCACTGTGGACATTTTGACTGCTGCCGCACATGTGCAAATGGCCTCTGTGAGGCCTAGCATGGCCTCATAGAGCCCTCACAGAGGCCATTTGCGCATGTGTGGCGGCAGGCAAAATGGCCACTGCGCCAACATATGGAGGCTTGAACAGGCCAAAAAAGGCACTAAAATGGGCCACGGCGGTGCTGACCGAGGCCGGTGGGGGGACGGGGAACTTTTGCGGACACACACCCCTCCCACCCCGCGGTCTAGAAGAAGCCCCCCAATGGGGCTAAAGGTTTTTTTTAAAAATGAAAATTTAAAAATCCAACTTCGCGAACCCCCCAAACCGTCAGGGGGTGTGTGTGTTTGACCGGGGGTGTGGTTCGATTTTACCCTGGAACCGTTGAACCAAATCGGTTCGATGTAGAACCGAACACCCCCCTCAAACTGTTTGCACACCCCTACTCTCAAAAAATATAACTGAGTTCAGACAAAGCAAAATAAATATCCGTTATCTTGATCATGTGACTCAGAGGTTCTTTACACATTCATAAGAGCTCAACTGAAAATGAAACACTGGAGCTTACCTCGTTTTTCTACAGTGGAATAGACTAGAACTGGACAGCTCCTCCCACTCGTTCCTGAGACTAGGCCAATCAGAAATTGAATCTCAGTTGCCATATATAGGGGGAGGAGTTCCCTTGGTCCCAGTTATGTAAGCTCATGAGCCAACAGTGACAAGACAACGAGCAGAACAGAAAATCATAAGTATGAACCAACACAACCAACAAGGGAAGAACTCCTTCAAAGAATATATTAATATTACAAAAGACCCTGGGGTGATAAGATACCATCCTAAAGAAAACCATTTCAGGATAAAAGACATGGTAATGTGTCAAGATCTGAGTCAGGGTCATCCTCTATAGTGGACAAGAGTGTATCCCTCAGGTAAGTTCCGAAGTTTTATTCTTGTACAGTGGAGGAGTATAATTGGATACAGGATCTGCAACAACCCACCATGCTCCAGGATATACTTGTAAGCTCATGAACATACTACCTAGTGTAATACTCTCCTACCAAATGAGACATCAGCCAACACAGGTAACAAATTATAGTGAGAGATGAATGATATCAGGGATATCCATATAGCTGCTCAAAAGAAATCCATCAATGGAGCCTGTATCGAAAAGTCTCCTGACGTGGCAGCAACTACTAGTAGAACATGCTACAATCCCTTTGATTGGAGAAATGCCTATGCTCATGAAGGCCCAACCAACACATACTAATCCACGCGGCTAACATGGTAGTTGATACCTTACATCCCAGTGATGTAGGATGAAAGGACATGAAAAGTGGTTCAGAAACTCTAAATCCCTGCTCCACTTGAGATAAATCTCATCAACCCTTCTAATGGTATTCCATGCTTTCCCCCTAGGACAGCTAGGTTTAGGACAAAAAGGAAATATGAGTTCCTGTGCTTGTTGAGACACTGAATTAATGTTATGAAGTAGGAACTGTCATCAATACAGTATAGTCTAGATAAGAGACATAGCTCTTTCCTAACAAAAGGGGCCCCAGTTCAGAGATTCTGTGTACCACTGTAATCAACACCAGGAATGATACTTTCCAAGATAAAAACTTCAGCGTAACTGACTTTAATGGTTCAAATGGCCATTTTTGTGAGAGCTTGTAAGACCACATTGAGACCTCAAGTGGGAAACTGGAGTACTGTGGGGTGCACCATTCAGGAACCGCTTGATGTGAGGGCAACTGCTTAGCGAGGATGTCCCATCTGCTCTAAAGTTAGAGGAGATGGCCACTACCTGCCTTTTGAAGTATTCAGTTGAAGCCCAAGATCCTACCCATTCTGAAGGAACAGAAGCATAGAATTTTAGGGTTGGAAGAAATATTTTATTCCAAACCACCTGCTCAGTGCAGGAAAATACTACAACATCCAACAGATTGTTGTATAGCCTCTCTCTCTGAAAACATCCAGTGAAGGAGAGCCCACCATTGCACCGTTCCATAGCTGAACAGTTCCCTACAGAGGAAATTCATCCTTAGCCTAAATCTTCCTTCCTTAGTCTAGCCTCAATCTGCTTCCTTGTAATTTCAACCCAATAGTTCTAGGTCTGCCCTGAGGAGCAACAAAGAACAAGTCCCTTCCTCTTGTGTGGTAGGACTTCAGATACTCAATGGCAGCTATCAT
This sequence comes from Hemicordylus capensis, assembly GCF_027244095.1. Taxonomy (NCBI): domain Eukaryota; kingdom Metazoa; phylum Chordata; class Lepidosauria; order Squamata; family Cordylidae; genus Hemicordylus; species Hemicordylus capensis. The sequence goes on from NC_069661.1 coordinate 2,859,548, forward strand.
ATTCCACCCCACTCCCTAATCTTCTCTTCTCCAGGCTAAACATATTCAGTTCCTTTAACCTTTCCTTCAGAGTATTTGGCTTTCAGATCCCTCACCATCTTGGTCACCCTCCTCAGAATCCATTCCACCTTAACATTTTTCTCAAAATGCAGAGCCCAGAGCCTGGACACAGTATTCCAAGTGAGGTCTGACCAACGGAGAATAGAATGGAACAATTACTTCTCATGATATGGATGCTATACCTCTGTTAATGCAGCTTAAAATTGCATTAGCTTCTTTAACAGTTGTGAACAGCACTGGCTCATGTTCAACTTACTGTCCACTAAGACAACTAGGCCCCTTTCACATGCACAGCTGCCAAGCCAGATCTCCCCATTCTGTACGTGTTTATTTGACTTCTATCCCCTAAATGTAAGACTGACTTACTAAATTTGTGTGCCAGCCACTACTGAAATCTCTAGGTGGTTTACAGCATGAAAAACAAACCAAGAATAAAACAGTTAAAACATAAAACCAGATTAAAATATCCATAAACACACCAACTAAATAAAAAGCTTGGCTGAAGAGATGTGTCTTCAGTCATTTCCTAAAAGTCAACAGGGATGGAGCAGCTCTAATCTCAGCTGGAAGTGCATTCCACCGTCCCAGGGCAACCACAGAGAAGGTGCGGCTTTGAATCACCACTCTCAGATGAACCTCCCTGAAGATCTTAATAGGCAGTGGGGTACATGACAAAGGCGGCATTCTCTTAAACACCGTGGGCCCAAGCCATTAAGGGCTTTATAGGTAATAACCAACATTTTATATTTTGCCGGTTAATAATTGCCTCCTTTAAGCAAGGAGGCATCCTGCCTTCCCTCAGAGAAGCATTTATTATCTCAACCAGGCCCTCTCCAACAATCGCCCTGCTTGATAATATAAGCCATGTCGGACAAGGGTCATGAGAACAGGTGGTAGGACGCACAGTTCCAAGCAGCTTGTTCAAGTCCTCAGGAGTAACAAACTGAAACTGATCCAATATAACCACACAAGAGTTAATGGACTCTGCACCAACTATAGAATCCAGGTCAGCTCAAATACAAAACTTTACATTTGTCTCTACTGAACTTAATCTTCTTGATTTTTGATCCTGTCCAGATCAAATTGACTCTTGATTCTCTAACGTGTTAGTTATCCCCACTGCAGCTTCATCTGCAAATCTGACAGGAATCCCTTTTATTTCCTCCTCCAAGTCATTTACGAAAGCATTCAAAAGCACAGGGTCCTAGAGAACCCCACTTGATAGCCATCCAGGATAATCTGGAGCCTTTAATAAGTACTGACTGGGTACGGTGGTTGTTCAACTAGCTGTGAATTCATCTAACAGTAGTTTCATTTAGCCTGCCTTTTACCATCTTGTCAACAAGATGTATCTTAATTTCAGCAAAGCATTGATCGTCTCCTGTAATATCCATGATCTACTGAATGAGTAAGTGTTTAAAAAGGAGATAAGAATAGTCTGGCAAGATTTGTTCTTGGCAAATCCATGCTAGCTCCTGCTAGGGTCATCCCAGCAATGCAGTTAAAGGAGTCCTATTTCGTTTCGACACCAAGATATTAAGGCCCTCCATGTTGCCTGGTACATCAGTTTGTGGACTCCCATTTGGAAGCCATGATGCAATCCAAGAACATTTCATCATAGTCTTTCTGACCTAAAGTCTCCTACTCCAGGATACAAGTGGCATCCAGACCACGTTGGGGTGGAATAATTATGTAGGTCTTTTTCCAGGGGGAATGGGAGTTCCATTGCAAGGTGGATTCCAAGAATCACAGTCTTCAAGGGCATATGATCACTACTAGACTCACTTCTGCTTGGTATTCTCTGATCTTTTGAACTTTTGATTCTGTGGCAGCACCTCCTTTGCGGGCGGTGGGGGGATCGGCTGGGTGGGTGGATTTTGAGATGTACAGAAGAATCTGTAGCCGTGGAATCAAGAGACAGAGACTATCTGCCCTAAGTTACCAGGTGACCACAGTGAGCTCCTCTGACCAACAGACTTGCATCTGAGGTAAGCTGAAACCTTTAAATGTGACAGAAAAGATGTGCCTCAGTGGAGAGAAGGTAACCACCACTGTAGGGACTTTTCACTGAGTGAATAGCCATGATCTATAGCCTGGATTCTGATGCAGCTTGATCTTGCCACAGCAGGAACAGCCAATGGAGTGGATGAGCATGAAGTTGAGATCAAGGGACTGTGTCAATGCATGAGATCATTAGGCTCAACAACTGAGAGACAATGAATGTCCTCCATGAATTTATCTAAACCCTTCTTAAAGCTATCTAGGCTATTGGCTGTCATCACAACTTGTGGCAGAGAATTCCTTAGGTTGATTATACGTTGTGTGAATAAGCACTTCCTTTTGCTGGTCCTACATTTCTTGGCAATCAGTTTCATGGGATGACCTCTGATTCTAATGTTATGTGATGGGGGGGGGGGATTCCAGTACAGACTAAGAGCCTGATTGTAGAGATAAGTTGTATATTTTTGCAAGGTCAGCAATTTCACATTGGAGTTCTTTAAGGACACTTGAGGGGACGATACCTCCTGCTCTATTCCCCATGTTGGGACCCAAAATGGCTGCCGCCATGGGCTGGGAGGAGGAGGCCGGGAGAATGGCAGGAATGGGCTGGGATCTCCTCATCGCCCTCTTCTGACAACGTGGCCCAGGCAGAGCAAAAGTGCTTGTTGGGCTGCCTTGCGGGGTCCGTGGAGCCCGCACACCCCTCTGGGCCTCCCTGTCCCCATGAGGGAGCCTGGGCCGAGAGGTCGTCCTAAGGCAGGGCCACTGCTGCTGTGGTTGCCTTCTGCGGCAGTTCTGCCCCCCACCAGCTGGGACTGTCCTGGTCAATGCTGGGAGCTTGGTGTAGGCAGATTTCTTATCTCTCCTCTCTGCCTTTTTCGCCCTTGCCGCTTTGCTGGACCGAGTTTCGGGTGTGGAAGAGGTCGCCGCCACCCACTCGGCCTGGCACTTCAAGTGTGCTACCGAGTGCTCAGAAAGAGGGAGAAACCTCTCTCTCGCTGCGTGAGGCTGCTGCGGCCATTGGAAAGGCGCACGTGGCCACAGCAGAGGAGCTGAGTAAACGAATAAAGATAAGAACTAAAAGTAAAGATAAGGCTCTCTTTTAAAGCTGTTCCTGTTTCCCTGCTTCTCTCTGGCTAGAAAGGGGCCAGAGTGGAGAAAGGGGAGAGCCGATCAGAGAAAAATCACAGAGCAGTGAAAAAAAGGCGAAGCAAGATAGGGCAAAAAATGGAGACTGAGGGGATTGCCCCTCCCTCCTGACACGTAACAAAGCTCTTGATTGGCCCTGTCTGGAGCAGGAGGCTCGTGACAACCCATGCTCCCTGCAGATACAAGCCTCTTCCGGGGGGGAACAGTTGGTTCTCACACATCATTGCAAATCTCTAGCACCTTCAAGGTCCAGGGGTGGGGGGAGAGAGTCACTGGAAATAGGAAGATGCCTTAATACCAAGTCGGACCATAGGTCTGTCTAGCTCAGTACTGTCTACGACGACTGGCAGCAGCTCTCCGAGGTTTCAGGCAGGACTCTCTCCCAGCCATACCTAGAGATGCTAAGGAGTGAACCTGGATGCTCTTCCACTGACCTAACCTATCTATGGCCCTATTCCCTAAGGGAAATATCTTACAGCGTTCATATGGTTACCCATCCAAATGCAAACCAGTGGGCCCTGGTTAGCAAAGGGAACAATTCATGCTCACAACCACAAGACCAGCTCTCTTCCCTGCCTTGTGCTACTGTTCCCCTCAATCTCAAGGATGGAGGTTTGTGGGGCAAAGCGAGGGCAGGCAATTGCCTCCCTGTTTGAGAAGTTATATGTGTTGCTGCCCTCAGTTTCTGCTTCTGTTTTACTGGCATTTCTAACTCCATTCCTGTCTTGCACTATTTATTCAATCATTCTTTTTATTTATATTTAGTAAATGCATTTATTTCCTGTTCACACTACAGGGGGAACACTGGCTCAGAGAGGGAGACATCATCCTCCAGTATTCCCTCTTATCACAAGTGAGTGAGTGAGTGAGTGAGTGAGTGAGTGAGTGAGTGAGTGTGTGTGTGTGTGAGAGAGAGAGAGAGAGAGAGAGAGAGAGAGAGAGAGAGAGAGAGAGAGAGAGAGAGAGAAGAGGCAGGGTGGAAAAGACACTGAGACACAAGTGGAGCACTGTGACTTCACTGCTCTTAGAGGTGTGACAGAGTGGACCAGGAGGATTAAGGGGACCCTCCCCCTCGAATATTCTGTGGTGGTAGAAGCAGTATAAGGCAGCTGACATTCAACTTGTAGCAGCAGCAACAGCAACAGTAGTAGTATAAGGCAGCTGACATTCAACTTCTAATTGGCCCTGTCTCGGTAGTGAGTGCAAAGAGCAACTCATGAACTCCTCTACTGTAGAATTTTGAACTTCCCAAAATCAAGCAAAACAAGGACTACTATTTCTGTTATTTCTGAAGGAAATCCTACTAAACAATAATTCCACTACGTCACTTACTTATTTCCCATTTTAAAAGGTCAGGATTGATAACAAGAAAACATTAATAATAAATACATATGCTACTTACCTTTGGATTAGCATCTTTAATCATAGCAATAAATATAGCTTCCTGAAGAAAAACAGAACAAAAATATTCAGTTAGCTAGAGGACACTGTCTACAGATTTAAGAATCATCACACCCACTGACTGGATCTTGGTGAGATAAGAGCTTCCCCATCTCTAGCAACTTCTAGAAAGGCACTGAAGGCATATTTGTTCACCCAGGCTTTTAATTAGATTTATAGTTTTAATACTTTCGATGTTGGGTTTTAAATAATTTTAAGATTAATGATTTTAATGTTTATATTATTTTAATTGTTTAATTGATTTAATTTTTTATGATTTTAATTGTAAACTGCCCAGAGACATAAGATTTGGGCGGTACAGAACTATGTTAAATAATAAATAAATAAAACAATAAATTTGGCTTAGCATAGTAATCTCTTCCACTTCTGAGTCTCACTTGGTTAAAAACTTGTTCTCCCTCCCTCTCTGTATAGACACGTACCCACCAAGTGATGTCCTGGCCCATGAAGGCTGGCTATAGCCATTCAGGTGCCACTGGCTAGTATTTACCGTGGCACTAGCACAAGTGGTTTTCCTCATTGCCTCTCTGCTCCCTACAGTTTCAAGCCTCCTCAAAAGCCAAGGGACTTTCTGCAACTATATGGACTGTGGCAAGGGGTGGCTGTAGGGGAAGAGGGAGAGCCCAGAAACCAGGCCTAGTGGCCTACAGTTCCATGTAGTGCAGAGGGTCCCAAAAACCTCGTGAACATCTTTTTAGGTGGCTTAGAGGGCTGCTAACTGAGCAAAGAGGCATCTTTTTAATGTGGTGATTCTCTTTATTTAGCGGGGGAGAGCAACTGGCCCTATCAGACCTCAGCACAGCATCCCTCCAGTGGCTGTTGCTGGTGTCTGTCTTACATTTCTTTTTAGATTGGGAGTCCTTTGGGGACAGGGAGCCTGCCTTCTTTATTTTTATTTCTCTATGTAAACTGCTTTGGGAACTTTTGCTGAAAAGCGGTATATAAATATTTGAAGTAGTAGTAGCAGAGATAGTTTCCTGCAAAGAGAGGAAGATAATGAAGAAAGTGGAGGATTGAATTATATGGTTCTGAAATAACCACAGAAGATTTCCAGGATCTATGTAGATGAGCAACCATCTGCTGAACACACACTAATGTAGATAATGTCATCTATCACTACTTCTGTCATTATGATCTTCCAGTTCTGAAGAGAACACTGCAATATGGTATTCTAGTCTTGGTACCAACTAAAATGTATTTAGCTAAAACTATTTATTTATTTATTATTATTATTATTATTATTATTATTATTGCATTTTATATCCTGCTCTTCCTCCAAGGAGACCAAAGCAGCGAACTACATAAGTTTCTCCTCACAACCCTGTGAAGTAGGTCAGGCTGAGAGAGAAGTGACTGGGCCAGAGTCACCCAGCTAGTATCATGGCTGAAGGGGGATTTGAACTCGGGTCTCCCCGGTGCTAGTCCAGCACTCTAACCACTACACCACGCTGGCTCTCAAACTATACCTTGCAACACTAATCTGAATAATGCAAAAAAGCAAAGTACAATTGGAACCCAGCAGAAAACAAAGTGGAGAGAAGCAGCTCCAAAAAAAGACCAAAAAGGAATTTTCAGCCGTTAGTCTTCATCGTTTACTAACCTCATCTTTAATATCCTTGAATTCAGGTGCCATAGTAATGCACAGCTGGTTACTTTGTACCCACATCGGAAAGCAGGTATAAAATTTCACCATGGAATCTGCAGATTTGCAACTCATTTCTAAATATGCCTTTTGAACAAAAGAAAAAAAAATCTACATCAGCAGTCTGAAGCCAGACTGTTACCCTCAAGTTAACTGCAATACGCTGATCTCATCAGTGTTTTTTCAAGAACATTAACCAATGCCAATAAACGAATATACAAAGAAATGATTCGTCTTTTCTTTTCTTTTTACCGGAATGCCTAGCGAGTTGTTCAAATACCTTCTTATGTGAAGACACAATTAAAATATCTTTCTGTCCTCCAAAAGGCTTGGTTAAGTTGGAAATCTCATCAAGAGTTAACCCTGCCTCAGGCAGGTTAGAAATAACCACAACACATATTTCTTCTGTTTCCTAGAAAAGCAAAGAGAGCAAAGCAGAATCTTAAGTGAGGAGGTTTGAGTAACATCAGAATGTTTGTCATCATGCTACCTTCTCCATTTTGAAGGCCTCAATATTACTGTGCCATGCTGAACCCAAGAAAGGACAATTTGCTGGAAGATGTTTTGCTCTCCCTTTGACAACAGCACAATTTAAAGTGGTGGGGAAGAGAGAACACTCCTTGGTTTCAGACCTGGTTTTGTTATGGAAACTACTTTGGTTACTGTAATGGGTCATCTACGTTAGCCAGGACAACGACAGGGGTGTGTGACCCTGTTGTTCTCCTGATCCTCTCAGTGGCTTTCAGTAGCATTAACCATGGTATCCTTCTGTACAGATTGTCCAGGCTGGAGACTGGGGGCGCTGTACTTCAGTGATTCTGCTCCTACCTGGATAACCAACTCCAAAAAGTGGTGCTGGGGAACTACTGATCAACCCTATGGCACTTTTGCCAAGGGGTCCCACAAGGTTCTCTCTTGGACTCCATGCTTTTTTAACACGTATGTGAAACTCCTAAAAGTGGCAAGTCATCACATTAGTATGCCAATGACACATAGCTCTGCTTCTCTTCATCAGCGAGGTGAAGGAGTGCAACTGCTGAACAAGTGCTTGGAACAGACAGTGGACTGGATGAGGGCTAGTAAACTGAAACTCAATCCAAACAAGATAAAGGTTACAATGGCTGGTGATTCTTCTGACTGGGAAAGTAGTGTTCCACTACTTGGGCTTGATACTTTGAATGGGCCTGCACTCCCCCTGAAGGATCAGCTTTATAGCTTAGGATTGCTGCAGATCCAGCATTGCCACTGGAGGCTCAAGTGGTATTCATTACGGGGAGGTAGCCATGGCTTACAGTGTGCCAGCCACAACCCCTTCTGGAGAAAGAGAGCCTGGCCACTGTTACCCATGTGCTTAAAATTAGGACACTGAGGCATCATACATGGAGCTACCTTGGAAGCTTCATCTGATATAAAATTATGTGGCTAGGTTACTAATTGGATCAAGTTATACAGAATATATATCTGTTCTTAAACAGCTTGATTGATTGATTGATTGATTAAGTGCCATCAAGTCAGTGACATCAATTTCCAGACCCAACATAACTCAAAGTGATGAGGCTTACCTATAAAGCCCTAAGCAGCTTGGTACCTGGACACTTCAAAAAAAGCCACCACCTCCTACTCTCTGGGTCAACCCCCTCCATCTGAAGTTCAGTAGGTGGTGACGAGAGAGGGGGCCTTCTTGGTTGCTGCACTTTGTAGAAGGCCCTTCAAAGTGAAGCTCACTGAGTGCTGTGATGCCATGTCAGCACCAGGCAAAGAGGTTGCCATTTGCCCAGACCTTCCACTGGGTGATGGTTTTAATTGTTTTTTGTACTGCTGTACTTTTAATGGACTTATATAATTTATTAATGCTGTGTTTTTATATTTGTATTTTTCCTGTGTTTTATTCTATTTATTGCTTTTTAATTTTTATTACATATCAGTCCAATAGGTCTTCTGAATGGCAGTTTGGAATTTTAGGGGCGGGGGGGGGGAGGATAAGTTGTTCTGGTAAAAACTAATCTGCCTACTTTCCTTTCCCTATAATATTAATTGATCATTACCATCCTCACAAGTTAGCCCACTTGCACTTCATATGTTTATGTGTCTGCCATCTTGAATCGGGGAGGATGACATGATCACAAACTATGCCGTTGAGGTGTCCCTACAGCTGTACCTAATTTGGCTCATACTTGGGGACAGGGGAGAAAAGAAACACACACAGACACACACTTTTCTTAAGGAAAGAAGGCTAAAAACACCACAATAATATAATCTAGATGCTGTTAAATATAACCCAACAGGCCTATGTGAATATCAGCTTTCCATCACAGCAAGCTTCAGACATTGTGAAAAAAATATTTTGGATAAAATTATCTAGCAACTAAAGAAGTAAAGGCAAGAAATTGGGGCAGCGGCAAGAGTATTTTGAAAAACATTTTTTTTAATTACCGTGCTTGATTCTCCTGCTTTTGCACCCTTTACAGCCTCTATTGGATCTAATTTATAAAGAAGGAGACAAAAACAAGAGGCATGTCACCAATACAAAGTTATCTGGCGAGTCAAATAATTAAGAGCCCAAATTCTAGGAATTCGGAAATGTCAATCAATCATTTTATTCAGGAAAATCCCATGCATTTAAAAATTAAAAGTATATTTTTTCATTGAGGTTAAAGTTGTATCTCTCTAAATATACCTGGCACATGGGCAGGTGTTTCTTTTGCCTTGGATTCGACAGGTTTCTTGGGCTCCGTGGTCTTCTTGCTCTCTTGAGCTTTTTGGGGCTCCTCAGACTTCTTGTGTTCTGCAGTTGCCTTTGTTACCCCAGTCTTCTTGAGATCTGTAGATTTCTTCTGTTCTGCAGCTGCCTTTGCTGCTCCAACTTTCTTGAGATTTGCTGGCTTCTTTTGTTCTACAGCTGCCTTTGTTGCCCCAACCTTCTTGAGATCTGCTAGCTTCTTTTGATCTACAACTTTCATTGTCCCAGGTTTCTTTTTTGGATCCACAACAACTGACTTTATCGCCCCACCCTTTTGAGGTTCTCCAGGGTCCTTAACGTTGGTTTTTGCTGTATTCAGGCAAAACATCCATTTATATTATTAAAGAAGCTTGCTAATAAAATACTATTGAACTGCTTGACTAGTACACTTATGAGATTACTGCCAGAGGTTAATAAACCCACAATTCAGCTTAGTTCTGGGAATAAAAATGATTTGCAAAACCACCAAACGACATTAAAAATCAATAGCTTGGATCATCTGCAAAGAATGCATAAACACAATATCCCAGAAATTAAATCAGTATTTCTTATACCTAGGAACATAAGAAGCTGCATTATACTGAGAGACCCACATTTCTCCATCTAGCTTCGTATCATCTACACCAACAGGCAGCAGCTTCTCCAAGCTTTCAGGCAGGAGTCTTTCCTAGTCCTATCTGGGAGACACTGCCAGAGACTGAACCTGGCAAGTAAAGCATTCAAAAGCAGCTGTTCTACCATGGCCCCATCCCAAAGATGGCATAAACAGGTCCACCATCCAGGAAATGACCATCCAAGACCTGCTTAGCTTCAGCAAGGTGACTGTATCATATGCCCTGAGACCATGCTCTGGGACCTACTTTCAGCTCTCTTGTAATTAACACTATAAAAAGGTAAGGTTTCCAATATCCCAAACTGAGAAGTGCAGATGTGTGAATCCATTTGGGTACAAATCGATTTGTACCCAAATCTAGCTGATTCGGGTGATTTGGAGACAGAACAATCACCCCTGTGGTGCACTGGCTAGATTTGGGTCCAAACAGAATTGCGCCTGATTTGATTCAAATCGCTTCGAGATTCAAATTCCTCCTATTATTTTCCCCAGATCCCAAGCTTTCATTTAAAAAAAAAGCTAAGCTCTAGCCCTTGTAGAAGTGGAGTTATGGAGCAAAATATGTGGTCCTTATTTTTCAAGTGTTTGGATTCTCTGGTGTATAACAACTTTCTGTCAATGAATCCCTATGAGGATTCATTACACACTTTCATTACTTCTATTCATTTTGACTGTCTTTGGACAGTGCCAACTGTCCAAAGACACCTGCCATATGCCAACTACAACACCCGCAAAGCAGTGGAGTACTACTCAGTTTATGTTCTAGGATTTTATTTTTTTAAGTGTTTAGACTCTTTGGTGTCTAATAACATTTCCTGATAATGAATCTCTATGAGGATTCATTACATGCCAAAGAATCTAAACACCACAAAAATTCCTAAAATATAAACTGAGTACTCAGTGGCTTGTGGGGTGGGGGGTAGTTGTTACATGGGATGCTACTAATTCCCCATCCCCACCCACAAAGCAGTGAGGTCAAAATGAATAGAAGAAATGAAGGTGTGCAATGAGGACACAAAAAAATCTAAATACTTTAAAATAGCCTATAAAATAAAATGTGTAACCCAGTGTGTGGGGTGGGGTGGCGAGCGGGTATAGTTGACACATGGCAGTTGACAGTGGGCACTGTCCAATGACCGACAAAATGAACAGAGGAAGTGAAGGTGTGCAATGTATCCTCACAGAGATACATTATGAGGAAAAGTTATTATACACCAAAGAATACACTTGGGGAAAAATAGCAACAGCACATTTTGCTCCATAACCCCACCTACAAAGGCTAGAGCTTAGCTTTAAAAAAATTGAAGCTGGGGATCCATGTTAGGGTTAGGATAGGAGTCCCCAAACTTTTTTTTCTTAAAAAAAAAAGCCCCACTGCCTTGAAATCTGGGTGGTAGGTGGCACCCATGGGGACCTACCCACCACCCAAATTTGGTGCCCCAGGACCTTTATAAGTAGTCCGAATCAATCCAGATCCAAATTGAACCCACATCGAATCTGGAGTGATTGTGGGGGGGGAGAATGACGACAGATTCAGACACAAAACCAATCAGGGGTGATTCAATTCAGGCACAGATCAAATCAAAAAAATCAATTCATGCACATCCCTACTGAAAGGTGCAAGAGAACTCTCCAGTGTTCCCTCTAAGGCATGTGCACACACGTGTTTTGATGTCCGCTCAATTTTAGATCCCGCTCAGGAAGGCCCCATTCGAAATGCACGTGTGCACACACTACCTTGATACTGCCTCGCAGAACAAAGCTAATTCTGCGCAGATGAAAAAAAGTAGTGAACACTGCAACCCTCTTCTGTCATCAAGGACTGAAAATACAAAAATGACACTGGGAGATAAACCAGTCTTGTGGTAGCAAGCATCAATTGTCCCTTTTGCTACACAGAGTTAATCTTGGTTGGCATTTGGATGGGTGACTACATGCAAGTGCTGCTTGCTTTAACATAGTCTGCTTAGAGGATGGGACTATAGCTCAGTGATAGAGCATCTGCTTGGTTTGATCCCCGGCATCTCCAGGTAGGGCTAAGAATGACTACAGCTTGAAACCTTGGAGAGCCCCTACCAGTGTTGACAATATTGCGCCTTTGGAAGGGGTGGCATAGGCTCTTCATGTGTTAGGGTTAAGTCCACGGAGGCCACAGCCTTAGTCAGTAGGAGAGGGAAATCTTCCCTATGGAATAGTTTATGTGTCTGAATAATTGAGGAGCTCATTACCACGTGCCCAAAGCTTCAAAGCATGCTAAAGAGAAAGGCCGCATTGGGGGATGGCCACTTTCTACTGTGTCTCATGTTCCCCATTTTTGCAATCTGCAGAGAAAGAGGATGGGATGACAAGGAGGGCACTTCGTGGGTACCGGTAAGTCTCCACAGACTGTGTGATGAATAAGTACTTGCACAAGCAAGTATAGTCCCAGAGGCACCATGAACCAGGCTACCCGGTTGTTCCCCGACAAAGATAACACATGACAGGGGAGTGATACCCGCGGTCTGGGTTGAAAGGCAGCCCCTGGAATTCCTGAGTGGCTCTGTTCAATTTTTTGTACAAATTAGTAAGGGAAGGTGAGCCCAGCCCCTTCCCCTTGAGTGCTAGAGTGCACTCTATGGCATTACTCATGAGAAGAACCACCTTGGGTACACTAGGATGATGATTAAAATGCAGAATTGTTAGTAATGTGAGACAACGCCCCCTTCTCTCAAGGACCACTCTCTCATGAGAGTGGCAGGCCACAGAGACACGCATGCGGGCCAGAGGGCTTTCACCACCCAGTCCCCTTGCTGGATCCAAACAAGTCCCGGGGAAGGGTACCACACCAACAGCTTTCCAGGTCAAGGAGACTGGCAGACAGCAGGAGTGCAAATGCTCACTGCCAGTCTAGTCATCCCTTGGCACATGTGCATGCCGAATTTTGCCCAGTACAACCACCCAACTTCCCAGGGATCGCTGAAAACAGGCGCTCCATGACGGTCAATTTGCATATGCCGCAACACTGGTCCCATCCCAGGAATTTTGAATGTGTACTAGGAGCCATCCTCAATTTTGTCCGACTGAGCCCACAGGGAGAAAGCAGGACAAACAGAGAAAGCAGGACAAATGGGGCAGCACGGACTCCTTGGGAGTCTGCAGGAGTTAAATGCAGAGGGGAGGGTAAGGAATATGAGTACTTTTAAAAAAATTATACAGAGGGGTCCACATCAGCAGGGCCCCCTATAGTTGAATGCTCAAGCTCATGAGGGCACAGTCCTACGGAGATCCAAAGCTTATGAAGCCTCTGGTCCTTCCCAGTCGACTGGCCCTCTCATGAGAGCTAAACCCTGACCGGCAAGCCAATATGAAGGCAGGAGTGTGTTGTGGGTTCCTGGACTGCTTTGACCAGGTCTGCCTGTCACAACAGCCTCCTTTGCCAAAGTGGACCACAACCCAGGATCCTTTGTCCACCCTCATATATATATGTATTCCCTCCTAGGAAATCATCATTGGTCCCTTTCTAGAGTAACTGAATAACAGTTCTCCTCCCCACCCCACCTTTCCTTAACAGTAATCGTGCTTGCGCAAGACTGTTTTGGCCACACGGCTCTTGCGAGGGCAGAGGGACTAGTGCTGTGAGGAAAAAGGTTGAGCGGGTGGTGGCCTCTCAGCTCCAGGCAGTTTTGGATGATGCAGATTATCTAGACCCATTTCAAACTAGCTTTCATGTGGGCTATGGGGTTGAGACTGCCTTGGTCGGCCTGATGGACGATCTCCAACTGGCTATCGACAGAGGGAATATGACTCTGCCGATCCTTTTGGATCTTTCTCTGGCTTTCAATACCATCAACCATGGTATCCTTCTGAGCTGCCTGAGGGAGGAGGGATTGAATGGTACTGTTTAACAGTGGTTCTGTTCCTACGCCTCTGGCAGATTCCAGATGATGTCGCTTGGAGACTATTGTTCTGCTAAGCGAGAGCAGAAGTGTGGAGTTCCACAAGGCTCCATACTGTCTTCCAATGCTTTTTAACATCTACATGAAACCATTGGGATAGATCATCAGGAGGCGTGGTGCTGGGTGTTATCAATATGCTGATGACACCCAGATCTACTTCTCCATGCCAACCTCATCAGGAAATCGCACATATTCCCTAAATGCCGGACTGGATGAGGGATAACTAACTGAAGTTGAATCCAAATAAGACAGCGGTACTGACTGCCGGGGGGGGGGGCACACCAGTATCTGAAAGATGGTTTAGATCTGCCTGTTCTGGATGGGGTTACACTCTCCCTTAAAGATCAGGTATGTAGTTTGGGAGTGCTCCAGGACCCCAAGCTCTCCCTGGTTTCTCAGGTTGAGGTGGTGGCCAGGAGTGCTTTTTATCAGCTATGGCTGATACGTCAGCTCCGTCCATTTCTAGAGGTACATATGCTGGTAACCTCCAGGCTTGACTACTGTAAAGTGCTCGACATGAGGCTGCCTTTGTACATAGTCTGACAACTGCAACTGGTACAGAATACAGCGGCCAGATTAGTCTCTGGGACAATACGAAGGGACCACATAACACCAGTTTTGAAAGAACTGCACTGGCTGACGATATGTTTCTGAGTGAGATACAAAGTGCTGCTTCTTACCTATAAAGCCCAACAGCTTAGGTCCAGGCTATTTAAGAGAGTGCCTCCTTTGTCATAAACCCTGCCGCCTGTTATGACCTTCTGGAGAGGTCCGGTTACGGATGCCATCAGCTTGTTCGGTGGCGACCCATGACTGGGCTTTCTCTGTGGATGCGCCCTGAGGCTTTGGAATGTGCTCCCTGCTGAAATAAGAGCCTCCCCATCTCTGACAGATTTTAAAAAGTCTTTAAAGACACATCTGTTCACCCAGGCTTTTAATTAAATAATTTTTAATAGTTTTAATACTGTTTTAAAATATTATTTTAACAATTTTAAATTGTTGTAATGTTTTAGCTTTTTTGTTGTTCTTTTGTTTTTAACTAAGGTTTTACTTCTTCAGTTTTTACTTGGCTGTAAACCGCCCAGAGACGTAAAGTTTTGGGTGGTATAAAAATATGTTAAATAAGTAGTAAGTAAGAGCATCTCCTCCTCTGTTTGTTTTCAGGAAGAACCTCAAGACTTTGCTCTTTTTGCAGGCTTTTAATTAGAATTAATTTTAATATCTATTTTATTCTATTGTTTTTATTATGTATTTTAATTTATAACTTTTAAATATTTTAAATTTTGTACACCACCTAGAGATGTACATATCAGGCAGTATAGAAATATGACAGACAGACGCACTCTCCCTGCTGAAGGCGGGTGGTCTGTGCTGAAAAGGCATGATTGCCCTCAGCACACCCCCTTGAAGATCATAGCAGTCTGGCAACGTGAGCACTACTTAGCATGCTGGGATGCAACCTCAGTGGACCAGGTGGAGGGAGGGGCCCCTCTGCTCTGAAACCAGAGGTTGCCCGGCCCTGATTGAAATATGGTCTGCATGACAATTCCTGGACTCAGGACTTAATTTCAGGTTCGTCAACCTACGGTTTGGTGTTATGTGAGAAGGCAGCCCATAGATTCCTCCACTATTAGGCTACCCAAATCAGAATCACAAGTGAAAAAGCACGCATGGGCATGTGTGCATAAGAACAATATCAATATACAGAGAAAAAACTAACTAGAACTCACAGGTGGAGGTTACTGGTGAAACAGGTTTTGCTGTTTTTGCAGTAGAGTTGGTTTGATCTTTCCTAAAAAAAACACCACACCAAATTATGAACTAAAACCACTGATCACAACACATTAAAATAAAACCAGAGATTGACCAAATTAGGTACTCATATACATACTTTGTATTCAGAGTTTTGACATTTTGTTCAGTATTCTTCACATTTCCTTTGTTCTGAAATATAAAGAAAAATATTAACTGCCCTCCACCCAACAATATATTAGCTTCTATTATGAATATTATGCCCTTCTAAACCTATGACAATCCGACCCCCACCTCCCACTCTGGTTATTTAAACACCTCTCCCATTTATTAAGCAGGAAAATTTTCAATTGTCCTTTAATTTTTAAGTTGTCCTTTAATAGTGGGGCTTGCAGCCCCACCATTGACTGAGATCCAGTTAACGGGGCTAGAGAAAGGGCCTTTTTGGTTGTCACTCCTCTGCTTTGGAATGTCCTCTCCCTTCCCGCCCTCC
This sequence comes from Hemicordylus capensis, assembly GCF_027244095.1. Lineage (NCBI taxonomy): Eukaryota > Metazoa > Chordata > Lepidosauria > Squamata > Cordylidae > Hemicordylus > Hemicordylus capensis. Next base: position 2,875,394 of record NC_069661.1, read on the forward strand.
CCACCTGCAATAAGCTGTGCCACGCTCCCTCTCTCTGGGGAAAGGCTTTTTTTAAAAAATTCTTTGTCTGTTCCATTAAGTTTTAATCTGTGAATCTGATTATCTGGGGCTAGTTTTTAGCTGAATTTTATTAATTTTGTATTGTTTTATCTGTTTCATTGTCTTCTTTGTGAGCTGCCCTGAGCAGCACTGTACTGAAGGAATGGCTATAATCACTGTAAATTAAGAAAGCTAGTGCGGTGTAGTGATTAGAGTGCTGGACAAGGACCGGGGAGACACGAGTTCAAATCCCCATTCAGCCATAAGACTTGCTGGGTGACTCTGGGCCAGTCACTTCTCTCTCAGCCTAACCTACTTCAAAGGGTTGTTGTGAAAGAGAAACTCAAGTATGTAGTACACCGCTCTGAGCTCCTTGGAGGAAGAGCGGGGTATAAATGTAAAAATAAACAAACTAAATAACTAAATATTTGCAAACTGAAGTAGGTCCATTACTATTTGTTTTGCAGTTGTCCAAAGCCTGCAATGAGAGGCTGTGGAGACTTTCTGATATTTCTTTAAGGAAGAGGAAAAGAAAAACAACATTTAGGAGAAAGAAACACACGCGCACACACGCATGCGCTCTCTCTCTCCTTTTTGCTTGAAGACAGCTGGTGTTGGTGCAAGCTCCAAGCAGGTGCATGTCTTTAAAACAGGTAGAATGGAAAACTGGGAAGGATGTCTAGGCTCTTAAAGCCTTGCTACTTTAATTAAGTCCTACCTCTAGAGCACTGCTTCAACCGCCAGTCCACAGAACTGTGCCAGTCCTCAAAGAGTTGAGTGCTGGTTTGTGCCCCTAAGGCCCCTTGGCCAGTCCCCCTTGCCCTCCTCACTCTCTCTCTCCTACTTGTCCTCCTGTTCGCTGGCCAGGTGAGCTAAGCAGCCTTCTGCCAAGCAGCTGCTGCGGTGCCTGCGCTTGCATATTCCATGGCACAGGGCACATGATGTGTTTTGTCTCTCTCTCTCTCTCTCTCTCTCTCTCTCTCACCCTCACCCAAAGAGAGAGTGCAAGAGGATGGGTGGCAGCAGTTAGGGATGTGCGAAACGGACTGGGATCAAACCCACCCCCACGCCAGTTAGCAATTAAAAAAAAATAATAATAATAATTTTGTACCTCCAGCCCTCGGTCAGCACTGCTGTGGCCCGATCTAGTGCCTGGACCATGCCAGGCCTTACAGAGGCCATTTGTTCATGCACGGTGGCAGGCAAAATGACTGCCGCACTGGCTTACGGAGGCCTGAACGGGCCAAAAATGGCACCAGATCAGGCCACGGCAGTGATTACCAAGCAGGGGGAGGGGGAATGGTCACGGACCCTGCCCCGGGCGGCCTTTATTTATTTATTTAGTTAGTGCATTTTTATACCGCCCTAACCCAAGGTCTCAGGGCGGTTCACAACAAATAAAAACAAAACATTAAAATCAATTAAATATTAAAAACAGCTTAAAACAAATCAATAAATAATCCAAAATTTAAAAAACTACAAAGTTAAAAAGTTAAAGAAGCCCCCTGAACGGGCTAGAGGTAAAAATTTATTTTTATTTTTTAAAAAATTAACACAATTGTGAAGCCCCCCAGACCGAAGGTTGAAGGGGGGACAGACCAAATTGGTCCAGTAAGGTTCCGAGTGCAGTTTGCACTTGAACTGAATCGGGCCAGCCAGTTCCGTGCACCACCTCAGTGGCAGTAGCACACACTGGCCTTACTCGCTGTTTGCAGCCTCACCCTCGGCTCGTGCTTGCGTGCTGCTCCCTCCCTCTCTCTCTGCATGCACAGCAACGCACACTGGCTGAGTGGCTCACCTCGCTCGCGGGTGTACCTAGTGCTGCTGCTCTGCTCCCTCTCTCTTCCTCTGAGTGTTCTCCACCCGCCAAAAACAAACACAGAAGAACAATGCTCAGCCGCCTGCCCATGGCACCACCTCTGCTACAGGCAGCTGAGCCTGAAGTGGGGGGAAACACTGCCACCGTGGCTGTAAGCAAGCCGGCTCGCTGGGTCTGGGTGCATAGCCAATCAGAGCAAGCCTGGGAAACAGAGCTAGAGATGTTGCCTCCTTGTCATTTTGCTACTTCTCCCTGGCTTTCTCTTGACTTCAGCCCCTTCCCTCTCCTTTCCCTTTCTCCCCCCTCAATTCTCTCTCTCTCTCTCTCTCCCCTCAAGCCTCCTTTCCCTTTCTTCCCCTCCTCCATTTTCTCTCTCTCTCCCCCCTTTCCCTTCTGATCAAAGTGTAATCTTATCCAAAATTATGAGAAAAACTTCTAATTTTTTTTCTTACAAGTGCTTCATGTTAAGTGTGATGATTTGGCAGAGGTGGAAAGGAAGGGCAATGCATTTCATTGTTATGTATTTTGTACAGATTGTATATTGTATTTTTAATTAGAATTTTTAAATTCAATTTATTTTAATTTAAACTAATCTTGGCCTGCCAGAACTTCAAAAGTTAAATTTTGATTAAATTCATTTTAATTAATTTCACTTTAATTTGATTTAATTAATTGATTGATATTAAGTGTTACTTTAATAATCAGCACCCTAAAAAGTGACCTCGGCCCGCATGAGCCAAGTCATGGCCAGTTTTGGCCCACCAGGTCATTTGTGTTGTGCACACCTGTAGTATAGTACTAATAGATAAACCTGAAACCCCTTTACTAACTGCTGGTCCGGGAAACTGCATGCACAGAATGTAGCAGTCCTTGAAACTCCACATGAAGAATTTAGCTGTCCTTGACTCCAAAAAGGTTGAGAAACACTGCTCTAGAGCACATGGGGGGGGGGGTTTCCTGGATACCCTCATCCACCAACACAGAAAGGATAAGCGTTACTATCATTGAAATCATTATAATGGCTTTTCCTTGACTTCTCTCAGTGCAAGATTTTCCTTCAGTTAGGTCATAACAGTGCACCTAACATCTAAGCTATACTGGTTATTAAATCAACTACCCTGGCTACAGTTCCCCACTGTGAAGATAATGCACCCTGCTGGAAAAACAACAAAAACCCCTAATCTAACAAGTGCTAAGAGATTAAGGCACCTTAAAATAAGAACCAAACACCTTAAAAGTGCCCCAATATGGCCCCCGCTTACCTGGTTGAAGGTAGTTTTGGGCTTTTCCGCTACACTTATATTCACACGCTTGAAATTAATCCAAACTGGAACTGTGCTGCCATATTTAACTGCTGCTGTTACTGCTTCCTTATAGTTCATTTCTAGGAAGGCCTAACAAGAGAGAGTTAGTTTTAAACATGTTCTATGCCTGACAATCCTGCTTTAAGTGAAGAACTACTAGGTAACTGCCAACTGAGAGCTAAGACGACAAAAATTGCAGGAAGGTGACAGATACATTTATTCGCTTTTATTTATTTATTTATTCATTCAATGCTGTAAGGAAACTAAATCATATCTAAAGACTGCCTGCTCCCATAAGATTCTACCTGCCTCTCAAGATCTTTTACATGCCAACACTATCTGAAGTTTGGCTGATAAGCATACAGAACAGGATCTTTTCCATAGGCCTGCCCAACCTTTGGAACACTGTCCCCTGGGAAGTTCAGTTAGCCCCATCCCTCCAACACTGGTATAGATTTGTCCCTATCATATAGTGGAAGGGTTCCCTTGGATTATATGCTTCTGTACTATTACTGTTCTCTTAGTACATTTTATATATATTTTAAACTATTGTGAACCCCTTAAGAGTTTTATTGCAGAAAAACAGTATATAAACAAACTGCTAGACCTAAACTAGCGGTAGACTCAAATTTTAGAGTTTGAAGGAAACTCGAGGGTCTACTATTCCAAACCCCTGCTCAGTGCTGGAAACTGCAATAGCTTTCCTGATAAGATGCCTGTACAGCCTCTGTTTGAGAACTTCTACAAAGGACAGCCTACCACTGCAAAAGGCACACTATTCCACTGTCAAGCAGCTCTTACAGTTAGGCAATTCTTCCTAATGTCTATCCTAAACCTGCTTCCTTGTCTTTTCAACTCATTTCTGCCCTCAGAAGCAAGATAATCCAAACCTGCTTCTCTTCCAATGTGGCAGCCACTCTGAAGATGGGTCTTCTCTTTGTTTTCTCTTCTCTAGGCTAAACATCCATCTCCTTCAACTATTCCTTGGAAGACCCAGTTCCCAGACCATCATAAAGTTTCTGAATTATGTTCTTCTTAGCAGAAATGCTGGGGGTTCCAAATACCTAAATCCCCCTCAAAACTACTACTACTACTACTACGGATATTTATACACCGCTCTTCAACCAAAGTTCTCAAAGCGGTTTACATAGAGAAATAATACATAAATAAGATAGTCTCCGGTCCCCAAAGGACTCACAAACAACTATACCCAGTCTACTGAGAAGTCATGGCGATAATCAGAGAGGCTGTTCTCACACGTACCCTAACCCAGTCCAGCTTGAGTTAGGCTGCACATGACAACCTCTGAGATTGGGCTCGATGCCAGCAGGGCAGCACTGCCTAGCCCAGCTTTTCGACCCAGCTCTTAGTGAGCCCTTAACCCAGGCTCCAGGATCGTGTGTTCACTGAGGCTACATTCAGCCCGAGCAAAAACAGAGATTAGCACGGGTCTCTGGGGAAATCCTCTAATGCACTGCACACAGTGCATTGTGGGATATCCAGAGACTGGGACGTGTTGTCCTCGCCTCCCAAACTCTGTGCTGCACCACGCAATGCAGCTCATCTGGGAGCAAGGTGCGCGCTCCCAGCAACAGTCAAGCACTCATGGGGGGGAGGGGTTGAACCAGGCCCCCACCCCTATGTGAATGGCCCCATTATCTCTCAAAGGACTGGCAGTAAGATTTGATGACTCCCTGAGGTAAACAGAACATTCAAGAATTGACTGGCAAGGAGAAAGACCTAAGTTTTCCAGTGTACGGGACCCTTGTATATCTGAAGATTTACAAAGGGCCAGTTCCTGAAGAGGTTTATCTTGAAATCCATTTCCCTGGATGGCATATGAAAGCCATCCCTGACAGAAGGAAGCAAAAAGGCAAATGTAAGGGGAAACTGCCAACATTTTCTATTTCGGACAAAAGGAAGGAAGTCTAGTATATAGTTGAATGGTTCTCAGAGAGGGTAGGCTGCCTTAAGGAGGCTATTATTAGACCTTACTTAAAGAAACCAGTACTGGATCCCTCAGAGTTAGCCAATTCTAAACCTGTCTCCAATCTTACATGGTTGGGCAAGGTGACTGAGAGGGTGGTGGCCTCTCATCTCCAGGCAGTCTTGGAGAAAACGGATTATCTAGACCCATTTCAAACTGGCTTTCAGACAGGCTATGGGGTGGAGACTGCCTTGATCAGCCTGATGGATGATCTCCAACTGGGAACTGACTAGTCATGTGCACGGACCGGTTCGGAGGCCATTCTAAAGGCCTCCAGACCGGTCCGGACACGGGGTGGTTTTGGTTCGGGAGGATGGGGTGGGGGGTTCCAACAAGAAATGGGGGGGGCGTTACTCACCCCGGAGACAACCACACCGTAATTCACTGAGCAATCGGGCGGCAGGATATCTCCCTGCCGCCCGCTTCATTCCCCGCTCGGCGGCTCCGTCCTCATGTACTCTAAAGAATCCTCCTCCTTAAGCATTTAGACCCTTCAAAGCCCCGCTGGCGCTCGGCTGGCGGGCGCTCGGCTGGCGGCCGCCCCAAGAGGACCCCTGCTGCCCCCAAAAGGACCCCTGCCGCCCCCATCCTTAAGAAATAACCTCCCATTGCAAGGGGACGGCAGGAGAGCTGCCTGCCGTCCCCTTCCGCTTTGCCGGTCTGGCTGCAAAGGGCTTCTAAGAAGCCTTTCGCGCACGCGCGCAAAGGGCTTCTTAGAAGCCCTTTGCAGCCAGACCGGCAAAGCGGAAGGGGACGGCAGGCAGCTCTCCTGCCGTCCCCTTGAAATGGGAGGTTATTTCTTAAGGATGGGGGCGGCAGGGGTCCTCTTGGGGGCAGCAGGGGTCCTCTTGGGGCGGCCGCCAGCCGAGCGCCCGCCAGCCGAGCGCCAGCGGGGCTTTGAAGGGTCTAAATGCTTAAGGAGGAGGATTCTTTAGAGTACATGAGGACGGAGCCGCCGAGCGGGGAATGAAGCGGGCGGCAGGGAGATATCCTGCCGCCCGATTGCTCAGTGAATTACGGTGTGGTTGTCTCCGGGGTGAGTAACGGCCCCCCATTTCTTATTGGAACCCCCCACCCCAGTGCCGGACCGCAGCTCCACGGTTCCGTGCACACCCCTAGAACTGACAGAGGGAGTGCAATTCTTTTGGTCCTTTTTGATCTCTCAGATGCCTTGATAACATCGACAATGGTATTCTCCTGGGTCGCATGACGGAGTTGGGTTTGGAATCTCTTGCAGACTGTTGCTCTGCAAAGCAGGAGTTAATGTACGGAGTTCCACAAGGCTCCATATTGTCTCCAATGCTTTTTAACAACTACATGAAACACTGGGAGAGATCATAAGGAGACTTGGTGCAGGGTGCAGCATTTCAATAGGCTGACGACAGCTAAATCTATTTTTCCATATCAACTTTATCAGGTAATGGCATAACTTCCCTAAATGCCTGCCTGGAAGCAGTAATGAGCTGGATGAGGGAGAAATTGAAATTGAATCCAAGTAAGATGGAGGTACTGACTGTGGGGAGTCAGAACTCAAGAGATGGTTTAGATCTGCCCGTTCTGGATGGGATTACACTCCCCCTGAAATAACAAGTACGTAAAAGGAGAGGACAGGAATAAAGCATGAGGACTGAATAAAAGATGAAATAGATAGTACAATTCGAGACAGTTAAAGAGCTAGACATGGAAGGTCTGCCTAGGAGCGCAGCAGAACTAAAAGAACAGGGCGGGGTTATCTGAGCCAGCGTGGTGTAGTGGTTAGAGTGCTGGACTAGGACCAGGGAGACCTGAGTTCAAATCCCCATTCAGCCATGATAGTAGCTGGGTGACTCTGGGCCAGTCACTTCTCTCTCAGCCTAACCTACTTCACAGGGTTGTTGTGAGGAGAAACTCAAGTATGTAGTACACCGCTCTGGGCTCCTTGGAGGAAGAGCAGGACATAAATGTAAAAATAAAAAACCCTACCCGGGCACTTAAGGCTTTACAACATTTTCAATTAGTCCTGCCTGGGAACTGCACTACCAATATGTTTCAATATGAAATACAAAGTGCTGCTAAATAATTATCAAGCCTTTAACAGCTTGGGTCCAGGGTATTTAAGACAGTGCTTTCTTTGTCATGAACCCACCCACCCATTAAGATAATCTGGGGAGGTCCAGTTACAGCTACCATCAGCTCATTTGGTAGCTATTCAGAACTGGATCTTCCCTGTGGCTATCCCGGGGCTCTGGATTGCACTTTGTTAAAATCAGAGTTTTTCCATCTATGGCTGTTTTTAAAAAGACCCTTAAGGCACCTGTTTTCTCAGGCTTTAAATTAATTTTAATTGGTTTGATATCATAATTGTTTTAATAACTTTATCCTCTTTTTATATTTGTTGTATTTTAACTTATATACACCCCTAGGGATCCACATGTCAGGCAGTATAGAAATAGGACAGATAAATAAATGAATGCATGCAGAAGGGGAGGAGATAGAATGCTAAAGCAAAATTGCTTTACCCCAAACTCTTATAAAGGATTCTGTAAGTGAAATGGGCATTAAGAACAAATAGGTTTTAAGGACTGAAGCTCCAATCTGACACTGAAAAAAACCGAGGGCCCAAAACAGAAATGTAGCTGACCTTGCATTTACAAGGTTGAACCTCTCTGGCTGGCTAACTGTTCAAATATTGCCTCCACTTAAAGAGAAAAGTTATATCAAGAATATGGGAAGCTACTTACCTCATTTCTAGAACGCAGCACTAAGATATCATTAACTTTTCCAAAAGGCTGAACAACTTTTTTAATATCATCAACTGAAAAGCCATCTGGTAAGTCAGATATTCGAAGAACTGTGCCACAATTCAAGAGTTTATCTGTCAAAAGCTGTAAATTAAATAATACTGTAGTTTCAGAAGACATTAAATCTGTTAAGTGATTCTCTTTCATGCAGATACAAGATACAAGTAAGAGCTAAGACTAAGATCGTATAGGCCACTTAAGGAGCTCTTAGAGCAGGACAATCAAGGATTAAAATCTGTATATCACATATCATGTGAAAACTCACTGCTACATGAGGTATTATATTAAAAAGCCAGCTCCAAAGATTCTATCACATTCTAGCATGGATAAATAAAAAAGGATGATGCTATGCCAATAGGAGCAGGCTGGATTTTAAATGGGTGGGAAAAGAGGTTGGGACAGTGGTGCAAAGTGCATTCTTTACTTTATCCTAAATAAATTAATGGTTCTCATTCACTCTTATGAGGGAAGCATTTACTGAACTTCAGAACAATGCAGTGATGGGGACAAACTCTCCAGTTCCTCAGCACTAGATGTCCAGATCCAGCCATCACAGTAAGTAGTTCAAAATTCCTAACAGAAAAGAGTTACTTACCCTGTTGTATGGGACTTCGGGATCAACATTTGCTTGCTTTACTGGTGCTCCCATGGGCAATTTCTTACTTTTCCCCTCAACTATTGCTCCTTTTCTTGGAATACCAGGGGCCTCAATCTGCTTCATTTTAATATCAGGTGATCCATACTGAGTAAAATCCCTCCTGGGAGGCTTCAGAGAAGTTGTAGGATTACTTTGGATCTTCATGCTCCCAGGATGTGGCTCAGTTGATGTCCTTTTTGTTTCAGAAATTTCTCGGATGAGTGCTTGAACTGATTTCTGCTTATTGAACTCTTCAACAAAGCATGGCCCCAAACATTTCACTGCAGCTTCCAAGGCCTCATCTGGAAGGGGAGAAAGGAAAGGGGGTGGGGGAGAAAATAACTTCATACTGTTCTTTGTTGGCATGTGGGGTTTCCTATGCATGCCACCCTTGGTTGCTCCTTCATACAAGAAGAAACCAAGAAAAAACACAAGCATGCAAACAGTACAGAACAGGGGTTAAAAGAATTAAACACTCAGTTCAGGATGAGAGAAAGTAAAGAGATGCAGATGTTCCACTGGCACCATATCAAAGCCTAGTTTTTATTTTAAGTTCTCAAATTAAATTCAAATTAAAGAAGTTTAGATTGTGGCAATTGGTAAAGATTTACAAGGGGCAACTATGAGAAGTCCTTTTAACATATTTTGATGTTGCATGAAAAACAGACTACAGATGCAAAGAAATACTTGCCATATTGGAATATAGCAGGGGAACTGATAAAGAATGTGTCAGGAATACATACAGCTGCATGAGCGGAAATTCAACCTGCTTTAAGCCCTGAGGTGACAAGATGTGGCTGCAAGTAACCACCTATAAGGTATCTGGGGTTAACAGGGCTTGTATTTAAAGGGTAAATGATTTTGCAATACCAGTGCACATGACGTACATGAAGAAATGCCCCCACACATATTTGGCTTCAGAGAAGTCAAGATAACAAAACTTTACATATAGGGAGGGAAAAAATCTAGTGCTTTGCAAAAATGCAGCAGAAAAGCATTGTAATAAGCTCTTCAACAACTTGACACAAATAACAGCTCTGGCAGTCAAATACATGGTGAACAATCCACTCTCAAGGGCAGGAAAACTGCTCACGTAAGTACTGAATTGGGCCTGCAACAACAGCAGCATCCAAGCATTTCTGTGAAGTCATACAGAAGAGCATCAGGCATTGGCATTCACTATCTTAGAAGGCATATGTGTGGACTGGTCTATTCCAGGATGGAAACAGAAGGCAGAGTGTGTCCTGCAAATCTGTTCTTTTCTAGATGTGTGGAGTGAAGAGCAGGCCCCCTATCCTCCCTCACTCCAGCACCTCTGTTTAGTTTTGTTTACTCTCTAAATTTTGTTGTATCCAATTACATTTCTTCATATCTTCAGCCTAGATATGCCTTGGCACATCTGCTTGACACACATGCCTTCTTGCCTTGACACATCTGCTTTTTTGTCCCTGTAATTTGCAGCTCTGACTTTCCCTTCTAAGGTTGATAGTGGGCATGCATTCTCTGTAGGGGTAGCACCAGGTATACAGGATGAAGCAGAATGCGGCAAAGGTTTGCAAGCAGCAATGCAATGAGTCCAATGCTGTGTGCAAGCTCTCCCTGTGCAACTTCAAGCATGAGCATCCTTCTTGTGGCACGAACCATCTCACAACCTTTAAGGCAAGATGTAACAAATGCTGTGTGTGGACAGCAATGCAAGCGAGTGGGAGGGTCCTCTTCTATCAGTGCTGCTGTAAAGATCAAGGTCTCCAATGCTGACTTGTGTTTTCAGTTTTGTTTACATTGCTGGAAGCCTATCCATGATATATGAAGTATCTGGCTGAGGATTTTGATTTTTTAATTCCTTATGTGGGCATGTCAGACAAGGGTTAAGGTGCCAGACAAGTATAGGTTTCGTCATCTTTCCTGTCCAAAAGGGGGTTCAGTTAATGCTACTGACCAAGGCTTTGCTCGGTGAAGAGTGTGCCATTTGCATCTGGTATTACCATGGTTTGCAATGCTGTTGGCCAAATGCAACATCGTCAGCCTTTGGATTGCTGTTCATTTATCCCGAGGGCTGTGTCTTTTGTTGGATTTAACTGCAGAGGGAAAATCTTATTTTGACAAGATGCTCCCAAAAGGTTACTCCATAGTGTGAGTGTGAGAGAGTGAGTGTGTGAGTGTGTGTGTGTGTGTGTGTGTGTGTGTGAGAGAGAGAGAGAGAGAGAGAGAGAGACAGAGACAGTCAGAGACAGAGACGGGGAGAGAGAGAGAGAGAGAGACAGTCAGAGACAGAGACGGGGAGAGAGAGAGAGAGAGAGACAGTCAGAGACAGAGACGGGGAGAGAGAGAGAGAGAGAGACAGTCAGAGACAGAGACGGGGAGAGAGAGAGAGAGAGAGACAGTCAGAGACAGAGACGGGGAGAGAGAGAGAGAGAGAGACAGTCAGAGACGGGGAGAGAGAGAGAGAGAGAGACAGTCAGAGACAGAGACGGGGAGAGAGAGAGAGAGAGAGACAGTCAGAGACAGAGACGGGGAGAGAGAGAGAGAGAGAGACAGTCAGAGACAGAGACGGGGAGAGAGAGAGAGAGAGAGACAGTCAGAGACGGGGAGAGAGAGAGAGAGAGAGACAGTCAGAGGCGGGGAGAGAGAGAGAGAGAGAGACAGTCAGAGACGGGGAGAGAGAGAGAGACAGAGACAGTCAGAGACGGGGGGAGAGAGAGAGAGAGACAGTCAGAGACGGGGGGAGAGAGAGAGAGAGACAGTCAGAGACGGGGGGAGAGAGAGAGAGACAGTCAGAGACGGGGGGAGAGAGAGAGAGACAGTCAGAGACGGGGGGAGAGAGAGAGAGACAGTCAGAGACGGGGGGAGAGAGAGAGAGACAGTCAGAGACGGGGGGAGAGAGACAGTCAGCGACGGGGGGAGAGAGACAGTCAGACAGACAGTCAGCGACGGGGGGAGAGGGAGAGAGAGAGACAGACAGTCAGAGACGGGGGGAGACAGAGAGAGACAGAGAGAGATGGAGACGGAGACGGATACAGAGAGAGAGAGACAGAGAGAGAGACAGAGAGAGAGACTTCTAGTACTTTCTTGGAATATAGTGCATTTAGGTCAAGTTTCTGGGTGGTGACCTGTACCTAGACAATTTTCTATTTTTAGATAAGGAGTCGACAGTGACTCAAGGGCACAATTTTACTTTAGATCCAGTGAGCGCGAAGAAATGTTATGGGATTTTCAGGCAATGATGGACAACCTGGTAGGTGCCTTTGGCTTTTGAAAAGCCCAAAGGACCTTCTGCTCGACTGACTTTTATGGGTAATGAGTTAGTATAGCAGTGGAGATGTCCAGGCTGCTCAAGGATATATTTGAGGCTCTGAAGAGATTGGCTAATGAGAAATCGAAACAACAACAAGAACAACAGAAATCACCATCAGCCAATTACAAAAAGCAGCTTTACTGGGAACAGCCTATATTCTGCGACAATATCTATAACAATTGACAATAAAATTCAGCCATCCCAGGTCCTTGGGAAGGACTCGATGTCTGGATAAAACAAACCAGTCAACACCACTTGTCTGACTGTGTAAACAAGAAATAACAACAACAACAACCCACAGTGAGGCACTACCTTGGCGTGGTTGTGGGGCTTGTGTGCTCTGAGGAAGGTGAGAGCTATGCCAGAGGTCCAACCATACTGGACAGGTCTCACCAGAGGAGCCAGACAAAGAGTGCCTCTCCCATCAACAATATGGTGAGACGTAACTTTAATAAATCTATAACGGATCAGTCGTCGTCCAAGTCAACAAGGACTGCACCGGTTGCTATAGTCCCTGGACATCTGGTGGCAAGTGGGCAACAGGACTCAGGATCTTCAGTTGAGCAACCAGGGCTGGAGACTGCAAGGTTACTGGAAGAAACGTCGCTTAACCGAAAAATAGATACGAAAACGCCAACAAGGAAATAATGATCTGCTATTAAAAGTCTAGTCCAACTAGAAGAGGTTATTTAAAAAGAATGTACCAAATTTGGAAAGAGAAGCATCCAGATACAGAAATAACAGAACAAAGGCTAGCAGACCAGAGAAGATTCATAATAAGAAAGAGACATTGGTCTTACCGTGAAGGTTCTTTTTCCCTGAAGTAGGAGATCCTCAGATAGGGTGATGTACTGCACATGCTCGAGACAGAACTGGAATCATGTGACTTGATTGAAGGCGTGGTCACCACCCAGTCCCAGTTCCAGGACTGATGAGCGAGGCGTGTTGGATTCGGTGGAGAGAGCTCATTGTAACAGGAGCAACTTTAGAAAAAACATGTAAAAAACAAGAAAGGACAGCAACAGCAAGGACACAAACAGCGTGCCCAGATAAGGCTAGAGGAGAAAAGAAAGATTCTATGGCGCCCTGGGAGCAGGTTCATCGATATTCCCAGAGAGGCACCCCTCCCATGGAGATTGATAGTGAAGACTCAGTAAGACTGCGCCCCAACCCAGACACACATCCAGGCGGGGCTCTCCTACTTCAGGGAAAAAGAACCTTCATGGTAAGACCAATGTCTCTTTTTCCCCTGAGTAGGAGATCCTCAGATAGGGGCATGCCCAAGCAGCTAATAGGATCCGGGATGGGAGGATGTGTCTACAGTACTTGCTGGAGGACGGTGCGACCAAATGCCGCCTGGTCCTGCGAGAAATCCGGGATTTTATAATGCTTGATGAATGGAGTGGAGGAGGACCAAGTAGCAGCTCTGCATATCTCTGAAAGGGGAATGTGAGCGCAAAAGGCAGAAGAAGCAGCAACGCTTCTAGTGGAGTGTGCGGTCACCCCACCAGGGGGGTTGAGATGGAGGACTGTGTATGCCATGTGAATACAGGATTTGATCCAGCTGGCTAGGGTGGATTTTGAAACCCGGGCGCCGAGATTCGTGGACCGGAACGAGACAAAAAGGGAGTCTTCCCGGCGAATGGGTCGCGTGCGCTGTATGTACATGCGTAACGCCCTGCGTACGTCCAGCTTGTGCCAGAGCCTTTCTTTTGGATGGACCGGATTCGGGCAAAAAGAGGGGAGGACCAACACCTGTTCTCTATGAAAGGAAGAGTTGACTTTGGGGAGAAAGGTGGCGTCCAGCCGGAGGGTGACTGAGTCAGCGCTGAAGATACAGAATTCTTTGCGAGCGGACAAGGCGGCCAGTTCAGAGACCCTGCAGGCTGAAGTCACGGCTACCAGGAAGGCAACTTTGAACGAGATAGTTCTTAAGGGGATTGAGGCGATTGGCTCAAAAGTTTCCTTGGTGAGGGCATTGAGGACCCGATTCAAGCTCCAAGAGGGAAAACGTCGGATGGGAGGCGGTGCCAAGTTGGAAGCCCTTTTTAAGAATCTGGATAAGTGGGGGTGCAGGTGTGCAGGACCCACGACGCCTTGAGAAAGCTGGAGAATAGATGTCAGTGCAGAAGCTTGTCTTCTGAGGGTACTTGGGCGAAGCTTCATGCGCAGTCCCAACTGTAAGAATTCTAGGACCTCTGAGACCCCTGCCTCCATAGGGTCCTTGGCATGGGAGAGAGACCAGCGAAGGAACGCCGACCAGGTGGATTGATAAATGCGTATTGTGGAAGGGCGTCTGGAAGCTAAGATGGTGTCCTGGACCTCCTGGGAGTACCCTAGGTTGGTGAGTCTCGTGTGTTCAACCTCCAGGCGGTTAGCCGTAGCCAGAATGGGTCCAGATGTACGACCGGGCCCTGATGTAGAAGATCCGGGCGATTGGGTAGGTGCCAAGGAGGGGCCGCTGCCAGCTTCATGAGGTCTGGGAACCACGGGCGGCGAGGCCAGTAAGGGCCTATCAGAATCAGCTCCCCTCGCTCTAACCGGAGCTTCTGGAGCACTTTCATGATAATTGGTACTGGCAGGAATGCATATAGAAGTACTGCTGGCCAAGGAGAGTGTATGGCGTCTATGCCCTCCGCGAGAGGGGTGTGGTACCTTGTGAAGAAGCGTGGAAGTTGATTGTTGCCCGGGGCTGCGAAAAGTTCGACTGCTGGAGTCCCCAGGTCTGTGGAGACCTGTTGAAAGACCTCCTGGTGTAGGGACCACTCTCCCGGATCCAATGCCTCCCTGCTGAGCCAATCCGTGACTTCGTTGTGATCGCCCTTGAGGTGTTCGGCGATGAGAGATTGGAGATTGAGTTCCGCCCAAGCTAGTAGAAGGTCCGCCTCTGTCATTAGGGAGGGGGACCTGGTCCCCCCTTGTTGGTTTATGTGGGCCTTTACGGTGATGTTGTCTGTCCGTAATAGTACGTGGTGACCTTGGAGGAGGTGTTGAAAGTGGCAAAGAGCTAAGCGGGCCGCTCGAAGCTCCAACCAGTTTATGGGGAGAGATCTTTCTGAGGTTGACCAGGAGCCCTGTACAACCTGGCCCTGGCAATGTGCCCCCCATCCGCTTTGACTGGCATCGGTCGTGACCAGAATCCTGCTGGGTTCTGTCAATTGAGTTCCCCGAAGGAGGGCCGGTGATAGCCACCACAGTCTTCCCCCCATGGGGATGCCGTCATTGCTTACGCTGACGGTAGTAGGTGAATGGGCGTGAGTTTGTTCCATGGGGATGGCCTCTGGAACGGGGTCTCCAGTGTGAGCGTCCGAAACCTCTGGAAAAGGATGAGCGTGAATCTCTGTTTTGGTCATGTGGATAGGATTGGTTGTAGGGCTGGCGGAAAGATCGAAAGGAACTATGGGCGCGTCGAAAGGACGACCGGAAATCTTTCTTAGCTGCTGGCATGACTTTCTTTTTGTCTTTGGTATGCACCAGGATGGGGTCCAGTGACTCACCAAATAGGGAGGAGCCCGAAAGGGGGATGCCGTCAGGGCCATCTTTGATTTGGTATCAACATGCCAGGATTTGAGCCAGAAGATCCTGAGAACTGCGACACCGGAGACCAAGGCTCTGGAAGATTGTTGTATAATATCCAGGCTGGAGTCCGCTGTCAGAGCCGCGGCCTTGGCCATTTTGTTAATCCCCTGGCGTAGTTTGATATTTTCCGGGGGAACCAATTGCACCAGCTCTTTAGCCCATAGGACCGTAGCACGTGCGAAGATGGAGTTGGTAGTAGCCATATCTTGAAAGCCGACGCAGAAGCCTCATGAGCTTTCTTTAGTAGGGCATAACAGCGTCGGTCTTCCTGGGATCTGAGTTGCTCCTGGTGTTTGGATTGGACTAGCGCCCCCGACACCAGTTGGGCGAAAGGAGGATCCACCTTAGGAATCGCGATGAGAGAAGCCACATCTGAAGGTAGGAGATAGTGTTTCTTTGGAAGGCTGCCAATCGGTTTAGATGAGGTGGGACGTTGCCACTCAGCACACATAACCTTCTTGAATAGAGGGGGA
Source organism: Hemicordylus capensis (assembly GCF_027244095.1). NCBI lineage: Eukaryota > Metazoa > Chordata > Lepidosauria > Squamata > Cordylidae > Hemicordylus > Hemicordylus capensis. The sequence continues at coordinate 2,891,307 of NC_069661.1, forward strand.
AAGGGAACAACAGGGTTATTCGGTTCTGTAGGTGGAAAAACCTGTTGGTCAAAGGAGGTGGTATTGGCATTGGAAGGATCCTCCGTGGGGGAGACATCCTTGATTGTGCGTTTAGCTTTAGCCAATAGGATTTCAAAATCTGAAGATGAGAATAACCTGGTGGAATTAGAAATAGGGGGATTGATTTCTTCCTCAGACAACTCCCCCTCCTCTTTTCCAGAATCAGAGTCATCAACTGGAACCAGCGGGTGCGAATGCGAGGACTGCTCCTCGGAGGAGGAATGCTGGATAGGTAGCAGGGCAGGTAAGGTCGGTAAGTGGGGGGGGGGGTCGGGGGTAGTGGGGGGGTAGCGTAGGGTTAGGGAGGGTAGGTTTGGAAGGAGGGAGAATAGGCCTCTGAGGCGAGGAAGAAGAGGAAGATGAAGGATTCCTCTTGCGTTTGCTTCTACATCTGAGAGCAGGAGGTCTTGGTAGAAATTGGCCCCTCTCCCACATGGGGATAGCTCTGTGCCTAGGGCTAGAGTCTGGAGAAGATGAAGAGAGGCGATTGCCAGCCAGAACTCTGGCCCTCCTACACCCCCATGCTCTCCTGGTATAAAAGGGACAGCCACACTTTGTAATTGGAGAGCAGTATTAGAGACACCAGTTAAGGGAGCCTGATGCAGAACAGGTTGGTTTGAGTCAGAAAGTGCTGTATTTGGCAAAATAGGAGGAGCTGAGGGCACACTGTGGACAGGGTCTGTAGACTGTCCTGGCTGAACATACGGAGCCGCAGCTGGCTCTAAACTCTCTGGCGAAAAAAGCTCTCAGCCACTGGGTGGCTTGAGGAGAAAAAGGATCGTTACTTACAGTTTGCGGTTGAGCGGGTAGATGAGAAGTGCCTGAAGCTGCGTTCTGAAGGGGGGGGGGGACAGCGCGGACCAGCCGGTTCCCCCTCTACCGCCAGATCATTAGAGGGTATGGTAATGGGAGCCGGTAAGGTGCCCACCGGGCTCCGGACTCCAGCGGCAGAAGCTTTAGCAATTTTGGCGCACTCCTTCTCCTTCGGCTTAGCGCCATTCCTTCCTACTTTCAGTTTCGAGCGGCGGCAAACCGATTGTATGAGGAGCCACTCACTCAGCCGCTTACGCCCCTCGAGTAAAAGACCAGCTTCTCTCTTTGACTCCTTTCGTTTTTTCTTCTTTTTAGGAGCAGAGGGCTGGTCATTTAAGTGTTTTTCTTTCTTTGCCGCTTTGCCCTACCGTTGCTCGGCGGGCTTAGAGGGGCGGGGCCTTTGGGAGGGACCGGCAAATGGCGGCGGACCCGCGAGTCCCTGGAGCAATGCAGGCGGGGAAAGAGCTGCAGCAGAACACGCTGCCGAAGCAGCTTGCTGCGTTTGCAAATGGCTCTGCTCTAAAGCCTGCGCTAGGAGAGCACTCTCAGATAGGGAGCCCTGCATGAGCTCCTTGGTGTGAGAAGCCTCCATAATAACGAAAAAACTTAAAAGAAAACAATTTGGAGTCTGATTGAGATTGGAAATAAAGAAGAGGAATTTTAAATTAATTCAATTTGTGGCCAAAAAGAAACCTGCTCCCTTCCCACCCTTGCACACGAGTAAAGGGAAGAGAGGCAGGGAGCAATAGGGAGTGAGAATAAGAGAAAGCCAAAAGGTAAGCAGATAAAAAGCCTAACTGACCAGAGCTCTCTCCAAACAGGTCCTATCCTGAGTGAGACAGAACTGGAACTGGGACTGGGTGGTGACCACGCCTTCAATCAAGTCACATGATTCCAGTTCTGTCTCGAGCATGTGCAGTACATCACCCTATCTGAGGATCTCCTACTCAGGGGAAAAATAAAGTATTCACAGGAGTTGAGCTGGAAGAACTGCAAAGAGCAACACGGGCTCAAGATATGGAAGAAGAATTACCACCAATTGAAGAAGTTGCTCAGGCGCAGGTGGAGTAGGTGTTGGAAATCGAGGATGCCACTGTTACTGAACTGTTTCAAAATCAAAACCAGGCAACCTCCCCTTTGCCTTCACCTCAAAAACCTGAATGCCGTTTAACAGAAAAGCAACAAGAACTAAAGCAAAAAATAACTGAGCTCATGAACCAAACAAACACCAGGGTTCGACTTCCAGCGCTAAAAACAGTTGCCAAAAAAACAACTTGCTCAGGCATTAAAAGATGTCAATGCTGCACTTGCAGAAATAACAAGCAATAATTTGCAAGAAACAAACCAACTAATGTACAGTGCAGCAACAGTAACACAAGAGCTTGGATATAAGATCAGTGGACCTGTCAAAAAAGAAAGCAGTACATCACCTAAATGGAAGATAAGATTAGAAAATAAAATCTCCAGGCTTAGATCAGATGCTAGTAAATTGAAAGATATGAAAGACAAGAAGCTGAAGAATGAAAACACCAAACAGTACCTGATCCAAAAATACCACCTAGATTCAAGGAAAATTAGAGAAGTCCTGGAAATAATAAAGCAGCGAATAACAGCAGTGTCAAAGAAGATTAGCAGATATGAAGCCAGAATTACACAACACAGGCAGAATCTCCAATTCCAGTCAAATCAGAGACGTTTCTACCAAAGCATAGAAGGAGAAACTGCAAGAAACGTAGAAACACCAAATAAAGAAGAAACAGTGCAATTCTGGGGGGGAATTATGGGACAATCCAAAAGATTATAATAAAAAAGCAGGCTGGATAAAAGAGGTCAAAAAAATGTAACCAACAAATGCAAGATCTAATAATAACACCAGAATTAATAAGTGAAAGAGCAAAGAAAATTAAAAATTGGACTGCGCCAGGCGACGATAAACTGCATGGCTTTTGGCTTGAACACCTAACAGGCCTTCATAAACAACTATCAAAACAGTTCAATCACATTTTGCAAGAAGGTGATACTGAACAATGGCTAACAACTGGGAAAACTCATCTCATAATGAAAGACCCAGCAAAAGGTGCAGTTCCAAGTAATTATAGACTGAGAACCTGCCTGCCAACCATGTTCAAATTATTAACTGGAATAATAGCAGATGAAGTGATGCAACACTTATTAACTAATAAACAGCTTCCAGTTGAACAGAAAGGAAATTGCCTGACACCAGAGGCACAAAAGACCAGCTGCTGATTGACAAAATGATTTTAGAAAACTGCAAGAGAAGAAAAACAAATCTAAGTGTTGCATGGATTGACTACAAGAAAGCCTTCGATTCATTGCCTCACACATGGATACTAAAATGTTTAGAAACAACTGGTGTCAGCAAAAACATTCAGATATTTATTTTTTTTAAAAAAGCAATGAGCATGTGGAGTACACAGTTAATCAATGGCGAGACACTTAGACAGGTTAGCATTAGAAGAGGAATTTTCCAGGCGGACTCACTATCCCCTCTGTTGTTTGTAATCGCCATGACCCCACTTTCACAAATACTAAACAAAACAGGCCTCGGATACCAAACATCTAAAACATCAAGTAAGATCAACCATCTGCTGTACATGGACGATCTGAAGTTGTATGGAAAGTCCCAGTCAGAAATCGAATCACTGCTAAACACTGTCCGTATATTCAGTAGCGATATAGCAATGGAGTTTGGACTAGACAAGTGTACTGCATTAATAATGAACAGAGGAAAAACAACAAAAACAGAAGGAATAGCACTGCCCAATGGAAGCAACATCAAGAACCTGGAAGAGAAAGAACATAACAGATACTTGGGCATTCTCCAGGCTGATAATATTGCACACACTGACATTAAAAGAAAAATTGGAATTGAATACATCAGGAGAGTTAGAAAAATCCTCAAGTCCAAACTCAATGGCAGGAACACCATACAAGCCATAAACACCTGGGCTATACCTGTTATCGGATACACTGCAGGAATAATAGACTGGACCCAGGCAGAGCTAGAGATGCTGGATCGTTAAGACCAGGAAAATCATGATCATCAATCATGCTCTGCACCCCGCAGTGATGTCGATAGGCTATACCTCCCTCGCAGCTCAGGTGGAAGAGGAATGCTGCAAGTCCATCAAACAGTAGAGGAGGAGAAAAGAGGCCGTGAAGAATATATCAAGGACAGTGAAGAAGATGTACTTCAAATGGTCAATAATGCGAAACTATTCAACACCAATGAAAGAAACAGGCCTACAAGAAAGAACAAGTCAAGGACCGAGCAGAAAAATGGAGAAATAAGCCCCTGCATGGTCAATATTTGCACAATATAAGTGGAAAATCAGACATCACCAAGACCTGGCAATGGCTTAAGAATGGCAACTTGAAGAAAGAAACAGAGGGTTTAATACTGGCTGCACAAGAACAGGAACTAAGAACAAATGCAATAAGAGCAAAAGTCGAAAAATCCACAACAAACAGCAAGTGCCGCCGAAAGCAGATGAAACCGTGGACCACCTAATCAGCTGTTGTAAAAAGATTGCACAGACTGACTACAAACAAAGGGATGACAAAGTAGCAGGGATGGTACACTGGAATATCTGCAAAAAATACAAGCTACCAGCAGCCAAAAATTGGTGGGACCATAAAATTGAAAACGTTGAAGAAAATGAAGATGCAAAAATATTATGGGACTTCCGACTACAAACAGACAAACATCTGCCACACAATACACCAGATAGAACTGTAGTCGAGAAGAAAGAAAAACAAGTTAAAACAATCAACATAGCAATACCAGGGGATAGCAGAATAGAAGAAAAAGAAATAGAAAAAATCACAAAATACAAAGATCTACAAATTGAAATTGAAAGGCTGTGGAAGAAAAAGACCAAAATAATCCCAGTGGTAATTTGGGCCCTGGGTGCAGTTCCAAAAGACCTTGAAGAGCACCTCAACACCATAGGGGCCACAGAAATCACCATCAGCCAATTACAAAAAGCAGCTTTACTGGGAACAGCCTATATTCTGCGACGATATCTATCACAACCGCAACAACATCGATAATAAAATTCAGCCATCCCAGGTCCTTGGGAAGGACTTGATGTCTGGATAAAACAAACCAGTCATTAACACCTGTCTGACTGTGTAAACAAGAGATAATAATAATAATATTGGGGTGGTATGCGGCTACCTTACTCATGCTCTGGTAACCTCTCGCTTAGATTATTGCAGTGTGTTGTACGTGGGACTGCCTTTGAAAATGGTCTAGAAACTGCAGCTGGTACAAAATAAAGCTGCAAGATTATGGACCAGGCCTGGATGTTTAGAGCATATTACACCAGTGCTTTGTCAGCTGCATTGGGTCCTAGTCAGTTTCAAGGACCAATTCAAAGTGCTAGTGTTAACCTTTAAAGCCCTAAATGGCTTGAGTCCAGGTTATTTGAGAGAGCACCTTGCTCCATATGTCCCAACCCAGGCCTTAAGATCTTATTCAGAGGCCCTCCTCCAAGTGCCCCTGCCAAATGAGGTGAGGCGGGTGGCTACTAGGGAGAGGGCCTTTTGGGTGGTTGTACCTCATTTATAAGATAGCCTCCCCAATGAGGTTCGCCTGGCTTCATCACTTTGTTCAGATGCCTCTGGGAAGCCCATGGGCAAGAGACTCCTACCTGAAACCTTGAATTTTAAAGTGTCAGTCCTTCTTGATGTTCTGGCACCAACTTGGAAATTGCAGAAGTTCTTGGTTTCAAACACATGTGACTCACTGAGTCATTGCAGGACCCTTCTGAATGTATCTACCACTTACTGTTCTCCACGCTGAAGCAAATAGCATAGTCTGAGGAGGGTGGAGAGTTTTCTGCAAGAGGAGGGAATCCCAAGAGTTCTGGCTTGCTGTGTGGCCATTCCACACATAAAATCTCACATGTCTGGCTGCTCTTGAATTGCTTTCTTCTCTCTAGGCCAATTCTAGCTTTATGTCTTCCCACTACCTGATCTGCTACAGTTCTTTAAACTACTTCCTGGAATTCTGAACTAGTGCATCCACTTCTGTTCATATCCTCCTCAAGACATAGGTGTTCTTTGCAGAACCATAACGTTCCAGAATTTCAACAAGGGGAAGAATGAACAAGTGGTTACCCTGCATTGGGTTCCACTAGCAGACTGAGATGGTTCTTTGACCATGAAACAATAAGGGAAACATAATGAAAAAGCAGAACCCTAGACCAAACATCTCTTTAGTACCAGGTGGGTTTGAAACTCCCTGTTCCCTGCATAATTCAAAGTGCAAAAAGGGATGTTCTACAAAGTTATTTCTACACTACAAAGATAATCGTAAAAGAAAGCAACACACAAGAATGTAAGAAAGCAATCAATATATTTTCAATCGTATATTTGAATGCTTTCTCTTTTTAAATGGGCTATAGAATTGCTCATATAACTAAATGATTACTACAGAGTCAAATTTACAGTGGGATAGCTGCTGCGATCACGCAGATAACCAGTTGTATGAACAGATCTCAATATTTCTGCCGGAAAGCATGCATCAATTACTAAAGTGACTGTAACATCCATCATTTTACCTGAAGTGGTAGCTGATCTTCCAAATCCTCTCTCCTGGCTTGAAGATCTTCGAGAGCACGAACTGAAGTTTTGAAAGCGCCGTGGAGATCTTGACCTATGCCTGGGACTAGACAGATGTAGGGGACTTCGGCTTCTTGGCCTACTAGTCCTGCGATATCCAGGGGTCCTAGATCGTGACCGACTTCGCTGTCTAGCATGGCTAGAGCTTGAGCGTCTTGGGCTAGAACTGTCAGATCGCCTCCTTAAAGAATTATTCTCCTTTCTGTCACTTTCACGTCTGTAAAACAGGACAAACAGACATGGATTTCCTCCTATATTTCTTATTTAATATGAAAGAGATAACCTGATCACTCAACTGAAACAAGGTTTTTCTACCAGTGGAAATAAAGCTTTACACAGTGCCTGAAATTCTACTTGGAAACATACTGGAAGTGGATCTCATTTTCTCCCTCTCCCACAACTCTTAACATTGCACAGAAAATAACAAGAAAATAAGAATGGGAACCTACTTGCCCCAAATGATACAGTACAAACACAAAGATGGATTTGAAAACAACACATCAAGGCTACTGGCATATAGAACAAGTTTCAACCAACAACCACAATATAGGCAAATTTACTACATAATTATAAAAGGAAAGAGGTTGTCTCCTGGTAATTTAGGAAAGCAATAATAAGCAAGAGAAAAAGACTAAACAATGAAGTTGTTTGCTCTGATATTATGAAAAAAGAATTCTTGCAGGCCATTAGTGGAGTTCATAAGATACTGTGCCATATGGTTTTCAGTATTCACTGGTGTTATTCCTAGTATAGACAAAGTCATATTTCCACAAAGATTATGCTCTACAACAACATGGCAAGGGCTATAGCTCAGTGGTAGAGCACATGCTTTGCACGCTGAAGGTCCCAGGTTCAGTCCCAGCATCTCCGTGTAGGACTGGGAAAGACCCATCTAAAACCCTGGAGAGCCACTGCCAATCAGTGTAGGCAATCCTTAGCTAGATGGACTAAGAGACAGACTCAGTGGAAGGCAGCTTCCTATGACAGATTAAGATAAATAGGTTGTGCTACTATATGAACATGCTTGGACTCATAGCGAGCAGTTGCTCAAATCCCATAGGACAACTTGTTTACAACTGTACAATTCCTAAGCTTAAATAAGATTTCTTCAACCACAAAGGTATGTCCTAATTCACTACAAAATCTTTATAAGACAAAAGGGGGGGGGGTCATCACACCACAAAAGGTATAAAGAAAAGCAGTATTATTTTTTAAAGTTACCTTTTTGAGGAAGAAAGGGATTCTGGATTCCAATCAGGATATCTGTATCAAGAATAAAATTGTTATATAAGAAGCTGGCCTTCTGTATTACTAGTCTATCCAATATTCAGTATTTCATACTGCTTTCATTGTGAGTGTATTAAGACAGGTTGCTTACCTGTAACTTATGATCTGCAGGTGATCTGTTGTCAGTCATGAGAAATGGGTTACTGCACCTGTGCAGGAACCTCTCGGATGGATTAACTAGCTCCTCTTTGGTGCCGCTCCCTGCCATGCACATGCTCCGTGCCTTGCTTTTCTTGGCAGTTGGGCGCCATTTTGTCTCAGTTTCTTAGAGATCCATCTGATGATAGACGATGCACACAGTGTGGGATTCATTGATCAAGTAGGTAAGTCAGTCTTTTCCTGAAAGTGCTGCAGCAGGGAGGCACGAGTGGGTCTCATGACTGACTACAGATCACCTCCAGATCATAAGTTACAGGTAAGCAACCTGTCTATCTGGAAGTGATCCATTGTAATCATGTGAAATGGGTTAACTAGCTAGCTATTTTTCCTTGGTGGAGGATGCAGCCATTTCATTCACTATTGGAGGATCCTCTTGAGTACCTCTCTCCCAAAGTTGGCCTCTGTAGCCAAATGTAAGTCCATGGCATAATGCTTAACGAAAGGTAAGTGCGTTGACCATGTGGCTGCAGCACATATGTTCATGAAGCAGAGGCCAGGTAAATGAGCAACAGAAATAGCATACGCCCTCGTGGAGTACACTAATTAATATGGGAGGTTGTTGATTCTGTAACTTGTATGTTAAGAAAATGAGCTCCACCAACCAGTGAGAAAGTCTCTGTCTAGAGACGGACAGACCCTTATTCTTGCCTTTGAGTAAGACGAAGAGCATTTTGGTCCGTCTAATAGTTTCTGTGCCCTTTAGATAGTAGAGCAGGCATCTTCTCACATCTAGAAAGTGCAGCGCTTTGTCCAATCGAGATTCCATATCTTGAAAAAAGGAGGGAAGAACGAAGTTTTGATTTAAATGGAAGTCCGTTACCACCTTTGGTAGGAAGGCTGGGTCAGTACGCATTACCACTTTATTAGGATAGAATTGTGTATAAGGCGTGTCCGCCCTCAAGGCAGTTGATTCAATTACATGCCAGGCTGTAGTAATAGTGACTAACAAGACGGTTTTCAGCATAATAGCGTAGGCTTGCTTCAGAAAGAGGCTCAAAGGAAGCTTCCGTCAGGGAGATCAAGACCAGAGATAGGCTCCATTGTTCAGTCGGGGCTCAGATCAGGGGGTAAAGATTATTAACACCCCACAAGAACCTTTTGCACATTGGGTGTGAGAAAACAGAATGGCCTTGCCAGCCAGCACGCTTCAATGAAATAGCGGCCAGGTGGACCCGGAGGGACACATTAGCGAAGCCCGCTTCCTTGAGGCTGGTGAGATAGAATAGGACCTGAGTGGTAGAAGCCTTGAGTGGACGAAACCCATGCTCCTCTGCATAAAAAATGAAGCACTTCCTTTTACTTGCATAAATTCTCCGAGTGGAGGCTCTACAAGAGTTCAGGAAGATATTTTTCAATAGCCGACCTTCCATACCGTGAGTTGTAAGGTCCGCAGAGACAGATGTAAGATCTTTCCCCCGTCTCTTGAGAGAAGATCGGGGTCCAGAGGAAGGTTGCAATAGTTGTTCCCTGTCAGTCTGAGTAGCAACACAAACCACAGCTGGCGAGGCCACCATGGTGCCACCAAAATGGCTCACGCATTGTTGTGTATCAATTTGGCAATCACCCTGTTGATCAAGGGTTGAGGGGGAAACATGTAAACAAGTATCCTTCCCCAGTGACGCTAGAAGGCATCCCCCAGGGACCCATGTCCAATGCCTGCTCTGGAACAATATTACGGAAATTTCTTGTTTGAGGCCAAAGCAAAGACATCCACTTGAGGAACTCCCCATTTTTGTATCAGGTGGTTTAGGCATGACTGTTTCAATTCCCATTCGTGATGTTGCTGGTTCTCAAAAGTCCTGCTGAGGTTGTGCACCAAGACGTTCTGAAGACCCCTGATGTGGAGAGCGATTAAGATGACCTTCTTGGATATGCACCAAGTCCATAACTGGGAACTCAGAGCACACAGGGAACGTGACACAGTGCCGCCCTGCCAGTTTACACAGGTTACCGCCGTAGTATTGTCCATCAATAATTGCACAATCGAGTTCTGAATCAAGGGAGCAAAAGACTTGAGCGCCAGGTAAGCTTCCATCAATTCCAAAAAATTGACGTGCATATGACATTGCTGCACTGACCATAGACCTTGTACTCGGTGGGCCCCGCAATGAACTCCCCAACCCAAGAGGGAGGCATCCGACATGACGCACAGTGTCGGAGCAGGCATGTCAACGGGAACTCCGCTCAGAAGGTTCTCTTTCACTTTCCAGAGGGACGTGCAGGAGCATTGCCTGGCTGTCGACATTCGGCCAGAACGACTGCAGGTACCACAATTGAAGAGGCCGCATTCTCAAATGACTGTGGAGAACTGTGGATTTGCATGAGTCCATTAGCCCCAGCAGCCTCTGAATGCGATCGGCTCGTTGCTGGGGGTGGTCCTTGAAACAGCCTACCAGGGCGTAGATCTGATGGTATCTGTCAAGAGATAAACAGGCCCCTTTCGTCTGAGTATCCAACAGGGCCCCTATGAAGTCTATCGATTTGACCGGGTGAAGCTTGGACTTGGCCCAATTGGCTTGGATCCTCAAGTCTTGTATGAGTCAGAGAGTGAATTGGATCTGAGATTCCAATTTGGATCTGTCGCTGTGCACCAAGAGCCAATTATTGAGGAATGGGAAAACAGTGATCCCTCATGTTCTTAAATAATCGATGATCACAGACATACACTTGGTGAAGACTCTGGGTGCTGTAGATAAGCCGAATGGCAGCACCCTGTATCTGAATGCTAAATTTTCTATTGCGACTCTTAGGAACTTGCAATGGTTGTCTTGAATCTCAATATGAAAATATGCATCCTTGAGATCCAAAGTGGCAAGCCACTCCTCTTTGGCTAGGAGCGCAAGAATTCCTTGCAACATTGTCATACAGAATTTTCACATATGCACATATTGATTCAGGTTGCGGAGATCCATAATAGCTCTGAGTCCTCCGTCCTTCTTGGGACGGCGGGAGTGGATCTGGGAACGGTCCAAGGTGTGCGACAGGTAATTGAGGAGGCGGTGCCACAGGCATGTCCACTGGCACTGGCATAGTTTGAACACACTGGCTCAGAAGCACTGGGGTGCAGGCAGTTTAGGAGGTAGAGGCACCAAAGGCTGAACAGGGGGTACCCATTGTGGGACAGTGTGTGCTGGTTGATGGGGAAGCAAGCCCTGTAGCATGCATCTCCATCACAGCTTTTAGAAAGTTTTTAAAGACTTGGCTTTTTACCCAGGGTTCTACATAATCGTTTTTACTGCTGCTTCTGTGTGTTTTTATCTGCTGTATTGTTTTTATCGCTGTTTTATATGTTTTTAGCTTGATGTTTTTATTGCTTGATGTTTTTATTGCTTTTTATTGTATGTTTTAATTTTTGAAAACCGCCTTGGGGTTTTCTTTTAACGAAAGGCGGTATAGAAATGTAAAAATAAATAAAAAATAAATCTTCCACAATTGGAACTCTGCCCAATCCAGCTGTGCCAAAGGCAAGAAATTATGCTGAAAGCCATAGGCATGGATGGGGTCCTTCGGAGGCACAGTTCGTTGAGGAACAAAAATAGGCGTTGGTTTCCAGAGTGAAGCAGTAGCAGGTGGAACTATTGTCAGCACTGTGAAAGATGAAGACCTGGCTCCCATTTGTAAAGGAAACATCGAGGGGGTCATTGGAGATATATCTTCGTCTACTTCGGTATCCAAACTACCTGTCAGGAACCCCTGAAATGTTGAACCCAAAGGGGTACTCATGAACGAGTCCAGAACACTCTGAGAAGAGCCAGCGTGATGTAGTGGTTAGAGTGCTGGACTAGGACCAGGGAGACCTGAGTTCAAATCCCCATTCAGCCATGATACTTACTGGGTGACTCTGGGCCAGTCACTTCTCTTTCAGCCTAACCCACTTCACAGGGTTGTTGTGAGGAGAAACTCAAAAAACCCCAAAAAAGCAAGGCACAGAGCACATGTGCAGCAGGGAGGGGTGCCAAAGAGGAGGTAGTTAATCCATCCGAGAGGTCCCGGTGCAGGCGCAGTAACCCATTTCTCATGATGACAACGGATCACTTCCAGATCTACAACTTTTCCTTCCTTGCAATATGCAAAGCAATGCCTCTATATCCTTCAAGAACTAGGCTGGTATTTCCATTTCCTAACTAACATTTAGCATTAAACCAACATCCAAGAAAATAACTATTAAGAAAAGTTTTAAGATCAATTCGCAAAATCAACAATTACCTCTACAACTCCAGATACAGAATAAGAGTAGTAGTACTACTGGATCAGATCAAGGGTCCATCCAGGGGTAGGCAAAGTGTGGCTCTCCAGATGTTGCTGAACTACAGCTCCCATCATCCACAGCTGCAATAAATTGTAGCTGGGAGTGATGGGCATTGTAGTTCATCAACATCTAGAGAGGCACACGTTAAATACCCCTGATCTAACCCATAAACCTATTTCCAACAGTGGCAAGCCAGATGATGCCTTTGGAAGCCTTCAACCAAGACATGAAGGTGACAATCTCCGAGTGTTTATTTCTCAACAACTGGTATTCAAGGTAGATTGCCTCTGAATCTGGTGGTCCCATTTAGCTGTCCTGGTCATAAAGGCCACTGATAAAATCAAATTGAAAAAATCTATGTAATATTTTTTTAAACCCATTTAAGCTTGTGGTTATCACATTTTGTGGTGATGAATTCCATGCATTTGTAATGTATAAAACAGTGCTTCCTCTGGTTTTGAATTGACAACCAATTAATTTAATGTATCATCTCTATTTACAAGGCTCCTCAGAGACCCACTTGGAAAACAATTAATTAGATGTGGATACCTAACATATTCCACAGTAAGGAAAAATACAAACAATTCATATAGTTTCTTTGAAATCTCTCTATTTTCCTTCAGTACTCCTTCCCTGTCTAAAAGTCCTACTGCGTCCCAGGCTAGTTTTCTGCTTCTGCTGCATTTTTAAAAGTGTTTGTTTTAGGTGTTTACTTCTCAGATTCCTTCTCTGCCTGTCTTATCAATCAACTCAATTTGTTTTGCCAGAATTTGCACTCTATTTCCCTCATATTAGCAAGACTTACACTTTGTAAAAGGAAGCTTTTCTAAAAAAAGAGATCCCTACACTCTGCTTAGCAACTTGTGGAATTCTCTGACACAAGATGTGGTGAGAGCCAACAACCTTGACAGCTTTAAGAAGGGTTTGGATAATGGAGGAGAGGTCTATCAACAGCTACTAGTTGGAGGGCTGTGGGCCACCTCCAACCTCAAAGGCAGGATGCCTCTGAGTACCAGTTGCAGGGGAGTAGCAGCAGGAGAGAGGGCATGCCCTCAACTCCTGCCTGTGGCTTCCAGCAGCATCTGGTGGGCGCCACTGTGCGAAACAGGATGCTGGACTAGATAGGCCTTGAGCCTGATCCAGCAGGGCTGTTCTTATGTTCAACCATGCTGGCATCCTCTAGGACTTATCAGAGAATGATAGAGTTGGAATGGACCTTGCAGACATTCCAGTCCAAGCCCAGCTCAGTGCAAGAAACCACTACAGAGCCCCTGACAGCCATCCATCCAGCCTGTTTGAAAGAAGAGACCATCAAAGTGTGAGACAGTTTCACTCATACCAATTCCCATTCAGCCATGAAGCTCACTATCTCAGCCTAACCTTCCTCACAGCGTTGTCTTGAGGATAAACATGTACACCACTTTGGCCTCCTTAGAGGAACAATGAAATATAAATGTAAACTAAGTAAAATAAACAATTTCTTCCCAACTTTATACCTTGAATCTGCTTCCTTGCCATTCCAACTCAATGGTTCTAGTAGTTCTATGCTCCTGAAGACAAATCCACTCCTCCTCTTCCTCTGTCTTTCAGATATTTGAAGACTACTATAATTTCCCCTTAGTCTTCTCCAGACTAAACATACCCAGTTCCTTCAACCATTTTGGGCACTGAGATTACGGAGAACTAATTCTTATATATACCTGGCCCTATTCCTACATACTGTCACTGAAATACTTCAGTTGGACTTATAACTGAAAGTGCAATTCCCTTCCAGAGGCAATTACGAGAGTTCCATTCCCCAAGTCTAAGGCCAGCTTTAGGTACAGGCTTCCTAAGACACTTCAAAGAAAGTGATGTATGATACTTGCCATGCTGCAAGACATTTATAAACAAACATTGCCAATTTTTAGTGTATAAGTTGTTAAACACACCATTTTAAATTATCAGAGCTGCAATACATATCTCACTGGATTGTTACGTGTTATTAATATTAAGAATATTTAATGATCACATTAAGTACAGTAATCATATGTTTAGCACACAAATTGAATAAAAGTCCTTACTGTTGGCGTAGCTGACGACAGCTCTCAATGTGGGCAGTCGTATTCTGATGCTGAATCCAATTCTACAGAAAGAAAAGATAGCCACAGTTCATGGATCAGTGCTACAGTATATCCATATCAAAAACCAAAAACTGTAAAACCAAGTTGTCCAAAATACAAGGTAAACCTCAAGTTTCTTCTATCAAGATGATCAACAGTCTAGGTTGAACATATTTAAAGCTAAATGAGGAAAATAAATGCTGGACTGATTTAGATGATCCAACAAACCATGGCTTGCTGTATTGTGAATGCAAACCTAAGGGGCTCTGAAACCCACACTCTCACTTTCTTCCAGCACAAATGTGTCATGAAGGAATCCTTGTTAAACTCCATGTGCCATATGAACCAGTAGCTGTGAACCAGCTATAACTTGCAAAGCAAAATATGGAACTGGGACCCAGGCAGTGTTCCCTCTAATTTTTTTCATTTGTGCATGGAATGAGTTTTGTTTTGGGTGGCAGTATCAAGGCAATGTGTGCACCCGAGCATTCAGAATGTAGTCTTCCTGATTCAATTTGAGCGGGATCCAAAATTAACTGAGCAGACATTTCAAAACTGGTGTGTATGTGCACATGTGCATGCCTTAGAGGGAACACTGGACCCAGGTTCATAACTTGGTTTGTAAATACAGGTGGCCCTCATTATTCACAGGGGTTCTGTTCTTGTCTATAGACACAAATACAGAAACTATGAATAACGAAACCTTGAGTCATTGGGAATGGGGGGGGGAGTTTAGAGTCCTAACCCAAAAGGGGAGGCAAAAAAGCAAGGGGGACTGAAATAAGGAGGACAGTACTTCAGTCTTCAGCAATCTCCCCAAACACTTAAAAACAGTTGAATATTCACCAAAAATGTTTTTTAAGAGCCACAAAATGATTCTGTGCTGGAAAATGGCAAGCAGAAATGACATCAGAAGTCATTTCTAGGTCATTTCCGGTCACTCAAAACTGTGGATAGGCAAGTTTCGCCTATTTTTTTACCCACAGAAAACTGGGTCTCTAAGAGGGTTTCAAACACCCATGTGAGTGAATATGTGGGCTCGGGGCTCTTTAGGCTCATCATATGAACCATGCTGCTGTATAAATTCAGGTCAACTACATTTTTGGCATTTGGACAGACATGAAGCATTCAATACCAAGTATTTTGAATAACTTTATATGAGAGAGAGAGATCAGCTGCCAATCAGAAGTTCATACTGGCACCCGGGATAGCCCCAAAGGGATGAGTAGGTTGCAATAAATGAGGAGGGAAGCACAGGAATACATGTCAAAAACCATACAATCTTTATAGTATTATGGGTAAGAAAGCTGTATGTGCGTAAAGTCTTTCTACACACAATTACAAGCTTTTGTTTAAATGAAGTCTACATACATTTCTGCATCTTAAGCAAACTGAAAATCTGAAACACCACTCAATAATTCTGGGCTGATGGAATTCCTTCCCTAAAGTCCCCAAAAGTATACGCTTCCTTCATTACTTCCAGGAGAAATCCGGTTAAAATCCAACTGATTAAAATCACAACTTAAAATCATTAGGAAGACTCAATTTAAGCACTGTTTACTACTAAACTGAATTATTCTTGTTTGACATAAATCTTATTCTTCACTACTTATGTTGGTTACACACTACAAATTATAAAGCAGGGCTGCAAAACCTTGGCCCTTCAGCTGCTGCTGGACAACAATTCCCATCACCACTATTGGCCACTGTGACAGTAGATGATGGAGTTACAGTCCAACAACAGCTGGAAGGCTGAAGTTGTGAGCCCTGTTGTAAAGGATTTTTTTTTTTTTTTAAGATTTAGCTAGATCAAGAAACAGAATGCTGATCACACTGTTTTACTCAGTACCACAGCCAACTGAAGCAGATACTTATGAAGTTGGTGGGAGGCGAATCATCTCCAATTCAACCAATTAATTAAGGATGATTGAGAGATTATTTCTAATACACTATATAAAGGCGGCCACCACTGCTACCAATAGGGAAACTGTCACCAACATAGGGAACATAAGAAGCTGCCTCACATCGAGTCAGGTCATTGGGCCATCTAGCTCAGTATTACCTACTCTGACTTGCAGCAGCTCTCCAGGGTCTCAGACAGGAATCTTTCCCAGTTCTACCTAGGGATGCCAGGGATTGAACTGGAACCTACTGCATGCAAAGCAGCTGTTTTACAATTCAATGACATGAACACCACTCAGAATCAGAAACTTATCCTTCAAGAACATTCTGCTCAAACAGTTTTGCTTGGATTTCATCTTCTCCTGCTTTTCCCTCCTTGCATTTACCACACTCTCCTCCTTGTCTAGGACGACGCAACAATCCATTGCCTTCTTTGACCTTGCATTTTTAGAAAGAGGGTGTGTGTCTGTGTACACAAACATGCAGAGAGCGAGCGAGCAAGCAAGAGAGAGAGAGAGAGCAAGCATACGCATACGCACACACACACACTGATCTCATCTGTACTCTCATCTCTAGATATTGCTAACAAACATGTTCACAGTATATAATTAAAGCTATATCTTTTATATAGTTTTAAGATATTTGTTAAAGCACATAAGTTCTTTTTAACAGAAGGCTATAAAAAAATAAGAACTCCCGTATTTATTTATTTATTTTTACACACACACACAAATTTATACCCACCTTGCTTATGTCCTATCATAACCATTGATGTCCTATCATGACTATTAAGAACAATCACACATTTCTCACATTTCTCACTAACACTGTCATCTGCAAAAACTACATCCACAGATATTTCCCCATTAACTCCCAAACCATGGAACTCCTTTCTCTGGATACAAGCTTGCTCCACAAGATCCTACCTTTCAGCAGGTCATTGCTGGTGATAGGGCATAGTATTAAATACCCTCTTGTGCATTTAAGACACTAATTAACAGCTATGCATCCTGTTCCTCTAAGTGGGGCAATACACAATTTCAATAATAGAGCACACCTATGTCCACTGTGGACTAGAAAAGTACTTAAATTATAAGCTTTTGTTTAATGTACATAGTTAAAACAAATAAAAACTCTAGATCTATTGAACAGATCTGAAATGAACAATTAAAAAGGTCACCTGCACACAAAGTGGTTCTACTCCAAATTCATTTTCACACTGAAAAACCTATTATGTTTGTAGGCAACTACAAGGACTTTCCTCCACCCCTTAACCCCAAAGGATTTCTAGTACCCGAGAAGTACAGGTGGCCCTCGTTATCCACATACTCGTGGATCACGGCATCACATATCCACAGTTGTGTCTTTGAGACCCAGTTTCTTTATCCACATGTAGAAAAATAGGCAAAGTTCACCCATCCTCCAGGTCTTGTTCTAAACCAGCTTCATTCTTTAAGGGTTAACCCCTATGGAGGTGGTGCCTGCGTTACAGAGGGGCTCTGGTGTCTGTTTTCACACTGGAAAAGCCAATTCCTCTTCTGAAGTATAATGGTATAATTAGTATTTCAGTTGTAACGTGGAAATAAGCAGGGAAACTGTACCAGAAATAAACCTGATTTGATCACCCACCCCCAATTCAGTGTTGAGATGGTAAATGCTGTATGGGTCAAAGAGAGGTCCTTCAGTTTTAGCCCTTAAGGGAAGCTGCTCAACATCTTGGTGGAATAAAACATACACATATACCCAAGCCAATTAAACTTCAGTGAAGAGTGCACAGAATGTGTTACATACAAATGTGTGCAAAGTTTTGGAAAAGAAATTACTCACCTTCAAATGTCTACATTCTACATTACACAGAGAACACATATGTGGAAATATTCTTGGAGATGCAGCATAGTAATCATTCATCATAGATGGAGTTGGCAGTCTCTTCATCTTCTGGGCATCTGCCTGCGAAAACACTGGAAGCCAAGAGGCTTTTACTACACCAAAAGGAGATGCAATAGGATTCTCTGCTTTTTTCTGGAAATTCTTCTGACCTGTTGTAGGTCCAGGTGAAGCATTAGGAAGATTACCTCTGGATTCATGTTGAATCCTGTTCTGCCTCTTTACAGCCTCAAATATCCCAGGTACAAACGGAGGTGGTGGCTGATTCATAATTGGCATCATGGGCTGAGCAACAGGGGGAGGAGGCAAAACTTGCTGGACAACAGGAGGCATCACAGGTGGAGGCAAGGGGAGTACTACAGGGGGCATAATGGGCTGGACAGGTGGAGGTATTCCAGGTCCTGCTGAAGGGAGGCACAATCCAGGCAACTCACTGGCAGTACCCATGGGGAAAAAGGGCTGGGTAGTTGGTGTGCTTCTCTGGAACCCCATCCGTCGTATTAGTTCTTCAACTGCATTCAGTGGATTATTGGGTACACTGGAAGGTGTAGCAGTCACTGAAGCAGTCTGCTGTGCTTGAAATCCTTTCATGTTCTCCTCTGTTGGTACTTCAGAACTGTAGACTTTGACTTCAAGGGGACCCTCAGAATATCCATACTTGCTTTCATGTCCATAATCAATCACCTTGCTCTTCATCATTGAACCACGGTTATCATTGCTCCGAAAGGTTTCTTTTTCTCTGCTCTGAGAAGATAAATCAGGTAACTGAAGACCCATTTTGCGCATGCGGATGTCCCTCAAAATCAAAGGCATGTTTTCAGGTGTCAGCTGATCATCTGGATAGCGACTAAGTTCCTCCAAGTCTTCATTAGATAAGCCAAAGCTTGCTAAGATACTTGAGGCACTCTCATTCGTGTAACGGCTCTGAACACTTGTGGTATGTTCTGCAATCCTTCCTGAAGCAGGCTGGCTACGGCTACTATTCCCAGGTTGATAATTATTATCCCAACGGGAAGTACGATTCTCTTCCTTTTGTTGCCGCTGTATATTTATCCTCTCCTCTGTTTGTCTTGGATCCATTCTGTGCTGAGTGACCTGAACATTTGGCCCTGAAAATCCTGATTTCATTTCCGATCCTGTGAATCGTTGAGGCATGCCATGAGGATTAGTTGGGGGCTGTCTCTGAAGACCACCTGGTCTAGGTCCTGACTCCTGAAAAGGTCCACGTGGGGTCGGACCACCTGAGGTAGGTCCCCTTGGCCTTGGAGGTATGTTTCCTCTAGGGTTAAACATTGCAATTTTCAGGAATGCTTTATTTAACAAAGCACAAGATGCTACAGAATGGTTTGAAGCAACCAAGTTCAACTGGTGAAGAGCCAACTGTGTCTTAATCTGGGCAAGCTGTAAAGGAGGAGGGCCCAACAGTAGTGGGCTGGCAATGCCAAGATTCAGAGAATTCACAAGGGGTGCAAAACTTTCCAAGAGCACCACAAAGCTGAAAGTTAAAACACAAATATTAGATTACATTGATCTTTTAATCAACTTTCTATGGTGGGTTCTATTGCAAGGAAGTTAATGTTTCCAAAAAAAAATCCATTTTTTTTAAGCACAGGGGTTCATTATTTTACCCACTTGCAAAATCACAATTATTATACAGTATGTTATTGAAACATTATGGTTTTTAATTTAAAAAAAAAAACAAACACCAGGCAAGCCTTTATATTCTACTTAACATATTGAGGTTGTTCTTCTCATGGCCTAAATCGCCAAGGCTGGTGGGGAAGGCAGGACACAACCTACCTTCCTCCACATGATCCTTGCTGCTCCGGGAGAATTCACACTATGCCCCCACACAACTGGCATGTGACCCATCCTGGAGTCAAAAGGGCAAGAAGCAGGCTGGGTCCTCCTGCATGCCACAATGCACTAGATGAGAAGTGTGGTGCATTGGGTGATTTTCCCACAGCCATGCACTCCTTCTGCCCAACACACTATGGAAGCTCGATCTGCTTTCCTCCAAATATACCTTATCACTGAAAATACTAGTACAACAAGGTTAATTAGAATCTGTCATATAGGTACGTTATTTCTGATCCTGAATTCTTGCTGCACTTGTGATTTTTTATGCATACATGTTTTGCTTATTAAGTCACTCCTGTTTTGAAATGTGTGAAGCAATTTATCTGAAAATATGCACTGCTCTTTTCCCATTAAGTGCCTACTGCCCCCTTGTTTTCCTACGGTCAAAATAATGCTGATCTCACATTTGTATATCAAAGACATGGCTTATTTTAATAGTAAATAATAACATTTATGTTCTTAATGGTCTCCCCATTTCCCTTATACAGAAAAAGGAACATTCCAAACATTATCTTATAAATCACCACCTTTAAACTACTTAAAATTACTCTTTCAATTACTTTTAAAATAAAGTATCATTTTTGGTGAGTTTTCTGTACCTCTTGATTCTAATGGGCCCCCCTTCACCATTTTTTCATTCCATTAGTACTTGTGGATTTTCAGTAAAGGATATTGAGGGATACTGAGGGATTCAGTAAAGGATATTGAGGGATTAATAACGGTTTGTCTTCAATGTAATATTTTTTAAATTTGATGGAATTATACAGAAGCATAGTTTAGCCATGCGGAATGGACTGGCACCATTGTTTGCTATAGCTTACATGAATTTTACTGAGAGGAGCAGTTTGGATATTGATGTTATATAAGAGATATATTGATGATGAATTATTACACATTCTGAGAAAGAGGTTGATATTACTCCCATGATGATTGCAAAGATGGACAGTAATTACTCTGGGGATTGTCGGAAGTGTAAGAGCCATGGGGGGACATTCTATCATACACTGAGGGAAATAAGTATTTGATCCCCTGCTGATTTTGTCCGTTTGCCCTCTGACACAGAAATGACCAGGCTGTAATTGGAATGGTAGGTTTATTGTAGCTGTGAGAGACAGAACAACAACAAACCCTCAAAAGCCCAGTGCCCAAAAGTCAGCGATGGATTTGCATTGTAGTGAGGGAAATAAGTATTCGATACCCTATCAACCAGCAAGATTTCAGGCTCCCAGGTGTCTTTTCACTATATGCAGGTAACGAGCTGAGATGAGGAACACCCTCTGTAAGGGAGTGCTCCTAATCCCTGCTTGTTACAGTACCTGTATAAAAGACACCTGTCCATAGAAGCAAGCAATCACTCAGCTTCCAAACTCACCACCATGCCCAAGACCAAAGAGCTGTCGAAGGATGTCAGGGACAAGGTTGTAGACCTGCACAAGGCTGGACTGGGCTACAAGACTATCGCCAAGCAGCTTGGTGAGAAGGTGACTACAGTTGGCACGATAACTCGCAAATGGAAGAAACACAAAACAACTGTCAATCTCCCTCAGTCTGGGGCTCCATGCAAGATCTCACCTCGTGGAGTTGCAATGATCATGAGAACGGTGACAAAGCAGCCCAGAACTACACGGGGGGAACTTGTCAATGATCTCAGGGCAGCTGGAACCATAGTCACCAAGAAAACAATTGGTAAGACACTACGCCGTGAAGGACTAAAATCTTGCCGTGCCCGCAAGGTCCCCCTGCTCAAGGCAGCACATGTACAGGCCCGTCTGCAGTTTGCCAATGCACATCTGAATGATCCAGAGGAGAACTGGGCGAAAGTGTTGTGGTCAGATGAGACCAAAATCCAGCTCTTTGGCATCAACTCAACTCGCCGTGTGTGGAGGAGGACGAATGCTGCCTATGAGCCCAAGAACACCATCCCCACCGTCAAGCATGGAGGTAGACACATTATGCTTTGGGGGTGTTTTTCTGCTAAGGGGACAGGACACCTTCACAGCATCGAAGGGACGATGGACGGGACCATGTACCGTCAGATCTTGGGCGAGCACCTCCTTCCCTCAGCCAGGGCATTGAGAATGGGTCGTGGATGGGTATTCCAGCATGACAATGACCCAAAACACACAGCCAAGGCAACAAAGGAGTGGCTCAAGAAGAAGCACATGAAGGTCCTGGAGTGGCCCAGCCAGTCTCCAGACCTTAATCCCATAGAAAATCTGTGGAGGGAGCTGAAGGTTCGGGTTGCCAAACGTCAGCCTCGAAACCTTTCTGACTTGGAGAGGATCTGCGAAGAGGAGTGGGACAACATCCCTCCTGGGTTGTGTGCAAACCTGGTGGCCAACTACAAGAAACGTCTGACCTCTGTGATTGCCAACAAGGGTTTTGCCACCAAGTACTAAGACATCTTTTGTGAAGGGATCGAATACTTATTTCCCTCACTACAATGCAAATCCATCGCTGACTTTTGGGCACTGGGCTTTTGAGGGTTTGTTTGTTGTTATTCTGTCTCTCACAGCTACAATAAACCTACCATTCCAATTATAGCCTGGTCATTTCTGTGTCAGAGGGCAAACGGACAAAATCAGCAGGGGATCAAATACTTATTTCCCTCACTGTATGTGGGGGATGTGTAGTAAAGCACAACAATCTGGAAAAGATTCACTGTAAAATGCAAGAAATTAAAACAAATTTCCCTTATTCTCCAGAGGGATTGGGGGGGGGGTAAATATGACCAAATCCTATATTCCTACCACATATACGGAGTTGTCTTTGTACATGATTACTGCAGCTAGGATTTTATATGCTGCTAATTGGAGTCTACAAATAATCCCAACTTTAGATGAGTGGCTACTAAGATTATTGCTTATTTACAGAACACCTCAGATGAAACATTTGTTTTAATCTGGGAAAGTTTCATAATTTACAATTTAGCACAGGGTCAACACCCACATCCAAGATTTTGTTTCTCTTTCTAGAACAGACAGTTAATTAAAGGATTATTTCTGGGTTGTTGTTTTTATAGTACTTGGTATAGGTTGATAATGGAGGGCTGCTGAATTCATGATTGTTGTATGTAATTATGAGATGTTCAAGAGATGTTCACTGCAAAGTTACTTTTATCTTTTTCTATTTTGTCTTGTTGTAAATATAATAAAAAGATTTTAAAAAGAAACAGGTTGATAAGAAATTTGAACAAAACAACAAGGGAAGAATAAGATTAATAAGAGAAAAGATTAATGAGGAAAGTTGGTTACCATTTTTGGATGCTGAAGTAAGGGGGATCAATTAGATACAAGATGGTATAGAAAACAGACCAAAAGGTTATTTTATTAAAGAGTAATTCGGCTCAATCAGCAATAATTAAGGAACAGAGATTGAGGAATATGATACAGAAGGCAGAGGGGGTTTCTACAGTAGGATATAGAGAGGAATCCAAAGAAAAAGCGGAAAGGTTGATAAGGGTTTATGGATATATGCTCCCTATATCGAAGAGTAGGAAGGTGAAATTTACAAAAGGATTGCCAGAGTTGAAAATTCCATTTATTACTAATAAATTTATCTGGCAAAATCAGAAGCTTCTGAAGATATATGCTAATGTAGTATGCAGTGCACCAATAATGTTGAAACAGGAGAGAGCTGATCTTGTGGTAGCAAGCATGACTTGTCCCCTGGTTGCATACAAATGGAAGACTTGATGTGTGAGCACTGTAAGATACACCCTTTAAGGGATGGAGCCACTCTGGGAAGAGCAGAATATTCCAAGTCCCCCACCCCCACCCCCACCCCGGCATCTTCAAGATAGGGCTGAGAGAGATTCCTGCCTGCAACCTAGGAGAAGCCGCTGCCAGTCTGTGAAGACAATACTGAGCTAGATGGACCTATGGTCTGACTCAGTATATGGCGGCTTCCTATGTTCCTAACTGGTTAACTCTCGATTTTGTAAGAAGTGTGTGAGTTTAAAGATTGTGTTATTTGTGAAAGAGGAAATGGTTGGTGTAGTTTAAAGGGGGTGATTTATAAGACAGAGTGTTTAAAATGTTGTTCTTTCTATATTGGGGAAACAGGGAGACCATTAAGAGATAGGATATAGGGAACTTTTGTCAGATATGCAATATAATGGGAGTTGTACTAAGCCGTGGTCTATACATATGAAGGAGGGGCATGCTGAATGACTGGTGGGAACTAACTGTATTGACAGTGGAAAGAAATTTGCAGAAGCATAAAATAAAGGAGGCAATGTATACAGAGAAATTAAAACCAGATATTAATGTTAAGGAGATCGTTTAAGCTGTGAAATTAGTCTTTGATTGGCAGAAGCTGAGTTAATTGTTTCTTGTTGCAACTGGTAGGTTGTCCTGTCCCCTCTCTTCCTTTCCTCTGCTTACTGCTCACCTCGCGAGAAAGGAATTTAAGCACTGCTAAGATATTTGGTTTGTTTAATCAACTGAGCATAGTGTACTGACACTGAAACCGGTTTTGTTTTAACTTGTAACATCTGGTGGATGGTATTTTTCTTTTGTCTAATAAAGAGGTCTTGGTGAAAAAATTGTTAGTAGTATCTTTTTAAAATAAGCCATGTCCTTGATATACAAGTGTAAAATCACCATTATTCTTGACCCTAGCAAAACAAGGGGACAGTGGGTACTTAATGGGAAAAGAGCAGTGTATATTTTCAGATAAATTGCTTCAAGCATTTCAAAACAGGAGCTACTTAATGTTACAGCAAAATATGTATGCATGAAAAATCACAAGTGCAGCAAGAACACAATTTTTTTTATGTCCACTCAGTTAATTTTAGATCCTGCTCAGGTTGAATCAGGAAGGCCCCACTCTGAATGCATGTGTGCACACATAGCTTTGAGACTGCCATCCAGAACAAAACTCAATTCTGCGCACAGATGAAAAAAAATTAGAGAACACACTCCTCAGGATCAGAAATAATGGACCTGTGTGTGCCTGGCACCGAAGAGGAGGAGGAGGAAGAGGAGGCCCAGCCGGGGAGAGGGGGAAACTGGGTGCCGGGCAGTTGGGCAGCGGTGACAGGTGCAGTAGAGACTGCGCACCCACCAGAAATGGCTGCGTGGGACCCAGGGGTTGGTGCACGCACTCATGTGCAAGCCTGGTCCTTCTTAACGTAACCCCTTTATGCCAACAGAAACAGATTACAGAACAATGGATGAGTCTGAAAAAATTATAATATCAATTTACGAGCCTCCTACGCGCAAGCAAATTTGGGGGTGGGAGTGTTAAATGTTAGACTAGGGAAGGATGATGAGTTATGTGCTAAATTCACCCTCTTTCCACCTGATTTCAAGTCTGATACTTCTTTATTAACACATATATATTAAGATCAATTTTGCAATTATGCTGGACTCTGTTTACATCAGTTAACCGATTGGATTTGTATTTACTCAATGGGGCTGTTAAAACTAACCATCCAGCAAAGTATACCTTTTGGACGAGCCATGATTCATCCACACTGGATTATATATCAGTATATTGAGGTTTTTAAAATCATATTTATTCCTATAGGATTGAGCCCCATTTGGATAGTGATCATTTTTCTGTCCTGTTGTCCTTTAAATTGGATGGCGGCCAGCGAGTTCCTGAGGCTAGTTCTTATACTGACACTGAGTTAGAGCCTAAGCACCCACGAATAAGAGACCAATAGAACTAATTTACTGTATTTTGAACCCTTTGAGATGCCATTATCAGTGTTCCTTACTGATAGCAACAGGCTCCTTTAGTGCTTCCTTGAATTATTTTAAAGTACTTATTGACAAATTCCAAGAGCCAGAAATAGTTGGACAAGTGAAGAAATCGCCTTCTTGGCCAAAAGGGAATGCCTAACAGCTAAGAAAGCCTTGTTGAAATGTTTCAGATTGTATCAGGAAGGGAAATCAGATCTCTGTGCAAACACTACTCTTAATATAAAGCCTTGTTAAAAGCAAAAAAGGGGGAAACATGATGGCTATATGGGAGCAATTGATTCAGGTAGTGTGTGGTTCTGGAATTTACAACAGCTCAAGCCAGGAGAGGGCTATCGAGACCCAAGTATTGTATTCCAGCAGCAGTCTGGGGAAAACATTTTTGAGATTGGTACTCCGATAGTAGTGGTGGCCCAGACCAATGTGAACTTGGGTTTGATTCTTTACCAGACTGGTCCCCAGTTACAGCTAAGGAGATTAAGGGCCTTATATTGCAATTAAAAGAAGGGAAGGTTCCAGGTCAAGATTTCATACCCACACCCAACCCTGAACTGATAAAGAAGAATATGGACTGATAGATTGAAATTCTGGCCTATATTTATTTATTAATCAGACAGCATTGGTACTAAAAGCTTGGGGGTGGCAAAGAAAGGAAAGCTGGTCTTGTGTCCCCTTTGCTAAGCAGGATCCGCCCTGGTTGCATTTCAATGGAAGACTACATATGAGCACTATAAGAAATTCCCCTTAAGGGATATAGCTGCTCTGGGAAGAGCACCTGCATGCTTGCATACAGAAGGTTCCAAGTTCCTTACCTGGCATGACCAAAATAGGGCTGTGAGAGACTCCTGCCTGCAACCTTAGAGAAGCCACTGCCAGTCTGAGTAGACAATACTGACTGAGCTAGATGGACCAATGGTCTGATGGTATATGGCAGCTGCCTATGTTCCTAATTATTGTACCCATTTTTAAAAAGGCTAGTAGGGAAGATCTGCCAAATTATCAGTCAATCAGACTTCTAAATATCATTAGTAAAATTTATGCAAAACACTTATTAGGGAAGTTACAAGATTGGCTGGAGAGTGAAAAGTATATTGCTGAAGATTTTGTATGGGGAGATCAATTACAGACCACTGCATGCTTCGTCAACATTTTATAGATTACAGGCACAATTCCCCTCAGTATGAAAGAACATCCAATTTGAACCTATGATTCCATAGATACATGACATGCAACAGAATGCCACAGATAAGTCACTGAACCACATCAGCAACAGCGGCACTCCATCTATAGAATAGCTTCCTATGTCCAGGGGTCAAGAAATGTTGGCTCTGTTTACCAGCTAGACAAAAAAATTAACTCATCAAGCTATGTTGGTACATTACTCAACAGGATTTTCTCCACTCGACAGGCATCATTTTTCACTCGTCACAGATAAGTAGACGAGTGGATTTCCTGAGGCCTGCTACGTCCATACATCCAGTGCCTACCTGATTGAGTTTTACAAGCCAGATAAAAATTATTTTATTTCCCCAAGCTTTTTGATTTTCAGTCTACTTTTATGCTGTTTTCAGCATGTCATACATTGATCTTATCTGCTACTGTTTAATGTTATGCTTTAGAAGTGTTATATTTAAATATATAAAAACAACCTTACAAAAGAAAACACCACATGTTAATAAACAGAACAGTTTCATATGATACTTTATACCACTAAAACAATACAGATAGCAACATCACACTGCTTTGCAACCAGGGCAAGGTAAATAGGACGGACTCAATCCAGGAGTAACATTGGGGACATTCCTAAATCTTGTACATTTGTTTTCCTCTGTGTTTAATTTCAAATATTCAAACTAGTTTTTAAAATGTTAATCATATCTGTTCTCTGTTATTTCAGAGTAAAAAGGTCAATGCTGCTTTCCCCTTTGCAACCAATTTTTTAATGAGATTATAAACAGAACAGCTTGGAGGCATTTGGCCGAAGAAGCATTTATATATATCAAGGAAGAGAGAGTGCATGCATATGCCTAGCCTGGGGCCAGCACTGCATTTCTCTTTTTCATTCTCCTCTTTAACAGTTCCCATAATGGATCCTTTTGCAGAGCCAGGCATTTGAAATCATTAAGAGTTTCTCTGATTTTCTTGGTCAATGCAGAACTGATAATGGAAGTTCTGCAATTGTATTGCATTCTGACTAAGTCCAGTTAAACTTTAAAGTGCAACAGGAGTAAAATATACAACATATTTCATAGACCAAACGTTTTATTTATTGATGTAAGAGCAAGACAAATCCAAAGGTATCAGCCTTCTTCTAAGCCTACAATCCAGAAATTGCAAGTTACCAAACCTTAGTCACTTCTAGGGAAATTTAATGAACCTGGGTCTGTAACAGACAAATCAATGTTCATCAAGTACAAATCTGTTTGCTATGCATATATCCATCAATCACAAAGGGAATGTAACTAAGGAGCTTTCAATCTACACTTTCAAACAGAAGTCGTTTATTCCAGCAATGAGGTACACTGCTTCCCTGCTGCTATTATTTCACAATGGGAGGCCCCATTGAGTTGCTGATGCAGACAGTAGAGAAGTACTTCACTGCTGAAGGAAACTACTTCTATTTGAAGATGTAGATTTGACATGTTTGTTTCTTGGCATGGAGGTGCATTTCACTCTACAAGCCCAAACCTGCAGCCTGGTACAGCTGAAAGTGGGGCTCACTGAGAATTAGCCATTAGCCTACACTAGTTTCCTACACACCCACTTGCCTCTAATGGGACACTTCCTTTCACACCTCTCCTATTTGAGAGGAGAGACCAAGCCGAGACACAGACTCCCCCCCCACCCCATACCAATATCCACAACCCCTGAAACATATGAAGGAGGTGTAAGTGCCTGTGAGCACAAGAAGACTTGTCTCCACCCCACCACTGCTGAGTAGGCACAATTACTTTAAGTATTTAAGAGAGCACCTTATTCTCCATGAGCCCTGGAGTCTTAAAATCATTGGGGGAGGTCCAGTTGTGCTTGCCACCAATGTGTTTGGTGGTGACTCAGAATGAGACCTTCTCTAGAGCTGCCCCAGGACTCGAACACACTCACAAATAAAATCATCTCTGCTCCTTTTTAAGGCACAGCTGAAGAACATAAGAGCAGCCCTGCTGGATCAAGCTCAAGGCCCATCTAGTCCAGCATGCTGTTTCAGTGGCCTCCAAGAGATTTTTAAACTGTTGTAATCATCATTTTAATGTTTTATTACTGCTGGTGGTTTTAATTTGGTTTGAGTGTGTAACTGCCTTTACCACCCAGTCTTTTCCTCCCTTTTTTGTGTTTAAGTGGCAACTCCTAGACATACACACCTGCTGGCAACCACCACCTCACCCGCCCCCAAACAAACAATTCTGTGTGCCAGTAAACTAAAACCACCCTGAAAGTGCAAAGATTAAACCAAAAACAAACTCACTGGGTCGGCAGAAAGCCAGTGGGCTGGCCTACCGAGTAGTCCCCCCGCTCGGTTGACTGCGTGCTCGTGCACACCCATCAGGCCTTCTGCGGGGCCCACACCTGCCCTCGGCAATCATCACTGCCTCTAGGGTTGCTGCCCCTGGACTTTGGAGCGCTCCCCCAAACAAAATCGGAACTTTCCACCTCCGGGTGCGAATCTGCGCATGCGCATATACCTGTTTAATCAGGTCCAAAAGTTTTCAAGTCATTTCGATTCATATTTATGCAGTTTCAGTTTGTTTGTTTTGTTGCGGTATTAAAACGCGCGCAGCAGGTCAATACCCAACTCAAGCTAATACAGCCGCCTCGGCGTCCAGGATGGCGCAGGGCTGCTGCCGCCGCTACTGACTGGACTGCGACTCCCGTCGTCCCTGCCTACAGGCCCCTGGGGCTAAGCATGCTGGGAGTCGGAGTCCACGAGCAGTGGGAAGGCCCAAGCCTGCGCAGCCCTGGCGTGGCGTTCGCGTCGTCAACGCACGCTTGGCGATCGCACCCGCAAAGCAGGCCAGAGCCAGTCCCGCCGCCCGGCGGAAGGGCCGTGAAGCCGCCCGCGGGCGGAGAAGCTGGAGCCCTCGGGGCGGGGGGGAGGATGCAGATAAATCCATCCCCCGCAGCCGGCCCTTCCCTCCTTCCCCCTCTGCCGCCATTTTGCGGCCTCCTCAGCTTTTTCTTTTTTTCTTTACCTCAGGCAGGCACGGAGGCAGCGACCGCTCCCTCAGAGCCAAGCGGCTTCCTCGGCGGGCGGAGCCGGGCTCCTGTGCTCCCGTTTTCCCTCGCAATTCCTGTCACCAGACAACGAAGCCGCCCGCAACGCAGCGCCTCAGCAATGGCGGCCTTCCGCCCAGCTTGCGCATGCGCGGTCGCCCAGAGACAGCACGGCACGGTTACCCGCCGTCATAAAACTAAGCTCATCCGGCCGGCGCACGCATGCGCGCTTCCCGAGGCCGGGGGCGAACGAAACCAAAGCAGAGGTCTGGAGTTGCGCGTGCGCACCTCCCGAAGTAGGCGGGGAACCAGAGCAGAGAGAAGAAACCGCGTTCCTAAGGCGGGAAAGAGCGACTGCTGCGCAACAGAGGTGCGCCTAGAAGAGCATGGGCCGCATGCGCACGGCAAAGCTTCGTCCCCATAGTCTCTGGAAGGATGATAGAGCTAGAAGACGACAAAAAATTCAGCTACACCGATACTACTGGTTCTAATTTGAATGACCCCGCAGGCAAAACAAAGAAAGAAAACATCAAAATTAGGGCTGGCGCCCATTAGTTTAGTAATTTAAGTTTTTTATTTATTGATCTAGGGATGGTCAACCTGAAGCTCTCCAACTGTTGTTGGATTGCAATAAGAGCCTCCCCAGCTCTCATAACTTTTTAAGAAGGCAGTTAAGACACATTTTTCCACCCAGACTTTTAATTAGACTTAAAATGTTAGATTTTAACATTGTTTCTATTTAGCAAATTTATTGACCGCCTGACTTCCTTAGACTCAAGGCGGTTTACATAAATTAAAACAGCAGCAGCAAAGACAAGGGAAAGAAAAAATATGTTTTAAATTTTAAATTGTTTTAATGTTTTAATTTTGTTTTAATTTGTGTTGTTTTCTTGTAAGATCAATTTTCCGCCTCTGGGGCTGATTCCCCATGTGCTGGCTGATAGGTTTCAATCTTCCTGGACAAAAGCACTGCTAGTTAAACTTTCATCGCTTGATGTCTATCTAGAATATCTCACTATTAGGATACTGTCAAGTCAAGGAGACCCTTAAACAGGATTTTTGGACATTAAGCATCAAAATAAGAACGTAAGAACAACCCTGGTGGATCAGGCCCAAGAAGGCCCATCGAGTCCAGCATCTTGTTTCTCACAGTGGCCCACCAGATGACACTGGAAGCCACAGGCAGGAGTTGAGGGCATGCCCTCTCTCCTGCTGTTACTCCCCTGCCACTGGTACTCAGAGGCATCCTGCCTTTGAGGCTGGAGGTGGCCCACAGCCCTCCGACTAGTAGCCATTGATCGACCTCTCCTCCATGAAGTTATCCAAATCCTCTCATAGCCACCCAGGTTATTGGCTGTCAAAATGACCTACGTGTTTTCCCGCAGACAATAAGAGGGCGCCTTGGCAAT
The DNA here is from genome assembly GCF_027244095.1 of Hemicordylus capensis. Classification (NCBI taxonomy): domain Eukaryota; kingdom Metazoa; phylum Chordata; class Lepidosauria; order Squamata; family Cordylidae; genus Hemicordylus; species Hemicordylus capensis. Next base: position 2,922,601 of record NC_069661.1, read on the forward strand.
TTCAGCCAGGAATCCGCCAGTTACATATTGTCACTTGCTCTGCTCAACCATCACAGAGTGTTCCTTAGAGCAAGACATGATGCCTTGCCATCAGCAGTTTTATATCTTTTTGAAAATTCCTCTGGCCAGTCAGATCTGCCTTTATGGCTCAGATGAGATTGAATCTGTCCGCCACGTGCTGCTATATTGTTCCTTTTATAATGATACTCAACATAGTCTGTACGATCTGTGATCGTAGATTCTTTCATCCTGGGGATGTCCATTCCTTGATATTGGGGAAATGTTGGAAGGGGGGATTTCCAGGAATAGCTGCAGAGAGTGGGCAACCCTGCATTGTGGCAGTGTGTTCCATAAATTAATGTAAGTGTTGCATGAAGAAGCACCTCCTTTTAACTCCTGCCAATTAGCCGGTCTCATTGGGTGACTACAAGTTCTAGTGGTAGGACAGAGAGAGGAAATCTCTCTGTCTACTTTCTCTATAGCTTGCATAATGTTTTAAACCTCTACCACATGGGCAGCGTCTTTCTAAACTAAAAATCCCAACACTTTAGCTTCTCTTTGTAGGGAAGGTGCTCCAGCAGCCCTACTAATCATTTGGGTTGCTCACTTCTGAACATCTACAGCATCCTTTTTGAGACCAGAACTGTAGACTGTATTCCAAATGTATGTAGCCACACTGTCGATTTGTGTAAGGGCGCTTTCTTGCGCACTCTTTTCTTATGTATTACACCCCTTACCTATAAGTTATATACAAAAAATGACTGCCTCTTTTTTAATGTATTGTTCAGTTGATCAGGGATATCTTTAAATCATTAAAAAAGGTTTGTAATGGATTAATGTAATTGACTAACTGTTAAGAAGTTAACAGTTGTGTAATCAAAACACATTGTAGCAGAATCTGGCACACAACATTGAAGGGAAGAAGCAATGTTGTTCATTTCTTGCTCATTTGAATAGGGTTTATGGAGGAGAACTTCTCAACAGATGGTCCCCAACACTGAGCGGATATGGCACTTACAGGGTGTTTCTCAAATGGTACCCTGTTTCTTACCACAGAGACCCGAGTTCAAATCATAACATTAAAAAAAGGAGGGCCTGTCTTGTGGTAGCAAGCATGACTTGTCCCCTTAGCTAAGCAGAGTCTGCCCTGGTTGCATTTGAATGGGAGACTAGAAGTGTGAGCACTGCCATATTCCCCTCGGGATGGAGCTGCTCTGGGAAGAGCAGAAGGTTCCAAGTTCCCTCCAAGTTCCTGGCTTCTCCAAGAGAGGGCTGAGAGAGATTTCTGCTGCCTGCAACCTTGGAGAAGCCGCTGCCAGTCTGTGTAGACAATTCTGAGATAGATAGACCAAGGGTCTGACTCAGTATATGGCAGCTTCCTATGTTCCTATGTAAATCCCTGTTCAGCCATGAAACATACTGAGTGGCTCTGAGCCATTCACTTATCTCTCAGCCTAACCTACCTCACAGGGTGGTTGTCAGAGGATAAACACAGGCTCCTAGGAGAAAAAGCAGAAGATAAATGCCGCAAAATAAATAATTGTAAAGACACACACACACACACCGCCCCCACATTCCAATGGAAACCAGAAGCGTCAAAACAACTTCACTTGGACTGTACAACACAAGAGTCACAGCCACTATTTCCTCCAGTAACTTTTTCTAATGGACAGACAGAAAGCGCTCTCTTGCAAAAAACGGGGAGTAAGGAAAGGTTTTAATATATTCACATAAGGTTATTCAGTATTTGTTGTTTATTTTTTCTGTGTAAACCACTTTGAGAACATTTATCATAGATTGAAAGAATTATCTTTACATAAATAAAATCATCTTTATGTAAATATAAATATTGGCCCTTGTAATGGGTGTTTTGAGGGGTTTCAGACCCCCCCCCCGAACCAGTCTGGGTCGAACAGGAGACCCAGGTCTCCTTCACTTTGTCACCAAAGACCGGAAACTGTGAAGTGGTCCCTTGGGGGGAAATATTAGGCAACTAGCTGGGCGGGGAGCAGAGCATCTGCGCCTCTAGTTTCCCCCTCCCACCGCCACCACCATTGCCAATTTCTTTCACAGTCAGCCCGCCGCTGCTTTCTCCCCCTCCGCCACCGTTTTCTTGCCCACCTGCCCCCGCCATTTTCTCCCCACACCCCACCCCTTCCATTTTGTTTCCCGCCTTGCCTCTGGCACCACCGCTTTCCTCTTCTCCTGCCGGCAGCTTGCTCGCGGACTCTCACGAGAGCTGCCACACATGAGATTAGCGATGGGTACGCCTAAGAGAAATATACAGATAGATAGATAGATAGATAGATAGATAGATAGATAGATAGATAGATAGATAGAGGCTCCTTCAGCCAAGGGAGGCAAGTGCTGGGGGGGGGGCTTTCCCCTCTGAGCACTCGGGACAGTGTGGCTCACTCAAAGAGCTTTATTATTGAAATGGGACATGAGGGGGAGCAAGTGGGAAGAAAGAGAAGGACAAGCTCAGCCTTATCAGGACACCCAGGTGGCACGGGGAGGGGGGAGGACCAGCCACGGCAAACTGGTCGCCATGGGGCGGTGTTCTCTTGAACAAGGATTCTCAGACGTTGTTGACCACAACTCCCAGAATCCCCAGCTGCAATGGCTTTCACTTGGGGTTTATGGGAGTTGTACTCAACCTCTGGGAATCCCTGTCCAAGGGGACACTGTGTGTGTTGGGGGGCAGTTCTGCTCCTGGCAGTCTGGCTGAGTCAGGCTTCCCCCCCTGCAAGAAAACTCCCAAAAGACAAGAGACACACACACCCCGCCAGCACACACACTCCCAAAAGGAGGGGGGAGCGAAAGCCATCTCTTCATTTAATTGGTTCCCATGTGGGAGACTGTAGCCAATTACAGGGTCTGGTTCAGGGGTGGAGGGAGACTGCCGGCAGTCAGCCCACCGCCGCGGGCCCCCAGGCCCACCCCCTGCATCAGACATAAGTGCCTGATGTCAGACATAGGGTGCGTCGTTAAGCCACGCCCCCGGGGAGAGCCGCTCTGGCCATGCTGCGAACACGGGGCTGGCCGGATTTTGCTCGTAAACAGGGCCATGTGGTTGGGTTGCAAGGCGAGGTGCAGCCCCTGAAGCCCAGCGGCCCGGGTTCTTCAGACCCGTTTGTGCAGTGGTGGCTCCACTCGTGGTCTGGTTTGTGCTTTGGCCGTGATGTCATCTATCCTAGCAACCAGGCCCAGACGCCGTCAACCCTTTGCTCATAGACTGAAATATAATCCTTTTCTGTCTCTTTACATCTTTCTTTTTTGTCCCGTTTCTTTCTAAGAAGCAGGCTAGCTCCACCCACCCCCTGCACAACAACCGAGTTCCCACTGCACATTCCACCCCCACCCCACGACCTGCCCCCCACACACCATGGCACAAAATGTGTCCAGCCGCAGGTTAGTATCACCTCTGCCATCCATAAGTGCCACCGCCACGATCCAGCTGGGAGTTTTTCTGCTCAACAGACTCCAAGGAAGTAAATGAAAGTTGTCTACTTGTGCAGAGCACAGTACAGGGCTATAAGTCCAATAAATATTGATGTTTTTAAAAATCTGGATTGAGCTGGTCTTGTGGTAGCAAGCATGGATTGTCCCCTTTGCTAAGCAGGGTCCACCCTGGTTTGCATTTGAATGGGAGACTAGAAGTGTGAGCACTGGAAGAGATTCCCCCTCAGGGGATGGAGCCACCGCTCTGGGAAGAGCAGAAGGTTTCAAGTTCCCTCCCTGGCAGCATCCCCAAGACATAGCTGGGAAATATCTTCTTGCAACCTTGGAGAAGCCGCTGACAGTCTATGTAAGACAATACTAAGTGAGATGGACCTATGGTCTGACTCAGTATATATGGCAGCTTCCTATGTTCCTAACACAATTACATGTCATGTGCTAATTAAAAACGAATAAATATGTATACACTTCTAAAAAAAGGTTTGTGTTTTCAGTTGTGAATGAATTGTCTGTGTTCACTCACTTTCTCAACAGCATTATTTGTTGCCAAGACTATAAAGGAGGAAGATAGGAGTGTGTGAAAACACAGGGGTTTGGGCCAAAATAGCATTTCCCCAGCAGATGGCAGCCGTGAGCAGATGGCCGGCACCTGAGCTGTGTGAGCAGATGGCCGGCAAGCTATGCGGCTGCTGCTGATTTCTTTCCTATATATCCCTCCCCATTTGGGATGAGTGGTGGGGATCATATTCTTGGGTTAATCAACAACCAGTCTGTCTCATTTGGGGGCAGGCAGGCCGGCCGGCCGGCCGATCTCTGTCAATCCATGGCTGAGATTGCAGTTTCAGGCTTTTGCCTCCCTTTTGCCTTAAACAAAAAGGTTTGCCTTTTTAAAAATAAGGGGGGGGTGCTTTCTCCTCGCCCACTCCACCCTTGCTGCAGCTGCCACTGCCCACGGAGAGGGGCGGCAAAATTTGCTGCTCTTCAGATTTGGCCCCCGTAGGCAAATGCCTGCTCTGCCTCTCCAATAATCCACCACTGCTCTTGGGGGCTGCCAGGTTTCTTAGCTCCTGTCTGCTATGCTGTCTATCTTTTTAATGGTTGTTGCATTTTGGTGATTTATTGTGCTTTTTATTGTTTTCATTGATTTTAATGTGGTTTTTATGGAGTTTTACTGTGTATTAATTTTTGTAAACCACCTTGGGATGTCTTTTGAAAGATGGTATAGAAATTGAATAATCAATCAATAGATAGATAGACATTGTCCCTGCTAACTTGGCAAGAGGCACCTTTTAACATGGTGATTCTCTTTATTTAGCAGGGGGAGAGTAGCTGACCCTCTCCACCCCCAGCTCAGCATTCCTCCACTGACTGTTGCTGGTGTCTATCTTAGGTTTCTTTTTAGATTGTGAGCCCTTTGGGGACAGGGTTCCATCTTATTTGTTTGTTACTTCTTTGTATAAACTGCCCTGAGCCATTTTTGGAAGGGCAGTATAAAAATCAAATGAATGAATGAACGAACAAACTTCAGTGCTAGACCCAGACCAGAGGGCTGCTCCTTTACTCTCTGCTCTCCAGGCATGTAGGTAGAGAGACTGGGAAGGGTGGGCAGAGGTATTTAGTATCTCATTTCTCTTCTGGCTGGGCTAGGAGTAAGTAGGGATGTGCATGAACCCATTTGGAGGCCCTTTTATGGCCTCTGAACAGGTTCAATCACTGGCCAGTTCGAACATTCGGCGGGGGGAGGGGGTGTTAAGACTTTAAGGGTGGGGGAGGGTGCACTTACCCACCACCCCCGCCGGCGCAGGAGTCCTGCAAAAATTTTCAGGGCAGCAGTGTACTTCCCTGCTGCCCCTTCCCCTCTTAGGCCGGAAGTGGCCAGAAGTACCAGGCATGTGTGTGCACACGCACTCCTGCACGTCAAGACAGGCTCGCACCCAATCGCGACATGCGCAGGCGCGCCTGGTACTTCCAGCCGAAGAGGGGAAGGGGCGGCAGGGAGGTACACTGCCATCCTGAAAGAGTTTACCGGATTCCAGCACCAGCGGGGGGAAAGCAGGGAGAGGGGGAAGTGCACCCTCCCCTGCCCTTAAAGTCCTACCCCCCACCCCTTCGAGCCACCCCTGCCCGGTTCTGTGCACATCCCTAGGAGTAAGTGGCTTCCTTTGCCCTGCCTGCTCCTGGTTCTGCAACAGGAGACCATTTACGGAGCTTATGCGGCTTTCCTGCAATCCAATGTACATGCCTGTCAGCATTCCCCTTTGACTTTCCATAAGATCAAGAATTCCAGCATTATATGGTTATTTTCCTCCCCAGTCCCCACAATTTCACATTGACCAATTCTTCCCTCTTGGTATTCCCAGTAATATTTCTGGCGAATAACTGCTTATGCAGATTGAGTTAACACGAGAGAGAGAGATGGGGCAGCAGCCCAGCGGCGGAGCGACCATTGAGCAGACAGGTTCAAAGAACCCGGACCGCCACCCCTCAGGGGCCACACCTTGCACCCCAGACACGCCCCCCACATCTGACATCAGATGCAGGGGGCGGGGCTAGGGGCCACTGTGGCAACAGAACCCAGGTCTCCACTGGCCTCCCACTGCACCTGCCGTAGCTCTCTGGTTCACTCTCCGGCTGCATCTCTGTGTGGTAACAGTGATGGCCCTCCTTACACAACATGGCAACAACCCACACAACTCTCTCCCTGGCCACCCCCTGCCCTACTTCAGGAGGTGACTGAACCCTCTGGCCCAGTCAAATACAAGCCATCTTGAATCCATTTACTCTCTATTCTGTTTCCCTGTCCACCACTAAATTTTTAAAAAAGAACTCCTAAGTTAACTTGAAAAAGGCTTCACTGTGGAAAGAATGGTGCTCCTTCCTTCCTTCCTTCCTTTCTTCCTTCCTTCCTTCCTTCCTTCCTTCCTTCCTTCCCTTCCTTCCCTTCCTTTCCTTCCTTTCTTTCTGGGAGTCACCATATCTCATTGCAGCTTCTTTAGCATCCTCTATGGCAGGAGGAGCCGGAGGACAAAGCTTAAGAAATGCGCCTTACAACGCACCTTTTCCTTCACAAGTATTCTTTAGACCAAGGAGGTCTAAAGCAGGGATTCTCAATGTTGGGTCTGCAGGTGTTATTGGACTTCAGCTCCCATAATCCCCAACCCCAGTGGCCTTTGGTTGTGGATTATGGGAGCTGAAGTCTAATAACATCTGGGGACCCAATGCTGAGAATCCCTGGTCTAAAGAACCCCCAACGTTGGGTCCCCAGATGTTATTGGACTTCAACTCCCACAATCCCCAGCCCCAGTGGCCTTTAGTTGGGGATTATGGGAGTTGAAGTCCAATAACATCTGGGGACCCAATGTTGAGAACCCCTGCTTTAGACTAAACAGAAATTCACTGATTGATAGTGAACAACTGAATAGTGACTGAAGAACTTGGGAAGGCCATATTGCTTCCAATTCTTCTTAGAGAAGGGGCCTGTGAAAGGTGAGGGGGCACAGGTGAAGCTATGCTTGAAGGGACCCCCTCTTGGATCCAAACCCAGCGCGGCAGTTCCTGGAGAACTGCTCAAGATGGATTCTCTGATCTCTGCAAGTTGGCCAATTATCAGTAAAATCAACATTCTATATAGGACGTTATTGCCTACTTAGAATCTTTATTAGTTATAAAATATATGTACCACTTTTGACCAAAGCTTCCAGAGTTCTGTATTATCTTCAATTAAAAAGAACACTTTAAAAACCATACAATAATGTTTGTTTTTTTAAATTTAACTGATTATTTGTTTCTTTGTTTATTTATTTTCATCTCTGGGGAGTTAACAATAATATAAAAACAAGTTTAAAACATATACAAAAACATAAAACAATTTAGATAATTTAAAATCAAACACAGATTAAAACCTACAAATTTAAAAAGCTGAAAAAGCTTGGGTGAAGCGGTGGGTTTTCAAGTGCTTTTTACAAATTGTCAGAGATGGGGAGGATCGTATGTCAGTAGGGAGCACCTTCCACAATCTTGGGGCAGCAACCGAGAAAGCCCGCCCCTGTGTGGCCACCAGCCAAGCTGGCGGCAACTGGAGACGGATCTCTCCAGACGACCTCAGTGAGAGGTGGGCTCATAAGGAAGAAGACATTCTCTTAAATACCTAGGGTACAAGCCGTTTAGGGTTTTTAATGCTTTAATGTGATTTTCATGGAGTTTTATTGTATTTTTAATTTTTGCAAACAGCCCTGGGATGAGTTTTATGTATGGTGGTATAGAAATTGAACTATACATAAAACAATAAACAAAAATCACATCACAGCAGCAGTAGGAATCGTCCGTGCAGGGTGCAGTAACAGAAGCCATGCCAAAGCCGCAACCAAGATTTCTGGCTCCAGACCCAGCTCTGCGTTGAGCATAGGTGCTGGCCCTTGGCCTCCACAGGGATGGCCATGGAGTCAAAGGTGGTCCATCTTCCGCTGCTGCCTGCTGCTCGCCATGCAAGGCAGCTTGGACAAAGCGGGGGGGGGGGGTTGTAAACAGCAGAGTGTGGCCAAGACCAGGGGAGCAGAAGGCTGCTGAGGGAGTCTGAACTACCCTCCAGGATGATCAGGTGCAGCCGAAGGAAAAGCTGAGCCCCCTCAGAATGCCAGAAGGGAATGGTCTGGGCTCCGAGAGGCGGGTTCCTTCCTTCTGGGGGGAACATCACTCCATCCAAAAGTCAGTCCCCGTCCATGTCAGGCTTTGCATGATCAAACTCCTCCTTTTCCTTTTTCCATTTCCATTTGTAGCTTAACCTATTGTTTTTCCAGCTCCAGGAATGTATGAATGCATTTTAAAACAGATGAAGGGAGACTATGTGAAATATAACATCAAATGTTCCTAAAATATAAACTGCATGAAGGTAAGATCTTCTTTACCTTCTCAGCCTTATCACCAGACAAGGAGTGATAACCCAGCGTCTGGGATCAGCAGCCGCTGCATGTCGGTATCTTCAGATGCAGTGTGTCAGATGCATCACCATAACACCTTTGCCTGTTATGTCAGTGAGCACCACAGAGCCTCGGGGTGGGCAGGGACACCCGCTCCCCCACAATCCAAGATCTTTCCCTTCCAGTCCTTGTTTGCAACAAACCATAGTTTGTTAATTCTCTGAACAAGCAAACTGTGCTTGCCTCTAAACCAGAATCAAACCCTGATGTAAGCATATCTGAAGCATTCATATTTCCCCTACATAAGTTATTTGGACACTGCAATGAACACACAACGCACAGGATCAAGGAGATGGCCAGCCTCAGCTTGGTGGAGTAAGTTTGCTGGAAACCACAGTCACTTGGGCTGAGTCTGGGGCGGGACAGCTTGCTCTTGGCGTCCCCTGGTTTTAAACAATGCATTCATTTTGTATTTTAATCCCTCCCTTACCCCAAGGAGCTCAGCATGGCATACATGCCTTTATTTTATCTATTTAAAATATTTCTGCCTTGCCCCTCCAGCACACTACTGCTCAGGGCAGCTTAAAATAAAACACATGAAAACAATAAAACAAAGCAATAAAACTATACTAAAACTACAAATAAGAATGAAACAAGCATTTAAAAAGCAATATAAAATAGCAGACAGGACTAAACCTGAATTAAAACTGGGGAAACCCAATTGATTGCAAAACCCAATCAAAGGTTTAATTCCCTAAATGCCTGCCTATGGGTAGTAATGGGCTGGATGAGGGATAACAAATTGAAGCTGAATCCAAGCAAGACAGAGGTGCTCATTGTGGGGCATCGGAATTTGAGGGATGAGTTAGATCTTCTTGTGCTGGATGGGGTTACACTCCCCCAGAAGAAACAGGTACACAGCCTGGGAGTGTTCTTGGATCCAGGCCTCACCCTGGTATCCCAGGTGGAGGCTGTGGCCAGGAGCGCTTTCCAGGCGTGGCCACCAGCAATTCTGGCACCCTTACACATCATTGCCTCTGGCCAGTGCCATTTGGGCCCCTACCCTCTGAATACCAGTTGCAGGGGAGCAGGGTGTGCCCTCCGCTCTTGCCTGTGGGCTTCCCAGCGGCACCTGGTGGGCCACAGTGTGAAACAGGAGACTGGACTAGATGGGCCTTCCTGGGCCTGATCCAGCCGGGTGGTTCTTATGTTCCATATCTTTTGCTTCAGTAGTGCAAGGAGAAGATGAAAACCTAAAGGGCAGCATGCTGGTTGGCTTTGCCTTGTGAGCCTCTTTGGTGCCTCCGGGCTGAGGTCACGGCAGCTGTTTGACGAGGGCCATACAAGGAAATCTGTTTCGTTCTGCCTCACACAGACAAAACAGTCAAGCAGGTGAAGAGAGACCTTGTCCTGTCATAACCTCTTCCCTCTAGATTGTTTGCCTGGGTCTTGAACCAGCGGGCGCTCAGCACCTTGGCAGAGTGGCACAGCATCTCATTAGAATGAGGGATGGCTGTTTCATCACCCGCCTCCCCCCCGTGTGTGTGTGTGTGTGTGTGTGTGTGTGTGTGTGTGTGTGTGTGTGTGTGTGTGCATGCACACACCATAAAAGGACCAGGCAGGAAGCCAGCAGTGCTAATTAATACGGCTCCAAGGGACAGCATGATAGGCACGAGGGGCTTAGAGGCCGGGGTCGCTCCCTGCAAGAACACGCTCCTCGTCTCGAGGAGGAGGAGTGGCACGCTGTCTTTGGGCCCCGCTGCTGGCCACACGGTGACCCTTGGGGGCACGGCCTTTTGCCTGCGGCCAGACACTTTGCTCTGGAAGCCCCTGGCATCGTCCTCTTCCTCAGAGCCCTCCCCCTCGCCCCAGATTCTGGTGACGGCATCTCCCAAGCCTGCGGCCCCCACACTTGCTCCCTGCTGCCCAAGAGAGGAAGAGCCGGAAGCGGCTGGCCAAGGCAGCTGTTGTGGACACCTGATGCCAAAGGTCAGCTTGCGAGGACTGGCTGGGCTGCTGCGGCAGGCCCGGTCTCAGATGTCTCCCTTTGCAGTCGCATCCCACACACAAGAGCCACCAGGACTGGCTGCGACCAGACGTGATGGTCCTCTTCAGACATGATAGGACGGGGCCGGACGTCTAGGGCAGGAGAGCTGGTCTGGTGGTCGCAAGCATGAATGGCCCCCTTTGCTAAGCAGGGCCCACCCTGGCTTGCATTTGAATGGGAGACTACATGTGAGCCCTGCGGTGAGATATTCCCCTGAGGGGATGGAGCTGCTCTGGGGAAAGCACCTGCCTGCTTGCATGCAGAAGGTCCCACGCTCCTGCCCTGGCATCTCCAAGATAGGGCTGGGAGAGACTCATAGGGACATAGGAAGCTGCTTTATACCGACCATTGGTCCATCTCATTCAGTTGCGTCTACCCAGACTGGCAGCGGCTTCTCCAAGGTTGCAGGCCGGAGTTTCTCTCAGTCCTATCTTGGAGATGCTGCCAGGGAGGGAACCGGGAACCTTCTGCATGCAAGCAGGCAAGTGCTCTTCCCAGAGAGGCCCCATCCCCTCAGGGGAATATCTGGCAGTGCTGACACATATAGTCTCCCATTCAAGTGCAAACCAGGGCAGACCCTGCTTAGCAAAGGGGGCAATGTATGCTAGCTACCACAAGACCAGCTCTCCTCTCAGCTGGAGAGAAGCTGCTGCCAGTCAGTGTGGACAGTACTGAGCTGGATGGGCCAAGGGTCTGACTCAGGAGAAGGCAGCTGCCTCTGTCCTGCTCAGCCCCGTCAGCCATTTGCAGCAGTGCCCATTGCAGGATTCCCATCACAGAATCACTGGCTGCCACCACGAATACAGCATCCGCCTCTTCAGGCAAATGCTGATCTGCACTGCCGCAAAGGGCCTGTCCTGCCGGGGCCAGGGTGGGTCTTCCCGCCCCCTCCCGCCGCGATGGGACAGAAGACTGCCCCTTGCACCACCGTGGGCACCAGTTGGCTGTTCCCTTTGCTCTTGGCTGGCCACAGTTCGCCATGGAGATTGTTCGGTTTTTAAATGGAAGCCAGTGAGGATTCGCCACGAAGCAGGGGCAAGGCAAAGCCCAGAATCCCTGGCAAGCAATGCACTCGGCCAGGGGCTCTCAGGCTTGGGTGGGTGCCCAGGCACGGCTGGACGGCAACTCCCGTCATCCCCAGACACAATGGCCAAAGGGGGACCCCCATCTGGAACCCTGCCTCGCACAGCCACACGTTTGGCCTGCCGCCACTGCACGCAGCCTGAGAGTTGCGGCCCGGCATTCACAAGGACCCTGCAGAGAACGGAGGAAGCTCCTCTCATGAGAAAGGCCGCCACTTGGCTGTCATCACGGAGGCTCTGGGACTCATACGGTTGGCACTGACTGAGGGTGGGGTGGGGGGGTGTCCTAGGAAACCAGACTCTCAGCTGCACCTTTGTCCACTGGAGTAGTGGCCTTGGACAAGAGGAGAGTCCAAGCTGGAAATCTCTACCCATTTCCCCTTACCATCTTGGGGCACACCCTGGCTCATTGCTTCGCTGCAGTGAGGCGTCTGGATGCCTTCTGGTGGTGGTGTGTTCTGCGCAATGTCAAGCCAAGGTGAACCAGCCACCCAAGTGTCTGCGACTACATTTCTCCTTCCAAGACGCGCTAGTGCGAAGGCTGAAGAATCCACCGAGCTACAAGAATTCCCTGCAGAGGATCTCCAGGGAGGCTCCCATGTCAGGGGCCTCACTCACAACCCAGGGGCTGGTGGCGTCACCACCCTCCTCGAATATCAGCTGGGATATGGCTCTCCTCTGAGCCCAGCACAAATCCACATGGCCCCCAGCCTCAGGTCTCCACTTCCTTCCATCCTCCCTTCCAGCAGCCCAAGAAGCCCATGTGGGCCAGGAGCAGCAAAGCCCCTCCCAGAGAGGTCTTCTCATGCCACTCATTTCAGTGGGGTTTGTGTTGGAGCAGTTCCTTGTTTATTGTGCCCAGTGAGTTGGAACCGCAGGAGGTGTGGGGATGATGAGGGTGGCGTGGAGCAGCTAGGATGGGCAGGGATGCAGCCCCGGGACATTTTCCCCTCCAAGGGCTCAGCAGGGACGCAAAGTCTTTGACCTTCCCAGTGGAAACAAGATGCTGCTCTTGCTATCCCAACAGTCAGTTACTGAATATCAGGCGACAATCGAGGCTCTAGTCAGTCTTCCTGTCTTCTGTTACCAGGACTCCCCCACCCTTTGTGGTTGACCATCCAGACTGCCCTTCTCGGTGAAGAACCACTTGAGGTTCCAGCTCTGTTGGGTTAAGAAACTACCCTTGACAGAACCCCCCCAATTATTGCATTGACCTAAGCGGGGGGTGGGGGTGGCCATGGGATGGGTGGGGCTATGGGGGCTGTCACAGGGAGCACCTGCCCCTCTGAATTTGTGGCTGCACCACTGGACAACGTCATCATTAGGAGTTTGCCATAACTGGCTTTAATTTCTGGTAATGGCTGCACTGCAGCATCTGCAAATGGGATTGTTTTATGTGTTTTTTATGGGTTGCTTTCTGCCTTTGCATTACTGTCAGCCACCCAGAGTGTTACAGAGTGGCTAACAAAGTATATTAATAATTATTATCAGATCTAAGTTTGAGAACCCCTAGTCGAAACGATACACTCTTTTATTTGGTTCCTGACCGGGGGAAACCCCTAGTCTGCAGCTTCTAATGAGTATTTTCTTTTCTTATTTTTCTGCTTCAGCAATCGGGAAACCAAACCATCTGGGGGGGAGGGGGGATCAAGCTCTAGAAAGGCTCCTAAGTAAGTTCTTTGTTTTAAACTTAAATATGAGCTGCACTTCAAGACAGGGAGACATGATAGAGGTCTATAAAATCATGCATGGGGTGGAGAAAGTGGAGAGAGATAAATTCTTTTCCCTCTCACACAACACTAGATCCAGGGGTCACCCCATGAAATTGATTGCCAGGAAATCTAGGACCAGCAAACGGAAGTACTTTTTCACACAACGCATGATCCACTAGTGGAACTCTCTGCCACAGGATGTGGTGACAGCCAACAACCTGGATGGCTTTAAGAGGGGTTTGGATGACTTCATGGAGGAGAGGTCTATCAATGGCTACTAGTCAGAGGGCTGTGGGCCACCTCCAGCCTCAAGGGCAGGATGCCTCTGAGTACCAGTTGCAGGGGAGTAACAGCAGGAGGGAGGGCATGCCCTCAACTCCTGCCTGTGGCTTCCAGTGGGCCACTGTGTGAAACAGGATGCTGGACTAGATGGGCCTGCTTGGGCTTGGAATAGTAGGGCTGTTCTTATGTTCTCACTTCTCCAGGACACACGTCACCCCTACCATGAACTCACAGGGTGGACTTAGGGAAGCCAAGCCTCCGCTCCCCACCTGCAGTAGCTGGTGAAGAGGGCTTGTCCTTACAACTGTTGTGAAGTTAACAAAATAATACCTAAGAAGCCCTGTGAACACTCAAAACTGTTGTACAAACACTAAGTATTATTATTATTATTATTATTCATTTTAATGGAATTGCTTTTTTGCCATTCTGTTTTATTCATTTATTTAGTCAAATTTGTATGCCTCCTCAAACTTCCGTCTCTGGGAGGCTTACAACAACATAAAAACAAGCCAAAACACAAAAGTAAAAACCTCAAAACAATTTTAAACCACAATTAAATTAAAAAGCTTGGGTGAAAAGCTAAGTCTTTAATGACAATTTTTTTAGGTTGGCAGAGATGGGGAGGCTCTCCTCTCAGCTTTACTTTATACTAAAGTTAACAACTATAAAAACATACAGTTTTACATACCGTTACACAAAATTCCATAGCATAATCAGGTAGTTGCAGCACTGAAAGTCAGACATAGAGGCAAACGCTATTTTGAAACGTATTGCCCCAAAATACATCCACAAGCTCTGCCCATCCTTCTGTAGAGCGAATGGCCTTGCGATATAATCTGCTCCCTTCTGTAATATGTTAACTGAGCCCTGCACTTGTCCGTATCTGGTAATACCAACCAGTAGCAACGGCTTCTTTCCAACTTCATCTTAACAGCTGAGAACAATCATCTTATGCCACCCAAAGAGATTACTTAGGCCAGGGGTTCCCAACCTGGGGGCTGCCAGATGTTGCTGAACTACAACTCCTCCCACCATCCCCAGCCACAATAAATTGTAGCTGGGCATGATGGGAGTTGTAGTTCAGCAACATCTGGAGTACCCCAGGTTGGGAACCCCTGACATCGCATCTGTACGTGCCGTTCTTCAACACAGATGTCTACGAAGCAGTTTACATAGCAAAAGGAATGAAAAGACGGCTTCCTGTTCCCAGAGAAACAGACACCGGAGACAGCAGCCACAGCCACTGGGCTGGCCTGAAGAGGGAACGCCGCTCACGACGAGAGAGGCCCCGCTTGAGAAGGTGCCCCTTGGCCCAGTTTGCAGCTAGGGCAACGTTCCTGACGTCCTGCTCTCTAGCTTGGCCCCTCTCCACTCTCTAGCACCTTTCCCACTCTTCTCTTTGCCTCCAGTGCTGTTTGTCAACGTCTTTCTTGCACTGCACTGCCCAGAACTGGACCCAGTACACCAGCTGCCATGATTCTCTCTGTCTCCTGAACCACTATCCCAACTTCTGTCCATTTCAAACCATTCACTGTAGGGCTGCAGTCTTTAGTGGGTGAAAATGACTTCCATAATTAATTGGGTGACTTTTTGTTTGTTTGTTTGTTTAGTATGTACTTGTAAAGAAATAGGTTGCTCTCAGAGACTAACTGGAAGAATTCTAAGAGAGTTTAATACAGCATAAGCTTTTGTAAGTGACAACCCACTTTATTAGACGCTGGAGAAACAGAAAAATTGGCCATTGAAATCACAGGATGGGAACATTCCATGAGGCTTAAAAGGTCAGGGGTTAAGATACATCAAGTATAATCTTAATAGTGTGACAGAAAACCCCAGTCTCTATTAAACCCCAGTCCAATTCAATCAGACTCTCTCATAAATGCAGTTTACTGGTCCATACAACTTCCAGAGTGGATCTTTTTCAGCACATTGTTTTAAGTTCAATATTTTTAATGCAGCATTATTTATAAGTAGCAAGTGGAAGCATAATTCTCAAAGAGGCACCCACCCACTTCAGAAGGGATATTTATTAATGCATATCACAGCTTGGGCCTTTTCCCTATTTAGGTCTTGCCTCCTCCTAGAACTTCTGACTGCAACGCATCCATGCTTCCCTCTGCCTTGAAAAGGATTGTTTTATTCCTATGCAAATGTAACCACTTTATTTATTAAAACTAAAACTAATTTGATTAATTGATAAATTAATCAATTTGATTAACTGATTAATTGACCTGGGCAAGAGCCCAAATTTAGTGGTCAGAAAGCAGCTTGTCTACAAAGCATGAACAGGTGACAAGGCAAAATGCTGTGGCGGGGGGGAGGATTTCCCTTCCTGCAAGCTGGACTCAGACTTTGACACAGGAGCGCTCCTGAAATGCCTTCCAGTTCGGTCAGTGGAGGGGGCCAGATGTCAGCCAACACACACAGAAAGGTCACCTCTGCCTTATCGATGGGCACGTTAACCTTTCAGGGCCCGTCGTCTTCCAGGGGAGACCCTCTCGCTACAGCTCTGGACTTACCGTCTTAGCGGGTCGAGAGGCAGCTGCGCTCCGTGGCCCTTGTTGCCGGCTGTTCTCTTCCCGTCTTGCATTTTCCCATCAGAGAGGCCAGAAACTGGTCCTTGGCAGACACTTTTCTTCCTGGGACTTCTGGGGGATTTGAAGAGGGTGCAAACCCAGCGTGAAGGATCGGCTTAAGCAAATCCAACCCCAACAGTTCCCCCCATCTCCAGCAGTCAATGAGAAAAGGAAACCCCGGATCGTAACCAGGAGAGCTTTTTTCTGCAGAGAGCTGGGCTCTCCTGCCAAGATGTTCTGTGGGTGGGAATCAGAGGGGGCACACAAGGCTGCCCTTCAACAAGGACACTGGGAATTTCTTGCTCCTTTCCCCCCACATCTGAGAGAAAGACCCAGCCTCACTTGACCTAGTCTGCAGCGTCTCCTGGAACTCTTCTGTCTATCCCGGGCGCTGGAATTGTTCTCTACAGAGAACACGCCGGTGCGCTTTCACCACAGAAAAGAGGCCCCTGCGGAAAGTGGCTGCGCAGCTTGCTGTGCTCCATGCCCGTGTGCTGAGAGGGTCTCATTAGCTCTCCCTGGAATGCACAACCCCAGACACAGCTGCTTGTCACTCAAGGCCAGCTGGCAGGAGGACGTGAAGCTGTAGGACACGGGGGGGGGCGGGGGGTGAGCACTCAAGTTTGTTTTCTGAGCGGTCTGGACAGCTTAAGGAGCAAGGTCACGGCCTCAGCCTGCTCATCAGGCCTGGACAGGAACTGCCAGTTCCCGGCTCCTCTGTAATGAGCAGGGGGTTGGCGTTTGTGGGCCCACGGATGAGTTCTCCTCACCAAAATAGCTGGGATCAGTTCCAGGTGAGAAAGAACGAACCCAGCCTACGCCCGCAATTGGGGCAGGGGTGGTTGCTGTGAGAATCCGGGTGCTGGGCAAGATGCACCCCCACCCCCGGCCTCGCCCAGCAGGGCTGCTCTTCACGTTCAATGGGTTTTTAGTGATACTAGTCCAGAGATTCTCAGCCTTGGACCTCCCAATGTTTTTGTGCCCCTCTTTGCCTTTGGTCATGCACTGTGGCAGGGGATGATGGGAGTTGTACTCCATTAAGATTCGGGAACCCCAGGCTGAGAACCCCTTGGCTAGTTTGTTTCAAAATCTTCTTGTTACCTGCTTTCTACGCACATTGCTGGACATGAGATGTTTTCAACAAATGTATTAAAAAGGCAAAGCCACGTATTTTCTTCCCTTACTGCAGCTCATCAACCGGGGGACAGAACTGATCAGCGCAAACCCTGCCGGGCCATTATGGGAAAAGAGACGCTCATCATGACCTCTTGCTGTGCACAGTAATAGCCCAACGTATTTGAGCAGGACTGGACAAACTCCCCACCCAGATACTGTGGAAGCAGCAGTGTGGAAAGCAGAGGAACCTTCTAAGAGGGTGGAATTTGCCCGTGAAGGCATGCTTATAAAGCAGGCAGTCCTCTCACAAAGAATTGACCACCACAGATTAAAATCCAATTAAAATATGTTGTATTGATTTCAGAGTGAGGCTTTAATCCTACGAACACATGGAGCATTCCCACCTGACCCAGAACATGCAAGATGAAACATGGAACATAGGAAGCTGCCATATACTGAGTCAGACCCTTGGTCCATCTAGCTCAGCATTGTCTGCACAGACTGGCAGCGGCTTCTCCAAGGTTACAGGCAGGAGTCTCTCTCAGCCCGATCTTGGAGATGCTGCCAGGGAGGGAACTTGGAACCTTCTGCTCTCCCCAGAGCAGTGGCTCCATCCCCTAAGGGGAATCTCCTACAGAGCTCACACTTTCAGTCTCCCATTCATGTGCAACCAGGGCAGACCCTGCTTAGCTACAGGGAGAAGTCATGCTTGCTGCCACCAGACCAGCTCTCTTGCTTGACTTTCTTGCTTGCATCTGGACACTCTTGCTTGACCTTCACTTTTATTTACCTGGCTATTAAAATGATCTCAAGGGAAGGATGCTAGGGTGCAATGAAAGGACCAGAAGGGCGACCATCTCGAGAATGAATCCCAAAGATTGTGCACTTGAGGGGGGGGGGCAGTGGGCAGAATGTGTAGGCTGTACTCCAGGGCTCTGAGAAAAGTCCCTGGTTACTGACGATCTGACAGTGCTTCCTGTGTAGGACAAAAGAATAGGATTAGGAAAAGGGGGGAACTAGAATCAAAAAGACGCTAGATGGGAGACAGGCTTATCAAAACTGCTTTCTGGAGGACTAAACAAAGAGATGGGCTAAGCTTGATATTCAAAACAACTCACAGGAAGATTGCCTGTTTGCCTTGGGGCTTAGGGGGATCGGGAGGAGAGGATTCAGTGAAGTTGCTGCCTGGAAGAGGAATGGGAAGAGGAATGCAGAGATGTGCTGGGAGCTGGGCATGCCATGGAGCTGAGCTCCCAAGTCTCCGGAAGAGTCAAGAGCAGCGATGTGAGGGCATCTGGTTTCAATATGGGGGGCAGGGGGCTTTTTACAGACCCGCAAAGAGATCCCAAATGCCCCAGGACTTTGGAATGTGCTCCCTGCTGAAATAAGAGCATCTCCTTCTCTGTTTGTTTTCAGGAAGACCCTCAAGACTCTCATGTTCTCACAAGCTTTTAGTCAGAACTTTAATAATTTTAATAATTTGTTTTATATTGTTTTAATCATGTTTTATGTATTTTAACCTGTGATTTTAATGTTGGAATTTGTGCACCACCTAGAGATGTACATATCAGGTGCTATAAAAATATGATAGATAGATAGATAGATAGATAGATAGATAGATAGATAGATAGATAGATAGATAGATAGATAGGAAGCCACTACTTTTGCTTCTTTCCGCTGCCGACTCCCTCAGCCACTCTTTTGCCTTAGTGTGCAGCACCCTTCCTTCCTGGACCGTACTCAGGACAAGTCATGCCAGACTCATTCTGTAAGGGCATCGAGGAGGTGTAGAAAGAGTCCAAAAATGAACTTCCATAACAAACCCCCAGGCCAGCCCAACAGCAAGCCCAGCTTCAAGGAGAAATGGGACAGCTGGAGTTGGCCAGGCCAGGGACCTCCCAGGAGGAGGAGGAGGAGGAGGAGGAGGGGTGCCTCCAGCACCCTCCCTTACTGGATGCCCCCAAATTTACTTCCCTGCCCTCTTGCATGCATGGAGGCCCCACCCCACAGTGGTGACAAAACCAATCCTCAGGAGTAGGCCAGGCAGATCCACGAGCCACTCCTGGGCCCTGGCCCCGCCTGCTCCACTGCTGGGGGCCAAAGAGGCTCCCTCCCGCCACCCTTGCTCTTTGAGGCCCCACAGTGGGCCCTCACCCACGGCTGTTTCCAGAGCCACAGCAGGCCTCACTGGGGAGAGACAAGCATCCATCTCATACCTGAGCCAGCCACCTAGTCGGGAAATGCTCACGCTGCACACGGCTATTCCAGGGAAATGGCTTACTTGAATGAGAAAAGCCTGGCGAAGGGGCCTCAGGTCCAAGGACACCCTTCTGACTTCACGCAAGGGCACTCAGGGTCAGTGCTGCTCCGGAGCCAAGAGTCCCAGCAGCCTTAATCTTTTCCTACCTGCTTGTACCAGCTCATCTCCTGGGCCTCCACAAGGCTGACTCAGAGATTCCCAGGCCTGCACACTGCCTTTGCCTGGAAACACTTGACTGCCTTTTGGACTGGAGAGAGGCTTGACCCCGGAATTCATTCCGGGTGCTTCTTCTGAGAACTGGCTGCCCAGGTGCCTCAGGGCCTAAGTGTTCCTTGGGGGACTGGTCTGGGAGCTCCATTAGGGCACTCTGCCCCCTCTGCTGTGGGACTCAGCTTGTCGACACACCCTCTGCACGCCCCCCTGGAGACCCACCCCACTGCCACACTTGAGCCCAGCAGAGGCCTTGGCATGGTGCTGGGGGATTCGGTGGGGCCAGGATGCTGGCTGGGCAGAGGAGGGCTTGACCCTGCACAGCCCTCCCCCTTCTCGATGGCTTAGGTCCACTAGGGAGTGGGGGCAAGGGGGTGGGGGACTCCCAGTGGGGGAAAGGAGCAGCTCCCTGAGGTTAGGGCCACTCTCATGCAAACACATCCCAGGTGGGACATGCACAGCAAAAGTGTGGGGCCAGAGTCTCGTGAGAGGAGAAACTCTTGCAGAATAGGAGTTCCTCTCCTCAAACTGACTGAGAGATCTGTCAGGCCCAATTCAGTGATAAGGATGGCAGGTAAGGTGTATGAGGACGAGGATGAGAGTGGTGTCCAGAGAGGCACCAGCTCAGGGAACCCCAGATCACAGCAAGGAGGCCCATGAACAGCTCTGTTGATCAGGCCCTGCTGGATCAGGCCCAAGAAAGCCCATTTAGTCCGGCCTCCTGTTTCCCACAGTGGCCCACCAGGTGCCAGAGAAGCCCACAGGCAAGAACTGAGGGCATGCCCTCTCTCCTGTTGCTGTTGCTCCCCTGCAACTGGGATTGAGAGGCATCATGCCTCCAAGGCTGATGGTGGCCCACAGCTACCAGACTAGTAGCCGTTAATAGGCCTGACCTCCATTAACTCATCTAAGCCCCTTGTAAAGCCATCCAAGCGAGTGGCCTTCACTATCTCCCATGGCAGGGAATTCTATAGGTTATGCACTGCATCGAAATGTACTTCCTTTTGTCGGTCCTAAATTTCCTGGCCTTCAGTTTCATGGGATGACCCCTGGTTCTAATGTTGGAGAAAAATTTATCTGTCCACTCTCTCTACTCCATGCATACGCTTATACACTTCAATCATGTCTCCCCATAGTCATCTCTTTTCCAAATTAAAAGGCCCCAGATGCTGTAGCCTTGCCTCATAAGGAAGGTGCTCCAGGCCCCTGATCACCTTGGTTGCCCTCTTCTGCACCTTTTCTAGTTCTACAGTGTCCTTTTTGAGATGCAGTGACCAGATCTGCATAAAGTATTCCAAATGTGGCCGCACCATAGATTTGCAATAAGGGCATTACAATATTAGCAGTTTTATTTTCAATCCCCTTCCTAAGGATATCTAGCATGGAACTGGCCTTTTCCACACTAGCCAAGCACTGTCGACACTTTCAACGAGCAGTCCACCATGACCCCAAGATCCCTCTTCTGGTCAGTCACCAACACAGCTCAGATCCCATCAGTATATATGTGAAGTTGGTGTCTTTTGCCCCAATGTGCATCACTTTACACTTGCTGACACTGAACCGCATTTGCCATTTTGTCGCCCACTCCCCCAGTCTGGAGAGATCCTTTTGGAACTCTTTGCAATCTCTTGGATTGTAATAGTTTAGTGTCATTTGCCACTTTGGTCACTGCCGGTTATCCCAACTTTATTTATTAATAAGTTAAAGAGCACTGGTCCCATTACAGATCCCTGGGGGATCCCACTTCTTACTTCCCTCCATTGTGAAAACTCTCCATTTATACCTACCCTCTGTTTCCTATCTTTCAACCAGTTACCGACCCACACATGACCCTGTCCCCTTATCCCATGACTGCTAAGTTTACTCAAGAGCCTTTGGTGGGGAACTTTGTCAGAAGCTTTTTGGAAGTCCAAGTAGACTCTGTCAACCGGATCCCCTTGATCCACTTGCCAGTTAACACTCTCCAAGAATGCCCGAAGGAGGACGTGGGAAACTCAGGGCAGAGGGGCCATTAGGTGGGTGCACAAGCAAGGACCCACAAGATCTGACAGGCAGCTTGGCATTTCAGCTGCTGCGCCTGGGATGCACTTCTCCCTCAAGGTTTCTCTGTTTTCAGCAGACTAGAGAAATGCTGGGTTCTCACAGCCCCTTCCTCTCTTCTGCCCCTTCTTTTTTGCTGGACTTTCATTTCACAGCCATGGCAACAAAGCATGGCCTCCACTCACCAGCCTTCAACTCACACTTCAACTATGAATTATATGTAAACCTCCTAGAGAGGTTTTATTGGGCAGTTTATAAATCTAAATTAAATTTTTTAAAAAGCTCCTACATTGCCAAGTTGGTCAGATAACTGAGATGTACTACTATTGTACTCGTTGTTCCACTCCCTTTTCCTGGGGCACAAGTCTGTTACTTGCATAGATCTGGGCCTCTGGCTTGGTTTGGCCTCTTTGAGATCCTCTGCAACGTCACTCCACTCTCTGGCTCAGAGTCCCTTGTTAGAGATGCCCAGGAAGGGTCAGGGGCTTTGCCTCCCAGGGTCAACCTCGGGCCGCATCTCCAGGGCGGGCTGGGGAAGACTTCCACCTGAAATCTTGGGAGAAGCCGCTGCCAGCCAGAGTAGACAAGACTACGGCCTGAACAGTTGGCTGGTTAGAATGCTGCTGCAGAAGGGATGGACCCCCCGGCCCCAGTCCCAGAGCAATTCCTCCAGGAGTGGCAACGTGTTCCTGCAGGGGGCCACCAACCCCGTGCAAAAGAGGTGCCCATGTGGCAGAGGCAGCACGGTTCAAGCAAGCGTGGGAAGCAGAGCACGACTGCAAAGACACACAGCCTGGAAGCAAGAGGGCACCAAGCGTGGCGACGCTGGGCACCTGCACCCTTCATGTCCCCCACACAGCCTGCCCCAGGGTCACCACTCGGCAAGCAAGCAGGAGGGGCTGGCTTCCCAGCACCCGCAGTTCTCCAGCATCCTCAGCCTGACTGATCTCCCTCACTGGAGCTGGCCAAGCCCAAGGCTGCAAAATGTCCTCTGGGCTACAGGGCCACTGGCCGCCACACAGAGACGGGCCAGCTCAGTTCTACGGCTAAGGAATTCAACTGCACGGAGAGCAATCAAGACACAGGACACCGAACCAAGCACCAAAAGCCCTCCACAGCTTGGGCCCCGGGTACTGAGGAGAGTGCCTTCTGCTTCAGGACCCCCACCACTTGTTCAGGTCTTCAGGAGAGAGAGGGGTCCGTCTTTGGCTGCCTGCAACTCGTCTGGTGGTGACCTGGGGTCGGGCCTTTTCGACAGCTGCCCCCAGGCTCTGGAACAAGCTTGCAAGAGCCTCCCCATCTCTAGCAGGTTTGAAGAGACCGCTCAAGACACATTTATTTCACCAAGCCTTTGACTCGCTGTAGGTATTGTTGTTCTGCAGTTTTAAATTGTTTTTGAAAATTATAACGGTTTTACTTTGGTTTTAATTCTGGTTTTATTGTTTGCTTTGTAAACTGTCACGAGACAGTTGGTATAGAGATGAAATAAATAAATGAATACGTAAATAAAAAGGGGCAGGTAAAACACCGAGTCAGGACTTTATTGACCGTTAACTACACAGCCGCAGCAACAAGGGAGCGAGATGACAGACCCTCGCATGGACGGACATCCCTGCTGGCGGCTGCACAAGCCGTAACGGCCTCCAGGCCTGCTCAGCCCTCCGAACCTCGCCTGACGGGCTGCTAACTGAACGGTGTGCCAGGCAGCCCCAGGAGGGCCCGTCCGAAGAGGCCAAGGCCAAGTTCGGCCTTCAAGCCCTCCAGGGGTTGACCCTTAGATGAGCTCAAGCCCCCGCTCAAAGGGAGCACCTGACCCCTCCCCGCCATCTTCATGGTCCTGCCTTCTTCTGCCACCTAGCTAACCCCACCACAGATGGGGCCTGCAGAGCAGTCCAGAGTCTGGCTTGCTCCCAACCCCGCGTGAAAGGAGGCTAAGGAAGCCTTGCTTGAGGTTGCCCAAATAAAGTTCCATCCCCAAAGAGGAAAGGTGCATTCCGTCCTCCAGGAAGAGCTCAGGCTGCTCAGCCGAGATGCCACCCTGCAGCAAGAGTTCCCCGTGCTGCCAGCGAAAGACCTCACCAATCCTCCTGTTGTTTCTCTCCCGGGCCTCGTTAACTGCTGAAGGGCCCGGGACATCCGGCCATTTCCTACAAGGGAGCATTTCAATCCAGCAGAGCACAGTGTGGGGAAACACTTTCCGGATTTCCATCAGGTCCCTGACCACGTAGCTCACCAGCTCAGCCTCTGGTGTTCTGTCCAGGTCAAGTTCCCCCAGGTGGATTGCCAGCACATCCGGGGCGGGCTCTACAGCTGCCATCCCGAAAAGAAGGGGCAGGAGCTCTTCCCAAAGCATTCCCGTCTTGCAGGCCCAACAAATGATGGCCCTTGGCACCAGCCCAAGGTTTCGGTCGTGACAGTAATTATGGGCCCAGAAGGGGATGTCGTGGCCCACCACCCAGATCAAGGTCTTCTGTGCCTTGTTCCACTCATCTAAGAAAGAACACATTGACAACAGTCACAACCTGCCTTCACTTTCATCCTTGGAAGAGGCCAAGTGGGCACATACGCCTTGTAAGCTTGTGAAGACTAATGCCTGGTGCTCTTCGGCACGGCCTCACCGGCCCCTTCAGCGGCTGCTACTGCTACAGCCCCCATTGGGAAAGAATGTGGAGCCAAGCTCTCAGATGGCCAGTCAGCCACTGCCTGTGAGCAGCGAGAGATGCCCAAGCCACGGAGTGAGCATCCCACCTAGACCCTGTAGCAGAGAGCTGGCCTTGGCACCGCCACTGGCCAGCCAAATCCAGGGGTCCAGCCAGTGCCTGCAACTCAAGCTGGGTGGCCAGTTTCCTCTCCAAGTGCAGCCTAGGGAGGTCTGAGGGATGCTCGCTCATTGCCAAGCAACCTGGAGACTCCAGCCAGGGAAGCCAGCTCCGTTCCCAAATACGTCAGGCAAGCGGCTGGTCCCTCCATCCTCTCTGGGTTAAAAGGCACACCCAATTCACCCACAAGCATGGAGAAACAAGCCAACATGTCAGAACAGCTGGAGGGGGCTGGTCAGGCCTGCAGAGGAAATCATCCTGGTGACAGAGGGCTGACCAACAACCCAGTGGTGTCTGAAAAGGCACCGCTGCACAAAGGTACGAAAGGACTCACATGCGGCACAAGAGACGGGACAGCAAATAAGAAGGGGTGGGTCAAAATACTTCCCTTCAAAAAAGAAAGCCAACAATGCAAAAGCCACCGGGTGAACCGGGAGAAGGCAGAAAGCAGACTTCATGTCGCATCTCGTCATCAAGGCTCCTGGTCCACCACGGCCAATGACTGAGCAGGAGCCCGGGTTGGCGGCATCACTGACTGAATCCCCTTTGGGGTAGGACAGATGATGTAGAATCCCACATTCTCCTGGCATCTTCTTGGGGAGTACACCCCAAGGGAGAAAAACCCTGGCATTAGGGAGAGTCAAGGAATCATGAGGACCAGAGACTTTTCCAAATTTAACTTCCCTGGCTAATTCAGCTCAGACCACCCCTTCTAAAACTTGGATGGATTTTAAGCTCTTTGACATTTGGCGGGAATGGACAGGCACCTTCTCCTCCCCACTCAGCTCCAACGTGGACCGCATGGGTCGCAGCAGGCTCAAAGCTGCAGCATGGAGAATGGCAGCGTGGCAAAGGAGCTTACCGTGCTGTGGCACTTGTTTCTTGCATTTAGGCATTAAGGCATGTAGAATGCCAGTCCTCTGAGGCCCCATAGGAGGAGGGAAGAGAGGGGACAGAAATGGAGGGAGAAAATAATCTCCCACCACCACCCCAACACTTTTTTTTAGGAGGGACAAGGAGAGAGGAGAGCTTTGGAAATTGGGGAGCAGCAGAAAATGGAGGAAAAGGCTTAAAAGGAAAAGATCTTAGGAAGAGGAAGCCAGAAGCAGGCTGACCTTCTCTGGAGCACTCTCAGGACAAACTGAAGTGGTAGGGGCTCTACTCTCCCACCTCCTAAAGGCTTTGCCTAATTGATTTGTCCTGCCCTCTGGAGCACGTGGGATATCCCACGTGAGATGTCCTCACCCAGCAGCTGAGAACAGATTATTCCTGAGGGATCAGTGCCTCACACCTCAGATACTCCCGGAACAGAAGGTGCCACATGATCTTTCCGCTCTGCCCCACTGCACCCAGAGCTGGCTCGCTCACTGGAGATTGGGCAACTCGCCGGTCCCCTTGCTCTGCCACTGCTCCGCCCAGAAAAAGTAACAGTGCCATTCTGGCAGCTGCCCTGGCCAGGGTTGCCACAGGGGACGGCAACAATCCTGGGGCGCACTCATCGGGTCCCTCAGAGGGGCAGACGAGGTCTGGACATCCAGTGCTGAAGGGCCCAGGAGAGACCTAGGAGGGGGCTCTCCAACTCCCCCAAAGCCCCTAATGGTCTGAGCCAATTAGGTCACCACCCTAACTGGACCCTGGCCCTGAGAATCATCAGCCCCACCCACTACTGTTGCTAGGCTCTAGGCCTGTGCATGTTCAGAAATTCACGTTTTGGATTTGACCTGACCTCAACAATTATGGATTTGGAGTCTATGGTCTCTGGCGATGTTGGATAGCAGATCAGGATCAGAATCCAAACCCGAATGCTGAGACTTAAATTCGGATTTCCCCCAATGGGGTAAATCGGGGGGGTGGGGGGGTGTCACCAAAAATCATCAGTTGGACCTAGAGCCTTGAAACCCATGTGGAGAAGAATGTCTGGGCCCCTGTAGTGCATTTGAAGAGAATTGGCCAATTCCCTGATATTTTGGTGAATTTTTTTTTTGTTAAAAATGGTGACATTTGGCTTGTTTCAAGCCAGAATTTACAAAACGTTCTGGATATGAAGCCCCTGTTTCAACCACAAGTCCACCCCCATGTGGAGGTCTCTCCAAGATGACCCAGAGGCCAACTTGGCTGCCACATTCTGTACCAACTGCAGTTTCCAGACTATGAACAGAGACAGCTTCACATAGAGCACATTGCAGTAGTCAAGTCTGGAGGTTACCAGCATATATACTACTGTTCTGAGATCGTTTAATGCAAAAACAGATGCAGCTGGAGTATCAGCCAAAGCTGATAAAAAGCACCTCTGGGCCAACCTGAAACACCAGAGGGAGGTTTGGGTCCAGAAGTACTCCCAGACTGTGTACATGTTCCTTCTGGGAAGTGTGACCCCATCCAGAACTGACAGATCAAAATTGTCACCCAAGTCTCCATTTGTTATCCCTCATCCAGCCCATCACTACCTCCAGGCAGGCTTTTAGGGAGGTTATGCCTTCACCTGATGATGTTGACATGGATAAATAGATTTGGGTGTCATCAGCATACTGATAACACTTTGCACCAAATACCATGATGATCTCTCCCAGCAGTTTCATGTAGCATTGGATGTTAAACAGCAATGGAGATAGTATGGAGCTCTGGGGGGACCATTCCAAGCAGCTTGTCCACATCTTCAGGAGCCTCAAACTGAAACTGATTCAGAGTCATCATGCAAGAGGAGTTGCTGGACTCCTCCACATCAGACACTGCAGTAAATGTGGGGTCTGAGTTGGCCCAAATATGAGAAATTTTATTAACACAAAAACTCATTAAAAACATCACAGCAGGTAACTGATGGCTCCAAATTCCATAAACTGGAACTGATCCAACCTAACCACACAAGAGGAGTCGCTGGACACCTCCACATCAAACACTGAAGTAATTGTGGAGACGGAGTCTAAGTCACCCGAATATGAGACATTTTCCCCCACAAAGAATTCATTAAACACATCACAGCGGGTAACTGATGGCTCCAGATTCTGATTCAAGGGAGGAGGAGCATGTACTAGCCCTCTCACAACCCTAACAACTCCACTGGGGATGAGCTTGTGGATGCAATACAGGAAGAAAAGAATCGCTTCTTTGCTTCATGTATTGTCTGGGCATAAGTCTTAAAATGTGATCCATGTTGAAATCTGTTGGATTCAAATAAAATCTTTCTCCACTTGCACTCCTCCATTTGTCTACCTTGCCACTTCAGCTCCTGTAGTTCTTTCGTATACCAAGGGGCTAGTTTTGAAGTGGGCTGTAGAGGATGCTTAGGAATGATCAGGTTTACTGCCCTGGTGAGTCTGCTGTTCCAGTTCTCCACCAGGGCCTCAACAGAATCACTGGCGGAGCCAACGTTAAATTCTTCCAAGGCTTCTTGGAATCCTATTGGATCCAATAAGCTTCTCGGGTGTACCATCCTAATAGGCCCCTCACCCCTACAGAGGTGGGATGCAATTGTGAGTCCAACCTTAACCAGATGGTGGTCTGTCCATCAAGGGCGTAACAAGGCTGGAGCGGGCCCAGAGACAAAATTTTAAAATGGGCCCCTCGCTGATACACACACACACACACACACACACACACACACACACACACACACTTCACATGTGACTTGCCTCTGGGTGGCCCCTCGAGGCGTGGCCGCCACCTCCCCTTGCCTAATAGTAGTTATGTCCCTGCTGTCCATGACAATGGGGAAATCACAGGAGTCCCCAACCATGGAACACCACCCTGATCAGAGTGAAAGGCCAGATCAAGTGTGATCAGCAAAACGTGTTGGTCCCAAGACTATTTGTCATGGCCACTATTAACTCCTGAGCCGCCCTGGACAAATTGGTCTCAAAGTGAAGTCCACCACCACCATAAGCTTGGGAGACTCCAACACCAAACCCAAGACCAAGTCTGTCAGTTCACTTAGGGACTCTGTTGGGCAGCAGGCTGATTGGTACACCCACAAAGGTGCTAGTCTATCACTGGTCCCCCAAACATTCAATATGGTCAGAAACTTCAACAGGGATCCTGGTAAGGGAGATGTTATCCTTATAGACCACAGCCACTCCACCTCCCCACCCACATCCCCACACCTGCTCCTCAACTGAGGCTCTGTGGGTAGTTGGCACTGCTCCCCGAGGTCAACGATCTGGCAGGACAGGTGGAAGCGGAAACAGCTATTGGATTTCTGATTTTCCTTCCCCTGTAATGGCCTGCTGACCTGCCAGCATTACTTCTTCTGTTCCCCACCACCACCTGAATAGCTGTCAATAGACACACATACAGTCAACAGACACACATACACAAACTCCGTATCTTCTTACCTGGAGATATAGCTGATCCGAGTGGAACAAATCTTTCAGATGGCTCTGGAGAACAGAGCTGTGTGGGACTTTGGCTTTTGGGCCTACTTGTCATGGGATGTTCAAGGCTCCTAGACAGTAAACAAGTTTGACATGAGACACAGTTAGAACTTGCTGGTTTTAAATGTTCTGGGCTAGAACTAGCAGAATTTTCCTCTCTCACACCTTCATGTGAGAAGGGATAGATTGGGACTTCTGTTGGTGTACCTAGCACCCCGCCGCCCAGACGGACTTGGTCACAGAGTTGGCATTGGAGTAGGCTGGACAACTCACTTCAGGACCAGGTTGTCAGGAGCGGCTCAGGAGTTCATAGCAAGCATGACAATTATGGGCCTATCCCAAGCAGTTTCTGGGAAGACACATATTGCTGGTCACACGCTAGATTTAGTCGTCTACTTTGATCAGGGTGGTGTTCCTTGGCTGGGGATTCCAGTGACTCACCCATTGTCATGAAAGGATCACCACCTGGTTGAGGTTGGATTCACAATCACAATCCACCTCTGCTGGGATGAAGTACCTACTAGGATGGTCCGCCCCAGAAAGTTATTGGATCCAATAGGATTCCAAGACAAGATGGAAGGTTTTAGAATTGGTTCTAGTGGCAATTCTGTTGATGCCCTGGTACATACTTGAAACAATGAACTCCCTAGGGCAGTAGACACAATCGCTCCTAAGCATCCTCTCCAACCTGTTTCAAAATTAGCTCCACAGTATATGAAAGAATTACAGGAGCTGAAGCAACAAAGTAGATGACTAAAGTGCAAGTGGCAAAAGACTCAACTTGAATCTGACAGATTATTATACAGAGCACATTTGGCAATACAAGCAGCAAAAAGGCAGTTCTTTCTTCATGCATTGTATCCGCAAATTCAAGTCCAGCAGAGTTATCTAGGGTTGTGAGAGGGCTAGTATATGCCCCTCCTCCCTTGAACCCAAATTTATAACCAACAATGTGTTGGAGTAACGCTATACAGAGCCAACCAGAAATGGGGGCAGGATCGTGAGATACAGTGCAAAAAATGAAGTAACCTGATACTGCTATAGGAATGCAAGTAATACAATTAAAAACAGTACATGTTGTTTCATTGTTACAACATCTTTCAGTCTTGCAAAAGATGCTTTATCATACAATATAACAAAATGATCATGGTGATCAAACAGTGTAAATGATAGATCTTAAACAATTTTTGTATATCTCCAAAGAGATAATGATACATGTCCAAAAATAATGGTTTGTTCAATTGTAATGGCTGAAAACACAACGATGAGTTCCAGACGATTAGATGGCTATGAAGCTGAAACAGGACCCAAACAGCTGCAAATGCTGGTGACTGAAACAAAGATTGTGCTAATTCTCTGTTTCATATTGCTTCAGTTCCTGTCACTACAACCAATGCAGGTCTAAGTCAAAAAGATATTTTGTTAAGAACAATCATGATGGTCGATGCTGGGTTAAATAAATTCTGAATGTAATAACCTGTTGTCGATAGTCTTCATTATCTACTTTAAGCCTCAAGATACAATCCTTGTACTCCTCATACCATTACCTGTAATATAAGTCATAAATGTATAATTCTTGGGGGGTTAACCCTCAAGCAGGTAAAACTATTGCAATAAGAACAAAATCTCCATCAATTACCTTACCGTCTTGGAGAACTGTTGTTTCTAGTGTGTTCTCCATTCTATGCCCTCTAAGAACTGCTCTTTTCTGGTTTTGGTAGACTAATTTT
The DNA here is from genome assembly GCF_027244095.1 of Hemicordylus capensis. NCBI lineage: Eukaryota > Metazoa > Chordata > Lepidosauria > Squamata > Cordylidae > Hemicordylus > Hemicordylus capensis. The sequence goes on from NC_069661.1 coordinate 2,953,217, forward strand.
TAAAGAGTACCAGGCACTGTCATATTGATTAACTTACTGACAGCTGTGGTTACATTCTTCTGCTGTGCTAGTTAAACACAATTATGCTTTAAAGAGACTCACATTGAGGATCCTTCTCTTATTCTTTCTGTTTGAATTAAAGATGTCTCAAAATCTTTTATCAAGCATAGACTGTATCATGATAGTTTTACAGAAAAACGGAATATTTTATTTTGTCATTTAAACCATTGGGAATCATATTATTCATTAGAAAAATCAATTTGGTCTTCTTCTTGTCAATATTATCTATCTATCTATTTTATTTATTCAATTATTTATTTATTCAATTTCTATACCGCCCTTCCAAAAATGGCATGGGGCAGTTTATACAAAGAACAAACAAACAAACAAGATGGATCCCTGTCCCCAAAGCGCTCACAATCTAAAAAGAAACATCTAGAAAGAAAAAGATAGACACCAGCAACAGTCACTGGAGGTCCTGTGCTGGGGGTGAATAGGGCCAGTTACTCTCCCCTTGCTAAATAAAGAGAATCACCACATTAAAAGGTGCCTCTTTGCCAAATTAGCAAATACCTTCCATTTGTCCACTCTATAATATTTAAGTGATTCAACTTTATCAATGTACATTACTAAATCCCGAAAATGGTGGTAAAAAAATTTTGACCTACCATTGTACGCTGTCTGATCACCACAATCATTTTTTAAAATTGTGTAATAAAACATCTTTTGTAAGATTGAAAGACGTAACAATGAAACAACCTATACTGTTTTAATTCTATTATTTGCATTTCTATAGCAGTATCAAGTTATTCTATTTTTTGAAAGATACAAAGTGCTGCGTGGGCCCAGGGCATTTAAGAGAACACCTTCTACTTCACGAACCCCACCACCAATTAAGATCGTCAGGGGAGGTCCGGCTGCCACCAGCTTGCTGGGTGGTGACCCAAAACCAGGCCTTTTCTAGAGTTGCCCTGAGGCTCTGGAACATACTCCCAAATGAAATCAGAATCTCCCCATCTCTGGTTGTTTGAACTGGGCCGGGTCATCCCCCTCAGGCTCTAGAGACTTCTATCGTTCAGCTAATTAGCATAGTCCTGGGGAGGAGGAAAACCCATTGAGATGGCCTTGATTGCAGCAACCGAGAAACTAACAATTATTCCTCCCTTTATGTTATTGGATGTATTCTCCCCGTCCTTCATTGTGCAATTGATTTTAATCTGTGTGACTAAATGGCAATGTACGTCTCTCTTGGAGGTGTTTGAATCCACAAGCTTTTCCAGCTTTTTAATCCAGTCTTCCAATGCTCCAGGGTCTGTGATCAACAGATCCCAAATCCTTTGAGGGTTGCTTTCAATGTTCTCTCTAATTTTTTTCATCTCGTGTGTGTGTGTGGAATGAGTTTTGTTCTGGGCGGCAGTATCAAGGCCGTGTGTGCGCACCATGTGCATTCAGAGCAGGGCCTTCCTGATTCAACCTGAGCGGGATCTCAAATGAACTGAGCAAACATCAAAAAACTTGGGAGCGCACACATGTGTGCACGCCTTAGAGGGAAGACAGATGGCTATCTCCTCCAGCTTCACAATGTGGCCTGCTTCCATCCTCTGAAGCTTCTACAACTCACAGAATACAAGATCAGAGACCACGGAGCTTTCAGGCCCCCATTCCTGACTCAGTGCCACAAGACCCCACAATATCCTGCCGCAGGCAGAACAGAACGTTGGCTGCAGCACCCTTGAAGCTGAGCTGCTCTCTTCGTCCACAGAGCAACCACCATCCTTTCAGAGGCAGCTCAAACCACCTGGCTGTAGGTGTGCTGCAGGACAACTATACGGACGTTTTTACACCCTTTCCTGCACAAGGAAAGATTAGACTGAGCTCTTTTAGACACTCAGGGCTACAATCCACACCCCATGAATTAAATGAAAGTCCTTACTGTTGGTGCAACTGAAGGCAGGACACTGTGTGGGCAGGAGTATTCAGATGCTGAGTCCAATCCTGCAGGAGGAGAGAAAGCAGAAGGACAAGAGAGGATCCTGTCTAGTCCAGCATCCTGTGTAGACAGCCAGGTGCTGCTGCTGGGAAAACTACAGAGCAGGGCATGAAGACAACCGTCTGGACTACTCTTTGCGCCTCAGCAATACTCAGGGGGATGCGACCTCCTGTGGGTCCATTGATCTAGCACCCATCTGTTTCTAAAGCTATCTGTGCCTGAGGCCATGGCCACATCTTGTGGAGGCAACTTAAAACACAACACACAATTATGTGTTGGGTAAAAACGGATTATCTTTTAAGCGGCACAACACTTTACACTAAAGTATTTCCAAAGGGTATTTTACACACTCAAGTATTTCCAAAATATGTAGGTTTGGACAATATGCTGCTAATACTAGAGAGCTGAAAATGCAAATGATCAATAAGCAAAAAAGATTTTAACGGGATTGACAACTCTGAGGGTTTAAGGTGTTGCTTTTGGTTTTTAAACTTAGTTTGGTATGAAACTAGGAGAAAACTAAGTGGCCCCAACAGCCACTGCCTTGGTAACCCCCTTCAAAGAGCTCACACCTTCCTACAGAAGGCTCCCAGCAGGGCCCCCATGTGTGCCCTGGCCGCTCCCAGAGCTGCTGAGCCCTCAAGGCCAGGCCAGACCCCATAGGTCTAGGCCCAACCTATGCCCGCCTCTGATCTCCTGCCAGCTGGGCACTCAGCATGAGGAGCAGAAAAACCAGGGGAGTGGGGACTCAAAGAAACAGGGCCAATGAGCACAAGGATTAATGACAGTATCACATTTTATTCTTGAACACCGGTAGCGACTTTCAAATAAATATTGCAACTTTGGGTCAATATTCCCCTTTCCCTGAAGAGGACAAAAGGTGTCCCCTTAACATGAATGGTGTCTTGCTGTGCGGGGATGGAGGCCCCCTCATAATTATTAATTTATTACACAAGACATCCTACAGGCCCTCCTAGCCCTTTGGGAACTGCCCGGTAGAAATAAAAACCCCTTCTGCCATGAAGTGTGAATCTGAGCCTGTCTACTGCCCCTACAGCCCAGAAACAGCAACCTTGATCATAGATGCCATGGTCTTTAAAATTTAAGATTGTCTTTAAAACACAGAGGCTGTGTGTGTGTGCATGCGCATGTGAACACACACACACGAATGATGCCATATTAAAAAAAAAAATGTTTACCTAAAGCTATTCCATATATATCCAGCCATGAAGCTGTAACATGAAGCTACCAAAAGAAGCATCTTTAGATTTTTAAAACCCACAAGAACCCCATGGCCCCTGTGTCAACAGCCAGTCTTAACTGGAGCACACTGTTCAAACTGGACAAGTATTGACTCATCTTCTAGGCATTAACAACTCCATCTTACAGTTTGGTATACCGAAGCTAATCCAGAATGTACATCTCAATTATGATGCATGATGCATGTGAACCCACTTTTGGCAGAGGACAACAGACTCACCTTGATATCTATACATACTGTCTGACAAAGAGAACATGTAAATGGAAACTTTGGAGGCACACAGTCGTCCTCGTTAGTTGCTGATGGAATGAGCTGGCTTTTCCTTTTCCTCTTGGCTTTTGCCTGTGAAGAAACCGGGAGCCCTGAGGTTAAGGCAGCACCTAAGGGAACATAGGAACATAGACAGCTGCCACATACCGAGTCAGACCCCTGGTCCATCTTGCTCAGTATTGTCTGCACAGACTGTTAGCGGCTTCTCCCAGGTTGCAGGCAGGAATCTCTCTCAGCCCTATCTTGGAGATGCTGCCAGGGAGGGAACTTGGAACCTTCTGCTCTTCCCAGAGCGCCTCCATCGCCTGAGGGGAATATTTTACAGTGCTCACACATCAAGCCTCCCATTCATATGCAACCAGAACGGACCCTGGTTAACAAAGGGGACCATTGACCCTGGTTAGCAAAGGGGACCATTCGTGCTTGCTACCACAAGACCAGCTCTCTCATGGACAATCAGGTGAAGCTGTAGTTTCTTTTTGGAAGTTCTTCTAACCTTCTGCAAATCAGAGCTTTAAGGATCCACGCTTGTTGAGAGCTGCTGGGGGCCAACTCATGGCTAGCCTTGGGTGGGGGGTAGCAGTGGCACCACAGGCTATAAGGCATAGCTTGGACTGGTGGAGGCACCTTGGATCCTGCTGGGAGGCACAATCCAGGCACTTCACTGGCAGTATCCATGGCGGGGTGGGGGGTGGGAAGGGCTGGATATTTGGTATGCTTACCTGGATCCCTCTTTGCCATTTTGGCTCTTCAGCTGTGTTCAGTGGATTACTGGGTGCACGGGAAGGTGCAGCAGTCACGGAAGCCACCTGCTGCGCTTGTAACCCTCCCACGCTCTCCTCAGTTGGCACATCAGAACTCTGGACTCTGCCTTCAAGGGGACCCTCAGAATCGCCACCCTCGTGCTCAGCCATCATGGCATCGTCACTGTGCGCAGTTACCTTTCCTGTGCTCTGAGAAGGTAAATGGGGCAACTGACGAGCCAGTTTGCGGGTCTGGATGTCCCTCAGAATCCGAGGCATGTTTTCGGGTGTCAGCTGATCATCCGGATAGCAACTAAGTTCCTCCAGGTCTTGAATAGATAAGTCAAAGCTTGCCAAGATACCTGAAGCAATCTCTTCGGTGGAATGGTTCTGGACACACGGGACAATTTCTGCAGTGCTTCCCGAGTCCGGTTGGCTCTTGCTACCACTACCGGGTGGGTGTGGAACATGATTCTGACAGGCAGCCGAGCCTTCCCCTGTGGGTGGCAGCTTTATTCCATGAGACAGAAGCTCAACATTACCTGTTCCTCTCAGGGGCAAAGGCCCGCATGGCTGTGGGCTGGCTTCCCTGGGTGCCCTCATCCTCAGAGGCACCTTTCCACTTGGGCCAGACATGGCCATTGACAGCTATGGCAAATCCAGCCAAGGATCAAGAGCGCCGTAGCAGTGGAGGAGAAGTCGGCAGCAACTGTCGGAGCCACACTCGTGGCTGAATCTGGGCAGACTGCAGAGGAGGGCAGCTCCAAGACACAGGCTAGCGACATCTGGATTCCAGGACTTTGCAAGGAGGGCAAACCTGCCACAAACACCACAAAACTCAACTTGAGAACACAATCCAATCACATCGCCTTCTTCTGTCGAGTGGGCTGTTAGGTGCATATAAGATACTTTTCACCAGCTTTATTTATAGCACTAGATACATTTAACTGCTAATATTATAATACCCTTATACAAATCTATGGTGCACCCACATTTGGAGTACTGTGTACAATTCTGGTCACCCCAACTAAAGAAGGACATTGTAGAACTGGAAAAAGTGCAGAAGAGGGCAACCCAGATGATCAGGGGCCTAGAGCACCTTTCTTATGAGGCTAGGCTACAACACCTGCGGCTTTTTAGTTTAGAAAAAAGACAACTGCAGGGAGACAGGATAGAGGTCTATGAAATCCTTGTGGTGTGGAGAGAGATAATTTTTTCTCCCTCTTGCAAAACACTAGAACCAGGGGGCATCCCAGGAAACTGATTCCCAAGCAATTGAGGACCAAGAGAAGGAAATACTTTTTCACACAACATATAATTAATCTATGGAATTCTCTGCCACAAGATATGGTGACAGCCAACAGCCTAGATGGCTTTAAAAAAGGCTTATGCAGATTCACGGTGGACAGGTCTATCAAAGGCTGCTAGTCTGAGGGCTAAAAGCTACCTCCAGCCTCAGGGGCAAGATGCCTCTAAATACCAGTTGCAAAGGCAGGACAGAGGGCATGCCCTCACCTCTTGCCTGTGGGCTTCTTGGAGGCATCTGTTGGGAAACAGGATACTGGACTAGATAGTTCTTGGGCCTGACCCAGCTGGGCTGTTCTTACGTGGCTCCTAGCTCTTCACTGACACAAGTCAGAGGGAACGCGGAGGGACTCTGGGCCGTTCTGCTGCTGCTGCTCAGGGCCGACAGGAGGTGAGGTCGGTGTGGCACTGAGTCTCAAGCCCAGCCTCCCACAGGCAGAATGGGTGTGAGCAGAGCAGTACAAACAGGGGAAAGGGTTGGGTTTGCTCAGGGGAAGGGGATCTGCATTGCATGCAGGAAGTCCCAGGCTGAATTACAGGCAGCGGCTCCTGGAAGGGCAGGGAAAGACCCATCTGAAGCCCCCGAGAGCTGCTGCCAGTCAGAGCAGGCAGCCGTGAGCTAGAGGGACCAAGGATCTGCCTGGGCGGAAGGAAGGCGGCTTCCTCTGCTTGGGGATGGAGTCCTAGCTCAGCGGGAGAGCATGCAGCAGGCCCAGGGCTCAGCCCCTCCAGGCAGGGCTGGAAAGAGCCCTGAGCCGAATTGCCTGCAGAGCTGCTGCCAGTCAGAGTAGGCAGTACTGAGCTACAGCAGGGCTGCTTAACTCGGGCCCTCCTGCAGATGCTGGCCTGCAACTCCCATAATCCCTGGTTGGGGGCCACTGTGCCTGGGGAATCATGGGAGTTGTAGTCCAAGAACAGCGGGGTGGGGGGTAAAGTTGAGCAGGAAGGGAACCAGCTCGCGGACGCAGTCTGACTCTCTACTAGGCAGCGTCAAGAATTGAGGGGGGGGGGTGCACGTGGACCTCGGTCACGTGCGCACACACACCCTGCCCCCGCAAGGACGTCCTCCTCCTCCTCCTCACTGAGGACTAGAAGCCCCACGGACGAAGATGACACGCGGGGCGCCACTTCACCGCCGGAGCCGCCGCCCAGCTCCCACGCAGGCCTACCTTTGCCCTCGCGCGGCCTCCGGAGGGCTCCGCCGAGCCGGTGGGCCACGCCAGGCAGGCCCGGACCCTGAGAAGAGCCGCGCACACGCAGGACCCAGCGGCCCGCCCACTCACTCACTCACTCGCCCGGCCTCCCTTTTCCCGTCGGCCCTTTCGCGGAGGACTGGCCCCGCCTCCTTTCCTCCTGCCCGCAGGGCGAGCGCCTGCGCCAACGGAGCCCGCCGCCCGCCAGAGGGCGCCTGAAGTCTGGGCGGCACAGGGGACTCCCTAGAGAGGAAAGGACAGGGTGGAGTGGCCTACGCAGCCTAGACTTCCGGTCACGCGGGGCCTCGCCACTGGGCTTCCTTCCTTGGAAAGCGCCAGCTGGTTGCTGGGCTGGCTTCCTGCCCGGGTGGCTCGGAAGGGCGGAAGCGCCACCTGGCAGCTGCTCTGCAGGGGCCGCGGAATGGCAGGACTCCCCCCTCCCCTGGCAGATCTGGCCCCGAGGATGCCCGCTGTGCCAGCCAGGAGCCTCGACGAGCCTGTCGCAAAGCGGAAGGGAAGAGAGACTGGCTGCGGGCGGGGTCAGAGGAGCAGGAGGGGGGGCGAAGCAGCCGCCCCACCGCGGAGCAGAGGGGGCTCGTTCCCCAGCTGGGGCGCGCCAGAATGATGTGGCTGCACGACAACGCCCATCACCCCTAGGCACAATTGATTGTGGCTGGGGAATGGATGATGGGGGTTGTCGTTCAGCCACACGGGTTGGAAACCCCTGCCTTATAGAATGCAAATATGGCAAATATCTATACAGTCATCCATCGCCAACAGCCAGGGTTCCTTTCCAGGAACACATCGGGGTTGGCATATTCACGGTTGTTGAGCCATTGAATCCAATGGCAAACGGGGTTAGGGGAATTGTGGCCGTTAGAAGACCACAAAATACAGGAAAAAATCGGGGGGGAAACTCCCCAAATTTCCACAAGTCAGTAAGAGGAGTGAAGGGGAACCCCCAGAAATCACAGACACACACCCCACAATTGCCCCAAAATCTCACCAAACCATGGATACTTGGAAATTGTGGTGAGACCTGCCACCATTTCCCAGTTGCAGATACTCAAAATGGTGATTGTGAAACCCACAGTTGGCATGGGAAGACTGTATATCAATTTTCAACAAAAGTTCCCAAAGCGGTGCAGGTAGATAGATATAAATAAGAACAGCCCTGCTGGATCAGGCCCAAGAGAGCCCATCTAGTCTAGCATCTTGTTTCACACAGTGGCCCACCAGATGCCACTGGAAGCCACAGGTAGGAGTTGAGGACATGCCCTCCCTCCTGCTGTGACTCCCCTGCAACTGGGACTCAGAGGCATCCTGCCTCTGAGGCTGGAGGTGGCCTATAGCCCTCCAACTAGTAGCCGATGATAGACCTCTCCTCCATGAAGTTATCCAAAACCTTCTTAAAGCCATCCAGGTTGTTGGCTGTCACCACATCTTGTGGCAGGGAATTCCACAAGTGGATTATGCGTTATGTGAAAAAGTACTTCCATTGGTTGGTCCTAGATTTCCTGGCAATCAATTTTATGGGTTGACCCCTGGTTCTAGTGTTATGGGAGAGGGAGAAGAATTTCTCTCTCTCCACTTTCTCCACACCATGCATAATTTTATAGACCTCTATCATGTCTCCCCGCAGTCGTCTTTTTTCTAAACTAAAAAGCCCCAGCCTAATTTAATGGTTCCCTGTCCCCAAAGAGCTCACAATCTATAAGAGTGACCATTCTCTTAAATGTAACAGGGGGAGAGCAATGGCCCCTAAAACACCCCTCCAGTAGTTGTTGCTGGTGTCTGTCGTCATCTTCTTGATTTTGGTCTCTTTTGGCCCAAGGAACCATCTTATGGAGCTACACTGATGATTAGCCAAGGTCTCAGGAGTACCAACTGTGCCCATTTCAAGGCATGAAGCAGCCACTGTTAATGAAACTGCCTTGAGGGTGATTGGCCTGCACCCTCTAGTTCAGGCAAATGTGGGGAATTTAGCTCAAAAAGGGAGAGAGTTCCAATCAGCCTTAATTTGTGCAAGCATATGAATCCAAGAAAATCGGCTTCAGAGAGAGGTTTGAATTAAATCAAAAAAGAGTTTATTAAAAATAAAATGAGAATAAATTACTATGTGGCCCAAGTTTAAAGGCACTACAAATATCCTAAGAAACAGACTATTGTAAGGCACATTTAGCTTAAAGTTCCAAATTATCTGTAAATTCCCAGATGGGCTAGAGAGGTACTTTAGAGGGGCAGGATTTCAGAAATAAGAGAAAGGGATAAGTTCAGGGCAAGAGGCTATATCACCTGTCCTGAAGAGGAACACCAAGGTGATCTGCTGGATTTTCTGGTTGCCGTCTGCTGGGGTCCAGAGTGAGAGGCACAAAGGAACACTGAGATGTTTCTCAGTGGGAGTCCCAGATGTAAATACACGAGGAAGCACACTGAGTCATGGAGTTAGGGATACAGACAACCTTTTTGGGGAATGCATTTTGTCTTAGTCCTTTCTGGGTATGAATGTGTGTGAATCGCCCATGGCATTCAAGGATGATTGTGAGGACAATTGGAGTGTGCAGGTGCGTTTAAAGAATCTCCTGTGCTGGGACTGACTCTCCCAATAATTCTATCAACAGTTTCAATAGGCACACTTTCAAAGTTACATCACTAATTCATCCCTATTAGGAACATCGGAAGCTGCCATATACTGTGTCAGACCATTGGTCTATCTAGCTCAGTATTGTCTTCACAGACTGGCAGCGGCTCCTCCAAGGTTGCAGGCAGGAATCTCTCAGCCCTATCTTGGAGAAGCCAGGGAGGGAACTTGAAACCTTCTGCTCTTCCCAGAGCGGCTTCATCCCCTGAGGGGAATATCTTGCAGTGCTCACATATCAAGTCTCCCATTCAGATGCGACCAGGGCAGACCCTGCTTAGCTAAGGGGACAAGTCATGCTTGCTACCACAAGAACAGCTCTCTCCTAATTGTAATGGAAGCTGCAGATAAGAAACTTGTCTTCTCTGTCTTTTCTCCCTGGCCTCATGGCCAGGTCTTGTCTCTCTTTGCAAGAGGAAGAGGGAAGTTTAGATTTCATTCCATGGCTGAAATGATCTTAGACGCCAGATACTTGCAGTAGCTAGTCCTGGGAATCTGCTTAGCTGGGCACCCCTTAGAGAGTGTAAAGCTAATCCCCTTTCCAATTTGTGGGGCTTTTACTCAAATCTGGGGTGACCAGTCCACTGCCAACTAAGTGTCCCCATGTATAACATAGGCTGGGAGCTCACATTGCGGTGCAGCTCCTGAGCATAGCAAAAGTGCAATCTCCAAGTCTGGAGATGCAGTTGCAACCAGGAAGGCTCCTGGGAGTGGGCAGAATAAGCTCAGCTGGTAATACCACCTTGCTGCAGCTAAAAGTGGTCCAGGACTCCCGGTATGGCCGCTCATAAACAGCACCTGTTGGCATTGCCTCATGGAAGAGAAGATAGGGCTGTTGTTCCATGACAAAAGTGTCTGCTTTCGATGCAGAAGGTCCCAGGTTCACTCCCTGGCAGCACCTCCAGGTAGGGCTGGAAGAGACTCCTGACTGACACTTTGGGGAAGCCGCTGCCTGTCAGTGTTGACAATACTAAACTAGGTGGACCAAGAGTCTGACTCAGTATATGGCAGCTTCCTGTGTTTCCCACCAGGGTACTATAGGGTCTTAGGAGCCCAGGCAAGTCAATTCCCCCTCTACATGACATCCTCCTATTTAATAGATGCTGAAAACTGTGTGTGTGTACCCAAATGCATACTCCCCCCACCCCCCACACAACTCTCTTCTGCATGTCTGGGGTTTGTGTGCAGAAATGTCACCTTATTGATGAGTGGCCCCTTTTCTTTGCCAAGCTGAGCCCCCAAATCCAGTATAAGAAGAAGGAGCGAGAAAGACGCCTCGAGAGAGGCTGTTTGACTGACGAGCTCCCATTCCGTGACTGGCCTCAGCTGGGGGGACGCGGGACCTGCAGAGTCCGAGGGGATTTTCCAGCCCACTCCACCCGCCTGGTGTCTGCTTCCTTTCAAAGCCTATGGTGGCCAGAGCTGTCATCTGCTCTGACACCCTGATCACCTGCCCCACATGGACAAGAGTACCTCACAGGCTGGGATGTGGGTTTCAGAGACTCCACGCCAACCCTGGAGGGTTGGCAACCCTCACTGCCTGGAAAGCCCCAATGGCTTTGGAGCAAGCCCACCCGGCTGCCATCCCTCCAAAGATTTCTGTGAAAGGAAGGTGCACCTGGCTCCTTGGAAGGAACACTGGTCTTCTCTCTCACTCGGTGCCAGCAAGAGAGAAAAGAACTCAACCAGCTGCCTACTGGTCGAGTAGCCTGGTGGTCTCCTTGCTGGACAAGGGCTGCTCCAAATAGTTCTGTGGCCCTGACCCAAATCGGTCTCTGGGATGGCCCACTCCAGCCACCCCCACCCCCCACAAGATGAAGCTAAGCCAGGCATGCCACATCTCTCCCACTGAACCTTGCCTAAGGCTGACGGTGATGGCTCTCCCCCTATTGGGGTGGTTCTGCCTTCCTCCTCTCCCTAATCCAGTGGTTCCTGACCTGGGTGGCTCCAGATGTTGCTGAACTACAACTCCCATCATCCCCAGCCACAATAAATTACAGCTGGGGATAATGGGAGTTGTAGTTGAGCAAAAGCTGGAGGCACCCAACTTGGGAACTCCTGCCCTAATGTGCTGAATAAAGAGATTGTGTTGATGTAGTAGTCACTTCTCTTTGAGGACTTGAGCTTGAAAAATGGGCATTCTCTGGTCTGCTTCAGTACAAGTAGTGCAAATGGTATTCAAAAGGCCATAGAAGCTGGCCTCCCCCTGCCCCGCCCCTTTTTGTCAGGCCCCACCCTAAACCCTCAGGCTGGGGGCGGGGCAGGAGCAGCATGGGATGCTCCAGCCAGCCCCATGCTTGCCTCAGGTGGGACGGCCCTGGAGCTGTCCCTGGTCCTAAAATCCAAGCCAGGGGTATAGCAGTAGATCTGGCGATCCCGGCTCCCCAGTGGCCCAGTCGAGCTTCCTCTGCTGCCTCCATTTCATGGGGTGACTATAACACAGATCTAGCCCATAGCCACACTCCGCTGGCTCCCGGGGACCTGGAGCGTAATTGCTGGGAAGGAGGCTGAGCGCAGTGAGCAGCAGCCTCCTCCTCCATGGCAGTGCTGTGATAAACACAAGTGAGGCTGGAGGCAGAAGAGCCCCCCCCCCCCCGTGGCTGCAACATCAGATGGCACCCCCACCCCACCCCGGGACTCTAGATGAAGCCGGTGAGGAAGCTTCATCCACCTCCTCCGTGCACAAGGGGGAGCAGCACCTACAGAGCACAGGGGAGCATGAGGGGGGGGAGAGGATGTTGGGTGCAGACTCAGCCAGCAAGACAAGCACAGCGCTGGGCCAACAATGATGTGGAGGTGTGTCTCCTGCAAGCATGCCAGCGACCAATGCAAAGTGGAGAAGGGACTCAGGGAAGCTGGGGGCCCTGGCCAGACCAGCGTCCTGCCCTCGGAGGCATCAGGTCAGGGCCGGGCAGAGTCGGCCATCAGAAATGGCTGCTGGCTTAGAGAGCTTTGCAGAGCAGCCCTTGAGGGCTGGATGGGACTTCTCAGCTCAAAGGCACGCCTCTGGTCTCAGCTGTCCAGGGCAGCTGCTGGTTGCCTCCAGATCCTGCTTGCAGACTTCATGCTGCAGCCACATTCGGAAACCAGGTGCTGGACTAGATGGACTCTTGGCTGGGAGCTGCAGGACTCTTCTTCCGTCTTGTTGCAACAACAGAGAGACCCCTGAAAGCTGTCCTGTTGACATCCCAGTCAAGAAGGTTAGGAATAGAAGCAAATTATTATCAGTCATCAAGCTTTTTCTCCCTTCATTTGGAAATGGCACCCCCTAATGGTTAATCTATTTATGTAGTCACTAAGAGTCGACACTGACTTGAGGGCACTTAATCAGTCAGTCAAAAGGGTTGACAGCGGAGATGCACAGGGTCACTTTTAAAAACAAAAGAAGTCAGATATCTGTCAATAAGAACAAAACACATACGCTCCATAATACACCTTTATTCGGACCAAGCAAATGAGATATGAAGAAGAGGACGAGGAGGTGGTGGTGATTGGAGCCTCCATAGCTGTCACAGGGATGGACTGACATCACTCTCCTTTTCATCTTCTTTAGCTAGATTCTATGGACGTGATTCGAATCCATGGAGGAATTGTGCAGGAGGCCGCTCAGTTCTCTCTCAGCACTTACTCATGCTGAGCCCCAAAATCCCTCTTCGAATGTCAGGTTTCAACACTCCCTTTCCAGTTCCCCCTGGGAGATGTTTCTGTTCCAGTCCTAAGCAGGACACACATTTGCTTCCTCTCCGGGGTCCACTAGTGTGGGGAGACATTTCTTGCCCACCATCATTAGTTGGAAGCGGGAGTAAAACGAAGCTTCCACACAGCACTTCATGCAGTGTGAGAGGAGCTGACCAAGACCAAGATGCTTCTGTAATGTTTACTCAGAAGTAAGTCCTGTCTGCCAAAGTTCCCCTGCTCCATTCATGAGTAGCTTCCTCCTTGCAATTCGGCCATGTATTCATCTGCCAACATCAGTATTTCACACACTGCCTTTTTACAGCTGATTTTCACATCTGTATCATCTTTAACACAACCCTGTAAGGTCCAAATTCAAAGAGACTGCGGGAGACCTGTAAATGGATCTCCCATGCTTAAAAAAAAAAAGGATATATGCAACCACAGTTGGGGGCCAACTTGGACGGAGGGACATTCATGGAGGGCCCCCAACCAGATCACAATCAGCTAGACGCTCTGCATTGATGTCATCTGCCTGACTGCAGACAGTAAATTTGCTTTGCAGCTGCTGAAGGCATCCTGTTGCTGAATCCCCTCTGCTCCCCTGCAAAGTCCTTCCTTCAAAGGAAGGCCCTTCTCAGAGGGACACGAATGGCCAAGAAATGCAGGAAATGGCAAGGTGAATCAACCAAACCAAATAATGAAGGGGAGGGTTTTCGAGCATATTGAAGAACAAACCTTGCCAAGGAAGAAGCAGGTCAGCTTCTGGGCAGGAAACGCTTGCCCAACCAAAGCCTGAGAAGCAAATTTCTAGACTGGAGTGGGGAAGCCTAGCTGAGATCTGCTTCCCTCACCAAAGACTCTAAAGAACATTGAGCAGTCATGAGATAGGATCTAGAATTAGCCAGCAATTGGCTGGGGACAGAAGGTTGCACTAAAGAGGCAGTAGGTCAGATACGCCACATGGTTGACACACTCCTGCTCAGGAGAAGACCCTCTTACAGACCCATTTCAAATTATGTGTGCAGCTGACATCAATCCAGGCATTCAGGTTCTTAAATCTGATCTGAACACAATCTTCTCGTTGACCAGGTGCCTTGTGCCAGTTATCAGGTTGTCCTGGTGCCCAGAAACTGGAAAGAAAGTTGCAGGGGTGGGGTGGGGGGGACATTTCACTGTGAAGAGGAAACCAAAATACTTGCTGCCATCACAATTCATTCAACAAAGCTTTGTGGTGAGCAACAAATCCCCTTTGAGAGGACAGTGGGAAGGTTTGGGTATAGCGATCCTGCCCCTAGCAGGGCTTGGTGATGGGGGATGGATGGAAGGAGCACAGAAAGGAACCTGCTTACCCTCCAGCCTCTCACTTCGAGCTCAGCCACACCATGACACAAATGGACAACACAGATGACCCATAATGGGGCTAGCAGAGCTGGCATTTCCAATCTATGCAGGCAAGCGAGCCAAGGGGGGTGGGGCGCAAACCACCCTTGCGGTTGGGGAGAGACTTGGCCTACTGCCCCCCCTTTGCTTCTGGCCCCCGTTGGCCTCCCAGCCAGTGCCACCGGCACATCATGTCACCTTCTTCACCCAAGAGCAGGACCAACCCCACCCTTCTGCTGCCACTTATCCATCCCAGTAAGAACTGATGCCGAATAACTCCACCACCATCGCCCTCTGCACTTGGCCTACCTCACTTGGCTGTTGAATTCTGTGCCATCCACCCAAGTCCAGTTGCCTTCTTGCCACTGGTCGGTGAGTCCAATATAAAAGGCCTCCCCGTTGGTCTCCCCGGTGAGATATTCCTGCAAAAGGATTGAAAGCCATTTGGAGAGCTGCTGTGATCCAGAGACCGACTCAGAAATGGGAGAGCCCTTTCAGATCCTGGGCTGGCCACAGAACCATGGAGAGTGGCCTTTGAGTCCCGGGCTTTGTGGTTGGGCAGCCTGGCCTTGTGCATGTTTACTCAAATGTAAACCCCACCCAGGTTCAAAGGGCATAATCCCAAGGACAGCAGTCAAAAGGTACTCGCCTGTCAAACAGGAATTAAAATTAAAAATGAAGGTAACCTTAAATTGGTAGATTAACCCAAGTGAAGATTATTAATTGCATTTTTATAACGCCCCATCCAAAAGGCTCTGGGACAAGACAAAACCCGGATTTGTCTTAACTGGATCCCAAGCCTCTCTGCAGCATCCAGAGGCCAAGGAGGCATTAGCACAGGATGAGTGGCTGTCTGGAGACAAGAGACCCGTCTCCACAATCCCTCGTGCCTCCGTTGCCAGCAGACGCAGCTAGCAGGTCTCTGCTTCCAGGGTCAGGCACTTCTGGCTAATTCTAAAGCATGCTGGCGCTGGTGGTGGTGGGGAGGTTTGGATCCCAGCAGCCGACAGAGACTAGCAGTAAGTCCAGTACAATCCCGACTCTGCACTCGCAATGCATCAGGAACCTGCGATGCTGTTGAGGCAGCCCGGTCAGTATATGCAGCTCCATTCGGCTATGGGGAGGTGGATGCTCACCATCTCTTGCCGCAAGGTGACAGAAGTCAGGTGGGCCCCGTACGATGCGCAGGCCTGCTCTGCCTCTTGCCATGACTTCGTCTCTTTGGAAAAGAAGTAGAAGCCCCCGCCGTGATGCTTCCAGCCACTGGAGACCATGCTCAGAAGATCCCCTTTGGGAGCAAAGAGTGAGGTCAGCGCCATGAGCTGCAGAAAAGGGCAACGCAGGGGGTGGAGCAGCTTCCTTAGCGGGAGAGGCGAGAGCATTTGGGGTGCTCTGTAGCTTTAAATACAGGAGACCGGGGGGGGGGGGGGCTTGCAAGTGTTGCCAGAACCTAAGGGGTATACTCGTGGGTCAAATGGGCTGTAACCCAAAATTTGGCTTTAAAAAAGCCAAATCTGTCCTGAATTTCAGGACACATGATGCAAAGCATGGGGGCAGAGAGATGTGTGTGTGTGTGTGTGTGTGTGTGTGTGTGTGTGTGTGTGTGTGTGTGTGTCTACCATAACCTGCCAGAGCCATTGCAAGATTGCAGTGGGGCCCCCTGGGACAGGAAATGAAGCTGGGGCCCCACCTCCCTGCACCCCTCTGCCTTCTCCTCCTCCCACCTTCCCCCTCTTTGCCGCCAAAGAACTGTCAGGACACAGTAAAAAGGAGAACGCAAAGAAGAAGTCAACTAAAAGGCAAAAGGGGATGTGTACAGCTTCAGCCAGATGAGGAACCTCCACACCCCTCAAATTCCAGACCGCAAGCAGACCCCACAGTCAGGCTTGCAAAACATTTGGAGCCGGCTCCCCCATCTCTCCCCACAAAATCTCAGTCAGTGCTCTGAAGGGACCTGGAAGCTGGTAGCAGAACTGAAGCTAAGCAGATCATGGCAGGGAGGCCAACATTATCATCACCAGCCAGTACCTGCCAAACAGGCTGCTCTTAAATGCACAGGAACACCAGCTGTTGCCCACCTTGGATGGAGGACTGCCTAGGAGCTCCAAGTAGGCTCCTCTGGCTCCCATGGAGAAATGGACCAAGGCACTCCATTTGGCCAGCTGGGCTCCTACTCACGGTATTTATCTTGGGCAGCTGCTTCGGAGGCACTGACATTCTCCAAACGGGCCTGAGTCTCAGCGCAAGTCTGGGTGATATTGTTCAGAAGCTGCATCCTGGAAAGTGCAGAGCCTGGTGGGATTTTCAGAAGAAAGCAGGATTTGGGGAGGAGTGAGACCATAAGGAAGGGAGCATTTCTGTCTTGTGAAAAACATCACTGAGATGGAGCGAGAATCCTGCAGCTGATTAAAAATACTGGTGTTCTCTCTAGCCCTGAATGGGCAAGTAAGATAGTAATGCTAGCCGTGCATTCCCTCCACTCCGTCTCTGCCACAGACTCAATGTGTGGCTTGGGGTAACTCGTGCTTGTGCAGATTCACATCTCTGTCTGTGAAAGGGGCAAAATGGTGACCTACCTCACAAGTTCTCTGCAAGGGCAAACAAAACAAAATCCATATTCAACTGTGTGGTGATGATGCTATAATCGCCTCGGAGGGCCTGAGTCTGTTCCATGCCAGTTACACAATAAGAAGCTGGTCTGGTGGTCGCAAGCATGACTTGTCCCCTTAGCTAAGCAGGGTCCACCCTGCTTGCATATGAATGGGAGACAAGAAGTGTGAGCACTGGAAGAGATTCCCCTCAAGCGATGAAGCTGCCACTCTGGGAAGAGCAGAAGGTTCCCAGTTCCCTCCCTGGCAGCATCTCCAAGACAGGGCTGAGAGAGATTCCTGCCTGCAACCTTGGAGAAGCTGCTGCCCGTCTGTGAAGACAATACTGAGCTAGAGAGACCAATGGTCTGACTCAGTAAATGGCAGCTTCCTATGTTCCTAAGCAATATTCCTTGAGGAGGAGCCTGTTCCAGAGACACATCTACAGCTGAAAGTGGGGAAGGAGGAGTTCTGGGAGGGGGAAGTCTGTGCTGAAGGCTGAAGAAGGGAAGTCACTAAGTCTGAAGTAGTAGCCCAAAGTGATCGTTATTGCCCATAAGTAACAGGGGAAAGTAACAACACATCATTTAATTAAAACCTGTAAACTGGATCTACAAGAAACCTATTTTGAAAACTAAACTAGGAAACCTTATTTTTCACAAGATTTCCTGAATGGGTTCACTTTCATGCCTGATGCCTTAAGCAGCTGCTGTGTCAGACTGAGAAAACGGGGAAAGCAGTAATTCAAAGAGAGAGAGAGAAAGGGATGATGTGAATAGTTTCAGCCAGATAAGGAACCCCCACCCACCCCTCAGAGTCTGGACTGTAAACAGATCCCACAGTCAGGCTTGCAAAGCATTTGGAGACAGAGTTGACTCTCCAATCTTTCCCCACAAAATGTTCTGAAGGTCCCCAAATGCTGGTAACAGATCTGAAGCTGAGAGGGTCTAAGCCTGGCCAGTAGGACTGCCAACTGACTAAGGACAAAATGGCCTGCTCTTCTGTCTTTTCCGGCATGATGGAGACTAGCATTACCACCTGCCTATCAAGCTGCTCTTAAATGCACAGGAGCACCGGCTGTTTAAAGCTGGCAACCCTACCGGCCAAGGCTTGGATCTTGCCTTGGATCTTGGATCTTGCCACCCGGGAGCTCCAAGGATGCTCCTCTAACCTCCCTGGAGAAAGAAATGGAGAGAAACAGACCAAGTCACTCCATTTGGCCAGCTGGGCTCGCACTACCCACGGTAATTTTCTTGGGCAGCTGCTTCGGAGGCACTGACATTCTCCAAACGGGCCTGGGTCTCAGCGCAAGTCTGGATGATGTTCTCCAGCAGCTGGGCCTCAGTCATTGGAGAGTCTGGTGGGATTTCAGAAGAAAGCAGGATTTGGGGAGGAGTGAAGCAGAAGACCAGAAGAAAGGGAGCATTTTTCTGAGCTTTCTGGTTTGTGAAAAATATCAGTGAGAGGTGAGAGTGTTGAACAGCCCTGCAGCTGTTTAAAGACAGAGGTGATCTCTCTAGCCCTGAATGGACAAGTAAGATGGCAATGACAGTGGTACATCTGCTGGTAACCTCTAGGCTGGATTACTACAATGAGCTCTATGTGGGGCTGCCTTTGTACGTAGTCTGGAAACTGCACTTGGTCCAGAACCAGGTTGGTTTCTGGGTCAGCTCAGAGAGACCATATAACTCCTGTGTTGAAAGAACTACACTGGCTGCGGATAAGCTTCCGGGCAAAATACAAGGTGCTGGTTATTACCTATAAGGCCCTAAACAGTTTAGGCCCTGGATATTTAAGAGAACTTCTTCTTTGCCGTGAGCCCCACCACCTGTTAAGATCATCTGGAGAGGTTTGCCTGTGGCTGCCACCAACTCATTTGGCAGCTACTTGGGAACGGGCCTTCTCCGTTGCTGCCCCTGGACTTTGGAATGCGCTCCCTGTTGAAATGTGAGCCTCCCCATCTCTGGCAACTTTTAAAAAGGCACTGAAGACACATTTATTCACCTAGGCTTTTAATTAGATTTATAGTTTTAAATAATTTTAATACTGGTTTTAAATGTTTTTAATCTTCAAATGATTTTAATTGTTAATTGACTTAATGTTTTAAATGATTTTACTTGTAAACCGCCCAGAGATGCAAATTTTGGGCAGTAAATAAATGAATGAATGAATGATAGCCGTGTGGTCCCTCCACCTCATCTCTGCTAATGAAGTCTCAAAAATAATTTGGTGGAAAGCAAGGAGGTGCAACAAACCTACACTAAGAATCCCTCTCAAGGAGGATACACTTTGCCCGAAGCCCCAGCTTTTGCTCCCAGGCATGGTCAAAACCCACGACCACAATTTGCCACTTTATTCATAATAATATTTGTAGCAATATTATTATTATTATTTCTTGTTTACACAGTCAGACAGGTGTTATTGACTGGTTTGTTTTATCCAGACATCGAGTCCTTCCCAAGAACCTGGGATGGCTGGATTTTATTATCAGTGTTGTTGTTGTTATTATTATAGATATCGTCGCAGAATATAGGCTGTTCCCAATAAAGCTGCTTTTTGTAATTGGCTGATGGTGATTTCTCTGGCCCCTATGGTGTTGAGGTGCTCTTCAGGGTGTTTGAGAATTGCACCTAGAGCGCCAATTACTACAATTCCCAACTTTACTGGGAACAGCATAAATTCTGCGACGGTATCTATAATAATAACAGCAACAACATTGATAATAAAATTGCTGTTATTATTGCTGCTGCTGTTGTTGTTCTTGTTGTTATTATTATATTTACAGTCACTTACTGTCAGATTCATTCCCTGATGCGCAAGAGATGTTGCTGAGCTGCAGGGCGGTTCGGATCTCCTCCACCTCTTTTTCCAGTTCCTGGAATTTGGTCTGCCTCTGAGAGTCTAGGAATCGTACAATGACAGGGTGAACCTCCAAAGGGCAGGCGTGGTGAAGAGGAAAGAAAGTGGTCTGGTAAAAGGCAGCACTCAAAGGAGGCACTCCAGAGGTCTGAACCCGTCATGCCATCTCCTGTTCCCAAGACCTCAAGCGTCTGCCTTCATGATCATTGCTCCCGTAGTAGTGGCTGAACCAAGGGAAATGGTTCTTTTCTCTCTGCTGCTTAGTTAATCCATCCACATGGAGACACAGTATTACCTGACCCTGCCTTGCTCCTCCTTTGGTTAATACAAACCTAAATCTTCCGAAACCCAAAAACCTTGCCACAGAACTGGGGGGTGGGGGGATGGTGGTGGTGAAAGGGGCTGAGAACTCCTCTGCCGCCCGCCCCCGCCCCCGCCCCCCCCCCCCAGCAGAGATGAGCTTCTGGCTTACGCTTTTCATTCCCCTCTCAAGGGTGCTTCCCAGATCAAACCCTGCAATGGGGTCACGGCAGATCTCGGAAGGGTGCTTCTACACTTCCTGTGTTGTGACACCGCAGTCCCTACGTGGACAGCAGGGGGCCGTTCACATTGCCAATGGCTTGTTTCACATTTAATTGCTGCAATACAGAGCTCGGATGTCGTATATCCGGCGTAAAGAAGTTGCTGTCTTTGGGGGTTGTTAGTTTCCGTGGGGCTCTGCTCCCCCTGCTGTTGACGTTTCGAATGCGACTTGCCTGGACGGAGGGATTTTGCTGCTGTTGAGCAGCTGGTCTGGAAAGCGCCCAAGTGCAGCTGCTGTGTGTCCTCCAGCCTGCTGCTCCCTGGACTCTCCGTGGTTCACTCCCTCCCACTGCTGCTGCCTCCACTGTCAGATCCCAGATTTTCAGTTCCTTCAGGCAGGAGCTTGTCTGGGATGCTAATGTTCCTCCATAAAGCCCCCTTCGCCCTTAATAATGCCCGCAGCCCCCCAGTTAACTTCTGCAACTTGCCAAAGATCCAGACTGGCTCCTCAGGGACCTCGCGCTGCTTTGGCACCTCTAAAGGCTGGATTCTGCCCACTTGCCTATCCTGGCTAAATTGAGTAGTTGCATCACGGTAAAGGAAGGCAGGCAGAAATATAAGAGGTCAGCATGCCTGCTCAGAAGTCAGAGCTGGCAGGAGACACCCTGAGCCTAGTAGGAGTGCCTGCTCTTTCCCTCCACGGATGCTTTGCTAGCATCTTTGCAGCTAAGAGTGCAGTTGTGCATGCATCCTCGGAAGTACGTCCGGCTGAGTTCGGGAGGACTTCCTCCCAGGTTGGCAGGCCAAGGAGGGGGACTGCAGTCTAACACAAACAAGACAAAGAGCCCAAGGCTTCCATGGTTGTCTCCTCCAAAGCAAAGCAAACCCAGGTGGTCCACCACCTTGTGAGCAGAGCTGGGTTCTGAATCTGAAGACACCACTCAGAGTCATCATTCATGACAGTAAGAAACGTGACTTAAAATAAGACCAACTTAGCTGAGTTACATGTCTTTGGAAGAGAGGAGTCCATCTCCATGTGCCTAGGTGACACCAAGCTGGTACACAGAGAACTCACTTACCTAAGGACTGTTGGAAGTGAAGGACTTTGTGCTGTCTCATGTCTCAATGACAGAGGGGGACAGACTAGTGAGTCAGAGGACTAGAGAGGTCAAGACATTGGTCATCCCTTCTCTACTGCTCTGACACTATCCCTTTGGTGTGCAGATTGCTATTCTTAGGGACTTCCTTCCTTCTTGCCTGGCCACTTCATCTTTCTTCCCTTCCCTTCCTTCTCCCTTGCAACATGCAAGCTCCTCTCTCTCCCTGCACCATGTGTGCAGAGATGAATCCATCTGCATCCAGCTAGATAGATAGATTAGAGATCCTATCTCTCCACTTTACTATCTAGAATGGAGTCAGGGGCGTAACAAGGCTGGAGTGGGCCCAGAGACAAAATTTTAAAATGGGCCCCTCGCTGATACACACACACACACTTCACATGTGACTTGCCTCTGGGGGGCCCCTCGAGGCCTGGGAGCCCCCAGGCAGCTGCCTCCCCTTGCCTAATGGTAGTTACGCCCCTGAATGGAGTTCACTAATAAAGACTCCTTATATTGATTTGAAACTATGAACTGGCTCCAAGTTATTTTGCTCTCAGCATACACGCATGCCTGGGCAGACTCCGCTGTGTTGTGCCTCTGTGCACTCTGCTATATTAGAAGGGTACCAGAGAGAATTCCCAACAAGGACCCCCTCCACATGCCTTCATCTCTAAAGGTCAGATTAACCCTTTGCTTTCTGGCTAGGAATAATCCAACCGCCATTGCAGTTCCAACAGTCCTGAGCACACAATTTGCATGAACTTCTGAGTACGCATGCTGAGCATTGCATTGCTAGATGGCAGCAGAGCCGAAGTCTCTGGAACTTTCCACCCCGCAGAGAAGTGTTGTGGGGCGGTGGGATGCAGTCCTATGGATCAGTCAGCTCCACCTGTGCCCCAGTCAGCACCCTGTGATCTGAGGGTCACCAACATTTCACTTTTCATGAAAATCCTCCCAGCTTGACAGAAACCGTGATGTAGTTTTGGTACTGTTGCTCTCCCTGTGCCCAGAAGCTGGCAAAGAGCTGGGCCAGGGCAGATGCAGCTCAGATCCGAGGAGTGCTGGAGGGTAAAGCACTTGGGGAGGTCCATAGCCCTGGAGCGAGTGGCGCATCTGAACGAAAAGGACTTGTTTAAGTGTCACCTCAAATCAACTAGAGTTCCGGCTAGTTTTAAATGAATTTATTACTTCCAAATCATGCAAATAACTCACATGTAAGGAGGCAGGAGATTGCAGGCAGTTGATGGTGCAAATGGAGATGAAATCTCAGATCGTACATCCTTGCAGACGGAGAGGGACTCTTAGTTCGTTAGATGGAAAGATGGTGGCTTTCACTAGCTAAATTGGGACCTCACCAGTGAGTACCACAGAGGAGGCTGTTTCATCATGGTGAGGCACACCAGAGAGAGATGTAAGCGAGCCAGGCTGCTTACCAGGGGCGTAGCAAGGTTGGAGGGGGCCCAGAGACAAGATTTCAAAATCCCTCCCCCCCCCGGCACTGAAGCTCAGCTCATGAAGTAAAGAACTCTTAAACGAGGCTGAATAGTGGAAACAAAAAGCATAGTAAAATTTACACACACACACACACACACACACACACACACACCCTATGTGCCACAATAGAACATCATCCTAAATTATTTTTTTAAGGGTTTTGTAAATTGTGGATGATGCAAGTCATTTAATGGTATTGGAGAAAGACCTGCTGTTCTGGTAGCTCCAGGTCTTAACACTCACCTCAGTTTCAGAGGATGAATACAACTCAAGGAAGCCCCGGAGGCTGTGCGGCTGGGGGAGTCAGTCATGTGACTTGCCTCTGGGGGCCCCCCAAGGCAGTGGGCCCCCAGACAACTGTCTCCCCTTGCCCGGTTATAGTTACGCCCCTGCTGCTTACGCAGGAGTGGTTGGATGAGAGGCTTTGCCAATCAGTCCCCCTGGTACTTGCTCTGGACCTTGATTCTGATCAGGCTTGACTAGCGGATTCCTGCTTACATGCATACAGGTATACTTGATCAATCTGTGGCTCAGTCTAAGGGATTCCCCAGTGATTACACAAACTGCTAAGAAGGCTGTCTTCTCTCTACTAGGCATGAGGATGCCTTGTGGCACCTCAAGTGGGAGCGGAGGACACAGATCAACTGAGTAGGGGGAGGAGGTTAAACCTGCTTGTGCAGCTGCACTTACATGAAGCGGACACTGCGAGGAGCGAGATGGCCAGCAGCAGGGCCAGCAGAGCCAGGAGGATGGTGGCCGCGGAGGAGGAGGAGGAGGAGGAGGAGGAGATGGGCTTCTTGGGAAGGGGAGAAGGGGCTGGGGCCTCCTTGTGAGCCGTTTCTGCAAGCAGAGGATGATAAAACAGATGAGAAGAACCTCCTTCTGTGTGTGCCCATTTCCTTCTGTGGACCATCATAAATCAGACTGGCAGGCCCTGCTGGAGCAGACTCCATTCCCCCCGCCCCCGATTCCCGAGGAATCCCCTCCGAGCTCCCTTACTCAAAGGCGCTGCTGGGCTCTGGGAAAGGGGGCAGGACCTACGCACAGATGGCAGCCAGGAACTGACCTGCAGCTGCTGGGTCTCCTTGAGAGGGGCAGTCGGGCTGTGTAGCCCCTACCAGCCCAATGTGTCCCTCTTCCCTAGAGGGGGAGCCTTGAAGGGCAGGCGGCAGCAACTGCTCACCCGGGCAGTGCCCTCTGAGCTCCTGGGCACGACGACCGCAGTGGCCTCCTCCCCTTGTCTGCTGTGCTGGGACTGGCTCCTGCAGACCTCGTCCCAGGGGATCTGCCGCCCCACTCTCTGTGCAGCTGCCACAGACCACTCAGCAAACCCTCTTTCACCGCTTGCAGCCCCTCCTGCTCTCCTTGGGCCAGCCCTGCTCCGGTCCGGTCCTACTCTGCCTCTCCAGCCTGCTCAGTGTTGGCTGTGCATCTCTTGTGCAGTCCTGATACGTGGCGGCAGCAGCAGCAGCCGCCCACCTGAAGGGTCCAGGGGTGGCAGCAGGACAACCCTCTAGATCAGGAGCCTGGCACAGCTTCTTCTGCCCGTGTCTTTGGCTACCTTCTCTGCTGGAGAAGCTCAACTGCGTGGTGGAGAATGCATTAGCTGCTCAGCCAAAGCGTCAAGGCCGCCTCTGTGGGACGGACTCAGGGAATCTGTTCACCCACAGCTCGGGTGCTGGGAGCTCTTCTGTGCTTGGGTAGTGCTGGACCCCCATGTGTGGGTCTTGGGTGTTTGTGATTGTGTCTGGGCATCTGCCTATCCTCTCTTTGCAGACTGTGTACCTTGGGCAGGCTGTGGCTTAGCTCCTGTCAGCACCCTGGGTTTCCACTGACCCCTTTCAGGTGCTTGCGTCAGCCCTTTGGGAGGGCTTTCTATTCTGACTTCAGCAGCTTGGACTTTCTCCCATGAGAGGACTTCTGTTTTCCAGTTCCTTTTATGCGGCTGTGCTTTTACTTCTCCTGATCTGTGGTTTTTTGGGGGGCCCCTCCAAAAAAGGGGGTGTTTCCTCTGCTGGTATGAGGGACTTGAGCCTCACAGACCACTCTGCACACCCTCCTTCTCCATCTGCAGCCCCTCCTGCACACCTTGGGCTAGTCCTGCTCCGGTCCTGTCCTACTCTGCCTGTCCAGCCTGTTCAATGTGGCTCCAGTTCACACCAGGGTGGGATGGGAGTTCAGCCACCACCGGAGCTGCTGGGAACCAGAGGCAATGGCATCCCACCCCCACCCACCCCGCTCATTAGGATGAGCCATTACTGACCCAGCATATGGGGGGTCCACAGTGCTGATCCAGCATGCACCTTGCCTTTGTTCTACTGGGGTGCATGTGGTCAGGGGCATAGCTAGGGGAGAGGGGGCCCATATTCACCCCTCTCTCTGTCAGCCCTTGGAGTGAGGGAGATAAGGAAGAAGACAGGGAGAGGTGGAGCTGGGGGCCCCTGAGGAGCTGCCCCCCCGAGTTCTTTGAACCCATCCACTCATTTATAGCTACACCCCTGCATGTGGCACTTCCTCACACAGCCCTGAGAAACGTCTCCGTCTAGAAGCAGCAGCAGCCGTTCTCCCAGAATCCCCCTCAGCATGGCTGGTCCTGCCACCTGCAAAGGCACAGCAAAAACTTTAAAGGGGGTGGGAGATGCTGCTGTCAGCACCACCAAACAATGGTGAGAATTGGCCCCCACTGGAACTTTACAAGGGTTTCTCTCCCCCCTCCCCCACAAGCACCTTGTTTTGTTCTGGAAGTGAAACCCTTCATCAAATCTCACCGAAACTGCCCCGTTCGGCTCATTTTGTCCCCAAACTCTTCAGCACCTTGAAATGTCACAGAAACAGCTTTTAAGAAAAAGTTCAGATCAGCTCCTGCCCCTTCTGGCTGCCCTGGCTAGAATGTGCTTGGTGATGCTCACAGATCTTTCCGTTAGATGGTTGGCTTGCTGGGTGGGCGGGCTGGTGGCCATTGGCGTCAACCTGCAGTTTTGTGCAAACTTCTGCTGTTCTCTCCATATGCGCTGAGCCCCACGGTCTGAGAGAAACCCGTCGTCACAAATGCTGTGCCTGTTGAGCATAGCCTTGGTGTGGTTTCTTCTTTGTATTTTATTGGGCTTGCTGGCTGGTTTGAGAGATGTGCTGCCATTAGACAGGCAATGGCTACAGTCCGTATCAACACGCCACTTGCCAGGACACTAAAAGAGATCCTTTGCTAGCACTTGCCCGATGGTGCTGCTGGGTGCATTTCCGATTGCTACTTGCTATTTCCAGCTCTCGCTTTGGTATTTTGCACAGGTGCCACAGTTTGGGGCCATATCTTCAATATGGGAATGCAAACTGAGTCGGTTTAGTGCAGGGCTGCTCCACTTCAGCCCTCCTGCAGATGTTGGCCCACAACTCCCATAATCCCTGGCTATTGGCCATTGTGGCTGGGGATTATGGGAGTTGTAGTCCAAAAACAGCGGCGGGGGGGCTAAGGTGAGCAGGCCTGGTTTAGTGCATTCTTTGCCTGTTGCTTCCATAGTACTACCATTCCAAGATGTCCTGTGGGGATCAGGGGCATCCACAGGACTTTTTCGGGACGGGGTGGGGGGGCGGCAAAGCCAGCAACCCCATACCCGCATCCTGGGAGTATGCCCCATTGAATTCAATGAGAACTGGCTCAATCCCTGGGGGGAGCAGATGCCCCACCCACCCATGGCAGGGATCCTCCTCTTCGGAATATCTGGGCACACCCGCTTTGGAATGACCATCTTCTCACCTTTGAACAATACATGATGATTTACTTATGTCCATTCTGTCATTCGAAAGATGGTGGTGGTTGTCTTGGGAATCTGTTGTTCGGCCTGGGGCATCCCACCCTTGTGGTTTCTCACAGGAGACATAAGTCCTCTGAGCCAGGGGTGCAGACATTGGGGAAGCCTGAGGAGCAACTCCTTTTAGGGGGGAGGGAAAGACACTTTTGCGGGGAGGAGATATGGGCTAATAGGTTTGGTGGGAGTTCGGTAAAACGAGGGGGAGGAGAACTCCTCCAGTGCTTCGTGCGGGGGGGGGGGGAACTGCACCTCTGCTCTGAGCTAATTCCACCAGTATGTTTGCTGGTGCGTGTAAGGGACCTGTGCTCTTCCTCCTGGACATCTTCTTCCTCTCTGAAACTGTGAGATAGGCAATCTGCAACCAGGATCTCTTGGGGGGTGGGTTGCATTTGATTCGTAAGTTCCAGCTTTGCCTTTTCTAAATAATTATTATATGTTGGAAGCATTTGGCATGGAGGTGAGAGTTTTTTGACACAGTGCTGCAGTGGTTGGTGGTCTGTTTCCCTGCTGTGACCTGATGGCCGGCATATCCCCTGCTAACTTGGCAAAGAGGCACCTTTTACCATAGTGATTCTCTTTATTTAGCAGGGGGAGAGTAACTGGCCCTATCTACCCTCAGCGCAGTATTTCTCCAGTGGCTGTAGCTGGTGTCTATCTTATGTTTCTTTTTAGACTGTGAGCCCTTTGGGGACAAGGATCCATCTTGTTTATTTGTTATATCTCTATGTAAACCGCCCTGAGCCATTTTTGGAAGAGCGGTATAGAAATCAAAAAATTAAATAAAGAACTATCCTGCTGACTCTTCTGACCTCCCAACACCAGGGCACAAAGTTCCTCTTCCATCTGAGCACAGTTTGGCTGAGCTGGCGTTTCTGCTCTCCTGCCACAGGGCTGCTCCCACTGCTGTGGGCAGGAATCTCCTTGTAGTGCTAATTCTCTCCGCCCGCTCACCCTAGCATTTTCCTTTGTTTTTCCAGGCTGATGGCAGCTTTCAGCTCTTGAAAAGTCTTATCTCAATGTCCTTCCGTGTCCTTTCCCCCACATCTTGCTGATCTGCCAATCTCAATATGAATCTTGACAAATAGGTCCCCATCCCTAGGGTAACAGATTTCCAACGCCTCCTGAGAGGATGCTTTCTCTGCAGAGATCCCTGCCTTTTGAAGGAGCGCATTTTAGAGCAAGTGGTTCTAAGGAGAACTAAAAGGAACTGGAAGTGGGCTCCTTTTAACATGGTGACTTGTACCCCTCACCTGTGTGTTGTGAATTTGGTTTGTACTCCTCTTGTACGACATACTAAGATTGTTCACACGACCACCCCGATGATTGCCAGCTTCTGCCGGGAGCAGGGAGGGGTTTTTTTGGGGGGAGGCCTCCAGTGCTTCCATAATGCACTACCTCGTGAGTGCACAGTGCATTATGGGGAGCCCCCCCCCCCCCGATGCTGGTCGGGAGGCTACCTGTGTGTAGGTGCCACGTGGAGCTGTGCAGCACCGACACACAAGCATTGAGCCTGCTCTTGGGGCGCCCTCACACCCCAACGCTGGCCTAAGGAGCAGGCTCCTGAAGGGGGCTGGCCACTGTGCCTTCACCTGGAGTCGCGTGGGTGGCTCCTAAGCACACACGCCAAAAACCGAGCTGGGCTTCCTTAGTCCGGTTTTCAGTGCACATGTGAATAGCTTCTAAGTCTGACATATTAATAGCAACAATAGAACAACAACAAAAATACACTGAAAAAACAACAAGAAGAAGACCATCTTCCTCATGGGCTTGCTCACACTTTTCTCAGCCAGCTTCATCAAAAAATATCCCTTCCTGAAGGGACAGAGTGTAGCTAAGAAAAGGAAAGGAAAGAAAGGAAAAGAAAGCTGGGAATATGGGCTAGCAAATGGGTGCTGGGTGACCTGCCTAAAATCTGTGAAATAGTTGGCTGTCCAAGGAAGATGGCAACCCTAAACCAGACTCCCCTCGAGACAAGCTTGTCTTGCACCCTAGAATGTGCATGTGGAGAAAACTAGAATATGTCCCTGGACTGGAAATGTGAGAGGCTTTCATCTAATCCCTAAAAGTAGAAGTTTTAGTTCTAGGGGTCAGGATAGGAACT
The DNA here is from genome assembly GCF_027244095.1 of Hemicordylus capensis. NCBI lineage: Eukaryota > Metazoa > Chordata > Lepidosauria > Squamata > Cordylidae > Hemicordylus > Hemicordylus capensis. The sequence continues at coordinate 2,982,145 of NC_069661.1, forward strand.
GCTGCAACTACTATTTCTAAAGAAAAAAGCAATAACAGAAAAGTCAGTTACATGTTAAATGCCTTGTCTTTAGGATCATCGATCCTAAGGCCAGTGAAGGCACCTTGGAGCCAGGAGTTCCGCAGCGCCCTTACCATCCGCTTGGGAGTCCACTGTTTCCCCCGAGATGTTCTCTTGCACCATCCTGCCATCTTCTTTGCCAAGCATGTTGAATGGTGTCCATCCTTGACCAGCGGCACCCTCACAAGAAGCCTCCAAATCCCAATTGGCAGTGCCTTCATAGGATTGCTCCAGGGGCAGAAAGCCAGAAGTGGGGGGTTTGGTGGTGGAAAACATGCCCGACCACCAGGGACGTGATGCTGTAGCTCTGTTGCCTCTTCTGCTTCTCTGCTCCTTCAGATGAGGCTGGAAGTCACACGCCAGGGACAAAGCTGTAAGGGGGAAGGATGTCCCTGGGCTCATGGAGGAGGAAGGGGCTGCCCCCCAGTGACTGCTTTGGAAACTTTTGTTGAAAATTGGTATATAAATATTATATTTGCAGTAGTTGTAGTGGTTTGTTTTTTGCTGTACCCCTCCCACCTCCCTGACTAGCGGCTGGCTTCTACTAGGGTGGGCATCTTGGCTTCAAGTGAGGGGAGGGGAGAGGGGTATCAGAGAGGGTTCCCCCCTTCCCCCCTCTTGGCTAGCTGGCTGATGTTCAGGGTCAACCCGCACCTCCCCCAGTCTGACTGACAGACTCCTCAGGGAAATGTCATTGAGCATTCATTAGCCAATCACAGGGAGGGAGGGAGGGAGGGACACTGCCTGACACTCATCCCCCTCCTGCTTCCCTCCTAAAGCTGAGAGGGAGCTGAAAAGATCTCCAGTTAAAGGAGCTGAGGGGTCCTTTTGGGATCCTGCCCTCATTAAAAAGAACCGGGTAAATGTCAGGGTGAAAGAGAGTTTTTCCTCTGCTCCCTACACTCAAAATATTCCTTAACAACTGGCTTCAGTTTATCCCTAAGTCCTGGGACAAACTCTTGGACTTCAGTTCCTGTGGAAAACTCTGTGTGTGTGAGAGAGAGAGTGGGGGAGAGAAAGGGAGAGGGAACACACGCATGAATGGGCAGATAACAGAAATAGAGGCCTTGTAGATGTGGTATGAATTTATGAGATGATTGTAGTCGGTGTGTACATTTAATACAAGGTTTCCAAGCAGGGGAATTCATGCACGCAAGTGTGTGCGTGTAAGGGTCTGCATGCATAGGGAGTGTGTGCTGCTATTTGCACAAAGGGCTGTTCTTTGGGTGGGCTAACGGGGCCATCGCCACAAGCCCTGTGCCCCCCCAGCCAGCCAGTGGCTACCGGCCCCTGAGAGGAGGAGTGGGCCGTGCACGCCCCCCAGGCCCCGCCGCACACGCTCTCTCCAGAGCTCTGTCAGTCATCAGTCAGTGGCTCGCTTGTGGCAGCTGCGTGTCCCGTGGCTCAGAAGAGGCACTGCGTGGCTTCATGCTGGAGCCATCACGGCCCACTCGGACCCTTGGTTTCCCAGGGAGCTGGCTGGGGGCATGGAAGACGGCTGGGTGGCCATCAGGTGGCAAATACAACCAGACACGGGTCAGAGTGACTCAGCGTGCTACCCTGTGGCAGTGACGGCAGCAAAGGAATGTGACTTCGCCACCCCCACTGCCTCCCGGGGGTGCGGCTGCCCAGTGGAGCTTCTCTGCGTGGATCGGGGCCTGCTTCTTCCCGAAGGTGCTGCGAAGGAGCCCCAAATCGCTCGCGTCTGCCTCAGCCTGGATACCGCCACTTCCACAGTGGGGTCGAGGGACGTGCCCAATACCCCGTTCATCCTGTGTGGCGGGGTGTGTTCCTGTGGCCGCGGCCCTTGGGATGGCCTGGCCTACCACCACAGAGCCCCCTTGCCCCTGCTGGCTAATAGTGGCCAGCGGAGGGAGGAGGTTGCCAGGCTGGGGCCACGGCAGGAGCTTCTTCGTGCAGTCCTGGCCCTCTTGGAGGAAGCCACAAGCCCGCCCCCACCGAAGTGCAGCCCTTCCCCCTCCCCTCCCCCTGCTGTGAATGGGTGCCTTAAGCACGGGATTCAAGCTCTCCATCATGTTGGGCAGCGGCTGCTGAATAACTGCTCAGATCCTTTTGAGTCCATTAACAGGCCAACCAAACAATACTGAGGATCGCACAGGAACACTGGGATGCCACAGGCTGGCAAAGAGGTCGCTGCCTGGATTCTCTGCAAACGTGAGCAAACCTAGGATGGCAGTTAGTTCCGGAGGAACGGGTTGGTTAGTGGGGAAGATCCCCCTGGGACAAACTCCTCCTGGGCCTGCCACGAACAGCCACATGAAGCCCTCTGGCAGGGCAGGCAAGGAAGGGGCCATGGAGGCCAGCCTGGGGGTCTTTGCCTGCCCCTGCCCAAGTGTGCCACCACGCGGCTGTCCCCAGGCCCAGGAGGAGTGTGCCCCAGGGGACCTCCTCCTTCTTTGCTGCGGCTGCTGCTGCTGCTCCAACATGCCTCCTTCCCGCCCCTGCTCGCGTCAGCCTAATGCCTGCTACTTTGCCCCACTTCGTTCTTTCTTTCAAGGTAGCTTAGCTTTGAGCAATCCGCCCTAGCCGGTCACCTCTTCTTCTTCTTCCCCATAGCATAGGGGCCTTCCTGGCCCTGGGCTCTCACGTCTCTTCTGGGTGTCCTCTCCGACTAGCCACTTCTGGCCCTGGCGCCCCAGCTCAGTGGCCCTTTGTCTCCAGCAGCTACCAATTCCTTGCTTCAGGTTCCTGCTTCTCAGTACAGTCATCCCTTGACAACTGTGGGTTTCTCAATCACGGCTTTAAGTATCTGCGTCTGGGAAACTGTGGCAGGTTTTGCCAACCACAACCTGAGGATCTGCGGTTCGGCAATTTTTTATTTTTATTTTTTGCAATTTTGGGGGCTCAGGGGTGATTTTCTTGGTTCCCCTTCACTCCTCTTATTGACACATGGCGATTTGGGGGGATTTGGAGGGATGTTTGTCCCATTTCAAACTGTATTTTGCTGTCCTCTTGCAACCGCGATCCCCCTAACCCCCTGTTTGCCATTGATTTCAATGACTCGCCAACCGCGAGGTTTCCCCAGTATGGAACCCTCATGGTTGGCGAGGGATGGCTGACTGTACATCCTCTCCTCTGCACTTTGCCTTAAGCTTCCTTGGGTCAGGACTCCTGGTATTAGATTCTGCACTTGCTGCTGCCTCCAGTGGAGATGCAGCACATGGCAGCTTTTCCATGCCTCACTTGTCTTCCCCATTTCCACGGGACTTGCTCAACCCAGTTCAGTCAGAATGTCAGCCTGCCTGGCCACACTTTCTCTCTGGGAGACCCTGTTATGCCCCTTCCTTGAAGCATTAGAAAATCCCGTTGACCCCACACGCAGGGCTGGCTTAGGACAGGCTGAGGCCCTAAGCTATGTCAAGAAATAATATATTTTTATTTGGCAAAGATGCAAAACTAATAATCTAACAAACAATTTGCATTCAAAATGCCTTTAAATGAAAATACATTTTGTAAAATTTGTAATTTAGTCATTTTTAGAAAAACTAAATGATTTTATTTCTAAATGATTTTATTTCTAATTATTTTCTTATTATGTTTTTATTTCTAAATGTTTTATTTCTAAATGCTTAGAAAAACTAAATGCCCCTCATAATGTGAAGAACATAGGAGGCTGCCTTCTACTGAATCAGACCCTTGGTGCGTCTAGCTCAGTATTGTCCACACAGGCTGGCAGCGGCTTCTCCGAGGCTGCAGGCAGGAGTCGCTCCCAGCCCTACCTGGAGATGCTGCCAGGGAGGGAACTTGGAATCCTCTGCATGCATGCATGCATGCAAGCCTGCTTACTTCTGCATGCTTATTTACTGCAGCCTGTGCCTCAATCTGGCACTGCTGAAACACCAGCAGGACAGGGTGAGCCTCTGCAGTAGGGGCACTCTTGCCACTTGAGCTCCCTGATGCAGAAAGCCTTATCCCTGGCCTGCCTCTAGCTTGGCCAGCAGGTGACAGCTGGGAGCAGACACAGCAGCCTGGAGCTGGAGGAATCTGCCCATTCCCAGGGAAGGCCTTGCTTTGCTTTCTCTTCTTGGCCGTCACCCGAGAGCAGCCTGGTTCTGCCTTTTGCATTGCGGCTTCCTGGTCTTGCTCCCCGTTTTTGTGAGGCGCAACAACGTCAGAGATAATGGCCCAGCGTGCTATGGAGCTGGGTAAAAAAGGGCACGTGGCCTAGCAAAGGTGGGGAGGGGACTTCTCACCCGTCCTGCATCCAGTGCCAATGTGCTGAGGTGCTCGTGCAGTGCACACACAGAAGAAGCCAGCCAGCCGCTTATTTCTTGTGAGCAATAGGACATTGCATGCACATAGATATGCACCGCATATAAAAACGCCCAGTTTGCTTTGGAAACAAAAGGAAGAGCAGAGGATAAAGGCAAGAAGCAGAATGCACATGTATGTACCCTGGAAGGATCCCTTGTCCTGAGGAACTTACTGCTATGCTTGGATTGGTTGGGTCCCCACACAGACTGAAATCGCCACAATCAATCACTTCACTGGGGCTGGGGACCAACAAGAGACAGAACTCGTCCCTAAACTTCTGCTTGCCAGAAACAAACAGGTTGAGTGGCAGGTGAAGGGTTGCGATTCACCACCCCTCTTTTCAGTTAGCAGCCGCAGGCCTCATGCTCTCTCTGATTCGTGCGCATGTGTGTGTGCATGTGCGTACGCGCAAAGGCGTTGCTTCCACTTCCTGATCCGTGCCTTTTCTTGTTGAAGATGAGAGACGCGACCAGGACAATGACTAAAAGAGGCGGCTGCTGTGCTGAAGGAAGCCGCGGGGTGAGTGGAGGGTATGTGTGGGGGGGATTCTTTCACTGGCCCTCTTGGAAAGAACCCCAAGCAGGGAAGCCCCGTGGGGCAGCTGGAAGTGCTGGAATTCTCCTGGGCCTGGAGGGGACACACCGAGCCACAGACCAGCTTCCTCTTCCAAAATCCAATCGCTTCGCGTACAGCTCTCAGATCTCGAGGGACTCGGATATGAACAGGGCTAACGAGGTTGCAATGCCATTGTAGGTTATCACTCCCCTGGAAATAGAAAGGCCAGCCATTTGCCAGAGGTGGGTCTGGCGACTCCCCCTTTGGGATAAGGGAAGTGAGCAGGTTGGGGCGGGGGGGGGTCATGGCTTGACCTGATGATGCCCAGAGGGGAGACACTCTGGGAATCATAAGGCCCACTGCAATTAAGGCAGTTAAAGCACAGGAGAGTTAAAGCCCTGCCTGGGAGAGATCCACAATAAAAAACACTTTACAAGCCTTGCAAGGCCAGGCCAAACAAGTAAGTTTTTAGGGCTCTTTCAGAGCGAGACAGCGAACCTAAACTGTGGATATCTGCCAGGAGTGCCTTCCATAGACCAGAAGCAGCTACAGAAAAGGCCCGGTTCCGAGTCGCCACCAGGCGTACTGGTGGTAACTGGAGACGGACCTCTCTGAGACCACTTGATAGTATCTGACACTCCTTGATACTGTCTTATGCATCTGATACTATTTGACCTCAACTTGAATGGCAAAAATCCATTCAGACACATCTCTACCATCCAGCTCCCATCCCAGCCACATGCACAGCTTCAGAGCAGGCATGCACAGAAGAGGGAATGTGCCAGTTGTCTGCTAATTGGCTGTTTGGGATGTGCAGTTTGCCATGCAGCTAGGGGCATCCTTTTTGTACTTGACGGGTGCTTTTGTGATCCTTTCAGTGCTGAGTTGCACACACACCATCTACACCTATTGAGTGCACACAGTGATGGCACCAGAAAAAAGGGGGGGCGCAGAAAGGGCAGAGTGCATTCCTGGGTGGGCAAGATGTGCCCCACACGTTAGATTTCTGAAACAGAAATGAGGGGTCGGGGGGGATGGCTTGTCTGAGGTGCTCCCCACCCCACTCCCCAGAGCTGCCCTTGTTTAACAATCCTTTTGAAGACAGTGCACGAAACACAACCCTGGCCATGAGTTTGCTCAGGTAAAGTGCTGCCCAAAGCTTTCTTCTGGGCCAGCCGCAGTGCCTAGAATGATGGGAGATGCCTGATTCTGGCGGCAAGCTGGCTGCTTCGTTCAGCCAAGCACTGGCTGATGGCTCACTCGGCGGATGTCTCTGGGCGGCACGGCTGGCTTTCTCCCTCAGGAGACTGCAGAGCCAGGAACAGTCTTGCAAGGTGGCAGCAAGGTAGGCAGAAGGGCTGATGGGAAGGGCTGAGACGGGGGTGGGTGGGTGGGTTTCAAGGGGCCCCTGTCCTCCTCCTCCTCCTCCTCCTCCTCCTCCCCAGTCCCTGGCAGGGATGCCTCCGTGGTCAGTGAAAAGAAAGAGCAAGGCAGGCGAGGTGTGAGACAGAGACTCGGATCAAAGCTTGGAAAAGCTGGAATGAAGAAGTCAGCCGCCGCGGCTCGTCCTCACGGGCCAAGAGGGGGCGCCCAAGGAGGTGCAGCTGCCTCTGCTTCCCGGCAGCAGCTTACCTTGATCCTCCCTCTCCTACCGAGAGCCACGCTGCTTGCAGGCAGGCCATTTGTCAGGTAGAGCTGTGTGGTTAACCATGCAGCTCTACCTGACAAATGGCCAGCCTGCCGGCAGCGCTGTTCTCAGGTGGGGTGGTAGAGAGAGGAGCAGCCCGAGTTGCCTCCTTGGCTCATTCAGACAAGCCGCGACTGGGAGCCAGAGAGAAAGCTGAAGTAACGAGGGGGCTGCAGGGAATTGGTGGAACCTGTTGTTGACTTCTAGGAGTGTCCCGCTGTTTTCAACACCACCCAATGCTCAGCTTATATACCTGTAAATAAACCAAGTATTACACAAAAGTAAGACGGAGTGGTGCTGAATCCGAGAGAAGTGGGGAGTGGATACAGAACAGAAGGATCCATGTGTAATATTCCCATGGTGGTTCATTTTGCATCTGAATGTCAGATGTATAAAGACCTCCGTGCAAAGTACTGTATTTACTTCAATCCGTTACTAGGTTTTTTCCAAGTTCTTCTTTGGGGTTAGAAATGGAAGGAGGGGTCATTTTAAATTTAGAGTGCTGTTCCTTTTGGGTAAACCTCTATTTTTAGGAGGGGGGGCGTCTTAAATTCAGGGTCATCTTCTATTCGAGTAAATGGTATATCACATTTAGGACCACAAAGTTTTGTGCTCAAGCACCATTATTGTGTTCTAAGGTTAAAGAAAATGCAATGAATAACTGTGGATCACTATAGAGTTTTTGGTGTCATGATCTTTGTAAAAATTTGCGGCGCTTCTAAATGCTTAGTCAGTAAGCTTTGTTTTCTTGTTTATGGTGGGCTTTGTATAATGGCAAATTGCTGAATTGGAATAAATGGACTTGACTATGACTGTTTCATGAAATAAAGTGAATTTAAAGGAGCGAAGAAAGCATTGTGTCTTTAACAGATCAATCATGTGTGCATTTTTTCCACTGTGGGGAGGGGGCACCAACTGCAGTTTTTACACAGGGTCTCAGTTGACCTAAAGGCAGCCCTGCTGCAGATCTTGCTGGCATCCATAATGCAGGGACCCCTGAAGCAGACGGTGGTTTCTCTTCTTGGATGGAAGAGAGGCAGCACAGCTAGAATTGGGATTTTGAGTACTACATTAAGGAATGCTGGTAATGCCCCCACCCTTGGCAAGAGGCAGGAAACACATTACATGAAATGAAAGGCTCAGATGTGCCAAGCAAGCACTCCTGCGAACTTCTCTGCACTCACAGAGGACCCCCCCCAGCCGCCCTCTTACCCTTCACCATTGCCAGGATAGCACCGCTTCCTGTTCCTACCGAAATGTTTTCTCTCCACGGTTACCAGACCATTCCCAACACAATGGATTTCCATGGTGACAATCCAAGCAGTCCATCTTCAACCACAGTTTTATTTGGTTTTCCAGCTTTCTTACACACATCTGGAGAATGTTTCTTGCCCTAGGAAAGTTGAGTTCCTCCTGCATTATTTTTTCTATGCTGTCATGAACCGAGGCTGGTTTCCTTTCTTACCCTTTTTGTCAGCTCACATCACGCACCACCGAAGACCAGCAAAAGTCGAAAGTTTCAGGTCCGACTGGAACCGCAACGGAAGCCTAGTGCATTGATTGTGATAACACTTCAGTGCCTGACATCCGGGAAATGCTCTCAGTGATGAGCAAAGGTCTTTCCAAACTCCACTAATTACATTAAAAGTTCAAAACCGATCCCCCAAGTCTTGAAGCCTGTGTGCTTATAAGACCCCTGGGTCCCACTGGATCGTGGTACGTTCCCCCCAATTTGCTGGGGTTCCCATCTGCACTGTACCACTTGAATTTCTGTGCTGTTGTGCAAACATGGGATTGCAGCCTTTAGCTGGTTAGTTTAGAGGGCAATTCTGTACGCCAATACCACCCATTTGGTGGGAGTTCCCTCGCACCCGTGGAACTCGAGACAGGCCTCTGCCTTGCATGGCTACACTCTAGTTATTTTTTAAAAGATTTACGGTCAATGACCAAACAAAACAGCACCTGAACAGTAAGTACACAATTGAAAATCTAAAACCAAATAAAATAAATTTAAACACCAGTTTGCAAGCATCTTATTTTGCACGCCGTGGCAGAAAAACATGCGATTCTGTAAGTAGTCTCCTCTTGGCGATCCGCTAGAAAGAAAGCAACATGATGATAATCATCAGAAGGCCCAGATCATTTTTTCAAATAAGGCTCAGTCCAAATGGAACAAATTGATTTATAAAAGGAACAGTGAAGCAAAACATGAGCTATTGACTCAACCGTGCCTACACCACATGGGCAGTGGTGATTCCTTAGAGGGACTCTTTTATATCTTCCCTCTAATACAGCCAAGAAAAGAACATTAAATTGTGCCTGGGGAAAAAAACCCTTCTCCACCTTAAAGTAGACAGATAGGTTAAATAAGTGGCAGGCACAGGCCTGGAGCCAGCTGAGCAGCACCCTGGGTCCAGCCCCACTCGGTGGCTCCTCCAGGTACGCCCGTGCGCGTGATGTCACACACAAAAGGGGCGTGGCCTGGGCTGCCGAGAGTCCGAGCAAGCTCTCAGCTCGTCATTTCCAGCAGCGTCGGCTGCCTGATAGGACGTTTCCCCCTTTCTCTTCCTCCAGAGAGGGAGAGGGAGAGGAAGGGAAAAACGTTCTATCAGGCAGACTGCGCTGCCTGAAATAACAAGCGGACAGTTCACCCAGACTCTCGGTGGCCAGGGCGTGGTGGTGGGGGACTCCGCTCTGGGGTCCTCTGGAGCCCGAGCCACGGGGCTCGGTGGCCTTTTCCCATTGGCGGCCCTGGTTCTTTGAACCCGTTTGCTCAATGATGGCTACGCCCCTGGGCAGTTGAAAAAACTGCAACAGATATTCCTAGGAGCAATCAAACTAAGGTCTTTTTGCTTCTCTATATCTAACGCCCGCTGTCGGAAAATCTTTTTAGCTTTTGAAAATCTTTTCGCTTTAAGCCACTTTGCATCGTGGCTTAAAGTACGAATACAGTGTTCTGAGAAGCCACATTTACCTAGGATGGTCTGGACATTCTTTATCCAAGGAAGACTGAAAGTTATCCCGCAAAACTAGTGGAACAAGGCCCGAAGAGTAAGTGTGAAGTCTGAGCCAAAAAGTGACCATGCGCAACCATGCCTGCGCCACAAACCTAATCGTTCCAGATTCCAGATGTAAGGCTGCATTTGGGACACAACTAGACAGTCGAAAAATGGCTTGCAAAAAGCCCGCCTGAACAACTTGAAGGGATTGTAAATTGCCTGTGGAAAATATCTGAGCTCCATATAGCTTTTAGCTTTAAAAACCTTAAGCATGGCTACACTGGGGGATGTCGGTGCTACCACCATGGCTGCATTCAGAGGTAATTTTGGAGCCTGGGCCTAAAGGCCTTTGGAGGCCTACCCACCCCACCCCCCAGCTGCAAGTTAAGCATCATTTTTTAACATGTAGGTTCTTGAGGGCGCATACCACAACACCCAGGACAGACTAGAGAGGATTGGGGGGGAGCAGGCAGTGCGGAGGCCCTGGACTTCAGCCCCAAAGTCCAGGGGTAAGAGTGCCTCTGGCTGCACTGCAACGCTGCCAGCCTAGGGTCAAAAAATGGGGCACGGGTGGGTGGACTTGCACCAAGTCTTGCCCAGTATGGTTGACATCCTCTCTTGCAGTGGCGCTCCCGGGTTCAAAACAGGAGTCTTTCCCAGCCCTAACCAGATAGGCCGCCAGGGTTTGCACCAGGGACCTTCTGCAGGCGACGCAGCTGCTCTGCCAGTGAGAGAGTGACAGTCCCTCCTTAGCAGAGAGCTTTGATGACAAAGCCCATGTCGGGAGAATGGGCTCCTCCTCTGGATGGCGAGGAAGGTGCTGAGGCGCCTCTGCGCCAGCTGGGATGGGTCCTGGTGGTGCCCAGCACCCTTCCCTAAGCCAAGGCCTTTGCTCCCTTTCGGAAAGGTGTTCTCCAGGAAAGCCCCTTCCTCTGCCTCCAGGTACGCAACATGGAGGACAAAGAGAAGCTGGTGGCACCTCCAAGGCTAACAAGTTTATTGTGTGGAGCTCTTGCTGTAAGGAATGCGTTTGTCTTTAAAGTACCACAAGACTCTTTTTTCTTTTTTGCGGCAGCAGCTACCCTTCTGGAAGAGAAGGAGAGATGCATAAACAGCTACTCTTTTATGGTCGCCAGACACTGGCTCTTGCTGGCCCAAGGAAAATGGGCAAAGGTGAGGTCATAAGTATAACAGATGGAGCAAACCACCCAGACCAGGCTGGACCAAGTGCATTAAAAACAACCACAACCACCATTGTTTGATTAGAGCAGGACAATGGGAAGGCCATTTTGTCTGGGCTGGGCTGGCTGAACGGCCAAGAGAACGTCTGAGAGCAGGTTGTTTATTGAGTAATCACAATCACATCTTCCACGGAGCATCTCATTTTATCCTCACAAGAAACTGTCCGGTAAACTAGTTCAGTGGCTTCTTGAGATAGTAAACTGGCTCAGGACCACCAGAATAGCGTTAGGCTGACCTGGGATTTGAACCCTGCTCTTCCCCCACACTCTGTGTGTCTGAGACTGTGTTGGTCACACCTTCTGCCTTGAGGGGAACCCTCTGCAGAGAGATGGACTTGTCTGAATCTAAGGAAGACCCCTGCATGTCTATCATGGACATCCTATGTGTGGCAGAGGAGAGTGGGCCATTTTCTAGGTCAGGGGTTCCTCAACCAGATGCTGGGTTTCCAGATGTGGCTGGGGGACTACAGCCCCCATAATCCCCAGCCACAGTGCGCAGGTCTGGATGAACGCAGCGCAGTCAGCCAGTCAATACTGTGTTTACTCGAATCCAACACTAGTCCGTCCCCCCCGCGCGCCCGCGACCCCACACTAAGCTTTTTGAAATGAGAGATCAGGAGGGTCGTCTTAGCTCCAGAGCCCCGTTCCTTTCGCGTAACTGTAGGGAGTGATTTAAGCTCGACTTTTAAGGGGGCTGTCGTCTTAAAGTCAGGTACATACGGCCTGCGAGGAAGGAAGCCCCGTGCAAGGTCAGATCGGGACCCAGAGCTGCTGCTGCTGCCCCCCCAGGCACGCATGCTGGCGGGCAGGCACCGAGCAGCCCCCCCCCCCTTCCTCCCGCGGGGGCAGCAGCAGCTGCTCGGGGGAAGCCCTGAACAAAGGGCCGCTCGTGCCCCCGTCATCATCCCGCCGCTTCCCTGGCTCGGTCCCCCATCACTGCCCCTGATTGGCGGATCGTCTCCCGAGATCGACAGCCGCGCCCCCCAGTCAGCGCAGCCGCAGACGCTGCCTGCCACTGGCCCACATTGGACCAACGGCTGTCGCGCGCAGGCGCCCCACGTGGGATGGAGCTCCAAGCCTCCACCAATCGCAGCCCGAGGGTTTCCCCCGCCCTCCGCCCGGATGAAAGCAGCCGAGCCCAAGTACTCGGGGACGGATAGGGCAGTCGGCCAATGCCGTCCGCGCTCCGAGAGGGTGGGCGGGAAGAACGGCGGGGGGCGGAAACCAACGAGGCCGACGGGGCCTCCGGCGGCTGAGCCAATGGCGGAGCCGTCCTCGCGGCAGGCCAATCGGGAGAGGGAGGCGGGCGGCAGGCGGGCGAGTGGCGCGCGTCGCGGCCAATGGCGCAAGGGCAGCTGCCAGCGGCGTGAGGGGGAGAGGGCGAGCAGGCGAGCGAGAGAAAGGCAGGCGGCGGCGGCTGAGGCGGAGGAGGCGGCGGCGGCGGCGGCGCGGAGCAGGGGCAGCGCGGAGCGAGCGGCCCCGCGGGGGCCACGGCAGGTACGGCGCGAGCCCGCGAACCCGCCTCGCCACGGAGCGAGGGTTATTACGTGGGAGCGCCCAGACACGTGTTCCGTCTCGCGCGTCCTGTGTCACGTGGGAACGCCCCGCGGACTCCTAGACGCGCCCGAGCCTCTGCTTTGTCCGCCCCCCCCCTTCTCCCCGTCCAGGGGGAGCGCAGTGCTACGTGCAGGCTGCTCGCTCGTCAGGAGGAGAGCTTCACCGCGCCGCTCTCCCTGACGAGCGGCCAGCTCCGCCCCCGGGCGGCCCGAGGAGAACGAGCCCCTTCCCTCCCTCCCTCCCTCCTGCCGCCCTGGCTGCGCGGGGAGAGCCCCGCTCGGAGGCCGCGCGCGCCCGCCTCCCGCCCGCAGCGCCCCCCACCCCCCGCGGCACGCCGAGGCTGGGGCTGGCCGGGCGCCCGCAGGAGGGGGATCCTCCGCCTGGCTGTCCCCGGACACGGCGAGGGAGCAGCCCGGCCTGCCCGCCTCCTTGGCTGGCTGGCTGCTGGGGATGGAAAGGGGGGGCGGGTCGAGGCGCCCTGCTCTGGGGCCCATCAGCAGCATCGGGCGGGAGGAGGAGAGGGAGGCCGCCGCTCCGGGGGAGCCGCGCCTGGGTCGCCGCCTCCATTTCCTGGCTTGCAAGGAGCAACTGGGAGCCAGGCTGCAGGACGGGGTTACCCCCCATCCCCTCGATCCCTTCCGAAGTTGTTGTGCACCCCGGAGGGAGGGCAAGGCAGCGGGCTGAAATGGCAAGCCAGCCGACCGAGGGGCTGGCTCGATTTCTTGACGACATTTCCTCACGACGACCCTGTGAGGGAGGCTAGGCTGAGGGAGCAGTGGCAGGCCCAGAGTCACCCCGTGGGTCCCGTGGCTGAGCGGGGATTTGAACCCGGGCCTCCCTGGTCTGAGGCCAACACTATAGCCACTACCCCACACTGGCTGGTCCTGGAGCACACACCCCCCCCCCATGTACTGAGCAAGAGAGCAGGCCCCGGAGGAGGGGCTGTCCTTGGCGTGCTCCCGCCTGAGTGCAGGGCCCCCTTGGGGTTCTTGGCCAGCCGGGCTGGCGTTTGCCGTCTGAGGAGGGTTCAGGAGGGGCTGCCTTGGGCTGGGTGGGGCCTTCCGGGGCCTCCTGACATGCTGTTGCACCCCTGGGCGCTACAGGTGGAGCTGGGGTTGACGAGCGTGCCCCCTTGGTGGCCTTGAGCAGATGCCCCGTGCTCTGTGGGGGAGGGGGGTGATGGGGAGCCAGGCCCCTGCCCCAAAGGACATTCTCTCTAATCTGGGGGTGCAGTTGGATTGGGGCTGTGTGGACAGGGGGCCAGCCTCTGTTTGCTGTCAGGCTGAGTTCATGCTGAGCCCCTTCCAGGATGTGTTGTCACGGGGTGTGTGTCCACCTCCTCTCCCAACTTATGCCCTTGCTCGTTTTCTGTGCAGCAGCCACTTCCCTGGGGTTACACCAGGCCCATTCCTCTTAGCTATGCTTTCAGCCTGCGATCTGGGACATTGACTTTGCAAAGGACGCTCAGAGGCCCAAGGGATGTCCCTCCACTCCTGCATCATCCTCGCTGCCATGCGTTCAAGCCTGAGGGGGGTGGGGCGGGGGTCATGGTCAAGTGCAAACCTGCCGGAGGTGGGACTCCTCCAAGGGGAATCCAGCAGTGAGCTGACGGTCCGAGCGCTTTCTTGGTTGTGTCGGTAACGGGTGGGGCAGCCGTCCCTTCCCCGAATGCCTTGCTCTGGCACCTGGAAGTCTTGCTTTCTCTTTGTTTTTTTGCTAGTACACGGGCAGGACAGCAAATTTGGATGGCAAACCGAGTTGTCCGGCTAACCCTGCATCTGGAATCGCAGAGAAAGCACGCGGTGCCTCTTTCTGCAGAGCCTTGGTGGCTGGAGTTTTCTGTACACTTTGGGGTGGGGTGTGTGATGTGGTATTGACTGATCTTCTCTGTTTGGGCTACAGTGAGGCTTTTTTCTGCGGCCAGATGAGTTAATTATTCTCACATGTGGTTCTTGGCCTTTCCTTGTTAGCATTGGCTCACTTACATAAGTCATCTGGGGGCTCTTGCTTTTGAAAGTGTTTGTTGCACACTTTCCCTTGGCTCACGGCTGTGGCCTAGATTGTGTGGGTTGGGAGTTCTTTGTGGAGTTCAGAGACTGGTGTGTGTGTGTGTGTAGTCGGGAGACCTTTGACTTGTACCTCTTTGGACCTGCTGTTCTTTCAGCGGAGGTGCATCCTGAGTCCTTCCACTTCTTCTCGCTGCTGTTGGGTCAGTCCTTTGGCCAATCTCTGAAAGAGCCTTGTATAATGTTTTTCTTGGGCTTTAGGTTTCTTTGTCTGCCTTCATGTCCTCCTGGAAGCTGACCTAGATCCTAGACCTAGATCCCTTGTGAGTGGTGTTTGCATCCTACAAGAGGACTGTGGATGGGCTGTGTGTCTCGGCCTACCTTGCTCCCTTGGTTCATAGGAACATAGGAAACTGCCATATACTGAGTCAGACCATTGGCCTATCTAGCTCAGTATTGTCTTCACAGACTGGCAGCGGCTTCTCCAAGGTTGCAGGCAGGAATCTCTCTCAGCCCTATCTTGGAGAAGCCAGGGAGGGAACTTGAAACCTTCTGCTCTTCCCAGAGCGGCTTCATCCCCTGAGGGGAATATCTTGCAGTGCTCACACATCAAGTCTCCCATTCAGATGCAACCAGGGCAGACCCTGCTTAGCTATGGGGACAATTCATGCTTGCTACCACACGACCAGCCCTCCTCCTTGAGAGTGGCATGTCTCTAGCTTGCTGACTTTCACCAGAAGTCTTACATCCAGCCAACTGGCCAAGGTGCTGTGGCATTCCCCAGGGAGAGCCGTAGCATCCCCTCTAGTGTCTGATCGCAGCTCCTGGGAGGAGATCCCCATATTCAATTAGGGCTTGGTGCTGCAAGGCCGTCTGCTGCATCTCTGACACTTGCTGAGCCAGAAAAACTTGTATGTGGTTCAGCATATGCTGGAGGGCCCCTGAGCAAAGCTGGTACGTTGAGCAAGCCAGAACAGCGTGGGAGCACTGGTGGTTTCTGGGCCTGTCTGCAAAGAAGGTGTGGAAGAAGCATTGCAAATTCTGGGCTTTGGAAGCTCCAGGCATGTTGACTGTGTGGTTGGAAGAAACGACGAGGATCCGGCTAATTTGGATTTGTGTCCTTCAGCTGCCCCCATCCAGATTGTGCAGTCTTGGCCAGGGCTTTTGTGTGAATAATATGCTGTGATGACATTCTGGGATCGGGGGTACTGGTGGCAGAGTGTCAGTGAACTCTGTATGGAAAGCCCTCCATCATTTTTCAAGGGTGGTAGTGATCTTGAGAGCAGAAACCCAGTTGCTGACCACTGGATGCTTCCCAACTGAATCCTCCTTCCTGGCACAGTTCCCTCTAAGGCATGCGCATGTCCGTGCGCTCACACATTTTCTGATGTCCGCTCAGTTAATTTTAGATCCCGCTCAGGTTGAATTAGGAAGGCCCCACTCTGAATGCATATGTGTGCACACACTGCCTTGATACTGCCGCCCAGAACAAAACTCATTCCGCACACAGATGAAAAAAATTAGAGAGAACGCTGGTTCCTGGTCTTCTAGAACCCTGTTCCAACCAATACCTGTTTGGGATGGAGCAAGATGCTGTGAGCACAATCCAGCAAGAAGGCTGCGCTTTGGCACGGGTGTTCTTCATTTCCAATGGGCCTTGTGCAGGAGACCTTGCTGGATCATGCCCTGTGTCTCTGGAGCCAGGACAGAGGAGGGTTTTGCTCTGTATTTGTCTTCATGCTGAGTGAACCACACTCTTGTCAATTCAGCAAAGAGCGGCTTATCGCCTGGCATGGCAGCGAATGCTGTTCGTATAAAAAAAGTTGCTCAGTTTGCTGTAGCAGCCATTGAGGTACAAAAGGAGCTTTATCGTTAAGCATGCTTTTTATACTGAGAGTGTGTGATGGGGCAGTCTTTCTGGGCACCTCCTGTATCTCATACTTGGATGAGCTTCTGGCTTGGGAGCAGTTCTCACTACAACTTGTTGTAAGAAAATTTCACTCGCTTTCACTGGGGCTTGTTTCTAGGTAAGCATGTTTGGATCCAAAATCACTCTCCTGTACATGCTTACTTGGGAGTGTGCTCCAGTGAAAGTTAGTGTAACTTTCCCTCAATATGGTGTAGCAAGAGTTGAACCCAAACCAGACAGTACAGTATTTATCAGTGTGCTTGGGGCACTGTTGGCATGGTGGGCAATCGCTGCCCTCAGCCCCAGACAAGGAGTAGCCCAGGCACATAAGAACAGCCCTGCTGGATCAGGCCCAAGGACGCCCATCTAGTCCAGCATCCTGCTTCACATAGTGGCCTACCAGATGCCTCTGGAAGCCCACAGGCAAGTGGTGAGGGCATGCCCTCTCTCCTGCTGTTGCTCCCCTGCAGCTGGTATTAAGAGGTATCATGCCTCTGAGCCCAGGAAGTGACCCACAGCCACCAGACTAGCAGACATCGATAGACCTGCCCTCCATGAATTTGTCTAAGCCCTTTTTAAAGGCATCCAAGCTAGTGACCATCACCACATCCCATGGCAGAGAATTTCCTAGAATAATTATGAGTTATGTGGGGAAAGTACTTCTATTTGTTGGTCCTAAATTTCTTGGCAATCAGTTTCATAGGATGACCCCTGGTTCTAAGGTCATGAGAGAGGGAGAAGCATTTCTCTTTCAACTTTCTCCACACTGTGCATGATTTTATAGACTTCTATCATGTCTCCCTGCAGTCATCTTTTTTCCAAACTAAAAAAACCCTGATGCTGTAGCCTTGCCTCATAAGGAAGGTGCTCCAGGCCCCTGGTCATCTTCATTGCCCTCTTCTGCATCTTCTCCAGTTCTACAGTGTCCTCCTTAAGTTACGGTGACCAGAACTGTGCACAGTTCTCCAAATGTGGGTGCACCATAGATTTGTATAAGGGCGTTATGATACTAGCTTTTTTTCAAACCCCTTCCTAATGATTCCAAGCGTGGAATTGGCCTTTTTCACAGCTGCCGCGCACTGATATTTTCAATGAGTTGTCCACCAAAACCTTTCTCCTGATCATTCACCAACAGCTCAGACCCCGTCAGCATACAAGTGAAATTGGGTGAGGTTTTTTTGCTCCAATCTGCCTTACATTGAACTGCATTTGCCATTTTGTTGCCCAGTCCCCCAGTTTGGAGAGATCTTTTTGGAGCTCCTCACAATCTACCCTACCCTACCCTTCACTACCCTAAATAGTTTGGTGTCATCTGCAAATTTGTCCACTTCACTGGTCACCCCAATTTCTAGATAGTTTATAAACAAGTTAAAGAGCACCGGTCCTAGTACCGATCCCTGGGGGACCCCACTTCCTACCTGTCTCCATTGTGAAAACCGTCCATTTATTCCTACTCTGTCCTGTCATTCAACCAGTTACCAACCCACACATGTACTTGTCCCCTTATCCCATGACTGCTAAGTTGACTTTAGCGTTTGATGGGGAACTTTGTCAAAAGCTTTTTGGAAGTCCAAGTATACTAGTATGTCAACCGGATCACCTTTATCCACATGCCTGTTGATACACTCAAAAAACTCCAAAAGGTTAGTGAGGCAAGACTTGCCCTTGTGGAAGCCAAGCTGGTTCTCCTTCAGCAAGGCCTGTTCCTCTATGTGTTTTGTCCTTAAGTATGCTTCGCATCAATTTAGCTGGCACAGAAGTTAAGCTGACTGGCCTGTAGCCTCCATTGACAGAGTGCCAGCAACTCAATGTGCAGAGATGCACCCCTTCTCCAAATGAACTGCAAGTTCCACTGAGCTTGGGCTTAACTTCAGATCACACTTGCCTCCTCCCATCTGAGCCTGCTTGCCTGAGTATTAAGACCTGCCCTGGAGGTCTTTCCTGATCTGCGGTCCCACCACTCCTGGTGTTCAGGTGGGTGGTGGCCTGAGACAGGGCCTGCTCTGCTGTGGTGCCCCAGCTCTGGAATGCTCTCTCCAGAAAAGTTCACCCGGCCTCAAGTTTCTTAACCTTTCAGCGCCAGTTAAATCCTTCTTTATTTTCCTGAGTCGCTTAGATCTGCAGTTTTAATTCTGTTTTTATCTAGCTGCTGCTGTGCCTACAAAATTATGTTTGGTGATTTTATTTATTATTTATTCGATTTCTATACCGCCCTACCAAAAATGGCTCAGGGTGGTTTACACAGAGAAATAATAAGTAAATAAGATGGATCCCTGTCCCCAAAGGGCTCACAATCTAAAATGAAACACAAGATAAGACACCAGCAGCAGTCACTGGAGTGGTGCTGTGCTGGGGGTGGATAGGGCCGTTACTCTCCCTCTGCTAAATAAAGAGAATCACCACGTTAAAAGGTGCCTCTTTGCCAAGTTAGCAGGGGTATTCCTGCTAACTTTATTCCTTCCTCCTTTTTAATTCTGTAATGTAAACTGCTCTGACAAGCAATATCAGGTGTCTTTAACTAGATTTGTATATGACATGCTGGCAAGTTACGTTTTCTGACGAATGTGCCTTCTGAATGTTGCAATGCTTAGGTTCTGACACTGAAATGTTTTCTTTGAGATGGTAGGAACAGAGGAGAAGCTAATAGAAGACATGGAGATCTCTTCTGGATCGAAACAGGGGTTGACATTCCACAGTCCAGGTCCTGGTGCTGTGCCACACGCAGCGCCTTGCCTACAGAGCTGCTCCCAGATGTTGACCCAAGTCTGTTTCCCACCCGACTGCATGCACAGCATCCAAAGAGAAGGCTGCCGCCATTCTGAGCAGCAGGTCAGTGGGGCATACAGCAGCCCACAGGGCAGAAGGGCAGACATTGGGCTGGCTACCCCACTGCTTGATAGAATGCCACCACTTCCATTGTGAAGCTGGACATATGCCACCCACAGATAAGACTCACCAGAAGCGTAGCCAGGTTAATCGGTGGCAGCAACTAACAACCATCCAGTGGTATCTATTGGGATATGAGCTCTTGTGGGCCAGAACCCACTTCTTCAGACATATCAGGTGGTCCCTGGAATAAAGCAGATACGCATGAGTTGAGATGTCCAAAAGGGCCAAGAAACACAAGAGACAGCAATTGTGTCCAACTTCTATGCATACAGCATCCAGCTCCAGGAAGAGTGACCCACTGTGGGAAATTGTGAATTTTTTGCTAGACAGAATGCTTTATATTGGCAATTTTTTAGATTTAGAATGTTTGATATTGCCCTGATCTCACACCCTGCATGAAGAGAGGAGAGTTGCTTTCTGGAGTGAGTCAGTCTAGTGCCACTTCCTTTCTTCAGCCCACCAAGGCAGAGTCTCCTTCCCAGATCTCTGGGGATTTGGGCAGAGGCCAGAGAGGCCCTGGACCAGGCATATAGAAGTGCCATGCAGTGCTTCTGAAGAGCAGCATTTGCCCACCGTCTGCCCCCCCACCCCTGGTCAGTGCCTAGGAGCAACAGGGCCAGGTGGCTGGAACACACCGGCTGCCTCCATCACTTTGCTCAGTCTGGGAAAGAGAATGTCGAGTTCAGCCAAGGGAGATGCAGCTGCTCCCTGGGATGTTCCTGTAACAATATCCAGCCATGTCGCTGCATGTTTTGCTGTGAAACCTGAAGAGAGGGGTGGGTAACGAATCCCCAGGACACGCAGAGCAAAGGGACAAGCTTGGCAATGCGGGGCCACGTGCAATAGTGTGGGTGGGGGGCTGTGGGCTGGGCTTGTGCCCCCTGGGAGTGTTACTGAGGTCAGCTGACAGATGGGCCTGCCCCACACCCTCTCCCCACGGCCCATATTCCTTGATGCGTCATATGCAAGGTGCACACCACCACGTGTAAACAAACATGGATGGCCTTAAAAATGGCAGTGTTCACTTACATTAGGTGATTTTTTGCAAAAAGGAGTGCATGGCCTGCTTAAGCCCGTGGTGGCTGAAACCACCACCATGACCACGACCCAGACAGGAATGCCCAAAGACACCATTGGACCAATTGGAGGGACCTTGAAAGTTTCTCCTCCCACATTCTAGACACAAGAATATCTTCAGCTGGATTTTTAGAGGTATCTTGCCTCTTAGGCTGGAGGTAGCATATAGCCATCAAGACTAGTAGCCATTGGTAGACCTGCCCTCTATGAATTTGTCTAAGCCTCACTTAAAACTGTTGGCTCTAAGCTGTTGGCCATTGCCACATGCTGGAGGTAGCCTAGAGCCATCAGTGTCAGATTTACCAAAACATTTTGCAGAGTAAACTGAAAACTGAAATTCTCTTAGCAAACGATAGTGCTGATTGGTTCCCTATGGGACTCCCTCTTCGGAGGCAGTCTATCTCTGAATATCAGTTGCTGCATCAGGAAGCGGAGGCACGGCGATTGCCTTTAGTAGGGAATGCGCATCTTGCTTTTCCACAGAAGTGCCCAAGGTGGCTCTCAGCAGAACAAAAATCACACACATACACACTCCGTGGAAGTGAGGCAGCCCTCGGGAATCCCCTCTCTTTGTCTTTGCTGCTTGGTCTTGATGCCCTTTTCTTGTTGGTTGCATGTGGCTCCCACCTTGCAAGGAGCATGACAAAGGTAAAGTGTGCCATCAAGTCGATTTTTACTTCTGACGCCCACAGAGCCTTGTAGTTTTCTTTGGTAGACTACAGGAGAGGTTTATCATTGCTGCCTCCTGTGCAGTATGAGATGATGCCTTTCATCATCTTCCTACATGGACATTATTTCAACTTGGCATACATCTTTGAGGGAATAGTGGGGAGAAAGTGGCAGGTAGCTAGAGTTGTCTTGTAATGTGGAACTGGCTTGCAGGATCAAGTAAGAGGCCAGGTGGAGATGGTGCTACTTCTGGGAACCTTTTAAAAAGGCGCGAGGTGTGTGCTAAATGAACATATGCAAGGCTGAAGATCTTGTGCCTCAACAGGGCTTCAATACATATTCTAGATTCTGTGTGTCCTTCACAAGCCTAATCTCCACAATGCCTCCAGTGCTCTATGTGGCAAAGTCTAAACGATGACCTCTCGGACAATGTTGGATCACTACAGCCCAGCAGGAAAGCAGGCAGAAGGAGAACTCTGTGGGGCCGGGTTGACTACAGCCCCAGTGACACCTCAGGCAGTCCATAATTCCTAGGGCTCCATCATTATGCACAACCACACTGAATGTGTGCATCGTCTAGAACATCGGCAGCTTTGCTGCTCTCCCTTTGGGATGTAAAACTGGAAAGAGCAGCTTGGACCAAGGTCTCAGGACAGTCCTGCATCCCCTACAGTGAGTCAGCTCAGCTAGTTGCACAGCTGAATCTGGTCCTGTGCCAGGCCTTGTCGGCTGCAAGGACAGTGAGGCTGAAGAGGAGGGAAATAACCAGCAAGGAAACCTCTGGCATCTCAAAAGCACCAACAGTGTTGCCCAGAGCTTTAGACTGTGCTCCCTCAATGTTGCCACTGCATGCCGCCTCAAAGCAGTCAGACTTCTGCCTCAAGTGAAATTGCAGCTAGTTGGTCCATTGGCTATATCTCCGCTCCCAGGGCAGGCAGATGGCGGGAAAAGTGGAAAGCAAGGAGCTGCAAGAGAACCCCAGAATGCAGGGAAAGCCTCTTCCTTGCTGGCCTGTCCTCATGGTTCCTCTTTCCAGTCTGCTCAGCATATCCTTCTTCTGGGCCTTTCCCCTAGCTCCAAGAGGTGCACATTTTCCTGTTTTCCACCTCTCAAGAGCTGCTGGAACTAGAACCAGGAACCTGCAGCTCTGCACAGCTGCCCCGTGTGGTAAACCACCAGAGCTACCAGTGGGCAACCATATTCTTGGGCACTGAAGGGTTCCTGGCTACTGGAGTGACACCCCCCACCCTGGTGGGCCACTGGGTCTCCTAAAAGGAAAGACAATCAATGCTTCCTCCTCAGATTGAGACTCTGCTTGGACAGCTGCGTCTTCCCTGGCTCCACTTCTACTGCTAGAGGCCATAACCAGGTAGTTTCCTTCCCCAATGCCCATTTCTGGGGCTTCTACCACACTTCTTCCTCCAGCTCAAAGTCTCTCTCCTCCTTTTACTTGTCCATCTGCCTCCTTCTCTTTCAAGTCCCTCCTCAAAACCTGCTGCTTCCTCTACTTCAGCAAAACTTGACCTGAACCACATTAGACTCACCTTGGCCGATCGCCCACTTCCACCCCAAGTCATCCCAGTCCTTGCTGACCGTCACCTATCTCTGCCTGTGGTCCTTGAAGAGTGCAAGGTTTCTGGGCAAAGACCACATCACTTCCAAACTCTGTACGACACCTAGCATAGCTGCTAGAAAAACCTGCTTTGTTTATTTAGCCATGCAGCCACAGGCCTTCAGCCCAGTCCTGTGCATTTGTACCCTGCAAGTTCCTTGAAATTTCTTCAGTGTCCACCAAACCCAGCACTGAGAACAAATTTTGCAGGTCATTAATGAAAAAATGGCCCATCTGTTATGGCAGGTGGGGTGTGTTCAGAGGGAAGGCTTGTGTGTTTGGGGTCCGTGTGGTACTGGGGTCTAAGCTGTCCTTAGAAAGGTCAATATCACCACTTTAAATAGGACCAGAAGCCCGTATGCTGTGTTCACTTGTTCAGCTGTGGCTTGATTACTTCAATGCACTCTACGTTGGGCTGCCTTTGTACGTAGTCCGGAAACTGCAATTGATGCAGAATGCTGCTGACAGATTAGTCTCCAGGATGTCCCCAAAAGACCATAATATTCTGGTTTTAAAAGAACTACACTGGCCACCAATAGGTTTCTGGGCAAAATACAAAGTGCTTATTATTACCTATAAAGCCCTTAACAGTTTGGGCCCAGGGTATTTTAAGAGAACGCCACCTTTGTTCTGAACCCCGCCGCCTATTAAGATCTTCAGGGAGGTTCATCTGAGGATGCCACCAGGTGCGCCTTCTCTGTGGTTGCCACAGGGCTGTGGAATGCACTTTTTGCTGAGAATTGAGCTGCTCCATCCCTGATGGCTTTTAGGAAACAACGGAAGGCACATCTCTTCAGCCAAGCTTTTTAGCTATTTAGCTGTTTTAATGGATAGCTATTTTAATTTGACCTTTCTGTATGTTTTAAAACTTCTTGGCTTGTTTTATTGTTGTAAACTGCCTTGAGACGTCTGTAGTGGGCAGTATAATAGTTAGTTAGTTAGTTAGTTAGTTAGTTAGTTAATTAATTAATGGTCCACTCCCAGATGGCTGCATTTGGAACCGTGGTTTCCAGACAGTCTTCAGAGACGCTTCCAGTGCATTTCTATAATCCAACTGGGCTGTTACCAGGCTATCTCTGTGCAGGAGGGGCTTCAGTTGGTACCCCTCGCTGCAAGCTGGTGACAAGTGCTTCATGTGGCAGAAGCCTCTTGGGCCTCCAAAGCCAGACCAAACAGCGCCCCATGGCACCATCAATTTTTGTGACGTTTTACAGTAACATGCAAGACAACAGGTCCCTGCCCTCAAGTGTTTACAGTCTAGTGCAGCAGATAGTTTTGGGTTTGGAGTCCAGTGGTCCAGCTTTGCAAAGAAAGCTGATGCTTCCCAGCCAGTTGACACTCGCTCTCCAGCTAGCTAAAAGCCATTTCTCAATGTTCTGCCTCTCTCTGCTGGGACTAGAATTGGAATCCAGGACAGGTCTCGATGAAGATAGAAGACTGTTCCTCTCCAGCAGGGGGTTACCAAGGATGGGAAGCCGGCTTCGTCCCACCCTGCTGGTGCTCTTGAACTGCCCCTCTGTGCTTTCACTTGGGTAAGTGAACAGCTGCCATTCACTTCTGTGGGAGCAACAAATCCTCTTGGGGATGCTCATGCTGTGGGGCCATCTCTGACCTTGACCCCTGCCAAGCCTCCACTGACACGGTCTCAGTGTGAAGAGAAGCCGCTGCCAGTCTGTGAAGACAGTACTGCGCTAGATGGACCAATGGTCTGACTCCGTATATGGTAGCTTCCTATAAGAGACATGCTTTACCCTCTCCCAAAATATACAAGCCGTCCCTCTGAACACATCCCACCCATCACAGCAGACAGGCACCTATTAGTTAATGACTTGCAAAATTTCCTTTTCTGGGTTTGGAGGGTTTTCATCTTAAGCTCCATTAGTGCTGATTGTTCTTTTGTGTTGAATCCTCCAACAGCTCAGCCCACGTCAGTATAGCTGCTCAGTATAGCTCCATGCCATTGTTATGAATTGGGTTAGAATTCCCTGCAGAGGCTGAAGTGTGTGTGTGTGTGTGTGTATGTCTGTGTGTGTCTGTGAGTGTACATGGGGTATGTTAGGCCACAAACGACTAACCTAGATTGGCTAGTGTAAATTTTCAGTGTGCTGCTAAGTTTTTGGGTGTGTGTGTGTGGTTAAGTGCAAGTCTGAGCCACCTAATGGCACAGCAGGGAAGTGACTTGATTAGCAAGCTAGAGGTTGCTGGTTCGAATCCCCGCTGGTGTGTTTCCCAGACTATGGGAAACACCTATATCGGGCAGCAGCCATATAGGAAGATGCTGAAAGGCATCATCTCATACTGTGCAGGAGGAGGCAATGGAAAACCCCTCCTGTATTCTACCAAAGAAAAACTACAGGGCTCTCTGGGCGCCAGGAGTCGACACTGACTCAACAGCACACTTTACCTTTACCTAAGTGCAAGGCTACATATGATCTGCCTCCCCATCGAGGAGAGCCAAGGTGCTCTCTGGCCAAAAAAGTGATTGTCAGTGAGAGATGCTCATTGTGACATGTGTATCTGTCTTGAGAATAAGAGGATGAATGTCTCTAGGACCAGTAAGTTTTGACAGGCATATGGTTGGGTAGGCCCTCTGAACTGGAGCCTGGCCATTCATAGGAAAGCCACGTGTTCCATTGCATAGGGCTTCTCTGGCCATTGTGCCTGGAGGTGCTGGGAGTTGCAGTCCAACAACATCTGGGGATTCAAGATGGGAACCCCAGGTGCAGAGAAATGAGCTATGGGGCCTTGCTTCATATCCCACCACTTTTATGGATTGGGTGATTCTTCTTCAGCTCTTCCCCTGCCCCACTTCCGATCCAGAAAATGGCACTTTGCTCTTATTAAGCACAGCAATGGTGATAAGTCTGTTCATAAATTGCAATTGAAATCGGCAATTCCCCACATTGCAGGCCATGTGGATTAGAGACTGAGAATCGTCCTTAATGCTGCTTAGTGGAGGGATGTCTTGAGCTTGGCCTGCATGTGTTGCAAGAGAGATTTGCTTTCCAAAGGAAAGCCTGGTGATGCAGCCTGCTGAAGCCTCTGTGTTGGTGTCCTGATTCAGCTGGGATGCAGGGAAAGGGAGCTGCGGATGTGGTGGCCATGTTTTCTCCCTCAAAGTAGGAGGTCACGGCTCACAAAAGGTTAACTTCCACTCCTTGCTCCTGATAGACAGGAAATCTCAGGTGTTTTTCAAGTAGCTGAAGTCCGTCCTCCTCCCAGCACTCTCAGGTGTGATTCCCCAGTTCCTTCCTGTCTTTGCTGCTGATCAGACATACACCTGGGCTCCTGCTCAAATTCTAATCTGCAGTCATCCTTCTACCGGTGAGCCTTTCCCTCCGGGCCACTAGGCACCAAAGCACTAATAGGAATTAACAGATGACTTGGGCCGTCTTCCTCAGAAAGGCCGCCTTAGATGGACTAGGCATAAAAAAGTTGAGTTATGCTTGGCCAAAGTCCCCCAAGATCCGGCCTTCCCTTCCTACAGGCAGGCCTGGACCAGGGTCTGAGACCCATTACTCTGAAACAACAGACCTCAGTCTTAGCTTTGGTCCTGGGCCTGAGGAGAGCAGGGAGTATTCAGTTCCACCCCCACCTCTCTTGTTTTTTCGAGGAGCTACCAGTATCGCTCTTCCACTGATTCATCGCCTTCCTTCATGGAACCTCAGTAAGGTCCTGAATGCCCTCACATGGGCCCACTTTGAAACGATTTCGTCTATCCCGCTAAAGTATCTATCCGACAAGGTCCTCTCCCAAGTGATGATCACTCTGGTACACAGAGTGAATCAGGGGAATCGGAATCGGGGGGCGCTTTCAGTTCGAAGGGAGCTCTGCGTCTTCCAGCCAGATGTGGTGGTCCTTAAGACTGACCCTACCTTGGTCAAAATAAATAATTAAATATATTAACAAACTCAGTCTTCCAAGCCCATACATTCGCTTGTACGCAGTTTGCACTCCCTGGAGGGTTACAGAGCCTGACACACCTACATTCAAAGGACCTAAGACGGTCCGAGGCCCTCTGCGTGCCCCTCCACGTGATTTCACAGGGCTCTAAAGCGCCTAAGGTGACCTTAGCTCGTTGGCCGAGGGCATGCGTCACCACAGTCTACCAAGCCACATCAACCCAGCTTCCATGGGGCATCATAGCACACTCTACCACAGGGCAGCCACCTCGGCGGCTTTCACAGCACAGGCGCCGCTAGGGGAGATATGCCGGGCATCCACATGGCCCGCCATTTCTCCCTTTCTCAAGCACTACAAAATTGGGGGATGGTGCTCCAGCAAGTGGTACAGAACTGATCCACTCCCCCCCCCCCCCGGTACCTTATAACTGCTCTGGTAAGTCCCTTTGTGATCCGTGACCTCCTACTTCGAGGGAAAAAGAAACATTGGACCTACCGTGAAGGGTTATTTCTCCTCTGAAGTAGGAGGTCACGCGGCCCACCCGTGGATTAGGGACTAGTGTGGTGTCAGGCCATGCTGATCTGCGCCAACCTTCGGGACTAATTGTTCCGATGCTAACCTTGGAACAATCTCCGTTTCTACCTTGATTAATATCTCAGGGCCTCCATCCTCTATCCTACTCCCTTTGCGTGCTAACCTCTAGTTCCACAGCACTGTGGCATTCCGCAGCCAAATCATCAACACTGAGGGGTTCTGCAGCCAAATCATGAAACTCGACAGTCAGAACTGGGGAATCACACCTGAGTGTGCTGGGAGAAGGGGGATGGACTTCAGCTACTTGAAAAACACCTGAGATTTCCTGTCTATCGGGAGCAAGGAGTAGAAGTTAACTCTTTGTGAGCTGAGACCTCCTACTTCAGAGGAGAAAGAACCCTTCATGGTAGGTCCAATGTTACTTTCTCTCCCTCCCTTCTTGGCGTTGCTGCTACTGGGTGGCCTCTTCTCTGTTTGCATAGGCCTGCTGGTGAAAGCAGCTTGCTGTGGAATGAGACCTCCAGAGCCTCCCGCTGCATTTACAACACAAGGCAGTTCTCTCCAGTTTCTGTTTTTAAAAACACACCCACCAAAAAAGTAACAGACTCTGGAGTGGTTGGTGTGTTGTTGGTTTTTGTTGTTGCATCTATTAGAAGCAGGACAGAAACTCACTCTGCTCTCTGATCCCAAGGGTGTACTTGGCTGCCCAGATCCAACTCTGTGACAAGTTGATCCACAGTCTGTTTGTTGATTTATTATTACTGATAGTTTATATAGCACCACCATTTCAAATCAAAGAATGAGGATAAGTCCCAGCCCTGAGGGGCTTACAGTGTAAAAATCGCAAGGGGATACAGCCAAGACAAGGGGTACATAGTAAGAATATACTGTTATTTCAGTTACTTGTAATTAGACTTAGTTATAGTAGCCCCTGGTGGCGCAGTGGTAAAACTGCCGCCCTGTAACCAGAAGGTTACAAGTTCGATCCTGACCAGGGGCTCAAGGTTGACTCACCCTTCCATCCTTCCGAGGTCGGTAAAATGAGTACCCAGAATGTTGGGGGCAATATGCTAAATCATTGTAAACCGCTTAGAGCAGTGTTTCTCAACCACCGGTCCCTGGACCGCTGCCGGTCCCCGAAGGGTTGAGTGCCGGTCCCTGACTGGGAGTCAACCCCCCCCCCAACTGAAATCAAGGCACTCACTAAATTTTGCACATGGCACGGAAGAGGAAGAGTATCACGGAGGCATGGGACCCTTCTTGTGCCTTGCCTCCACGTGCTGCTGAGATCTTCCTACAGCTATCTTATTCCCCATCTTTACAGCTTCAAACTGTATGCGATGCGGGGGCATGGAGGAAAAAGTATGGCAGTGGGCGCCACTTGAAGGGCTGCTGGTTCTTGCATGCTCATTGTTTGCAGCCAAAGGTTGGTTGATTGAAACCCAGCTGCCTGTTGTGATCGAGGCGCCTTGAGAGGGAACGCTGTTTCCCTCTTGCATCAGTGGGGTTTGCTTGTATGTTGTTTTCATTGGCCCCATGTAGCTTTTGAATTTTTCTAATGGCCCAACATCCCCTCTCCACTGAGTAATCACAAGCACCTCCACTCCAGACATACTGGAGACAAATTTGTTCACCCAGGCTTTTAGATTCAGGGGTTCTCAACCTTGGGTACCCAGACGTTGGTGGACTTCTACTCCCATAATCCCCAGCCATAATGGCCAAATGCCATTGTTGCTGGGGGTTATGGGAGTTTAACTGAGGGACCCAAGGTTAAGAACCCTTAATATTCCATGTTTGCAAAAGATTCCAAATTTAATTATTTTAATGCTTATATTATTTTCATTCTAAACTGCCCAGAGATGCAAGTTTTGGGCAGTATAGAAGTCTGATAGATAGACAGATAGATAGATAGACAGACTTGAAACCCCTTTACTAACTGCTGGTCCGGGAAACTGCACATGAAGAATGTAGCGGTCCTTGAAACTCTGCACGAAGAATTTAGCGGTCCTTGACTCCAAAAAGTTTGAGAAACACTGGCTTAGAGAGCTCCAGCTATATAGAGCAGTATATAAATGTAAGTGCTAAGTGCTAGTAGGGCATGGAGACAAAGAGGTTGGCTTAGTGGGAGAAGCGAGTGGTTCAGTGTTGGCAAGTGTAAAGTGATGCATATTGGGGCAAAAAAAAAAACCCCAGCTTCACATATGTGCTGATGGGGTCTGAGCTGTCAGTGACAGACCAGGAGATAGAACTTGGGGTCCTCGTAGACAGCTCGTTGAAAGTGTAGACTCAGTACAGCTATAAAAAAACGCAACTTCCATGCTAGGGATCCTTAGGAAGGGATTGAAAATCATTCAGCCCATCACAAACTGAGACTGAATCCAGATAAGACAGAAGTACTTATTGTGTGGGCACAGAACTCAGGAGATGATTTTGATCTGCCTGTTCTGGATGGGGTCACACTTTCCCAGAAGGAACAGGTACATTGTCTGAGGGTGCTTCTGGACACAAACTTCTCCCTGGTGTCCCAGGCTGAGGCAGTGGCCAGAAGTGTCTGCTATCACTTTCAATTGATACACCAGCTGTGTCTGTTTCTTGAAATAAATGGCCTCAGAACAGTAGTACATCTGCTGTTCACCTCCAGACTTGACTACTGCAATGCACTCTATGTGGGGCTGCCTTTGTACATGGTCTGGAAACTCCAGTTGGTCCAGAATGCAGCAGCCAGGTTGGTCCCTGGGTCATCTCGGAGAGACCATATCACTCCTATCTTAAAAGATCTACACTGGCTGTTGATAAGTTAGTGGGCAAAATGCAAGGTCTTGGTTATAACCTATATAGCCCTAAACAGCTTGGGCCCTGGGTATTTAAGAGAAAGTCTTCTTCACTATGAGCCCCACTGCCCATTAAGATCATCTGGAGCGGTTTGTCTGCAGTTGCCGTTGCTTGTCTGGTGGCTACTCGGGGATGGGTCTTCTCCATTGCTGTCCCGAGGCTTTGGAACGTGCTTCCTGCTGAAATAAGAGCCTCCCCATCTCTTAGAGCTTTTAAAAAGAGGCACTCTTTAATTAAAAGCTGGGTGTACAAACGTGTCTTGAATGCCTTTTCAAAAGCTGTAAGAGATGGGGAGGCTCTTATTTCAGCAAGAAGCGCATTCCAAAGAGTTTTAAGAAACTCTTAAAAACCATCAAACTATAAAATCAGTATCTAATAGTGTGATGGTTTTAAAGTGTTTTAACATTGTTTTAAATTTTAAATTATTGTAATGTTTTAACATTTGTTGTTTGTATTGTTTTGTTGTAAACCTCCCAGAGACTTGTGTCTTGGGCGGTATAGAAATGTGTTCACTAAATAAAAATAAAATAACCAGCTAGTGGAATTCTCTGCCACAAGGTGTGGTGAGAGCCAACAACCTGGATGCCTTTAAGAGGGGTTTGGATCACTTCGTGGAGGAGAGGTCTATCAAGGGCTACTAGTCGGAGAGCTGTGGGCCACCTCCAGCCTCAGAGGCAGGATGCCTCTGAGTACCAGTTGCAGGGGAGCAACAGCAGCAGAGAGGGGGTGCCCTCAGCTCCTGCCTGTGGGCTTCCCAGCGGCATCTGGTCGGGCCACTGTGTGAAACAGGATGCTGGACTAGATGGGCCTTGAGCCTGATCCAGCGGGGCTGTTCTTATGAGTGCTGGATTAGTCCAGTTTATGTAGAATTGTTGTCTTGATATCTCTTCCACGCCCTTTGCTGGCCACTGAGTTCTGAATGAAATCTTCTGAGTAAGAGCCGGTTAGGGGTGTATAGAGGCTTGCATGCCTGACTCGTGCTTCCCTGCTAATTGAGCAAGGAGCCACCTTTTTAGTGGTGTTTCTCTTCATTGGGCAGGAGGAGAGCAACTGGTCCTATCCAGCCCCAGCACAGCATCCCTCCATGGCTGTTGCTGGCGTCTGTCTTATAGTGGTGTGCATGGAACTGGCGCCTGCTGGTTCGAAGGTGGTGGTGGTGGTGGTGATTTCTTTAAGGACAAAGGAGGATGCTCTTACCCCTCCCGCCGCATTTCCCTCTCTGAAGCTGGCTCTTAAAACAGGGTGGCAGTGTACCTCTAACCCTAACCCCGGTGCCTCTTCAGACCGGAAGTGCCCATTGTGCATGCACACCGTGTGCACTTGCACTGGCCACTTCTGGTCCGAGGAGGTACGCTGCTGCCTGTTGGACCATTTTAAGAGGCAGCACTAGCAATGCAGTGGGAGAGGTAAAAGCACCCTCCCCCCATCCTTAAAGATATCCTCCCCCACCTCCGAACCACTGGACTTTTGAACCGGTTTGGAGGCCTGTAAAAGGGCCTCCAAACCGGTCTGTGCACATCCTTATTATCTTATTTGGGTTTGGTTTTTTTAGATTGTGAGCCCTTTGGGGACAGGGAGCCATTTTAGCCGTTTTATTTATGTATGTACCTTATTTCTATGTAAACCGCTTTGGGAAACTTTTGTTGAAATGCCATATATAAAATATTTGTTGTATTGCATTGCTCCCCTTACCAAGCAGTTGTTGTCTTGGGTGTGGAGGGACATCCAAAAGTAGCTTCTTAGCAGCTTAAGGGTCTGCTCCTGGAGTCATCAGGGCTAGCTGAAATATGAATCTTGAGCTGTCTTCAGAACCCCTTGGTGGTTTGAACTGAGTTGTGGTTTTAGCATCCCTGCCCCCAAGGACAAAGCCTGGAGTAATTGTGCTACCTGGTTGGTATTTTCTCAGAAGCAAGTCCCTCTGTCTTCAAGGCAGCTAAACTGTGCATAGGATGGCAGCTTTAGGCTTGACTGGGAGTTGTGGTTGTGTTTTGAATAGCAGTTCTGTAAAAAGGGAGTTTAGAACAACCACAGCATTCGTGTTGAAACTTTGCAGCTGATGACCCAGGAACTCCCTTTTCTGACAAGATTGTTGGATGCACACTTGCCTACATTTTGGGGTTTGCAACTTAATTTGGTGGTGAAAATGGTGGTAGGAATGGCCTTTTATGGTACCAGAGTGGGGATCAAAGGTTGGTTGGGGAGAAAGAGTGGCTCTGAGTTAAAATCTCCACCAGCCATGAAGCTGACTGTTTACAAATGACTGGCCCTTTGGTCTGCCCCCGTTTTGTTGCACTTCTGCAAAGATTGCCAATGCTGTTGACTGTTGCCCAAAGCCGATTAAACAGCTTCCCAAGGAGGGGGCTTACCATCTAATTCTGAGCCTGAAATGGGATCTAATTGTGCAGCAGCCTCACTATTTCAGAAATAGGATTGACTTGACCATTGGGAGGTGAGCCTTTAACAGGCACCATATTTGGCTAAAATGCTTTTTGCAAAGTGGAAAGAGAGAGGGGTTGCTGACTGAACGGAGAAACCCTTGGTCTTGGTCTTTGAGCCATGTACATGGTAGGCAAGAGAGAGAGAGAGAGAGAGAGCGCACTCGTGCTAGCGCAGGCCTTGACCAATTTTCTTTGGATCTGGGAACCACAAAATTTAGGAACCAGACAGAGGACACTTGGCAAAATTACCAGACTTAGTGACAGACATTGTGGAGGGGGAGGGTAAATGGGCTCTTCTTTGTCCCCCTTTTAAGTAACACACTTGGACCAGAAACAGGGTTGCCTGGGACAAATAAAGATTTTATTAAATAACTCAGCCTCTGAATATCCTAGTGTAGGCACCATGGTTAAATTTCTAGGCACCGTGGCTCCTTGGTACTTGGGGTTTGTCAAGCCCTGCGCTAGTGCGATACAGGGGGTTGGATGTTGGTAGGGTTGACATGGTGGTCAAATAATATTGGTTGGCAACATTATTTGATTGGGCTGGTCAACAGTCGATTGAACACTTTATTGAACATCTTGCCACACAAATAACCATAGCCAGCCTCCTGTGTCTTGTGAATTTCCACAATAGTCCCATTTTTCAGATTGTGAGCCCAGCAGGTCATAACTAGGCCAGCACAGTGGAGAGTTCCTGGCTGAGCAGGTGTTTGAACTGAGTTCTACGTGGTGTTTCTGTAGCCCACTGCAGTCTTTTGAGCAGCTGGCCAACTGAAATCCGGGGTTGTGGGGAGAGATGGCCGATCCTGCTCTTGGTTTACCCCTTCTCATGTCGTCGTGCTGCTCCTTGTTCAGGGGTTCCAAAATGGTAACACCTCCAGTACGTGATTGAATATCTGGCCTGCGGTTCATAAATGTGCAAATGGAATATGTTTCTGTGCCATAAAGTCTGGCCACATGCACTGATTTGCATTCTTTCTGTACTTGCCCAAGAACCTTATGTGTTCCTGGACTGTGGAATGAACATTTCTGATTAATGCTGTCTCAACGTTTGGAAATTTATTTATTTCTCCTATTTCTATACCACCTGCTATAGACTTCTATAGCTGAGAATCTCATAATGCAGACTTGAATGCCTGTGGTCCTGCCTGAGCCCTGGCCTTGCTCTCCTTGCATAGAGCTCCTCGCTGGGGGGTCAAGATCACCTCTAGGTGAGCAGACAGCAGAGCCGCACAGAAGTGGACTCTTCCCTTTCAGGCTACCTGTGTACTCCAAATTCCAGCTGTAGACGTGAATTTGCACACTGTCCAGTAAGCGTCTTTGTGAATGTGTTTGCAGGGCTGAGCAAAAGTTCTTGGCGGGTGGAGGGGGTCTCTCTCTCTCTCTCCCAGCTTGCTGCTGTTTTGCCAGAGAGCTTTTCGAGTGGGAATGTCAGGGGTGAGGTGAGCTCCTATAAATAGCTTGGAGAACTCAGTTTGTTGACTGGCTGGTCATTTACAAAAGGCTCCTCAACTTGGCCCTTCCAAAGGGCAGTTCTTACTCCTCCGCCGAGGCTGCTGTGGTATCCCGGATCTGTTCCAGCCGCTCAGGTTGTCTCCCACCTGCTGCATCCCACTGTGTGCAAATGTCACCAGCAGGTGTTGGCTCCTGCGTGTTGCTCTTCCGAGGGGTGGAATTGCCGAGCGCTGTGTTCTGATGGCAGCTCGTAAGCCTGAGCCTGTGCAGTCACCTCTGGCAAGTTGGAAATTGTCTCTAGGCAGCCAGAGTTTAGTAAAGGAAATGGGCAAGGCTCCCTTTCCCCCCTTCTAGGCCATTGATACACCACAGATGACTAGCATAGCTGTGTGAGCTGTTAATTTTGGCAAGCTGATGGCCTTGGGCTGATTTGCCAGGTTGTGTCGGGGCCCAGTTTGAGGCAAGCAGGAGGATCAGATTGGAGGCTGTTTTTGTAGGTCACGGGCCCTCTTCAGGCACCCTGCGGAAGCATTGGGTATTTTCAGTCACTGTCGAGCAGCCCCTCCGGACCAGGACCCCGAGGGGGAAGTGCTGCAGGGTTTGAGCCTGGCCATGTGTCTGTCCTGGCCGCGTGGGCTCCTCTACTGCCAGCTGTGTGGCTTGGCTGGGCTCTGCCTCGGTGCTGCCTGTGCTCCAGTTCTCCGAAGCTGTTGTGTCTTGCACATCCTGCTGCTAATTGAGCAGCCGTAAAATGCACGCCTTGGTGCTCTCTTTAATTAGAACAGTTTGCGTGTGCTGACGTTAGCTGCATTTCAATCACGGAGGAGTCCTCTCTCCCTCTCCCTCTCCCTCTCCCGAAGCACCTTCTAAAATGCTGCTGCAGCATTACAACTCGCTGGGCTTCTGCGCCTGGCAGGGCCCTGGGAAAGGCACTTGTGGCAGCGTGGGAGGAGACCCTGCTTTTGAGGCCTTGGGAGCAGGGTGTCCCTGTGAACACAAGGCAGCGGGGGGCGGGGGTTTGCGAAGTGGGTCCTGGGTCTCTTAAGAGCAGAATGGGCCCCTGGGACTGTGTTCAGATCAGGCCTCACTGTGCCCACAAGGAGGTGGACTCTGTGGATTGGCATGCTTGGCCTTCTTGAGCTTGGGGGGTGGGGGGGGTGGGGGGGTGGGGGGAGGAAGCTCTGCCTCCTGCCCCCTGGCAAGCTTGCTTGGCAGCCTCCTCTCTGAGATTGCAGCACGGGTTGTCCACACACTTTCCACAGGCTTCAGGGCTGAGGCGTGGCTCTTTTAAGAGTTGCCGTCTTCCGAGTCAGACCTTTGGTGTATCTTGCTGGGCATTCTCTGCCAGGGGTTGGGCTCTGCCCCGGCCCATCACTCTCCAGCAGAGGCGCTCTCCAAGGCGCGATCTTTGTGCAAAGCAGCAGGATGCAGCTGCCCCTGGTCAATGGAGAGGCGTTTGATTATGGACTCCGTGGGTAGCAAATAAATGCAGCGGGGAGCTTCAGACTCTGCATTTGCAGCTGTGGAAAGCAGCAGTTAAGTCTGCTGCAAGTCCCCGGAGGCAAGAGTTTTCTTTTGCGAGAGAACAGACTCCTACCTTGCACTTCAGTGGCTGAGGTGCTCCACAAAATGGGAAGCTGTTTGTTAGTCCCATCTTACAGCATGCAGTGGATAAATCCATCCCCTGCCCCCGCCCCGCCGCCCCCCCCCCCCGCTCCACCCTCCAGGAACTTGGACAGCTCAGACTGTGCTGTGGGCACAGCAAGAGAGTAGAGGGAGCAGCTCAGGATGACTGGAGTGAGAGAGCAAGGCCCTTTGCTGCAGGGCAAGGGCAGCTACGGCCGGGTAGATAACTCGAGATACAGCAGGGGTTCTCCCAGGATCTGTATCGGGGAAACACCTAAAACAAACAGAAAGAGGGGATTTGACTTGCGTTTCAGATTCTTTAAATTTTAAATCCTCTTACATGTACAGACATTGAATAAAACACAGACTAGGCATCCAGCAGATTGCAGGTTATAAAAGTACACATTTCAGGTCACCAGTTGGACCTGGCCGGTTGGATTTGACCCGGGGCCTCCGTGCTCCGGGGTCCCTACTTTGCAGGATGTTGAGAAATGGAAGCTCCAAGTTGGCCCCTCTGGGGCGGATGCCTTTCCCCTCCGGGCAGTGGCCAAGCTGGCTTGAGCCATTGCTGCCTTGCAAGGCACTCAACGTCCTCCGAGGAGATGGACTGTGGGCAGAGAAGCAGTGGATGATTCTGGGATGAAAGGCAGGAGGGCGGACCCTCCTCCGGGTCCTTATGCTGTCTGTCCGGCCTTTGTTTTGCTGCAACAAACCAGGGTTGTTGAGCCCCAAGAGAGAGCTCTGCATCGATCAGCCGCCCTCCCTCTCATTGTCACATCCTTAAAAATAGACTCCACACTCCTGACTGGGGGAAAGGTGGCTGCTCTCCAGCAGTTTTGGCAGGAGGGTGTCCCACACTCTGCTTGGCTGGGAGCCCCCCCGACTGTCAGGCTGCAGGCTGCAAACCCAGCTCTTCACCCCACTGCTGAGCTTGAGGTCGGCCCCAGCTCCTCGTTGCCGGGCATAGCAGCCTTGCCGGGGGTCTTGGACTGGTGGCCAACCGGAAGGATGCCGGGTGGAGATTGGGTCTGCATGCCGCCTTTCAGCTTGGCTTAGGAGGACGAGCTGCAGGTGGAGTCAGGAGGCCTCCTTGGTGGGAAGTGACTGCAGGAGAGGGCGGCTGTGGGCTTCCTGGAGGCAGCTGGTTGGACGTGGTGCGAAACAGGATGCGGGGACGTGCTGTATGGTAAGTTCTCTCCAGAGTTGCAGTATAGACTCTCTCAATTACATTCACGGCAAGACCCTTCTGCTTGGAAAATATAATCTGTTGCTGGTATCCGCAGTAACGAAAGGTCCTCCGGAAATAAGCAAAGTGTTGGTTCCAGGAGGGGTGAGTTTGGAATGTTTGGTCAAGCATTTTTATACTAAGGTGGTACAGTTGGTGTGCTTTATTCGGAAAATTTAGCCATGTTGTTTAAACATTTTGCTACTTTTATAGAAATGGATACTGCGTATGATCTTATTTATCTGCAATAAGCTGGAGTAGAAAAGCCACTGGTGAAGACTGTATAGGCACAACGCGTTTGGCAGATACCAGCTATGGATTATATTTTCCAAGCAGAAGGGTCTTGCAGTGATTGTAATTGAGAGATTCTGTATTGCAACTCTGGAGAGAACGTACTGTAAACAATTAGTTATCTATAAAGTCCAAGTTTGTCATTGTGTCAAGTTCTTTGGTATTTGGATCGAGGCCCTTCTCTGGTGGTGGTGGTGTTGCTTTTGGCCTGATCCAGCTGGGCCTGGGACCAGCCGAGGAAGCTTCCTGGCGCTGAGAGGCCAGAGTGGGTCACGTGACGCTCCCTGACCGCTGCTCGAGCCCTCGGGTCAGGCCGGCTCCTGCGTCTGGGCAAGGCGAGCGGGAGACCTCCTCTTGCTGGCTGCAGGGGCGGCTTTTGGCTGGCCCTCCCCCCCCCCCCGGCTGGACAGGAGCTGCGTCTGCCACAGCGACTTAACCTTGAATGAACTCGGCGGCGGCGTGGAGACCACTGATCTTGCCCAGCTGCCAGCCCAGGCTTTGACAGCTTGTTGTGCTGGCTCCTGACAGCTGGGCTGGCTGCACAGCCGCCTCCTTGTGTGCACTCGGGAGCTGGGAGCGCCCCCTGGCCCCAGCAGATGCCTGTCTGCTAAGGGGCCCTGGGGCCTTCTGGGTTCCCACCGCTTGCAGGCTGGGGCAATGCTCTTCAGAGGGTGCTCGGATGGCTCTTCCTCCCCAAGCAGTCCAGCCCTGCTGCAGGGAGGGAGGGGGAGGCTCAGCCCCCGTCCCTCCCCCCCCCCGCAGCGCAGGAACAGCCTCCTCTTCATCCCCTTGGCTGCCAGCTCCCTCCCGGAGTCTCGCTTGCTTGCTGTTTATCTCATCGGCGGCGCGTGGTATTTTTCCACGGCCTCTCCAAGTGGCGGGTTCCCTTTCTCCTGCCAATTCCCGCTCAGCAGGGGACTCTCTCCTCTCTGGACTGATTTACAGCCCGTCTGGCAGGGGAGCCGTTGCCAGCCTGCGTCTTTTGTTGTGGAGCACCTGGCAAACGGCTGGGAAAGCCTTTTGGCAGCTCGGGGAAATGGCTGCGGTGGGGTGTGGGTGTGGGGAAGAGAGGCTGGGCCTGCCTGGCGCTCCCTGAGGGCCCCGTCCCCATTCTCCTGGGCTCGGCCAGGGAGACGGTCACCCATCCCTGACGGGCTGGGGCCAGGACCCGAGGCCGCTGGATGGTGACACCCCCTGACTTGAATGTGGGTGTCTGCTGCTTGATAGTCCGTGATGCTCTGCATTTGCTCGGGGTGCTCGCTCACGCTCTCCCTCCCCCCCTCCCCACATATTCCAAAACTTAGCTTGCATATTCCCAACCAATTCTGAAGCTGCTTCACATTGGAAACTTCACCTCAGGCCTCGGAGATCTTTCTCCCCAGCTTACTGCCTTTCTCTTCTATGTATATTTTTAAAATGGAGATGCTAAGGATTTAGACAGGCCAAGCATGCGTGCTTGCTGGGCCATGGTGCCTTCCCACAAAGTGATGTGGGTTTCGCCCCTTTTGCATAGAGCCCTGGGCGTTACAGGATAAGGATGTGCGTGTGCTGTGAGCATTCATCTCTCTCCTTCCTCCCAGTGTACAGGGGTGCCCTTTTTTAATCGCGTGGGGAGGCACTTCATCCAAATTGCTCCTGGGTACCTAACCCACATACTAGTTGAAGTTCACTGCATGCACATGTCCTTATCATGTGTAGGGCAAAGTTTCGTCCAAGCTAGCCCAGGAACTCTGTGCATGGCTGTGTAATATTTGCAGATTGCATGGCATTCAGGGATATGATCGCAGTTGGGCATTCCTGAGACTTTTGGATAATTGTCTTCCAGGGCAAGGCAGCTGCCATTTCCGATAGCTTCATGGGCAGCCTCTGCAGTGCTTCTCACAGATTGAAAACCACTGGGCTTATCCAAGGCTGGTTTGCTGAAGGTACCTCCACATTGTAGAATTGGGGAGTGCCTTTGTGGGGTACATGCTGGTTTGTTTGTCTTTTTACATGGAAGTTGCGTCTGTAACAAACCAGTGTGTTTTGAGCCATTTTATTTTTTTAAAAATCCCACTGATTTTTACACATGTGCTCAAGAAAACTCTCAGTAATAAAGTAAAAGCACAATGAAGCAATTCCAAAAACTACTTCTGTTCATAGGACTGGGATTGTGTGTGGCTCAGATCAGTTTGCCCCACTTTGGAAAATCTAATCTGAGCACTAACCATAATCAAAAGTCAGGGTGTGTGTTCTGTTTTGCTTTCATGTCTAGATTGGCGGGGGTGGGGGGAGTTGCGTTTTATTACCATGTGTCCTTTATTTACTTTCAATCTGAAAAGAGAGAAGAGTGTTTTATGACAATTAAATAAACATGTTCTGTGGTAGAGGTAGCAAAAACGTCTGATCTGCCAAACTGCTGGTGGTCTCTATGCCGCTAGAGGAGGGCAGGCCACCTTGGCTCTCCAGCGGTTGCTGAACTACAACTCCCATCATCCCCAGCTGCAATCGATTGCAACGTGGGGTGATGGAAGTTATGGTTCGGCAGCAGCTGGAGAGCCAAGGTGGCCTTTGCTCCAGGGCTTTCTTTTTGTGTAGTCCTGGATTTCTGACATACTGATAGTTTTCCTAAATGAAAGGTTTTTCAAAACTGTCAGACAAGGAGGTGTCCTGCTTGCAGCAGGAGGAGTGAGCAGTATGTCTGCGACAGAGTCCTCCCTGGCCAAGCAATGCGCCACAGTGCCTTAAGAAGCTTCCGTCTCATCGTAGCCATGTATTCTGCTCCTCATGGGCAATATAGTACTGTGCACACATGTATGCACACTCTCTCTCATGTCCTGTGCTGACTGCATCCCTGTCTGGAGAATGAAGATCTGGCCTCGGTTGTCCATGGGTTGGTTACATTCAGTCTGGACTACTGTAATGTGCTCTACGTGGGGCTGCCCTTGAAAGCAATTCCAAAATGGTGGTTGGTGCTGAGTGCTGCTGCTAGAGGGTGGCTGGAGCTCTCTTTTAGCCCAGCTGCTCTGGTTCCCACTGTGCTTCTGGGCTCCATGTAAAGGGCTGGGCTTGAAGTCCTAAACTCTCTGGGTTGAGTTCATCTGAAGGGCTCCCTTTCCCCGTATGAACTTGCCCAGCCCCTCTCAGGGTTAAACGCCAGGCCCACTCAGCCAGCACAGTCCAGTGACTCACATCCCAAGATGTGCTCTTGGGGAAATGTTCTGGTAAGAACAAATCTGCCCAGGTGCTTTTCGTTATTATCTGAATTGCTGATTACCATCCTCACAAGTTAGCCCACTTGCGTCTCTTCAAATGGTCATTGCATCTGCCATCTTGAATTGCCATCGCATTGCCAACTACGCCGTTGAGGGGTCCCCATGTGTTCCTCAACAGTGCTCAGTTTGGTTCCTAATGGTCCAGGCATTGCAGAGTTGATAGGGACACACACACACTCACACACTATGCCGGGTGATCTCATAAGCTTATTTTCTTTAAGGAAAGTCAGCTAAAACCCACCGACAATTCAGAGCATTGCCCACAGCGTGGCTGTGCCATGCAGGCAGCGAAGGACTCCCCGGAGAGCCTCGTGTGGCTTGGCTGGAGCAGAGTTGCTTCGAAGGGGAATCTTGAAGCACAGCAGTCCAGCTGTGCGTGGGCAGGCCTGGCACCATGGACAGGGCTTGGAGGCCTTCTGCTCATCGTACATGAAGTCCAGGGTGGGAGGGGAGGTGGCTGTTGGAGGGAGCACAGCTATACCTCCCCTTCCTGGAGGGGCAAGGCCGCAGTGTGTGGGGGAGAAGAGGGTCAGAGGAAAGAAGTGCAAAAAAGTGGGGGTGCAGTAGAGCATGCATGATGTTTTGTGGATGTCCCCTGTTACTGCTTTCATGGGGTGCTTCTCAACGCCTCCCGAGAGAAGCCATTGTGTCCCCCTTTGGCAGATGGGTAAGCGGAGGCTGCGAGAGTAGCTTTTGCAAGCATCTACAGCAGAGACGGGGACTTGAGCCCAGGCTCCTGGGTCTGAGCCCCGTTCTCTTAACTCCTGCTCACCGAGCAAAGAGGCGCCTGTCAAAGTGGTGGTTCTCTTATATTTAGCAGGGGGAGAGCGGCTGGCCCTATTCGGCCCCAGTACAGCATTCCTCCAGCAGCTGTTCCTGGTGTCTACCTTGTGTTTCATTTTTCGATTGTAAGCCCTTTCGGGACAGGGAGCCATCGTGTGTGTGTGTGTGTGTGCGCGCGCTCTTTTCTGTGTAAACCGCTTTGGAAACTCTGTTGAAAAGTAGTAGTAGCTGCTGCCACCGCTGCTGCCACCACAGGATTGTACTGGGTAGCAGTTGCAGTACTTGCACTGCTGGAGAGCAGCCTGGATTGTGCCGCAAATCAGATAATGGACTCCAAGCAACTCTTTTGTGCCTCAGTCTGCCCCCCACCCCCCTGAAGCTGGGTCTCCCCCTGCTCTCCAGTGTGCGTTCATTCTGCTGCCGTTTCCCATGCCTTGTGTGGTGCTCACTTCCAAGCTCTTGCTTGGCACATGCTGCCTCTCGGAGAACGAGCAGCTATATTAATAAGGAAAGCCAGGGTTTCACTTGGGCCATGACACCTGCTTTTTCTAGCCTCTGAGCTTCCCCTTTTTGGAACAAAATCCAGACTCAGTGTTGGTTTGCACGGGATATTGACAGGATTCAGGCTGGGTGTCCCTGCAGCCGGCATTTGTGGAGGACAGGATCGCTGGGCGTGCTTCAGGGGCTAGGAAGGCAGCAGGATGGAGCCCTCTGCCTGTGCCGTCCCATAGTGTGCTGGTGGGCTTAATGGGTCTTGCCTCCTCTAGAGCAGGGGTTCCCAACTGTGGACTCCTGGGAATGAGGGGCGTGGCCATGAGGCCTTATCTGAAGCCAGACCACTGATCCATCTAGCCGAAGTATTGTCAGCACAGACGGGCAGCGGCTGTCCAAGGTTTTAGGCAGGAGGCTTCCCCGCTCCTCTCTGGGAGTGAACCTGGGACCTTCTGCTTGCAAACAGATGCTCTTCCACTGAGCTACAGTCCTTCCCCTGCATGTTTGCTCCAGAGTAAGCCCTACTGAATCCAGTGGCGCTTACTCCTATGCAGCTGTGTAGAGCAGCATTTCTTAACCTTGGGGCCCCCAGATGTTGTTGGACGACAACTCCCATCATCCCCAGACATGGCCTTTGTGGCTGAGGATGATGGGAGTTGTAGTCCAACAACATCTGGGGGCCCAAGGCTAAGGAATACTGGTGTAGAGGATCCCAGCCGCACTTTTTCACTTTGCTGCTGCACCTCGCGCTCTTCCTGGGAGAAAAATATCTGCCGCTGGCTCTAGTGGCAGCAGCTCCTCACAAGGTGGCTATTGCCCAAGAGAACAGCCAGTGGCTCCCCCCGCCCCCCCCCCCCAGTCACCAAGTGAGCCAAACAGGCTGGAGGAGCGGGCGCTGGGGCAGCGGTTCCGTCTTCCTTTCTGGAGAGAAAGTGAGGATGCAGTTCTATGCCCAGCCTCTTGCACTAAGCAGGGTGGGCCAAGTGTCCTGCAAGACTCCTCTCTGATTCCGTTTCATGAGCAGAAGCCCCGTGGAACCCAGTGGGATTTAACTCTGGGGTCCACGTGCAGAGGACTAAGCAGGAGCGGAGTCTCTGTCCTATATGCTGCCCTCCTTCTAGGCCAAGACCCTCACTGTGAACAGCTTCACAGACACAAGTGCAAGTATAGCAGAGGAGAACCAAGTCAAGCCTGTGGAGCTCTCCTCTTTCCCAAAGGACTCTTGTGGTTTGTTTCTTTGTCTGTGCACAAGCACACAAGAAAGGGAGAGAAAAGGAGAGTGTTCAGCAGAGAGTTTCAGGGCCAGAAAGGGAGAGTGTTCAGCAGAGAGCTTGCCTCCACTGGCTTCCAACCCCCTCTTGACTGGGCAAAGAGGCACCTTTCGGAGTAGTGATTATATTTCACAAGAGCAACTGTCCCCATTCGGTCCTAGGGCAGCATCCTTCCCAGTGGCTGGTGCTGGGATCTACTTTGTGTTCCTTTTTGGAGTGTGAACCCTTTGGGGACAGGAAATTATCTTCTTGTAGTTTTTCTGTGTTGCCCCCTTTAAAATGTTTTAGCTGAAAAGTGGTGTGTATATGTATATATGTACGCAAGCACACACCATCCCAAAATTCTCCATCTCTAGGCACCAGTCCAGAGAGTTGTTGCCTCTCAGGGGCTTGCTAAGGGGTTTGGTGACCCCATTCCTGGCTCCTGCTGCTCTAGCCAAGAGGAGTTTGCTTGGGTCCCATCATCACTTCCTGTTGCTAACAACGTCTCCCTGCTCCCCTGCCGACTTCTTTCTCTTCTCAGATTCCATAATGATGAATGGTTCCAACGTGGCCAACACGACTCCACCTGCAGCCACCCCAGCCAAATCCAAGGAGGACCAGGTAGTGAATGGGCATGACGAGAAGGAAAACAACCCCTTCGCAGAGTACATGTGGATGGAGAATGAGGAGGACTTCAACCGCCAGGTGAGCTGGCAGCCCAGGAGTGCAGATGGGCCTGAGCCCGTGGGGCGGGGGGGGGGGGGGGGACGGGACTCTTTGCTTCC
Source organism: Hemicordylus capensis (assembly GCF_027244095.1). Classification (NCBI taxonomy): domain Eukaryota; kingdom Metazoa; phylum Chordata; class Lepidosauria; order Squamata; family Cordylidae; genus Hemicordylus; species Hemicordylus capensis. The sequence goes on from NC_069661.1 coordinate 3,025,552, forward strand.
TCACTGCTCAGGGCAAATGGTGGTCTGAGTTATGGGGAGTGGCGTGAGGGGTGCTGGTGAAGGGGTCCTCTTTCCGTGGGCACAGGGCTGAACTGGATCGGCTTTGGGTGCCTTGTGTAGAGAGCTGGTGGCAGCCAGGGAGGTCTCCGTTCAGGTGTCTGTCCTCAGTCACAGATGTGTTGGGTGGCCTTGGGCAAACGACCTTGCAGTGACACACAGACAGCAGTAGACTCCTGCAAGGACTGCTGATGCAATACAATTGAAGTGGCCTCTATCAGGGGTTCCCCACCCTGGGTCCCCAGATGTTGTTGGCCTACAGTTCCCTTCACCCCCTGGTTGGAGGCTGGGAATGATGGGATTTGTAGTCCAGCATCATCTGGGGACCCGTGGCTGTGGAGCCTCTGCTCCATATTAACACCGTTATGGTGCCGCCTCCACGTGGATTACGGACCTAATCAAGGCACATGTTTAAGCTTTTAGAAACTGCCTCAGCAAAGATGAGATGGGAGGGAGTTGGAGGACGTCAAGCAGCAGTGTGGAGCTGGGAGGAGACCTGCAGGGCACTCGGGGCTGAGGGCAGGGCGGTGCTGGAAGGCCCTTGCTTCTGATGCTTGTGCCTCCTCCTGCAAGAGCGGCCACATCTGGAGTACTGCGTACAGCTTTGGTCACCGTATCTTAAGAAGGATATTGTAGAACTGGGAAAGGTGGAGAAGAGGGCAGCCCAGATGATCAGGGGCCTGGAGCACCTTCCTTGTGAGGCTAGACTACAGCATCTGGGGCTCTTTACCTTGGAAAAGAGGTGACTAAAGGGAGACATGATCGAGGTGTATAAAATTATGCATGGAGTGGAGAGGGTGGACAGAGAGAAATTTTTCTCCTCTCTCACAACACTAGAACCAGGGGTCACCCCATGAAACTGAAGGCTGGAAAATTTAGGACCGATAAGCGGAAGTCCTTGCCATGGGATGTGGTGATGGCCACCAGCATGGATGGCTTTAAAAGGAGCTTAGACAGATTCATGGTGGACAGGTCTCTCAACGGCTACTAGTCTGGTGGCTGTGGGCCACCTCCAGCCTCAGAGGCACGATGCCTCTGAATACCAGTTGCGGGGGAGCAACAGCAGGAGGGAGGGCATACACATACCTCTTGCCTGTGGGCTCCCCAGAGGCATCTGGTGGGCCACTGTGGGAAACAGGAGGCTGGACTAGCAGGGCTGTTCTTATGTTCTTAAGAACAGCCCTTGGAGCAGGGTCTGACCCACTGACTTGGAGCTGCTGCTGGGCAGTGTCCCCTCTAACAGGGATTCCCAGATGTGGTTGACTACAAATCCCAGAGTCCCCAGCTGCAATGGCTTTTGCTTGGGGATTATGGGAGTCATAGTCAACCACATCTTGGAATCAACCCTGTTAGAGGGGACACTGCTGCTGAGACTCCGACAGGGAAATGCAGCCTCAAGGGGAGGCAGGCCCCAGGCGGCGAGGGGACTTGGGAGGAGAGCTGCTGTGCCTTGGCTTCAGCCCAGGAACCGGTGGCCCTTGTGGCCAAACAGGCTGCCCGTGCCTGCTCCTCCTCAGGGACTGCGCGGTGGCCTTTTGCACAGCTGCAGCGTCCACATCCTCTTCCAGGGCAGTCCTTTGCAGAGCTGCCGAAAGGCCAAGGCTCCTGGGACGCAGGCAGGAGACCCTGAGCAGTGGAAGTGCACGGCCCCCAGTCTCTTGTCTGTGTGTGCGGGGCCATTTCCAGGGCCAGGCAACCCCCTTTTGGATGCAGGTCCCCGTTTGTATTTCACAGCAGCGTGCGGCATTCTCTTCCCTGCCTGCTCTGTTCTTTGGCCTACAGGACCTTGGGTCAGCCTTGCTTTCTCCGTGGCCCCTCCCTGCCCACTGGGCTGGCCTTCCCGGCTCCCTTGCCTGCCTGGCTCCCTTGCCAGCACAGAGCTCCTCCTGCCCCTCTCCCCAGCCCTGCTTTTCCCCTGGCGTGTGCTCCCCCGCACTCCTGCCCTGGCTTTCCTCCATGGCTTTCTTGTTTCTTGCCCACAGCGGGGAGGCCACTGGTCAGGAGTGGGTGGGCAGTCTGGTGGGCCACTGCACGAAACGGGATGCAGGACTAGATGGGCCTTCTTGGGCCTGATCCAGCAGGGCTGTTCTGATGTTCTTAAGGGCAGGGTGAAGGGGGCCACATGGTCTGGAGCAAGTGTTCTGGTTCTAGGACAGCGCTTGGCCACCTGGGTCTCCACGGTCCCCGTGATGTCTCTCTCCTGCCTCGGGAGCCAGGAGATCGGGCACTGCTCCAGCCCTTGGCTGCCTGGCGTCACTGCTTCCTCCGTTTTGTTGGACTTCTGTCCAGGTGCCAAGCCTGCGATGTGGCAGTGAAGCCTCTGCGGGGCGGGAGGAACCCTGCCTGGGGAGGGCAGGAGGAGATACGCCTGCCTGCTGTGGGTCTCATTGGCTGAGAAGGCCTCTGCTGGAAGCCAGAAACTTGAGATCTTCCCTCTCTGGAGGAGGGACGCAAACTTCATCCTGCCGCTGTGCAAGCCCCTTTGAGAGGGGCGGGGCCCTGGAGCAGACCGCATGCCCTGGGCAGGAAGTGGCTCCTGGGTGCTGGGGCAGGGGGAGGGCAGCGGCTCCAGCAAGAGCATCTTGTGCCTTGCCCTGTCGCACTCCCCCAGTCCTTCCATCAGGAATGCCATCCATGCTTCCCTGTGTGCCCCACACATGCTTGCTCACTCACTCACTCGCTCCCCCTCTTCTGCCCGCATTGTTCTTCTAAAACAGTGATTAGCAGCACCCAATGTAACTTCATGGTTAAAGTGTCCAAAAGTGCAAATTGCAAATAATTAAATCTATGCAAGCAATAATCAAAACCAGATTAAAACAGAAGAGTATTTGTTTCAGAATTTAAAGTCGTGATAACAGATAACATTTGTTATCTGTTGTCATAACAGGCAGATAACATTTTCCATCATTAACAATTAGAAATGTAAGACACTTTGTGCAAATTCAGCTTTTTTTTTTTTTTTGCTTTAGTTATATGTTATGTAGATATGAGAACAGCAGCCCAGCCAAATTCTGTGCCATATTAGAGTCCCTTCTCTGTCGCTGTCTGTACCAAACAACCAACAGGCTCCCACCTGGATTCCTTTCTGGGCACAGCCCCCCTTTGAAGGAGTCCTTTAGTTCCTCCTTCACGTGCAAACGGGTCAGTAGGGTATGCTGGAGGAGGACGGGCTGTTCTGTCCAGCTAGGCACTCTCTGCTGGTTCCCTCCTTCCCAGATTACCTGTTCCTGCCCCATAACTAGAAACAGGAATGGATGGAGTTAGTGCAAGTGAAGTTGGCCCGGGGAGTCAGAGGGAGCACAGCTCTCTGGCATCCTTAATTCCAGCAAGAGGTCAGCCATTCTCAAAACAACTTGAAATAGCTTAACTTGACTGGGATCAGGGAGGAAGAAGCGGGGGGGTGGGGGGTGGGCTCAGAGTCTTTCCCCCGCTGCCGCCTTTCCCCTGTTGCTACCGCATTGGCATCTTGCCATGGCCAGATTGGGGAAATCGACTCTCCCGCTCTGACTGAGACAAGAGCCTGCTGGAAATGGTGACTGGCACGTATGTGCCCTTGACGCCGTTATCAAGGCACACGGGCACCTCTCCCCATTTTCAGGAGGGGTCTTGTTGTAGCCAGAGTGAGAGGGTCGGTTTTTTCGCTTGCAGGAGAGCGCCGATTTTCCCATTCTGGCTAGGCAAGAGCCAGCGGGGGTGGAGGTGAGGCGGCAGTGGGGGCAAGGAAAGGCGGCTTTGGCAGCCGTCACAGCCCAAAACAGCTGAGTAGGGGGCTAGAGTTTTGTGTGCGGCCATGCCCCTGAGAGAGGCCACAGTTGAGTGCCCAGATGGGTTTGGACGGCAGCTCCCACCATCCCCTGCCTCAGTGGCCTTGGCCCAACAGCATCTGGGGATGCAAGACTGGGAACCCTTTGCAATCACTTGCGGGGGTGGTTGGTTGGTTGTGAAGCTGAGAGCAGCTTCCCTTCTCCAGGACTCTCTCTCGACGGCTGCCACCCTGTGCCCGCTTAAAGAACAGCATCCCTGCTTGCCTTGGCTAGACAGCTGTGAGGCGTGGGGATGTTGCAGGAGGGGTGCTCAGAAAGGACGGTGGAGGCTGCCCCCCTCTCGTGGTGCCTGAGAGCCTGGCTTGGAGCTGGGCTCCCAGGCTGCTGCCAGGAAGTCACTAGGGAAGGGGTGGGAAATCAAGGGCCAAGTCTCCTGAAACCACTCTGTGGTGGAATATGATGTACGTTTCTGGTCTGCTCCTCCCGAAATGAAAATCACGAATGTGGGGGGGGGAGTGGACAGAGAGGGCTTTCCCCACCCCCTTGCCTATCACACAAGCATTGGGGGTCATTTGCAGTCGCTGCCAGTAGACGTCAGGCAGAGAGTCCAAAAGGGAGTCCAGCACTTCACACGATGCGTAATGTGTGGATGAGACTCGCTGCCAACGGATGTGATGGCGGCGGGCTGACAGGGCTTGAAAGGGAGAGGAGACCAATCCAGGGAAGAGCAGAGGGCTTTCAGTGGCTGTGTAGCCGCCAACAGGGCCGCTGAAGCGACTGTGTTTGGAGGCCGTGCCTCACCTGGCTAGCAGGTGCGGGAGACATACGTGGGTGGCTGTTGGCTTCGTGGCGCAAAGCCCTGGCTACCTCCTTGTGGTAGACGTCTGTGTCCTCACCTCTGCCGAGCTGGCCGAGAGGCTGGCTGTCCTCCTCCGTTGCCGTAACTCGCCCCCAGCCCTGTGTCTTGGCGCATGGGGCGCTTCTCTCTCCCCCCGCCAGGCGGTCAGGCCACTGCCTTCTGCTCTGTCTTTCGGCAGGTCTGCTGCTTCATCACTATTATGCATCCGTAAACGGCTGGATGTGCTAGGGTGGTTTGGGGGAGCTGGTGCCTCTGAGGCACACTTATTTTCTCTAAAATATGTATACCTGGCCCCTCCAGGACACGACCACTCGGGGTGGCTCACAACATCAATAAAACAGATACAATGTAAAATAAAAGATTAGACCAAGCTAAAACCACATTTAAAACTACAATGTTTTTTTTAAAGATTCCAACCAAAAGTTATTCATAAAAAGTTAAAAACGGAGAACTCTAAAAACGAACGAATTGCTGTCTTCGGCTGAGGGAGCTTGCCTGGAGCAGACCATGCTTGGCCTTACGGTGATCCTGCCCTGAGGAGAGGGCCAGAGGCAGGCTGGACTGGCTGATCCCAGCTTGGAGCACTCCAGACTTGAAATCGCATATTTTGAGAGCCTTTGGAAAGTTCTGGCAGCAGCCAGTGTGGGTATTGCAGTGTTTGTATTGTAGCCCTCATCCCTACCCCACTGGAAATGAAAGCTCCCCCTTGCTGGAGAGACCTCCCGGACCCCCGCAGGCAAAGCAGGAACCAGCCTGAGAAAAGCTCTTTGTGAACCCTGCTGAAATGTCTCTGCCTTTATCCCTGGGCTGTTTGTGTAACCTGCAAGGCCCAGCTACAAAGCTTTTTGCTTGCCCTTCTAAGGAGCACTTAATTTGACTCCTTTCACATCCACTTCTGCATGTAATTTTTCTGTTGGACTTGCTGAATTGTGTTTTTGTCAAAGCCTGCACCTGAAGGGGAAGTCCTGTGAAATGCACTTTGTGCTGGCATTTTAAGCAGTGGCTGGTGTCCCACAATGGCCACGTCTGGCGTAAGTGTATCCCTCTAATTTGGTGCAATCCTTCTAGTTTGTGTCCATTCCCCCACCCCACACCCTCCACAGACTAAGCGTTGACTGTAAAGCTGCCACCTGGTTCTTGGTATCAGTTTAGTTACTGTGTTTTTCTCAGCAACTGATATTGACCAGAGTGCCAGATCCTTGTGTACGGCATAAGCCGTGACTGCCAGTGGGGACGAGGGGCTGCTCACAGGGCCTGTGTGACCTCCTCATGATGGGGATCTTCTCCCTGGCCAGGTGGAGGAGGAGCTTCAAGAGCAGGACTTCCTCGACCGCTGTTTCCAGGAGATGCTGGACGAAGAGGACCAGGACTGGTTCATTCCGTCCCGTGACCTGCCCCAGGGCATTGGGCAGCTTCAGCAGCAGCTGAATGGGCTCTCGGTCAATGACAGCCCCTACAGCCACGTATCGGAAGACATTTTGGTAAGCGTTGGGTGGGCAGAGGCAGAGCGTGGAGGTTGGCTGCAGTTCACAGATGGGGTGTGAGTGTGAATCTTCGGTGCAAGCACGTGGGTTGGTTTTAATTTATTTAGAAGTTCATATCCGGCTGAAGATGACTCAAAGCTGCCAACCATGTTAAAACACACTTTATATCAAAACAACAAAATGCACAACCCAGTATTAAATAGAAATGAATCTTTGCCCAATGGAACGCATCTGCTGAAGTGCTCCATCCAGGACAGAGGGTGACTTCAGGACCACAGGGGTCCTTTTCATGCCACTGGCCAGTTTAGGTTGCACTCCAAGTGAAAATCTCTGGGCTGCAACCCTGCAAGGTTTTCATCTCCATCAAGCACAACCATACGAGTCAGTTTCAAGAAACCTGTTGCAGAATCCAGCCACGGAAGGGATGCACAAAGGCTCAGTGAAGCAGCACTCTGCGCTTGCCGGAGGAGAAGGGAAGGGAGCAGCAAGTGTCTGTGGGGAGGCTGTGCCAAAGGGTTTGCAGGTCCTGCTGGCACTGGGAAGGAAGAGTTGCAGGTCTTTGGAGGGGGCTGGTTGGGAGCAGGAACAAGGCGCTGAATTTTTCACCACTTCTTCACTCATTCTCATGCTTTAGATAGCAGTGCAGAGCCAGAGGTGCATGTTCAGCACACAAGGAATCTCTCCCCACCTCCTTCCCTTCTGCCCACTCTTGTCAAGTGGGAGTCTGTGCCTGCCAGCAAATGCCTTTGACTTGGGGCAGTTCTCCTGCTTGGCCGTGTTCCGTCGTTAACCTGCAATGCTACAGTCACGACAATCGTGCTTTACAGTTGTCTTAGTCACTCTTGCTGCAGCCCTGTGAGGTAGGCATCTAGTGCCGCTGTACAGCTGGGTGTCTTTCCATCTGAAAAGGCAGCTGAACGGAAGTCCGCCTGTGAGCGGCTTGCTGAGCCAAGGGCTGAAGCCTGGCTCCATCGCCCCGTGCTCTGCCGGGGGTTTCTCTTCCATGCTTCTAGAATGCCATGCGGCAGGGCTTGCCCCTCAGTGGGCTGGAGACGGCAGCCTGGCAGGGTGGCAGCCAAGAGAGTTTCACTTGGAGTTCAGCCTTAACAGGCCAGCGGCAGGAAAAGGCCCACCGGAGTCCTGAAGTTGGCGCCGCCTCTCATGGATGGAGCGCTTGGCCAGGTGCTTCCCATTTGGGGAACATGGACAGCCTCAACTAGGGAAGGGGCCAGAGCGCAATAGCAGAGCACCCGCTTTGCATATAAAAGGTCACAGGGAGGGTCAGGTCGCGGGTGAGGGGAGGAGACCGTTCTCTGCCTGAGCCCCTGGACGAGATGGGCCAGAGGTCGGACTCCACAGAAGACAACTTGATACGCGTACATATCTATCTGATTTGTACACCGCCCCAAACGTTCGTCTCTGGGCCATTAACAACAATATGTGAGAAACATAATCTAATAAGCCAGAAAAGGGAGGGGGAGAGGGATGATGTAACCAAGTCAACAACTAGAAGCGAAGAGACCAGCAACCATACAAGTGTTTATACATACAGGAAATACGGTGGAGGGTTTAAAAAGAGGGAGGTAGCCAGCCGAACGAGGGCAGTGGCTTCTGTGCATATGGGGCAGTGCTGGGAAACCACACAGGAGTTAGTAAGTTCGGCAGGCCCATTTGTATTGGGAGAACACCAAAGTCTAAAAGCATGAAGGAAAGGCTGGGCAAGATGACACACAGGTGAGCTCAGGTCTGTCTCCCCACAGCCCAAAGAGGCTTCTTGCCTTGCGAGTGGCAGAGGTTGGCTGGCCCTTTCTGCTGCTCTGAGCCCCAAGGACCTCTCGAGGATGAGGTTGCTGCAGCAGCACCAGCTGCCACCCTCCACCTCCACCTCATGCATGGGGCTGGGCTGGACTCAACTTAAGTCCCTGACCCTCGGAAGAGTGCTTATTGTCTAGTGAAGGCCAAGGTGAGATCCAGGAATGTCTACAACTGAGACTTATCCAGTCTGTTCGCTGGGTTGCACTGGGAAGCTGCCATTGAACAGAAGAAGGGGTCTTCCAGCCCCATTTCTCACCGTGGCCCACCAGATGCCTCTGGGAAGCTCACAGGCAAGAGGTGAAGGCCTGTCCACTCTCCTGCAACTGGTTTTCTAGAACATCCTGCCTCTGATCCTGGAGGTAGCTTAGAGCCATCAAGCTAGGTAGTAGCAAGAAATTGCTACTGGCCAACCTCTCATTGTTTGCAAAACAGGAATGAGTGACCTACCTTGCAGGGTAGCTGTGAGAGTTGAAAACGTAAATTCTCTTCGCAAACAATAATGCCAATTGGTTCTGTGAGGGACTCTCTCTTCAGAGGCAGTCTACCTCTGGATATCCGTTGCTGCATCAGGAAGCAGGGACAGTGATTGCTTTTAGTAGGGAATGTGTATCTTGCCTTTCCATAGAAGTGCCCAAGGTGGCTCTCTGCACAACAGAAATCACACACACATACAAAAATTCAAAAAACCAGGATGCCTCCCCACAACAGACCCTGCTTGTGGGCTTTCCGTATGCCTCTGGCTGGGTGCTGCTGGAAATAGGATGCTGGGCTAGGTGGACCCACCTCATTTTGAGCCTGCAGAGGCCACTCAGATGCTGTCACAAACACCATCTCCTTTGCCTTCAGAGCAGCAGCCGCACAAGATGCTGTGTATTAGATGCTTTTAGCTCTCCATGTGGTAGATTATGGTGAGAAGTCAGGAGTTCTTACATTTGGACCCCTGGGTGGTGATGGACTACAGCTCCCATCATCCCCTGCAACACTGACCTTTGGTTAGTGTAGTTGGATGATGGGATTTGTAGTCCAACACAATCTATGGGCCCAAGTTTGAGAAGCCCTGCTAGACCTCTCTTTTTCTTGTGACCTCAGTAAATACAAATTACACGTTTTGTTTTTTTAGAAGTTGTCACCAAGCAGCTCTGCGTCAGAGGCAGCTTGGCTCTTGGGGGAGCAGGAACGGAAAGCAGCCACCCACGTCCCCAAGAGGGGGGATTGGGTGGGTGTCAAGCACGTGAAGGGTCGAAGGGCCGGGCAGAGGCCCTGAAGCCAACTGACCTCTTCCTCTCTCTTGCAGAGCAAAAGCACCTTAAACCCCGACGCCAAGGAGTTTGTCCCTGGAGTGAAGTACTGAACCATCAGGCCAACTTCACCAAGACTTTGGTTTTTGCCCTGGATGGGTGGGACGGGGTGGGGGGGCAGTGGGGCCCGCAAGCAGTGGTGGGGAAGAGACTCCTCATGGGTGCACCTGGGGGACTCTCAAGCGACTTAATCCCTCTTTTCTTGCTGCATCGGGACGTTTTGAAACAAACTGACAAGAAGGGCTGCCCGCCACAGGGCAGGGCCAGGAGCCGGAGCCGGCTGGGGGAACTTCTGGGTGGCTGGGCTTCTTTTTCCGTTAAAACGGCAGCAAGTGTAACGCGGCGGTGAGTGGGGCCCCCTGCCTTCCCACCGGCCCCTTCACTGAGCCTGCTTTGGACACTGCCCAGGGGCCCTGCTGCAGTGCGGGGAAGGGGCCCCCGGCTGCTTCTCTTCTTCTCGGTGGAGATTCTCCAGCTTGCCTGCCCGCCCGCCCGCCCGCCAGCTGCTGCTGCTGCTGCTTCTCCTGGCTTGGGAGCTGCCCCTTCCTCTGCCCTGTCTCGCTCAGGCTACTTTGTGGTTCCAGCAGGTGAGGCTGCCCCTGGGTGGGGGCCAGGGTGGGACTCTTGAGGGTTTGGGGGGTTGGCTTCAATCTTGCCCCCCTCCCCAGCCCACGGCAAGCTCCTGGCCCCCTAATGCTGGCTGCAAGAGCCACTGCCTCTGTGCCGGAAGCAGCCATGGAGGCCCAGCATATCCTAGAGTGGCTCATCCACAGAGACTCCCCTGGGCACAGCCCCCCCCCCCCCCCCGTGAACAATGTTGTGTCCCTTTTCTTTCTCTTCTCCCTCCTTAGTCCCTCTCCGTAAAAAGAAATACCACCAGCGGGCATGACAGGGTACCCCCCACCCGGCAGCTGGATGACTCACACTCTTCTCAGGCTGCTTCCCCCCCCGTGGTGGCTCCTGCCCATGAGGCTTCCAGGGGCATCTTCTTGGTGTTTCTAAGTCTGCCTGCCTGCTCGGCCAAGGCATAGGGATCCCCCCTGCAGAGAGGGCTGAGAGGTGTGCAGCATGCTTGTTGGGCTAGCAGGGCTGGGCAGTGGGCCCTAGAACAAAGACTTGGACCCCCCCCCCCCCCCCGGAGGCCCCCAGCAGGGCTTGCAGAAATCCAGTCTCTTCTGCCTTGCCTCTTTCTGCAAGAGGCGCCTTGTCCAGCAGCAGAGGGGGGGGGGACACGTCAGAAGAGGCTTCCCTTCGGTTTCTTCCATCCTCTAGCTTCTAAACAGGCAGCACCTCCCCCAGGGGAATCAACGGTTTGGCTCTCACCTGATGGGCTCTGGTACTTTGCAAAACCCTCTGTTGCTCTTTGTCTCAAAGGCGCGGAAATAAAGGGGAGCTGAGCAAAGGCTGCCTGCCTTGTATCTTGATCAGGTTTTGTGGACAAACCCGCCCCCCTCCCCACGCAACCCCTCCCCCCCCAAAAAAACCCCTTTTGCTGACCTGGTGAATGTCCTCGCCATTCACAAGTGCTGGAGGATCAATTTGGGGCTGCTGCACTGGTTTTTACAGCATGTCGGACATGGGTTGGAGACATGGCATTCTCTCTCCCCACCCCCTGCCAAATAAACCCAGCTGCTGCAGGGAGGAGTCCAGGTCCCCATCAGCATTGCAAACTTGACTAGACCAGCTCATTGCCCTTCCATTCCCAAAGGATGCTGCTGCTTTCTCTTGGGGGCAGCAGAAAAACCATCAGGTCACGCCCCTGTCACTAAATGGGTCCAGCAAATGACTGGAGGAGGGAGGAGGCCTGTGGTCAGGGCAATAGTGTGCCCAGTCTGCCCTCTGCTGCCGTCCTCCTTGGGAATGCAGACACTTTCCCTCCAGCATGTGGACTTTAAAAAAAAACACATTCTGGGCATTTAAGAATAGAGTGAATTTGTCTGAAGGGGTTCAGTCACAAGCCTTGGCTTTCGACCAGAGCAAACAGCCGGTTGCCTCAGGAGCCGTGGTCCCACTAATGGGGATTCCCAAATTTGGTTGACTACAGCTGCAGTGGTCTTCTGGCCATTGCAAATGAGGATGATGGGAGTTGTAGTCAACATCAGCTGGGAATCCCTGTTCCAGGGAGCACTGCCCATGAGCCTTGCAGCCAACTGCATTCTGTACTCCTCCTGTGGAACTCGGTTTCCCCTGGAGCAGAGACAAGTCCCGAGTCTGCTTTTGAGAGCCTCGTGCAGCCAAGTGCCTCCTACAGAGTAAAGGTGGAGGTTGCCACTTCCCAGCCCCTCCAGAGCTGATTTTTTGGGCAGGTGCGGCTCTCTGCTTGAGCCTGGCTCGATCCCTCTCCACGCTGCAGGAGAGCTGCTTGGCCCGCTGCGCCTCTCCCTGCTTTGGAGCTTTTGGACATCCCTAGGGGGGCAGGGTGGTGGGCATCGGCAATCCTGGTTTCTGCTTGGCCTCTGGGGACATGCTTCAGGCTGGCTTAGTCCTGTAGGAGCTGCAAGAGGGGAGGGCAGAGCAGGAGTGTGGTTCCAGGCCCTCTTTTCTTTCCCTTTCCTTCCTTCTCTCTTCTTCCACCTTGTAGTCTCTGGTTTCTTTTTGAGGAAGTCTTTACAATTATGTGCTCTCCATTTTTACAACAATGCATTCTTAAATAAATTGGTTTTGAGCTGGGAAGCAGTGCCAAGTTCTTTGTGTGGAAGCCCGGAGTCCATAGCCAGCGCTCCCTCTTTGGTCCTGGGGCAGGGCAAGAGACCTGGCCACAGAATGTGCGCTGAACGGGAGGGTTTGAAGAAAAGACAGAGCCACGGAAGCAGAAGAGGCTGGTGGCAACTGCAGCAAGAGGGGAGGAAAAGGGCAGCCTTGACTTCTGCTGGAAGAGTCTGGTCTGAAAGTTCAAGAAAGAGCAACACTTGAGAGTGCCCTTTTCCTACGTCCAACTGTCCCCTCACTGCTGATGTGAGCAACCAAGCTCTCCCCCTTATTTTGCCATTCACTCTGAAGTGTGCAGTGTCTTCTGTACTTGGGGCCAAGCGTGTCCACTGAAGAGCTCTGCTGTTGCTCCCGGCTTGTGCAAGGGGGCAGCCCTCCCCTGTTGTGGCTTCACAGGCTCTTTCAGCATCCTGGCCTCCAAGCTCAGCAACTCAGCAGGGCCTTCTGGGCGTGGCCCCTGTGGCTGGGGTGGTGGGAGCTGCAGCCCAGCAAGGTTGGGGAGCCCTGGCTGGGAAGAGGAGGAGCCTGCAGTGGCTCAGCTTGGTTTCAGAGGGGTAGCGAGACTCTGGCTGCAAGAACAGTCTTGGGCCACCTTAAAGACTCGCAGCTTTTCTGCGGCAGGATCCTCTGCTGGACTGCAGTTCCCTTTATCTGATGCATGAAGTGCAGAAGGGTGTATATGTGCCCACGGGGGGTTGGGGAAGGACTGTGAACAGTGAGGTCTAATGGGGACAAAACCCAAGTACACCTCCTGTGCTACCTTCTAAAGGCGGGGAGCTGAGTGGCAGAAGGCAACTGAGGAGAAGCCTCCCTCCCATGAAATGGGCTCTAGTCCTCGGAAGCACTTTGCCTCCCATCCCACTACAGCTGGGGTAGGAAGAGACGCTTTACAGGACACCTGGTACGAAGAGGCCGCCACGGAGGAGGGCGCTCACACTGGAATGGCCTTTATTTTATCAAATCTTTAAGAGATGCTCAGAAGACAGCCAGCACAATGCCCGTTCTCCAAGACATAAAAGACAACACTTGAAAAACACCCCGGCCTGAGGGAGAGAAAGGCATCGCAGCAGGACACACCAGTGTGCCCTTCCTAGGAGAAGGAGTGTGTGTAGAAGACATCCACGTTCGCAGTGTAGTCCAGCGGGAGCGCCTGCCCCACACATTTCGCGCCCAAGCTCGCACCCCCCAGTGCAGAAGACTGTTTCAGCTTCAAGAGGCTGAACTTGGAGAAGGTGGTGCTGAGGTCCTCCCTGTGCGCTTGGTCCAGGACCCTGATGAACCCTGGAAGGGAAAGAGAGCCCAGGGAGGCCGGTTACGCTGTCCCCACAGAGAACTAACTGTCAGTGCTGGAGGCCAGGCGGCTCCTGCACTGGTGCTGCCAGCTGGTGGCTGCTATTGCTTGCTGAAGACACACTCGGGCCGAGCCCCTTTGCTGCTGCAGGAAGGATGTGTGCCTTCCTTGGACCCTCGTAGGGATCACCAGGGCAGTGTGTCGTTGGGAGAGAGGCCCTGCAGCCATCGGGCGTGTTCTGCTTTGGCCCAAGGGAGCTCCTCCGCTTGCAGAATAACTCTTCCGTGCTAGACCGTTCAGCTCAAAAAGAGACTGGAGAGTGAAGCGGAACCGGAAGAGCAGCACCACCAGCTGAGGAAGAAGCTGCCCTACTCCGATCTCTCAGCGGGGCTCTGACCCCTTTGCCTGGCATGGGTTGCCCAATATGGGAGTGTCCACTTGGCAAGCAGCCCCAGTGGGCGGGTGGGTGATGTGTGTGTGTGATCCCTTGTGCTAAATATAAAGGAAGGTGTTCTCGATGAGAGGCACATGCCCCCCTCCCCTCGCGTGGCCTGCACACACACACACCCCCAACTCAGCCCAACGGTATAGAGAGGGGAAAGGAGACCAGTGCAGGAGCTGGCTGGCTTGGAAGCACCCGGCAAAGACATCCAGCTTTGCAAAGCAGTTCTGCCACCCTGGCCCCGCCCGCCATGCCCCATGGCTGCTCACCTGGCTTCATCATCTCCCAGCTGTTCCACACCGATCCAACACACACAATGGGCAGCCCCAGCTCCCCTTGGAAGAGGCTCTTGTGGAAGAAGCAAAGTAAGGAAGCCTTTCAGTTTGTTTTTCCTTCAGGGAGCTCAAGATGGCCAAACATGGGCATCCCGCTTCCTAGCACTGACCAGATCTCATCCTGCTTAACTGCAGCAAAGTTTATTGCACCACATGCCTTCAGGCCACAGCTGGGGGCATCTGGTAAGTATTTTGGCAACCAAAGGAATGAGCCCCAAACCAGTAGTGGGTGGAGGAAGAGAGATCTCCATGCATTTAGTTCTCATCCTACAGAGACAAAGTTGACCAGCTGGGCAGGCCAACTGGAGGCCAGAAACTTGGAGAAGGGGAAGAAGAGCAGGACATTTAGTAGCTGGTGTGTTGGAGGCAGAAAGCAATGAGCCTATGCCCCTAACGGGAGCAGCCAATGATTACATCCTACCCAGCAGAACAAACAATTCTACGACATTAAGTCATAAACCAAAAGATCAGAAGCAGCTGTGCACACACACACACAACTTGTCCTCCAAGAATTGGTCTCAGCCCTTTTAAAGCCATCCAAATGGCGGCCATCACCACATCCTGCGGCAGAGAACTCCATAGAGGAGTTATGCGCCATGTGAAAACATACTTCCTTTTGTCGGTCCTAAATTTCCAGGCCATCCGTTTCATGAGATGACCTCTGGTTCTGTGGTGGCATGCTTCTCCCTATCCACTCTCTCCACACCATGCATGATGGTATAAACCCCTATCATCATATAACCCCCTAATCACCTTTTTTTCTAAAATAAAAAGCCTTGCCCTGTGAGGGAGGTACTCTAGCTCTCTGGGAATTTTGGTTGCTCATAGGGATGACGGGTGCCACCTCAGGATGGAGCAGGAATGGCCAAGAAATAAGCCACTTAGCCTCAGATCCATCTCATCGACCTCCCCAGTCCCAGCAACTTCTGGGGACTCAATTTGAGAAGATCTGCATAGACTCAAAGAAAGAACAGACCAGGCAAGGAGAGATGCACAAGCCCACTCCGTGGCCCCCCTCAAGCCTCTCTTAGTCCCAGCACGAGAGCAAGCCAGTCCCACAGGCATTTGTCACCTCTGCCACAGTAACTAGAGTGCTATGCCTTCCAAAGGAGAGGTGTCCCGAGCTGATTCAGTGCAGCCGGCTCTGTGGCCAAGTATTTGTATTTGTATTTTTACATTTTATATCCCGCTCTTCCTCCAAGGAGCCCAAAGCGGTGTACTACATACTTAGGTTTCTCCTCACAACAACCCTGTGAAGTAGGTTAGGCTGAGAGAGAAGTGACTGGCCCAGAGTCACCCAGCTAGTGTCATGGCTGAATGGGGATTCGAACTCGAGTCTCCCCAGTCCTAGTCCAGCACTCTAACCACTACACCACGCTGGCTCTCTTAGTTTTGAATGGTGCATGCATCACAGCCACCTCCAATCCTACCTGCATCTCGCACCCCTGTCACAACCTGTGGTGGTGGCATTGATACACCCATCCCCTGATGAACAGTCTTGTTTCCTGGTGCAACCAGCTCCCAAGATGGGGCTGCAAGTTACCTTATCAATTTTGGGTAGCACAGCTACGATATGTTGCGCCAGGACTTTGCCTGCCTGGTTGAAGACATAGCAGCAGAGTGGATCCCCAGCCTGAGCTCCTGCAAGGGGACGAGAAAAGGGGGAGAGAGGGGCTTAGGGACATAGGAAGCTGCCATATACTCTTGGTCCATCTAGCTTAGTATTGTCTGCACAGACTGGCAGCGGCTTCTCCAAGTTTGCAGGCAGGAGTCTCTCTCAGTCCTCTCTTGGAGATGCTGCCAGGGAGGGAACTGGGAACCTAGATGCTCTTCCCAGAGCGGCTCCCTCCCCTGAGGGGAATATCTTGCAGTGCTCACACTTCTAGTCTCCCATTCATATGCAACCAGGGCAGACCCTGCTTAGCTAAGGGAACAAGTCATGCTTGCTACCACCAGACCAGCTCTCCTCTTTGATTCAGCCAAGCTTCGAAACGCCAAGGAAGGGGTGCTCAAAACCCAGCCACTGAGCCTGCTAGGGCAAACCCTTGCCATGTACTGCCCTCCAGAGTTTGAGAAACCCCATTTGTGCAACCCCAGCACAGGGACTGCAGAAGTCTTGTCAAGCACACCTGTATTTTGTTCAGCCTAGCAACCAGCTGTTGCAGTCCAGACTACAGGACTGGCTATTTTTCCTTTGTCGGTCACAAGGTGGTGCTATTTGATCAGACCTTTTTGCAGCAGCTAAGCAGGTTTGCCTGAAACCTCCAGGAAACAAAGCGCAGCCCATTATGTGTGGAGAAAGCTCTTGGATGCAAACAAAATTTTCCAATCAACCCACATGTCTCCGATTTGATGGGGCGGGTTGGCTGAACTCTCTAATTTTGGATTGCTCAAAGCTGAAAACAATTGGAGAGGGGAGGACTGGGAATAAAGTTCCTTTTAGATTGGAGAATTGAAAAAGCACACACACCCCAGAACTACCTCCCACCCACAAGCACACAGGTTTGCTAAAAAACAAGGTTTCTTGCCCTGCCTTTTAAAAACATTTATATCCCACTATTCCTCCAAGGAGCCGAGTGGTTTACATGGTATTTGTTTATCCTCACAACAACCCTGTGAGGTGGGTTAGGCTGAGAGATACACGACTGGCCCAGAGTCACCCAGTGAGTTTCATGGCTGAAGGGGAATTTGAATTCAGGTCTCCCCAGTCCTAGTCCCACAATCTAACCACTACACCACGCTGGCTTTATTACAGTGCTTTGTAAAACACCCTACCCCAGCTGAAAGGCTGAGGAACTGAGCCTTGTGCATGTGGGAGCTTATTAACAGAAAGAGAAGGACCCTCGCACATCCAAAGGCATTGTATCACCTTCCGCTCAGCTCTGGGGGGCGCCTGCTTCACCTAAGGAGCCCAGCAATGTGTGCAGAGAAGAAGCCAAGCCTTGAGGTCTGGCCTTCTCAGCAGAGAGTCGCTAGTGACCAACAGAACATAGTGATTTTTCACAGCTTCGAATAAAATTCAAATGGATTTAACTCAGAATGGGTGGGAGTAACAGGTGCTTTTTAGATGGATAAGCATTCCAGATCTCTCTTTGAGCAGCAAACTTCAAAGGCTGCAACTTATAAAGACCACAAAAGCAGAATACTCCCACTCCTACTTTGCACGCTCAAAGACTGGGGAAGGTCTTATGGGACTCTTGCCCCTTCAAAAGTACATAGGAAGCTGCCATATACGGAGTCAGACCATTGGTCTACCTAGCTCAGTATTGTCTTCACAGACTGGCAGCGGCTTCTCCAAGGTTGCAGGCAGAAGTCTCTCTCAGCCCTGTCTTGGAGATGCTGCCAGGGAGGGAACTTGGGACCTTCTGCTCTTCCCAGAGTGGCTCCATCCGCTGAGGGGGAATCTCTTACAGCACTCACACTTCTAGTCTCCCATTCATATGCAACCAGGGCAGACCCTGCTTAGCTACAAGGGGACAAGTCATGCTTGCTACCACAAGACCAGCTCTCTACTTCCTGTAAAATACCTCCAGGGCCCACATTTGGCTGCCCAGCTGCAAAAGAAACCATCCTCTGCAAGGTACCTTCAGCCAGCTTCTGGCAAAAGCCTGCAAACTTGGACTTCTCAAAGGTTCTGTAGAGATGTGTCAAGAGCCCCATCCTGTCAGAGACCTGTGGAAAGGGGGGTCAACAAGATAGCAAGCAACTTAGCACTGACGCGATGATTCAGAGCCAGTGTGGCTGGGGGTGATGGGAGTTGTAGTCCCACGCATTCAAAGAGTTCCACATACATTACGGCAGTTCTCCTGCCAACAGCCCTGCACAGCAGAGCGGGATCATCGTCCCCATTTGCACAAGATCCCAGATTGAGAGCCGTTGGCTTCTGCCTGCTCTGCACCGTTGTTTATTTCATTTTATTGAGCATATTTTGTGTACCACCCCAAACTCACAACTCGGGGCAGTTTGCAAAAAAACCCCAACCCAAAACGTATTAAAAACAAAGCTAAAGCAATAAATTAAATTAAAAGCATTTAATTTAAAACAGTGATAGATTACCGAAGTCGGATTAAAGGTGTGTTTGGCTTTGCCCAGTCCTGAAAGAGGCAAAGCGCTCTGGCAGTCCTGCTCAGCGCCCTCGCTGCCTGCAGAGATCCCTCTCTCCAAGCACAGCCTCACCGCCTGGAGAAAGGGGCTTCATGGGAGGAGGTCTTGCACCTCTCAGGCCCCAACGCACGCTGCTGGACCTTTGCCCCAAAGCCTAGGGGCTCTCAGACCTGAGTCCCCAGATGCTGGACTACAAATCCCATCATCCTCTGCCACTACAGCCAACAATGTCTAGGGACTCACGTTTGAGAACCCTGCCCTAGTCCTGCTCTGCTTCCTGGGGGCAGCCCCATTGAAATGATCAGGAGGTATGCAAGAGCATTCATGTCCCTGGCACTCACTCTTCTCCTAGCCAGCTCCAGAGCCGGCTTGCCTTACCCCGGGAGCCACAACAGCCCCAGACAGAGATTGGCACAACAGGCAAGTTCTTGGGTGCAATCAGGAAAGAGGAAGTTACCTGGAAGTAGTCAAACATGGCTTGCTTGACATAGCCGATGTCGTGAGGGGGCACTCTGAGGTTGTCCAAGCCATCAAACACCATCTTCACCGCCTGGTGGGCAATCCAGTAAGCTGGCGGGATAGAAAAATAGGTGGCGAAGCCTGGCGTTACGAGTAGGTCTGATCATCTGCCAGGCTGCACACGTGAGCCCAGCCCAAGAAACCACAACAGCCCATGTGGCGCAACATCTTTGATGCACTTTAACTTTGCTCTGAAGGGCTCATCGTACAGTGGCTTCAGCAGCTGGTGGGCCCACTGGGCGGGCATTCCTAAGATGGGACAAGGATGCTTGGTGGGCATGCCAGCTCAGGCACACAGCCGGCCTTCCTCCTCCTCCCCCCACCCATCTGTGTCACTCTAGGAAGCTGCCCTATAACACCCAGTCAGATCCTTGGTCCATCTAGCCCAGAATTGTTGTCTTGGACTGGAAGCAGCTCTCCCGGGCTGCAGGCAGAGAAAGGTCTTCCCCGTCACCTGCTTCCTGGCCCTTTTAACTGGAAATGCTACCTGGGACTGAATCTGGGACCTCTTGCCTGCAAAGCAGGGACTCTGCCACTGAGTGGCACCCATCTGGGATGTCCAGCACTATCCCAGAATGCATCCTGCTGCAACTGATGCCAACAAGGCAGATCTCCCATTTGCCTATTTCCAGCAACTCAGACTGTTTATAATCATAGTAAAAATAGTAATATTTTTTCCAGCAGAAGTGCACATAAATGCAGTCTGCACAAACAAAAAGCCCAGCCAACCGGCTCACGAGCAAGATCCAAGGCCCACAAGCCCCGCCCCTTACCTGAGCCCTCATCCCCCATCATGTGGCCCCATCCCCCGCAGCTGATCTGGGAGCCATCCGGATTGATCAGCTTGCAGTTGGAGCCAGTTCCAGAGATGAGCACCACTCCGCCTGGATGGAGAAGACAGAAGGCCCATTCACACATTAGGTGTAATACTCAGACTACAAGTGTACAGTGTACACAGGGACAGTCATTCATACGTTATGCTGAATGCAAGTAGAGAAGTACACTTCCTATTACTACCATACATTTGAAGGGCCTGGATCCAGACTCACTTTGAAAATGAACACAGCTACAGCCATTCACACAAACACATGCACGAGTATACAGACATCTGTACACTTGTACAGTATAATGTCTGAATTGGGCTATAGCAGTCAAGAAGCAGCAGGCTCAAGGCCAGGTATACCCCTGGGCAAAGGGTTCCAGTAGACTAGTAGCCTATTCAGCAGTCCTCTTCTCCAAAGAGATGGAATCCACGGCTTAGAGAGACCTTCCTGCTCCCCAGGACCTACGGCTCTTGAGCATCCCTCCCAGCCTCCCTTCTCATGCCCTTTGGATTTCCCTGGGCTCTTTGCCTTTGGGAATCTGAAGCAGAGGGTGCCCCTCCTCACCCCGGCTCGTTCCCTTCTGTTCAGTCCCTCCAGGCCCAGGGCAAGCAGAAGGACCAGCCAAGAGTCTCAGAAAGCTCAGGTCATTTTTCTGCCCCCTTGAGAGGAAGGCAGACACCGCCTCTTGCCAACGGGATGGAGGGGAGGAGCTCAAAACGCCACCTCTGAGACAGGGCTGGCCCTCGTAGCACCAGGACGTGGGAAGGGTTTGCCAAGGGGATGAAACCTCTTCCGAAAGAGCTTGCCGAGGCGGCAGCACTGAGCCACAGACACAGTGGGGGACACATTGTGTGCCCGAGCAGAGTTGCGTCTTGGGCTTGCACACTCTCCGCCACCCCTGACTTTTCTATGCAAAGGCGGGCGCTCAAGTGCTTCCACTTGTGGTTCAGAAGAAAGAACCCTTTCTTCTAAACAGAAAGTGGAAGCTTTACAATCCCCTCCCCGATATGCAAAGGTGGAGGAGAGAGGCAGACCGGAGAGCACGCGACTCTGAGGTTCTAACCATGGTTTAGTCTTGCATCCACACACGGCCTGTTGTGTCAAACAATGGCTCTAGGCCAGATTTATTTGCAAGAGGGCAAAAGGATTCTCCTTCCATATATACACAAGGGACCTGCTAACATAAATGCCTGGCAACTTAGGCTTGCTGTTGGTCTTGTCAAACTATATAGGTTCCCCTGCCCCATCCCCATTATTTTAATATTTGCTCTGGAGTAAGAGTCTAGATCACCAAGATCTGTACGTGCGAGACAATATTTTTGGAGGCATGCACAATGCTGTGCCTTAAGACTGAGTCACGAAATTTAATCTAAGCATTCTTTGCTTGGTGGGCTAACAAGAGAACTGAACCGATTAAGAAATGTTGCTGGACCCAAACTGACAGGTCAGCAAGACTGTGCATCCAAGATGCCCAAGAGCTCAGGTTTAGCAAAGTCATGGCGGAGAGGCAGAGGTTTTACAAAGAAAAGCTTGACCCAAGTCTGAGATCCCCTGGCTTAAGCAGTCTTGTACAATACTTAACTTGGGGGTTGCAAGATCACCTTTTGGAAGGTTTGCATTAAAAGCCAACAGGTACCATTTAAAGACCTTTGGCAAAGATGAAGCTGAAGAAAAACCGAGTCAGGGGCTGTCAGGTTTCAAAGCAGAAGCAAGGAGGCCGTTCTTAACCCAGTCTTCTTACCATGGTCAGTAGCAGTGGCCATGGCACCGATGGCATCTGTGGTGATGTAGTAATTCTCACTCAGGTAGGGGAAGCGGGTCTTCATCTCCTCAATCAGCTTCTTGATGGCTTCTTTCTGCTCCCCTCCACTCAGAGAGAGGCCCTACAGCAACAGGGCCCAGCGGTGAACATCCCGTGCCTGACCCTACCACCCACCTCCAACATCAGTGCTGGGCATCAAGGCAGAAGACCAAGGAACCATCATCCATGGCGTGGAGCAGGGGTTCTGAAACTCTAGCCTTTGGCCAATGTGGCTGGGGATGATGGGGCTTGTAGTCCAACAACATCTGGGCATCCAAGGTTCGGAAGCCCTGGCAGGGAGAGGACCTACAGCTAAGAGGAAATCACTTGAGAAGCGTGTTCAGGGCATTTGCCATGCAAAAATATCACACACCCTTCAGACTAAGAGGAGTCCTGCCAGCAGCAACTGGACTTGGCCACAGAGATATTGCCTCTCCCTGCAACAAGCTCTGCACCTCTTGCTCCATCACCTACACCAGATTTGGTTTCTGACCTTCAATGAGTCAGGAGCCCCTTTCCACTCCCATTGCTCTGCCATGGAACTCCTGAGCTTTGGAGGAGTTCTGGGGAGTACCCTAGGGTGGATGCCACTGAGTTCAGGTGGCCAGGCCTTCTGGGCCTTTCTAGGAGAAGTCCAAGGCTCCCCTGTGGCAGCATATTGCAGGGGATGATGGGACAATGGTGGGGAAACTATCTTTCTTGGAAACTTGGCCAGCATCACTATAATGGCCAGTCTCCCCTCTCTCTAAAGCAGGCGTCCCCAAACTGCGGCCCTTCAGATGTTGCTGAACTACAACCCCCAGCATACCCAGCCACAATAAATTGTGGCTCAGGATGCTGGGAGTTGTAGTTCAGCAACATCTGGAGGGCCACAGTTTGGGGAAGCCTGCTCTAAAGAGTTAACTGGAAGTGAACACTTGTCTTGACTGACAGGTTAGTGATCTACAGAGATCACCCAATCAATCCACTGGGGGTGGGTGCGACCTAGAGAGCTGTTCCTGGGAATTCTGGGAACAAGAAAGAAAGTTCTGTGTTGGAGGAGCAAAGGGACATGTGGCAATTGAGTCTGCAGCAACAGGATGACTGCGGCTCTTGGAAGATAGAACTGCAGGGGTTTGATTCTCAACAGCAGTTTGGTGAATTCAAGGAAAGGAAGCCTGGGAGTTTTTGGAAGATTAATTTAGGGAAAGGTTTGTTTAGTCAGACTTTGCATTAGGAACTTATATTTCTTTGTGTGTGTGCTTTATATATCCCTGATACTGTTTTAGTATTGTTTACCTGCAACATAATTAGAATAAGAAATACTAGCCTACGCCCAACCCTATCTAGGGCATTGCAAAAAACTATAAATATTTAAGCATGCCTAAGATAACCTATTTTTGCAACTAACTAAGTATTTTTGAGTGTATCTAAGAAAGCTAGAAGCCTCAGATTGGAGCAGTCTGTAGTAATTGAATAAAACTGGTTTTTTGTCCTTTTCTTTTTACAAGCCTCTCAGAGTTGGTTTTTAATTCAGGAAAAGGTGGGGGCAGAAAAGGAGATTTTTCTGGTGTAAAAGCTTCCTCAAGCACTCTATTGGTTTTCTCAACACGTGTAAGCCTACACGTGGAAGGTTTTTGTATTTATCCAATAGCAAAATAAAGAGTTTTCCCTAGGATCCCACCCCAAGCCCAGGGAGGTTCAAGCTATGTCAATAAGAGGGGTGGTGGTGACAGCATTTTAATTCTACCAGAAATATAGATTAGTTTAGGAGAAGCCTAGCCATGCAGCTCACCAGGGGTGATTAAGAATCCCCCCGCCTCCTCACACGAGCTGCTCTAAGACAAAGGTTTTAATTCCCTATAATCACAGACTCCCTCACTGAGGAACCCATGATGAGCCTCTGTCTAAGGAACCATGGAGCAGAAGCTGGACATCTCTGTCCTACAGCATGGGTTCCATGTGGACAAGGTTCCATGGGTTCCATCTTGGCCAAAGACCCTCTCGCCATCTGGACCCAACCAAATTTCAGGGGGCTCGAAAGACACGGATGACTTCAAAGAGGGCAAAAATGCCTCCTTGGAGGAGGGAGCTCACCAGGAGGGAGCTCACCAGGAGGAGATACTCACCAGGGACCGAAGAGGGACCTGTGGATCAGCACCCGCCTTCCCTTTGGCTTCACTGACCATGGCACTGATCCTTTCCAGACATTTGTCTGAGCCAACCAGCTATGCACCAAGAGGAAGTAACCAAGTGGAAATGACATTTCAGTTATTATTGCACAGCCATACACGTGCATACACCGCGCGCGCGCGCGCACACACACACACACACACACTTGTTTATTTATATACTCCTACAAACACATATACACACCACAAATAAAGTTCATCCTCAACCCCAAGTTTCTGCATTACCATTTTCCCTCAATGTGGTTGATACTCCCTATAGTATAGAGACTTGGAGGAAAAGCAAGGAGAAAGGACAATGCATTCCACACCTCCCCTCACCCCAGAGAAAGACTCCTGTCCTGCCTGCAACCTTGGAGAAGCTGCTGCCGGTCTGTGTAGACAATACTGAGCTAGATGGACCAAGGGTCTGACTCAGTCTATGGCAGCTGCCTTTGTTCCTATGATGCTCAGCCCCTTCCAGCTCAAGGACTCTACAAGTCAGCCACGTCAGCATCCAAAAAGGCAGCTGCAGCAAAGAGGGAGACACACCCAGCCAAAGGTGGCCCAGCATGAGACAAGGCAACCTTCTGCAAATCAAGCATGGCTCTTTCTATACATATTGGGGAGCAGCTCTGTGGTAAAACATGTGCTTTGCATGCAGGCTTGATCCCCAGCATCCCTGGGTAAGCCTTGGAAAGACTCTGCTCTTAAAGGCCTGGAGAGCGGCTGCCAGTCAGAGTAAACAATACTGAGCTAGTGGGACCAATGGTCAGACTCAGTAGGAGGGTGCTGAGTGTGTTCACATTGGCAGATCTCTCTAGAATAAACATTAATCTTGGTTGTTTAAGTGGTTGTGATGCTTATGCTCTTCTCTGTAAATACTTTAGGTTTTCATTTCACACACAAACACCCCTTTCCCACACACATCATGACTCAGACACACACCAGCTGTCTTTTTTAACACACGTGGGTAGGGTGGGAAGCAGCTCCTTACCCAGTGGTTGGTGCAGGGTCCCTCTGTCTCGGCCAGGATCTTGCCATCTTCCGATATTAGCACCACCTTTGAGTGAGTCCCCCCACTATGGAAGGAACACAAGGCCACAAGTGAGCCAACCTAGAACTGACATGCTTCCGCTTCTAGCCCTTCCCATCCCTGCAGCTTAGGGAAGACTGATTGATCTAAATCTACCACATTTGAAATCTCTAAACACATCAGAACGTAAGACAAAACATACACTAAAAGTCCATACCCATCCCAAAGAAGAAAAGCAAGGAAGCCCAGGTTCAGCCTCTGGCAAGTCTCCAGTGGCAGGGAGTCCCACAGTTGCAGGACCTCCAAGAACACCAGTTTACATACACTTGCTCTCAGGACAAGACTATTTTAAATCCACAAAGTGTTCAACATCTTGAGCTCATAAACCCCTCTGAGTAAGGGGTTTATGAGCTCAAGATAGTGAGCACTTTGTGGATTCAAAACACTCCCTCCATTTGTGCCTTGATGTCAGAAGGAGAATTATCCCTTTGCAAGAGCTCTACAGCACAGTCCAAGGCTCAGCACTGTGAGAAACAGGGATTTGGGCCACAGTGGGGAACAGGATGTTGGGCTAGATGGGCCTTGGGGCTGACCCAGCAAGGCTCTTCTTGGGGAGGAGAACCGTCTTGTGGTAGCAAGCATGAATTATTCCTCTTACTAAGCAGGGTCCATCCTGGTTGCATTTGAATGGGAGACTATGGGTGCGTGCCGTTTCACTTTGGGGGTGAGCAACCGCTCAGTGGAAGAGCATGCAGAAGGTCTCAGGTTTAAGCCCTGGCAGTATCTCCAAGACAGGGCTGAGGGAGACGCCTGCCTGCAACCTTGGAGAAGCCGCTGCCAGTCTGGGTAGACAATACTGTGCTAGGTAGACCAATGGTCTGACTCAGTATATGGCAGCTTCCTATGTTCCTAAAGGAAACTTGTTGAGGCCTTGCATACTCTGGTCTCTTTCAGGAAAGGTGTCCTCCCTCTCCACCCTTCCTTTCTGCTAACTTTTGACAGGCAGCTGATTCTCCACCAGTAAACAATCCAATTGACCTCCAGGCGTTCCAAGGAGGAGGTGGTCTTCTGTGGCTGCCTGGTGAAGCAAGACTCAACGCCCCCCACCCCTTCCTCCTGCCGGGCCTCTTTCATACCCACTAATTGCAAAGAGAGAACCAAGTGGAAAATAGGACAGCTCAGGATAATCTGAGGCACGTGTGGGTTTGCGTGCTTTCAAAGAAGACGGGGCTGTGCAAGCAATGGCAGAGCCTGCCTAAAATGTCGTTGTTGTTGTTGTTATTATTGCATTTTATATCCTGCTCTTCCTCCAAGGAGTGCAGAGCGGTGAACTACTACTACTTCTCCCCACAACAACCCTGTGAAGTAGGTTAGGCTGAGAGAGAAGTGATTGGCCCAGAGTCACCCAGCGAGTTTCATGGCTGAATGGGGATTTGAACTCGGGTCTTCCTGGTCCTAGTCCAGCACTCTAACCATTAATGCACATTTAAATGAAGGTTAATGCACATTTAAACCACAAGCGGCCTGCTGCATCTTGCTTGGGTGGCTCCCACCCGCTCACAATATCACCTTCACACTGCCGGAGCATGGTGCTGCTGTTACCATGGCAACACAAGGCTCCAGGCCAAAGGAAACCCCTCAGCTGGACAAAGCCAGGCCTCAGCCCTGCATCCAAGCAGGGATGCTGCTGCTGCTCATCTAAAACCCATCCTGTTGAGCAGCAGCAGCAGACTAACGCTTCAGACAGGAGTTGCCAACCTGAGGTCGTCCTCCCTAGATGTTGTTGGGACCACGACTCCCATGATCCTCCCCAGCCCCAATAGCCAAAGGCTCCAGCCAGCAGAATGCGGAGTGTGTCCTTTTTCTGGAAGAATGTCCAGCAGTCTGCTTCCGTTCAAAGTGCACAGAAAGAGGAATAAGCCAGCCAAGTGGGAGACATACCAGAAGAGTGACCCCACATGGCCAAGTCAGAGCACCGAGGGCAAACCTCAACCTTCATCCTTCGCCACCCACCAGAAACACACAGCACCCATGAGCTGAAGGGGGGGGGGTGTTATTGTAGGCCACCTAGAGAGGGCATGACGGAGGTAAGATCTGAACTGGGGGCTTCCTGATGTGCAGCAGCTCAGTCTCAGCCATTAGGCTGTATCAGCTTTGTATCAGATAGCAGAAAGCCAGGGTGTGTGTGTGTGAGAGAGTGAGAGTTTTTAGATACCAAAAGTTCTAAACCAGAAAATCCTCAAGCTCAAAGGAAGCATTGCTGCACCTAAAAGAAATATGTCCAGTTCCTTGCTAACATTATCATGCCCTTATAGAAAACTATGGTGCGGCCACACCTGGAGTACTACGTACAGTTCTGGTCCCCACATCTAAAGAAGGACATTGTAGAACTGGAGAAGGTGCAGAAGAGGGCAACCAAGATGATCAGGGGCCTGGAGCACCTTCCTTGGGAGGCAAGACTACAATACCTGGGACTATTTAGTTTAGAAAACAGATGACGGCAGGGAGACATGATCGAGGTCTATAAAATCATGCATGGGGTGGAGAAAGTGAAGAGAGAGAAATTATTCTCCCTTTCCCATCACACTACAACCAGGGGTCATCCCATGAAACTGATCGCGAGGAAATCTAGGACCAACCAACGGAAGAACTTCTTCACACAACACATAATCAACTTGTGGAATTCTCTGCCACAAGATGTGGTGACAGCTCTGGATGGCTTTAAGAGGGGCTTGGATAATTTGGAGAGGAGAGGTCTATCATCGGCTACTAGTCGGAGGGCTATAGGCCACCTCCAGCCTCAAAGGCAGGATGCCTCTGAGTACCAGTTGCAGGGGAGTAACAGCAGGAGAGAGGGCATGCCCACAACTCCTGCCTCTGTGGGATTCCAGCGGCATCGGGTGGGCCACTGTGTGAAAAAGAATACTGGACTAGACAGGCCTTGGACCTGATCCAACAGGGCTGTTCTTATGTTCACAGTTGTGGCTGAGGCACACTTCCATCAGAACTGTCCTGCCCATCGTCAGCTGAGGAGGTTCCAGTGGACGAGTAATGCACACTAAATCCTTTCACTCTCTTGGATCCTTTCTGTAACTTCCCAGTTTCCCTGGTATTAAAAAGTGAGCAAAATATTGGTCCCTGTGACCAGCAAAAGCAACATGTGACAAAAGGAACCAATTCTGGGGCACCTGGTCCAGTTCTCCGTCAATCTAGCTAAAAACAGACACTCGACAAAAGCAAGCACTGGGTCCAAAACAGGACAACACACACTTCTGGGAGGCCTGTGAGCTGCATTTTAGCTCTTTTCAGTTGAAAAGAGTCACACATGTGTTGCAAGATGCTCAATTTCCAGTCTTCTCCCCCAAACAAGTCCCTAATTTATTGTATTTATTTATTTATTTAGCATATTTCTATACCGCCCAAAACACAAGTTCTCTGGGTGGTTTTATTCTTATGGTTGTGCACAAAATGGTAAGAATATAAACTTGATGGATTCATTTCCCTCTGCTCTGGTGACCTTGGAACAAACAGGACCTCTGTTGAGCCTTGATGGGTCTCAGCTCTGATAAAAACCACCAGAACATCTGACAAAGTGCAGCCTCGTGCTAGATTTTGGCAAAATGGCACCCACTGAAGTGTAGCTCGTTAAGATCTGTGTGGCAGATTATGTGGGCTCTTTATGTAAACAAAATATGTAAATCCATTAAAAAATCCTCCAGCTCATTAGCTGTGCAT
The DNA here is from genome assembly GCF_027244095.1 of Hemicordylus capensis. Lineage (NCBI taxonomy): Eukaryota > Metazoa > Chordata > Lepidosauria > Squamata > Cordylidae > Hemicordylus > Hemicordylus capensis. Next base: position 3,053,772 of record NC_069661.1, read on the forward strand.
TCAACCAACCACCAATTAATGTAGCACGCGCCCTTCCACCCCTCCCGAAGGTCAGCAGGAGCGGAGCCAAGAAGTATTAAGGAAACCTCAGCAGAGCCACTGTTTGTATCAGCAACAGATCTGGCAGGTTCCAGGTTTTTCCAGCTGCTGCATTTCCTCCCAGGATTATAACACAGCTCCGCTTCCAAGACGCACCTGCATTACTGCAACCTGGGAATTTCCGGTTTTTTTAATGGCTTACTCCAGTCCTCTTTAATATGGAAGGGTTAGCTGGTCCAAGTATTTCAAGAAGGCAGACTCCAAAACTATAACACAAGGATCTCAGGCAGCTACCAGCCTGGGAAACAGGGGTGTAACTATAATAGGGCAAGGGGAGACAGTTGTCTGGGGGCCCACTGCCTTGGGGGGGCCCCAGGGGCAAGTCACATGGCAGACTCCCCCAGCCATGCACCCGCCCGGGCTTCCTTCAGTTGTATTCATCCTCCGAAATGGATGTGAGTGTTAAGCCCTGGAGCTACCAGAACAGCATGTCTTTCTCGAGTACCATTCAATGACTTGCATCGTCCACAATTTACAAAATCTTTAAAAAAAATAATTTAGGATGATGTTCTATTGTGGCACATAGGATAGATGTATGGATAGATAGATAGACAGACAGATATTTTACTATGCTTTTTGTTACTTCATGAGCTGAGCTTCAGTGGGGGGGGGGGCATTTTAAAATCTTGTCTCTGGGCCCACTCCAACCTTGCTACGCCCCTGCTGGGAAAGATCCAGAGAGCGAGCTGCTGCCGGTCAGAGCAGGCGGCGCTAGCCTGCACAGGCCCATGGCCCACCTGACCCAACAGGAGGCGGGTTCCTACGTTCGCATCACAGGTGTTAACGGAGTTGGACTCACTGGGGGCAGGAGAGTAGTAGCAAATCGGGGGCGGGGGGCATGGAACGCAAGGAGGCGGGGCGCGGGGAGGCTCGTCCCGAGAGGGCAAAAGTGGAGAAGGGCGCACACACACACCCATCGCGGAGCAGGAGCGGTTGGGACACGCCCCGCAATGCGGCGAGGAAAAGGGAAGCAGAAGTCCCCCCCTTGCTTCCTCCCAACGGGAGTTAGCGGGGGCCCCCCACATCCCGTGCCCAGAGGACCCACACGCCGCCTGGCAACGGGAAGGTGAAGAGGAGGTAGCGGGGGACCTGCTGCAGCTGCAGCTGCGGCCAGCCCGGCTCACTCACCCCTCCACGCCGCCATAGATCGCAGCAGCCATGAAGCCACCAGGCAGGCGCGCGCGCCGGAGGGGCAGCCCGGGAGACGCCCCGCCCCGCCGCTTGCGTCAGCGCTCGCAGAGGCCGCCCCTTCCCGGCGGGGAATTCCCTCCTGCTGCTGCTGCTGCTTTGGCTTCTGGCGGGGGCGGGGCGTCCAGGCACAGCAGGGCGCAGGGCTGGGCTCGCGCGTGCGCACCTGGGCATTTTAGCAGCCTGCACTAAAAGCCGCCAGGGCAGTTGCGACGCGCTATTGGGTACGCCAGAACATGCTCAGGGAAAGCGGGGGGCGGGGGGGGGGGACGGACCCTCCTTTGCTCTGGGGTAGTTTTTAAAAAGAAGGCATTCTGAATAAGATGCTTCCCACTGAGCTGCACACACCACATTTTGCTTGGACAGTCCTGCCACGTAAATTATCTGAATCACTGCAGTGGGCCCGGGCCGGGTCTGCCCCCCCCACCCCCCACTCAGCCTGTCCCGCCGGGGGTGCCACGCTGCTGGCCTCCCTGCACCGGAAGCCGAAGATGGCCCAGCACTCGCCACCCGCGGATCTCCTGGGACTTTTGCACACAGCAGGCTGTGCAGGGAGGCTTCATTCATTCGTTCATTAGATTTCTATACCGCCCTTCCAAAAATGGCTCGGGGTGGTTTACATTAAAACAAAACCATCAAAATCAATTATGATTATGAACAGTTAACAGTTAAAAACAGAGACTATAAAACACCATAAAGCAATTAACAATTAAAACATTCAACACAATTTTAAAACCCTGGGAAACCAGGTTACAGCAAATTAAAAACATTTACAGCTTTATAAAAACCCTGGAAGGCCAGGCCAAACAGTTAGGTCTGAGGGCTCTCCAGAAAGCCAACAATGACTCCAAGCTACGGGTTCCTGCCGGGAGTGCATGCCACAGTCCAGGAGCGGCTACAGAGAAGGCCCGCCTCTGAGTCGCCCCCAGACGTACCAGCAGAGGTGGACCCCCTCAGATGACTTCAACGTGCAACAGAGATCATGCAGAAGATCTGCAAACTCAGAGTTGTCCCAAAAAACTGACGCAAAGAGTAGATTTTTTTACCCCAGATAAAAATCAGGCTGCACTCTAATGCGCAGTGAAGAACCCGAATTGTGTGTGAACTGCTCACCGATAACTCGCAGGGACTCTGGGGTAAATCTGGCCGATACGGGGACGCACCCCGCTCCATTCCGGAGGAGATGGAGGTTAAAGGTTAAAGGCTTCTTTAAAAGCCCCCTGTGAAAAATGTCCTGCCTGCAAAAAGGGCCCCTCCCCTTGGAAGCGGGTGAGCCCCGGCAGTCTTCCCTGGGGAAGGTGCAGGCAGGAAGCTGCCTTCTCCCCAGGCACACCCTTGGCATCCCGGCCCAGCGTGGCCTGCTCTGGCTGGCAGCAGCTCCTCCTCAGGGTCTCTGACAGAGAAGGGCCTTTCTTTCCCAGCCCTCCCTGGAGATGCTGCCAGGCCAGGGCCCAAGTCTGGGGCCATCCTCTGGAGGCGACGCAGCAGCCCTGCTGCCTCACCAATCATTCCTCCTTGGTGGTTCCTTCCTCCTCCTCCCCCCCTCCTTCCCCTTTTGGTGTTCAGCTCATTAGATTTGAGAGTTGGGTAAGATTCACTTCCCCACTTAGCTGTGATTGGATGTACTTGTACATGTTTGCTTGGAGTCATAAATTCTCCATTTCTGTTTTTTTTTAAAGATGCATGTGGTTAACTTTGAGGCCTCTCGGATAAAGCAGGAGGGGCTGTGTGTTAAATAACAAGACATAAATGTCCAACCTTGCAAAGCTGCTGTGAGGAGGAAGCACATGGCACAGCATTGTACAAGTAACCAGAAGTAAGAAACTGCTCAGTATGATCAATACAATGCTTTGGGTTTCTCATCCATCAGCATTGCAGAGATAAGAAGGAGCTCTCTAGGCTGGAGACAGGCAATACTTCCTAGGTGCTCTGACTCTGAGAAAGCCTTGCTTCCCAAATGCACATGTTTATTTTGTTCCCTTATTGCCACAGGTTAAAAAGGGGTTACATTTTTAAAAAATTCTCAGTCTAATAGTATGTCAAAACCTGCAAACTCCGGCAAAAGAGAGAAAAGGGTGCACACACATAGCAATGGCTCCTTTCTCTCTCTTCCTTTGGACAACCTGGAGCAGTTTTGCAGGGCCAACATCCGAGGGCGCCAGAGATTAGTGAATGAAACTGTGAATTGGTTGGCTTGGGTTATTCGGCTCTTTCAAAGGTTTCTGTCTTCCCAGGTGCAGTCAGAAGAGACAGACTGCCAAGATCCTGGCATGGTGCTGACTGGGCCATTCATTAATTTGAGACATTCCTGCCCCCCAAAGTGGATTTATCAGCCACAGATAGACTAGTTCCCTAGATCAAATCAGGAAACCTTCCAGGGAGTTAAGCAATAAATTAGAAAAGCAAGCAACAAGGCAAGCCAGGCACAGACCTTGCACAAATTGCACAGCGCCCCAGCCTCAGTCCCAAAGTACTTTGGACATCATCCCATTGTCCGAGCACAGGAGGGTCTCTCTTGCCCTAGGAAGGATCTCCATCCTCAGGCCTTTCTTCAAGAAGTTCATTATGAATCAGATCTGTCAGCCCAGCCAACAAACCAACCTCCTTTCTCACCAATCCCTGGCACCTTCGTACCAAATTCCTCCCTCCTTTGCTCCTTCTGCCATGGTCCATTTCTCTCTTCCTACTCTTAAAATAACCAAGACCTCAGGGATGCTGCAACATATTCTTTGCTTTTTTGGCTCAACACCCTTTCCCATTTAAAATACTAATAATTATGTAGTATGGCTGGGAGAGGCCTCTGCCTAATTTAATATCATTGTTGAAAGCTAAATAAATCTCCTTGTATAGAGGCAGTATACCTTGGAAAGCCAGAAGCTAGGAACAGACACCAGGGAGGGCTATTACTTTTGTGCCCAGCTTTTAAGTTCCACAGAAGCAACTGGCTAGCACTGTAGGAAACTGAGTGTTGGGTCACAAGGACTGTTCATCTGTGCCAACAGTTTTCTTGTTATGATTACTTAAAAAAAAAAAAAAAGTCGAGCTAGAGTTTTGCCTGCATCACACCCCTCTAATGTGGGTGTGCTCCCCCCTTAATTCCAGACCTGGGGGAGGGGAATAGCCACAGTGAGGGGAGAGGAAAGCACTTTGCACATCCAGATCAGATGTAACATATCAACATATGTTACAAGATGTAACATATCTTTACATAGCACGTTCATGAGAACAAGTCCACGGGATTGTTGTTCTCCAGGGCTTAACATGTTCACCCACCCCCGTCTCCGATGCAGGAAAACGAAAGCAACTCTTGCAGAGGAGGAAGTGACCACGGTACTCTTAGCTCAATTAAGATTGCTCTTGGCTCAAATTACAGTGATAGCAATTAAAACAATTTGGCTCCTGTGATGCCCCACTTCTCCCACCCCACGGCCCCATATTTATTTCCTCCAAGAGTCCTGTTTGCGGCTGCCAATCCTACGTGGGATAAGGATTGCTGGAGAGTTTTCTCTTGCAACTGTGGAGTTTGCAAATAGCTACTAACGATGCAGGAGGGGGAGAGCGGCTCAAGCGGTGGCATGTGGAGACGAGGATGAATTGGCCCACCCTCACAACCCTAACCCTAACCCTTACCCTGCTTGCTCTGGAGCTTCTCCTCCCTGTCTCCTCCAGGTCCTTCGTTCAAGGGGATTTTTTTGGTGGCAATGCCACTGGCTGGGTCAGCTGACCTCGCCACTGCCTAGCTTCCCATGCACAGAACACATAATCAACTTGTGGAATTCTCTGCCACAAGATGTGGTGACAGCCAACAACCTGGATGGCTTGAAGAGGGGTTTGGATAACTTCATGGAGGAGAGGTCTATCATCAGCTACTAGTCAGAGGGCTATAGGCCAGCTCCAGCCTCAGAGGCAGGAGGCCTCTGAGTACCACTTGCAGGGGAGTAACAGCAGGAGGGAGGGCATGCCCTCAACTCCTGCCTGTGGCTTCCTGCAGCATCTGGTGGGCCACTGCGTGAAACAAGATGCTGGACTAGATGGGCCTTGGGCTTGATGCAGCAGGACTGTTCTTATGGGAGGGTGTTCCAGAGCTGATGCCTCATAGGGTTGTCATATTCTGGCTTTCCAAATCCAGGTACCTAATTTGCATAATTGGCTCGAAAATAATTTTGCATATGCAAATTAGCAGTTGCACTTTCCAATTGAATTGTATTTGCTCTGGATATCTACCTACAATAGTTGGGGGTGATATCTTTGCCTGACCATTTTCCTTCACCTATTAACAGCTGTAATAGAACACCAAAAAATGCACAGCTTTTTAATTAAGGCTGCAATTCTGAACACTCTTATTTTAGAGAAAATGTGACTGAAACCAACAGTGCTTACTTCTAAGTAAGCATGCATTGAACGTAAAGCCAAGAAAGTCCTTAAATATTACAATACACAGCCTGGTGGGCAGGTAGTGATTCACCTCAAAAGCAAGCTATTCTCTCCACTGCCTGGAAGAGATCCCCCTGCTGATAACAAACAAGGCAACATCCTCAGGGGATGACGGTACTTGTGAAAGTGAACCCCTCCCACCTTGCTTCCTGTGCTCTTCCTCTCTTAATCCCAGTCCGTCCAGCAGTTGAGCAGAAGAGTGACTGCATGTTTTGCTCCATAACTCCACTTCTACAAGGGCTAGAGCTTAGCTTTCTTTTTTCTTTTAAATGAAAGCTGAAATCATTTAAAATGGTGGGCTAAGCAATCCAGGTGAGATGCTTGAAATCAATTCCCAGGGGCACAGCAACTTTAATCCATCAGTCTCCAAGGGCGGGGCCATTCTAGGAGGCCCCCCCCCATCCCTGCAGAGGCCCGATACTGCTGGAAGCCCAAACTTATATCCAGATCTCTCTTGTGGGTCGAGGCCTCACCGCAGTGGTCACGCCTCCCCCCTCCTCCCCCCTCGCTCTCCAGATGTGGCATTTAGACAGCACAAGAGATGTGACACTCCATACTTTCCCAGTAGGTGTTGCTAGGCCACACAGAAAGGATGCTAGCGCCAAGCCTGATGGTTGCTAGGCAGCAGAAGGGCTGCAGGCTGCCAGTCCCTGGATTTACTTGTCCTGATTTATTCCAATAAATGTCAACATTAAACATGGCACATATCTATATGCCGCCATTCACTGCAATATGAAATCAATTTACAACAAATCAAATCAAATCAATTTTTTTAAAAAAAATCAAACAAGGAAACAAGAGAGAGAGCCAGCGTGGTGTAGTGGTTAGAGTGCTGGACTAGGACCGGGGAGACCCGAGTTCAAATCCCCATTCAGCCATGATCCTTGCTGGGTGACTCTGGGCCAGTCACTTCTCTCTCAGCCTAACCTTCTTCACAGGGTTGTTGTGAAAGAGAAACTCAAGTATGTAGTACACCGCTCTGGGCTCCTTGGAGGAAGAGCGGGATATAAATGTAATAATAATAATAATAATAATAATAATAATAATAATAATAATAATATAACAACAACAAGCTAAACTGTGGATCAAAAACTCTATCAAGCAAGGAAAAGCAGCAGTTTGTCCTAACAAGCCAAGGAAGTGCCGAAAGAGGCACAGGTATCTTGGGTTCCCAGCAGTCTGATTTCTCCCATCCCACCCTCCCTGCCCCTGTTATTGAGAGCCATGCTGCCTGCAGACTGGCCATTCACCAGGTAGAGCTCTGCAGGCTTAGCCTGCACAGCTGACCTGATGAGTGGCCAGGCCAGCCTGCAGGCTGCATGGCTCTTGTTACTGCAGGGAAGGGCTGGGCTGGGAGAAGCAGGCATAATCAGGCCTCTGGGAACCAGAGATTGGTGCTCCCCTGGCTTGTGAGGATGAGCCGCTGGCAAGGAATACAGCCGCCAGTGTCCGAAGGCTAATTGAAAGAGGAACACTTTTGCTTGCCTTCAGGAAGAAAGCAGGACGGATCTCATTTGAGAGAAAGTCCAAAGCGTCAGGGCTGCGACAAAGAAGGCCATGCTCCTGGTGCAGGTGAATCCTCTGCTGTCTGTGACACATTCCAGTTAGGAAGGTTAGGGACTTAGAAGGTGAGTGTTAGAGAGGTTGCTTCTGCGTCAGTCATGCCCTTTTTTGGGAAAAGAATTTGAAATTCTTCTCAAATTTGACTGAATTAGAAACTTAGCAGTTATGGGATAAGGGGACAGGTTCATGTGTGGATTGGTAACTGGTTGAAGGACAGGTATAAATGGACCTCATCTAAATGGAGGGAAGTGAGAGTAGAGTACAGATCTCCCCCAGAGATCTGTGCTGGGACCAGTGCTTTTTAATGTGTTCATAAATGATCTAGAAGTTGAGGTAAGCAGCGAGGTGGCCAGATTTGCAGATGACACCCAACTATGTAGGGTAGTGAAATTCACAACAGATTGTGAAGAGCTCCAAAAGGATCTCTCCAAATGGGGAGCAGGCAACAAAATGGCAAATGAAGTTCAATGTGAACAAATGTAAAGTGATGCATATTGGGGTAAAAAAAATCCAGCTTCACATATACACTGATGGGGTCTGAGCTGTCAGTGACTGACCAGGACACTTTCCAGATTAGACCCTGCAACAGGGTCACGACATATCTCTGAAGTGTGCTTCCACACTTCCTGTGTTGTGACACCACAGTCTCTATGCTGACAGCAGGGTGCTGTTCACATTTCCAGCTCCTTGTTTCGGATTTGATCACTGAGATTTATTGCTATAATATTGTATGCCCGCCGTAAAAAGGTTGCTTTTAGTTTTTGCGAGACTGCTCCCCCTACTCTCTGCTTTGCTATTTACGTTTTGAATGTGATTTGCCCAAACAAAAATATTTTGTCGCTGTTGAGCAGGTAATCTGGACAGCGCCCAGGAGAAAGATCTTGGGGTCGTGATGGACAGCTCATTAAAAGTGTCGACACAATGTGCAGAAGCTATGGAAAAGGCTAATTCCATGCTTGGAATCATTAGGAAGGGGACTGCAAATCAAACTGCTAATATTATGATGCCCTTATACAAAACGATGGTATGGCCACACTTGGAGTACTGAGTACAGTTCTGGTCACCATAACTCAAAAAGGACATTATAGAACTGGAGAAGGTGCAGAAGAGGGCAACCAAGATGACCAGGGGCCTGGAGCACCTTCCATATGAGACAAGGCTACAACACCGACCTGGGGGCTATTTAGTTTAGAAAAAAATATGACTGAGGGGAGACATTATAGAGGTCTATAAAATCATGCATGGAGTGGAGAAAGTGGACAGAGAGAATTTTTTTCTCCCTCTCTTATAATACTACTAGAACCAGGGGTCATCTGATGAAACCGATTGCCAAGAAATGTAGAACCAATAAAAGGAAGTACTTTTTCACATAATGCATAATCAACTTGAGGAATTCTCTGCCACAAGATGTGGTGACAGCCAACAACCTGGATGGCTTTAAGAGGGGTTTAGATGAATCCATGAAGGACAGGTCTATCAATGGCTACTAGTCTGGTGGCTGTGGGCCACCTCCAGCCTCAGAGGCAAGATGCCTCTGAATACTAGTTGCAGGGGAGCAACAGCATGCCCTCACCACTTGCCTGTGGGCTTCCAGAGGCATCTGGTGGGCCACTGTGTGAAGCAGGATGCTGGACTAGATGGGCCTGATTCCACGGGGATTTTCATACATGGTTTATTCCAATCTCATGCAAATTCCAATGAGAGATAAGGAGCTCTCCATAAGATGTTCAAGTATGTTGGGTAAGTTCTTATCACCATCTGCTGACAATCCATTTAAAAGCTGCGTCTTTTCCAAGTTAGAATCAGAATATTATTGAAAAGGCAGCCCACCACATTGAACAACAGCATTAGACTCCTTGTGCTTGTCTTGAAAGCCCTGCATGCCCCGTCCACATCTCTCCACCCTCATACACATCCCTGTGTGTGACCTTCAGTCCTTCAGCTCCACCTCCCCAGAGCTTTCCAGATCAGACCCTGCAACGGGGTCGGGACGTATCTCGGAAGGGTGCTTCCACACTTCCTGTGTTGTGACACCGCAGTCCCTACACGGACAGCAGGGTGCCGTTCACATTTCCAATGGCTTGTTTTGCATTTAATCGCTGTGATATATTATTATTTACTAGTATTTTTAAGCCCGTTATAACAACGGGCGCTAGCCTTTTTACCCCCCTTTATGTGTTCTTCATCTTTTTTTTCTGTGTGTGTGTGTGTGTGTGTGTGTGTGTGTGTTTGTTTGTCTCTCCTGTCCCACCCTCCCTCCTGCCCCACACTCTGGCCTCTCTTCCTCCCCCTCCCACCCCGCTCACACCCTCCCCTTCCTGTCAGCCTCCTGCCCCAGTCCCTCCTGCCACCCTACTCCCTCTTGCCCTTCCCTTCCCCCTCCCTCTGCCTAACTCCCTCTTGCCCTTTCCCCTCCTCCTGCCCCACTCCCTCTTGCCCTCCCCCCTCCCCCCTGACCCACTCCCTCTTGCCCCACTCCCTCTTGCCCTTCCTCTTCCCCCCTGCCCCACTCCCTCTTGCCCTCTCCCCTCCCCATGCCCCACTCCCTCTTGCCCCTCCACCCTGACCCACTCCCTCTTGGCCCTCCCTCTTCCCCCCTGCCCCACTCGTTCTTGCCCTCCTCCCTGCCCCATTCCCTCTTGCCCTCCCCCCTCCAACCCTCCCTCTTGCCCTCCCCCCTCCCCCACTTGCCCTCCCCCCTTCCCCCTCTCCCCTGCCCAGAAGAGTCTTGCGCTCCCCCCCCCCCCAACCTGGCAACTTTACTCACTGTTTTGAACGCGACGGAGAAAGGAGCTCGCAAGCAGAGCTCATTTCTCGGGCAAGCCTCTTCCCGGACTGTTGCATTGGGCGTAAAGGACGCCCAGTGGCAGTCTGGGCAGTGTCTTTGCCGAGAGAGGAGCTCTTTTTGTGAGCTCCTTTTTCCTCGGTTGTCGGGGTTGGTTCTTCTTTGGGTAAGGAGGTCTCGGGCAGCTGGGTGGGTGGTTGGCGGCGGCCGCCGCAGAGGCATTTTCCTGGGCCATGTTGGCCCTTGTTCATGTGTGGGGGAGCGGGGAAGGCGGGATCGGGCTACTGGGAGGGCGGTTGGCGGCGGCCGCCGCGGTGGCATTTTCCTGGGCCATGTTGGCCCTTGTTCAGGGGGGGGGTGCGGGGATGTCGGGCTCTAGTGTGGGGAAGTCGGGCCCCAAAGTTTTCCCCCTGGCCGGCTTTAGCGGCGACGCCAGGCCTCGGCGGCGGCTCCGCCACCACCTCGGCCAGCTTCCCCCGCCGCCTCTTTCCCCTCCGCCTCTTTCCTATCTTCGCGGCGGCCGCTTCTGGCCCCGCCGTTTCCCTCGCCGCCTCTTCCCGGCTTCTTCTGAGCAGCCGCTTCTGGCCGCCCAAGATGTCCGCCGGGTACCGGCGAGCGTGTCTCCCTTGCCCTGTTCTGCGCCTGCGCTTCGCGCAGGCGCAGAACAGGGCAGGGAGGCACGAACACACGCTTGGTGCCCGTCCACGGACGGACACCAAGCGTTTTATTAGAGAGGATTATTATTTATTTATCAAATTTGTATACCGCCCCAAACTTTCGTCTCTGGGTGGTTTACGATAACATAAAACCAGTTAAAAACAGATACAAAAACTTAAAAACATTTTGACAATTTAAAAATAACCAGAGATTAAAACCCAAAATATTAGGAAGCTGAGAAAGCTTGGGCAAAAAGATGGGTTTTCAGGTGGTTTTTTTGAAAATTGCCAGAAATAGGGAGGATCGTATCTCAGCAGGGAGCGCATTCCACAATCTAGAGCTAGGATGTTATATATCTGGTGTTAAAAAGGTTGCTCTTTCTTTGGGTTGTTAGTTTTCACGCATGACTGCTCCCCCTGCTGGGTGCTTTGCTATTTATGTTCCGAATGCAATTTTCTTGAACGGAAGCATTTTGCCACTGTTGAGCGGCTAATCTGGAAAGCGCGCCCCTGCCATCCAAAAGTCTCCCGCTCCCTTAAACTCCCCCACCCCTTATCCCTTGCTGCCCCTTGGGCCTGGAACCGCCTCCCAGAATGCCTCTCTGATGCCAGATCTCTTAATCCCTGCAAAACTCAGTTCTACCTTGTGGCCTTTGCCAGGCCTGCTCTGCCCTTCCCGGCTCCCCACATGACCCTGTAGCTAAGTCTAAGTGAAACAATGGTATAATCCTTCTTCTTCCATTTAGCTTGCCTCCCCACCTTCCTCTGTAGTCTTCCTGTGAGATTGTGAGCCCCTTGGGGCAGGGAACTCTCCTCTCATCCTTGGTGCTTTATCATCATAATCATCAGCATCAACCACAACAACATTTTGTTATTAACAAATTATGGTGGCTGCATGACCCTGGCTTGCAGCAGGAGGTTGGGCTGGATGGCTTTGGGGGACTTCCAGTGATTTTCTGTAATTAAAAAGCCATGTGTGAAGTGATTGTCCGGCTCCCTGAAGGGACGCTTCCCCTGCCCCAAGAAGAGCCGTTTCACTTTAATGAGGATGTAGCTAATGAACAGCAATGAAAATGCAGCCTTTTTAAAACCACAGTTTGCCCCGCTGTCAGTTTCTTGCAGAGCTGCATTTCTTGAGTGACAGACGGGAGTGGGGGGGGGCAGTGTCTCTGTGTGTGTGTGTGTGCGTGCGGGTGGGGTGGGGGTCATTTGCAGCTCCTTCCTCTGCTGCAGGGCAAGAGCAGCCCCAGGAAAGCAAACTGCACAGCTCAGCTGGGTGTGGGGCCTGGCTGCTGTGTAGCCGCGCTTCCTTTGCCGTGGGGGTGGAAGGGAGAGAGAAGCGGGTGGGGAAGCAGGCTGGCTGCTTGGAGATGCCTGGTGGAATCTTTGCCCAAAGAGGGGCTGTAGAGGCGGGGGCTGCCCTCCTGCTTTGCCTGGGTTACTGGATCTGTAGAATTCTCTCCTATGGGATGTGGGGCTGGCCACCAGCCTGGGTGACACATTCATGGAGGAGAGGTCGATCAATGGCTACTAGTCGGATGGCTGAGGCCAACGCCAGCCTCAGAGGCAAGATGCCTCTCTTCCAGGGGCTCTCTCAGACTTGGGTCCCTGCCGGATGTTGCTGGTAGGGCAGACCCCTCGCTTTCTCCCCACATTCGAAAGCTTGAGCTGCTCCCGGTCCAGCATGCCTTTCCAGACTTGTGACATTTCTTTCTCTTGGGGAGAGTGACGGAGAGGTAGACCCTGATCCAGACATAATATAAGTGTGATTTGAGCCAGATGGACCAAGGGTCTGATGTGGTATAAGGCAGCTTCCTATGTTCTTATGTCTAGGGGTAGCAAGCATGAATTGCCCCCTTTGCTAAGCAGGGTCTGCCCTGGTTGCCTTTGAATGGGAGACTACATGTGTGAGCACTGGAAGAGATTCCCCCTCAGGGGATGCAGCCGCTCTGAGAAGCATCTCCAAGAGAGGGCTGAGAGAGACTCCTGTCCTGGCTGGAACCTTGGAGAAGCCGCTGCTAGTCCACAATACTGAGCTAGATGGACCAAGGGTCTGACTCAGTAGAAGGCAGCTTCCTAGGTTCCATCCCTCTTCCTTTTCAAAAGCCCCATCCCTCGAAGTTCCCCCTACCCCACCCAGAGCTTCAGGGCCTGAACTTTACAATCATTTGCAGTGGGAAGATGGATTTTGCAGACATGCCTACATTCAAGGGCGCCCATTTCTGGGGTGGGGGGGGGCAATGCTTTTCTTCTGGCAAACATGCTTGGGGTTCTGTTTGCTGGAGGTTATTCACACATGGCTTTATGTCTCGGGGTATCTGAAGAGCAAATCTGCTTTGCAGCAGATTCACAAGATGTTTAATTGGGGGCATTAAATGGACAGTTCACGTCGTGTCGGCTCCTCGCCACAATCCCTGGCAGATCTTTTTCCTGTGCATTCCCACCAGCTGGTTCTTAGTTTTCCCTCCAACCAATCTTCACAGAGGAGGAGGTGAGAGAGCTTTTGTTTTGTTTTGTTAGTTTGACAGCGTTGCAGAAGAACAGCATGACGAGTTGCCAAGGGATCAAACAGGAGAACGCTTAACCCGAGCCTGCCGAATCTGACCCAGATCTTTGCTGATTTTTAGAATGAACTTGCCTTTGTGAGTGAATGCCTTCATCACCTCATCCCCCCCCCACTCCCAGAGGAAGGAAGCTTAAAGTAGAAACCATTGCTTTCTCTATCATTAAGAAAAATGCAGGCAAATCAGCTTTAAAAGGTGGGGGGGGGGCCTCAGGCTACATCAGGCTGTAGTCTCCATTCTGCATATCTAAAGCCTATGTTAAGACCCACATTTTGCAATTTGTGCTTGCATTTAACTCAGGAATTTCTCCCTCCCCCTCCCTTTCTGGACTCCCTCCACAGAATTTCACCAACCTGCTAAAACCCTTTCTCCCCACACTCACCTAGTGCTTGCAAATGCAAATACTCAGAGCAGACCATACCCAACAGCTGTCAAACTCCCCTTCATTGAGTTTTGGAAAACGCCACTCCACACATCAGGGGAAAGTAGCGGGGCATAACAGGCTTTTTTTCAAAAGCCGCTGGAAATAGAGGATTATTTTAAGTCAGAAATAAATCAGGCTAAGCCAGAATGCACAGCCTTGACTGGCGGGGTGGGTGGGCGGACAGAGTTCTGCCTGTACTGGACCCTGGTAGCCTGAAGGGACTTTGAAGTAAAGGCAGCTGATATGTGGACTCCCACTCTCCATCCCGAAGGAGATTCAAACCCAAAGCCACATGTGTAAAGCCACCTGGAGGTTATTTGCACTTGTCTTCAGGCTTCAGGGTAAATGTTGAGCAAAGCCACTTCGAAGTACACTCAGCCGCTCCCCTCTGCTCTCAAGTTTTGTTTTTGCAAGTACACATAACAGGCATCCATGTTTTCCTTCCTAGCCAATGGGGGGCGGGGAGAGTTCCTTGCAGAAATAGGTCTGCAGTTCTGAAGAGACCATGCCTATTTCCAATCATGCTAATGATTCTACGTCAGCGCCTCTCCCTGTTTGCTCCAGTGTTTTCAGAAAAGTAGCTTAAAACCAGCATTTTAAAAATCCAGAAATACCTCAAGATAAGCTAGAATTTGCATCACAAAGCCCGACTTGTGTGTGGAGTGGGTCCAAGGAAGGATCTCGTCCGGAGTTTGGGGTAAATTTGGCTGGTGTGTGAATGCACCCACTCTCTCCCGAAGGAGATTCAGGGCAGAAGCCCTGTCTGTAAAGCCTCCTGGAGAAGGTTGTATTTGAGAAATCTAAAGCCAACAGGGGTCGTTAATGAGATGTTAACACACACACACACACACACACACACGTAACTGCCCCTCCCCCAGACAATTGGCTTTACAAGTCATTTAGTTCATTGTGCTTTATTCTTGGATTTTGCTTTTAGGGTTTTTAAAAAAAACTTTGCACACCACACTGGGGGCCCTTCTGGTGCAAAGGCAGTTTTCGAAACAAGTACCATCCCTCTCCTCTGTCCTGCTCCAGAAGTTTGCTGCTGCTGCTGTTTGCCCTGAGTCCTAGCTGAGCTGGAGTTCACTTCAAATGATGTATATTACCTTGCAGTAACTATGCAAGAAGCTTGCACATCAGGGGGAAAGAGCAGAGGGCAGGTTCCAAACCAGTTAGTCAACCAAGATCCTAAGCGCCAATGAGAGCAATGAAGCAAATTAATCATGACTAATCAAGTACCATTAATGTCCATGAGAGTCTCTCTCTCTCTCTCTCTCTCTCTCTCCTATACTTATAAACATCTGCACTAAAAAAGGAGGGTGCACATAGTGGGGTGTACTAAGCAGCAGCTCCTGTTGCAATCCTGCCTTTTCAAGGCATCCTTTAAAGAAATACTGTACTGTACATAAGCACAACCAACAAACAGAAAACGTGCCACAAGGTAGCAGCAGGCTGTAAAGAGACGCTGCATTACCCAGACTGGGCAACCTGAGAGGCAAGTGGAGAGAAAAGGCTTAGCTCAGGGCTGCAGAACTCTGGCCGGCCCTCCAGCCTTTACTGGACTACAGCTCCCATCATCCCTGATTCCTGGCCACTGTGACTGAGGATGATGGGGGTTGTAGTCCAACAACAGCTGGAAGGCTAAAGTTGTGTGCAGCCCCATGCTTTAGACCTCCTATGATCAGAACCCCTGTATTCTTCTTGGGGGTTTAAAACAACATTCCCTCCAAGCATGCAAGTCATATACCAGTTTTTTCCTCCGGCCCTGCCCTGTGTGTTTCGCCCCTGACCCTAGCCAGTTAAGGCATGGCCAGAGGTAACCACTGCCATCCTGAGAGATGTTAATAATCACGCAAAGAGATTATTGCAAAGAGAGGAACCTTCATCTCAGACACTTCACACCACCACCAGAAATCCGGTTAGCAGCCCCATCATACAACTTGTATCTGGGGTTCCAGACAACTAGAGAAAGATTTCTGCTTGATGTTGGCTCTTAAAAGTAAGGGGGGGATTGGGGTAACCTGAGTTCAGAGTTCAAGAGCTCCAGAGTTCCTAATTCTCTTTGAGGGAGAAAAGGTCAGAGTCGTTCCTTTGTTCTCGGCTGGAGCAAAGGAGGGCTGCCACTCGAGGTTTTGAGCCCACCTCTTTCACAACTCAGCATGTTGGCCTCCTGGTTCAATAACAACCAGGCCAGGTCATAAGTAGGCCTGCTTTCTGCTTTGGGTACATTTTCTTTTCATCCCGACCTATGGTATGTTTGCCTGCAAACTTTGCTCCTTTATTTTAATTGTAATAAGCTAAGCTTTTTACTTTTTGACTATAATACTGGGCTATGCTGGGTTTTTCACCCTACTCACAACTGCTTTGGCTAACATGCTGCATGAAAGCTCTCGGATGTGGGTGGTTTCCCCTTAGGCTTCAGGGAATACCTCTAATTGTACGCCTGAATATAGCAATAGCAATAGCACTTACATTTATATACCGCTCTATAGCCGGAGCTCTCTAAGCGGTTTACAATGATTTAGCATATTGCCCCCAACATTCTGGGTACTCATTTTACCGACTTCAGAAGGATGGAAGGCTGAGTCAACCTTGAGCCCCTGGTCAGGATCGAACTTGCAACCTTCTGGTTACAGGGCGGCAGTTTTACCACTGCGCCTCCAGGGGCTCCCACGATTGTTGGGGGGGGGGCGCAGGTGTTTCAGGGTGTCAAGGTGGCCCACCTGCCTATAAATGGTTAGGGGTGGCAATGAAAACCCTTTCGGACGTAATCACAGGGAGGCTTCCACTCCTGATTCTCCCCATTCTGCTCCCCATTCCCTGTGCCACCAAAGCAGGTCCTTGGAGCCAGCCAACGTGCTCTCTGGATCAAGGTTATGGCTGGCGCCAGACATTTGGACACCTGAAGCCATTCCCTCCTATATGCACACTCATCCTCCCTCCCCAGTTTTCCTGACTGTCCTGCCTTGGAAAAGGAAGAGGAAATGGAAAAGGAGGCAGGGAGAAGAGGAGGCATTTCTGCCATAGAGCTGGGCTAGAGTGCGGCTGCTTATAGAGTTGGGCTGGCTAGAGTGGTGTCACTACTGGCTCAGTTGTGCTGCCAGTCGCACCAGAGATGAGCGAACAAGGAGGATGGTTTCTCAAACTCACGGCTGGATGTGAGTCATTTCACGATACTGCACAGTAAGGTCTGTCCTGGAGGTTTACAGACAGGGCTTCTGCCTGAATCCACTCCTGATTGGAGTGTGCCAGTCCACATAATTGCTGGATTTAACCTGACCTCCCTGCGGGCTATCAGGGTCCAGGACAGACAGGGTTTTGTTTTTCTCCGAAGGGAGGCTGCGAATTCTGGCTTAGCCTGAGTTATGTCCAGGGTAAAAAAAATCCTCTATTTCCAGCAGCTTTTGAAAAAAACTCCAGGGCTTCTGCTTTCTCCGAGGGTGTTGATGGAGGTGCTGATGGCTATGCGAAGGAAGGAGGTGTGGATGGCGATGCGAACGGTCTATCTAACCCCTCAAATTAAAATGCCTCGAATCTGCTGCAGATTTGCTCTTCAGATACGCCCGAGGCATAGAGCCATGTGTGGAAAACCTCCTGAAGGCCCTTCTGAGCCAGAAAGGTCAGGTGGCAACAGGAGTGGGAATCGGGCCCCATTTCCTTCTCCAGAGCCTCCAGAGTGGTCGGTAGTGAGTGCAGTTCCTCTGCTGGGAGGTGGCAGCTGCCCTGCTTTCCTTCCTGCCGGCCTTTTGGGCCTCCCTGCTGCTCTCCCCACTTGCATGTCCCCTCTGCCTCCGCCACGCCCCCCGCCTGACCTCCTGCCTGCTCGCCTTGTGCCATGCCTCCGCCTGTCCCTGTGCTTTGCAGTCTGCTTCCTGCACAGAGATGGTACAGCAGGGGGGTCGCCGTTGCCTGTGGTGTGCAGGGGCCCCAGCTTCGCAGGGCTTTGTGGTGCCTCTGGAAGCTGCCAGACCTGTTGGGCTGGACCGGCGGTGCCAGTGGGACCCAAGAAGCAGGCGCCTCCACCTTGAGCGCCACAAGGCTTTCAGCTCTCTGGGCCACTCTCTTGCCCTTGCCCTGCCTCCTGTGCCAAGCTCGTGGGAGCTTGGCTGTACCGAAAACCCACATGCCAGGAGAAGCCAGCCCAGCCCTGCTGCCGCCTCTCTGCCGGGGTGGGGGCTCCTGCTGCCTGCCTGCCTGCCTCTCTCTTGGCAGTGTTGCCGTTGACATTCCTGGCTCCAGTGGTGCCATCCCCCCCCCCCCGCTGACTTGCAGGCAGCAGAAGCGGCAGGACAAGGGTTAAGGCCACTGCAGCGCTGGAGCAGCGATGTCAGGAGGGCGCGTGGGGTGGGAGGCAGGAAGAGTCCAGCAGTCGCCACGGAGTTCTCCAGCTCATTAGCTCACGGAGCCCTCTGGCACCGGCCTGTCTGTCCCGTCTGATGGGAACTCGGCCACCACTAAGGAGGGGGGCGGGAGGGCTCTGCCCTTCTTTTGGTCTGAACTTGGCACAAGTTTCAGTCCAGCGCTGACTGCGGAAACTGGGGGACTGGTGCAAAGGTGAGTCCCCTTGCCCGACTCCTTGCTTTTCAGGGTGCTTTGGGTGGCTGGGTCCAGGAGTTGCCGTCTCTTTTCCTAAGAAGTGCCACTGGGGATGTGTCTGCTAGTAGAAAGCACATGGGGACTCAGGCAGTTTGAGGGCTGCAGGGGGAGCCCAGAGGAGCATCGAGACGGGCACCATACCCCGAAGCAGGCGATCCTGTGCCGAAAAGGTCCCGACAAGCCATTGCTGGAGACTCCATGACGGGCCTGCCATGCTGGACGTCCGAATAGGTAGGAAGCTCTTCTTAACACTAAACTGGGACCGGCTTCTCTGTGGGGACAACATCCATTGCTTCTTGTCTTATCCGGAGTGCAGAGGATGGAACGAATTGGCTCACTTCTCTGATGATATTCCTTGTGGCTGCAGGATGGCCAGGACAGATCCTGCATCCTGATTTCTTCTGCATAGGCTTGGGGCACACCTACTCTCACCTTTCCTTTGCCTTTGAGCGTGTGTGTGTGTATGTGTGTGTGTGTAAGATAGATAGAAGAAGTGAGCCAATTCATGTGTGAGATAGATAGATAGATAGATAGATAGATAGATAGATAGATAGAGAGAGAGAGAGAGAGGAGTAACAGCAGGAGAGATAGCATGCCCTCAACTCCTGCCTGTAGGTTTCCAGCAGCATCTGGTGGGCCACTGTGCGAAACAGGATGCTGGACTAGATGGGCCTCCTTGGGCCTGATCCAGCAGGGCTGTTCTGATGTTCTTATAGATAGATAGACACACACACACACACACACACACACACACACACACCCCTACCAAGTTTCTAGACCACTGTGTGCATCTGACAAAGCGGACTCTGGCCCACGAAAGCTTCTGCCACCTAAAATGTTTTTGTCTGAGGAGCCACAGGAGACTTTGCTGGTTTTGCCACAACATGCTCACACGGCTCCCACCCCCCGGGCCCCGCTCTCATTTTGGCCAGAGCGCAAGGCAGTCTTTTTTAAGTGGGTGGAAAGTGGCTTGAGAGAAGCCCCAGCTTCCCATGATGCACAAATACGCTTCTCTGGTGCCACTTTTGCTGCTGGCCAGAGCAGATTTCACAACAATACAAAGGACCACCTGCAAAGACTCTCTTTGATCAGAGGCGAGCATGTCATGAGGACACACACCACGGGAGCACCGACTCTGCATTCCAAACACCTTCCTCTCCCTGAAAAAAGCTCTCCTCCGTCTCCAGCCTTCTTCTGCCTGAGATGCTTCTCATGTTTGACCACTGTCGTTGTTGTGTGCCTCCACTCACTCTTCTTTCTCTAGATGAAACCTGCCCAGTTCCTTCAGTCTGCGCGCATCAGAATTCCACTCCCAACACTCCATGATCCATGCGTCTTCTGGACTCTGACTCTTTCCAGGAATAATCTCAAGCTTTGATAGAAACGCTGCAGGGATATTGCTGCCAAATGCCCCTTTTTCCTTAACAAAGGCTGTGGGTTCTTCCCAAGTAAAGCACCTTGCACAATACCCTGGGTTCCTTTCCAAAGATGCTGCCATCATCCATGCAGTCACTTGAAAGGAGTTTGCCATCTGCTCATGTCACTGGGATCAGAGCCAGCCTAAGTTGAAACACCCTCTATTCTGTGTGCATCTTGGAGCACCCAGGAGGAGGGTGTCCTGGGACGAAACCAGGATATTCTCTCTCTCTCTCTCTCTCTCTCTCTCTCTCTCTCTCTCTCTCTCTCTCTCTCTCTCACACACACACACACACACACACACACACACACACACACACACGACTCTCCCATCGGTGCTGACTGCAGAAAACCAGCAGTATAGACCACCCCGTTTCTTTCTAGTCCCTGGGTGATTTCCAGATTAACCCCTACCACAGTGTCACAACGTATCTGCTAAGTGTGCTCCCAAACTTCCTGTGTTGCGACACCGCAATCACTATGCTGTCAGCAGGGTGTCGTTCACATTTCTGATGCCTTGTTTTGGATTTTATCACTGTGATTTAGTGCAATAACGTTGTATGTCCATTGCAAAAAATTAGCTGTATTTTCCCATTGTAGATTCTGGGGATCGTTTTCAATTCGATCCTGCTAAGCCGAAGCATTTCACCACAATCCTCAGAATGAAAGGTAGCCTTTAGTCACTGTGTTCCCATTGGAAAATACGGAATAGATTCCTTATACCACCATCAGCCAGATTTGCTTCAGGACTTTCAAATGATTTTTACAGCTTCTTGCTCCACTCCATTTTAAATGATGTTTCAGAGCATCACTTGAACTCTCCTGTTTAACAGAAATTCTCATGAAGCAAGAGGATCGTGTGTGCATGTGCACATAGTTATATGCAGAGAGACAGAGTGAGAGAGTGTGTGTTACAACTCCCAGAGGCTAATTTGTTGCTTGCAGCAAAAACAATGAGTCCTATAGTACCCTAAAGAGGAACAAATTTGTACCTTTTGCGTTTCTTAGGTTTTGTACTCCACAGTCCACAATTTATTTTTTCTAATTTTCTTTAAGTATCTGTGGTGGGTGTGTGGCGGGGGGTGGGGGCGGCAGCCAGCCAGCCAGCCAGACTAAGGAAAACATTTCATGCACCTGATGGAGTGAGCTCTAGTTCATGAAAGTTTATGCTGGGACAAAAGGTGATCCCAGCACAGCGCCTTGTCCAGTGGCTTTTTGCTGATGTCTGTGTCTTCTTTGTTTCACAAGGGAGCCCCTCTGTGGCAAATAACCATTATTTCATAATTGAAAAGTGGTTTATTAATGTTTTATAATTTATTATTATTATTATTATTATTATTAGAATGTGTGTAAATAGCATAATAATGACAATAAATAAAAATTAATAATAAATAATAAAATGTTCGAATGAATTGGTTCGTCTTTAAGGTGCCATAGGACTCCTTTGCAACCACATGATTATAGTTTTCTACGCAAACTACATCATGTCACCGGTCTGGATCAGGTTGGAATGTGTTAGGCCCTCTGTTATCAGCAAGTGCCCCTGCAAGCCCTGCTTCTTTCATTAATGGCCTATCAAGGTGCAAAGCCTGCCTCCAGGAGGGCCATTGCAGATGCTGCTGAGTGGTGCTGGGTGACCCACCACCTCCTCTTGCTGGCACCGCCCACTCCAAGCAAGCTGCAAGCTAGAAGAGCACAGCTTCTCCATCCTCCTTTGCACTTAGGCAGGAAAGGACTGGGCAGCAGCAAGCATGATGGAAGGAAGAGAAATACCTTGATTGCAGCAGGCACTGGGAGTGCTTGGGTACCATTTGAGGATGGAGGTATTTGCTTTAAAAAACAAACAGCTAAACCGTACAGGAGACAGTCCCCATCAAGGTAAGAAATAAACCGATTGGGGCTTTAAGTTGGATGCATCCTCTTGACTAAGCATTCCGGAGTTCTCATTTTGGTCCCTTTTCGGTTCTTCTACTTCCCATCTTGTTCATCTCTGTAATGTTTCAGAGCTGAAATTAAAGTGGATTCAGGGCTGGGAGAGCAAAATGTTTCTGAGGAACCACCAAGGAAAATGCTCCAAGTTGATGGAAATGTTTTACTCCCTTTTATGATTGGGTATGAAGGGTGGATCCCGCAGTCACAAAGGACTGGGGGAATGGACCCCAAATCATGGATTTAAGCCGATCTCTTGGATGAATGCGGAGAAATGGGAGATCCTTAGGCAAAGCAGGGTATCATCAGTTTACACCAGGTTTGCATGTTGGTTCCAGCTCTGCATAGGCTTTGTCATATTCATTGGCCTTTGAAACCAGAAGGTCCAATTCTCCCGTCTTCTAGTCTAGATGCAGCCTGTGTAGCTGATCTTGGTAATGGGCGTTGTCAATGGAATGCTAAAGGAAGGAGCTGCTGGATGCTGGAATTAGGCCTTGGAGATCAGAGGATGGGGCATTTGGAGAAACTGTTCACAGAAGATGGACAGCAAAACCCACAGAAGAACCTCAGCCCTACAATTCTGATTTGTAGTACCCAAGGCTGTTGCTTGCCTTTATCACCGTGATAAGGTTCTTTGTGGCCTGATTGTGATTTTGCCATGAAATAAAAAGACTCCAAAGGGTTGAGATCCCAGACATTCAGTTGCAGGCTACACTTTGGATTGGGCATAGGTTAACAGCTTTGCCAGTTCTTCGATCCTAGGACCTGCATGCGTTGAAATCCCATGGAAGAGGGTTCAGCGGATAGAACAAGGCCTCAACAAAAAATAAGGATTGATGAAGGCTGAAATAGTGACGGGGTGGATTGGGTGAGCATGTACGTGAACATTCTTACAATGAATTGTCTGTCTGCTTTTCTTCATGTCTGTTGTTCCCCTTCCTTCCTCTTTCTCTCCTGTCCTTACATTTCTTTAACACTTTTCAGTTCACAAGTGATGACTTGAGCATCGTGACCCAGAATCCTCTGCAACATTGCACAGGATCTTGGGATACGCCTCTGGGATGGCACGCAGCTTTTTTGGCTCCCCTAAAAGTAAGAAAATGTAAGATCCCCGCTGGATGTGAACCAGGAAATTCATCCAATCCAGCATCCTCTTTCCAGTAGCCAGCAAGATGCTTACAAACAGGGCATGAAGAAGGCAGGACTTATCTCCTCCTGTTACCCAGTATCACCTGGTAGTCAGTGATTGATTGATTGATTGATTGATTATTAGCCTTTGAACGAAGAGTTTCTATTTAGTTATCATGGGGTTGTGCTCATTTATAGACCTATACTCCATGAATTTGCCTAATTTCCTTTTAAAGCCATCTAAATCAGAGTCCAGCATTACACCATGTAGCTGTAAGTTCCACAAGTTAATTATGTGTTGTGTGAAGTACGTTCTTTTCTTTGTCCTGAAGCTATCTATCTATCTATCTATCTATCTATCTAACTATCTATCTATCTGATTTCTACACCGCCCTTCCAAAAATGGCTCAGGGCAGTTTACACAGAGAAATAACAAACAAATAAGATGGATCCCTGTCCCCAAAGGGCTCACAGTCTAAAAAGAAACATAAGATAGACACCAGCAACAGTCACTGGAGGTACTGTGCTGGGGGTGGATAGGGCCAGTTACTCTCCCCCTGCTAAAAAAGATAATCACCGAATTTAAAAGGTGCCTCTTTGCCCAGTTAGCAGGGGTTAATTTATCTAGCATTTGTTAATTTAATTGGATGACCCCAAGTTCTTATATTTTGAGTGCAGGATTAAAAATTTCTCTGTATTCACTTTCCCCACATCATGCATGATTTTCTAAGCTTATAATCTTCTCCCCCATTGCTTTTTTTCTAAACTACATAGCCCCAAACTCTTGAGTCTTCCCTTTTCCTTGATCATTTGAGTTGCTCTTGGTTGCACCTTCTCCAGTTTTATGGTATCCTCCATGGGATGAAGCAATTATAACTGTAGACAATATTCCAAATGTGGCCGCGGCATAGATTTATATAAAAACATGACAGTACTGGCTGTCTTAATTTGAGCCTTTGGCCACTGTGGCTGGGGATGATGGGTGTTGTAGTCCAACAACCAGGGGTGTAGCTAAGGGAGAGGGGGCCCATGTTCACCCTGTCCCCGGCGCCCCCTTAGAATGAGGGAGATAATGAAGAAAATAGGGAGGGGTGGAGCTGTGGGGCCCTCAGGAGCCGCGGGGCCCGGGTTCTTTGAAACCATCTGCTCAATTATAGCTACATCCCTGCCAACAACATCTTGGACCCCAAGGTTGGGAATCTTTACCCTAGCACAGAGTTTACTGCCATATAGTGAGCTGGTGTTTCCATTGAGGTATTCTCTGTGACCTTGAGATCTCTGTCCTGGACAGTCACAGCCATGTGTCCTGCAAGCCTGGCTACCTCCCAGTCCAGAAAAGGAACATTCCATGCTAGAGATTATTGGGACAGGGAATGAAAATGAAAGGGCCAGTATTGTAGTGCT
Organism: Hemicordylus capensis; assembly: GCF_027244095.1. Taxonomy (NCBI): domain Eukaryota; kingdom Metazoa; phylum Chordata; class Lepidosauria; order Squamata; family Cordylidae; genus Hemicordylus; species Hemicordylus capensis. The sequence goes on from NC_069661.1 coordinate 3,077,958, forward strand.
TGTGTATATCTTTATGATGCAGCTGCATGTGGAATACTGTGTGTATAAACTCTGTGAATTGGTAAGGTCCAGAATTAGAAATGAATTTGCAAAGAATATGGCAATCTTTGTTTCCTGTAGATTTGCAAAGGAAATAACATTACTTTTCTACCGCTCTTCAACTAAAGTTCTCAATATCTTACAGGGAGACTAGAAGTGTGAGCACTGTAAGATAATCCCCTTAGGGGATGGAGCCGCTCTGAGAAGAGCATTAACACTTAAGAGTGTCTCTGTTAGTCACTCTTCTCCTAAAGCTTGGAATTTGGGTGCTGCCTGTTATTCTTGCTCCTTCGCTCCCAAACGTAGGCTGAATTTGGATGTAACGCAAAACTGTAGTTAAACGAGGCAGAGGTTGTCGTTACGTCCAAACTCCGTCACGTCCAAATTCATGCAACTGTGGTTTTGTGGCAAAAGTGACCTGTGGTTAGCCTCACCAAACTCCAGTTTGAACCTTCGGTTTTCAGTAAGGTTTGCTGCCGAATCCAGAGATTTGGCCGCTGAAGTGTTACATCCGAACATGGACGGTGCCATAACCGTGGTTCCACGAGGTTTTTGAAACTGAAATCATAGATATGGCAGCGCAGACCTGCCCAGGATGGCATCTGCTCCATGCCTGCAGTGCTTCTCGCCGGCCACCTCTCTGAGCACCAGCCTCGACCCTCCTGTCTCCAATGTAGCAGTTGCCTGGAAACAGGGATGCCACCATGTCCCATCCCAAGCTTGTCAGCCTAGCAGCAAAGTCACACAGGAGCATTCCCTCTCCCCACCCTGACCCTTGCTCCCCCCTCCTGGTAAACAGGAGGGAAAGAGGTCAGGATGACAGGATGGGCATTAAGTGCTTTGCTCCCCCAAAATGAAGCAACAAAGATGTATGACAAGCACTCCAGGGGGCAACATAAGCAGGGCACAGGGATGGGTGGGGATACCCAGGGTCGGGTTTAATGGGTAGCCCCAACCAGAGATACATAAGAACAGCCCTGCTGGATCAGGCCCAAGGCCTATCTAGTCCAGCATCCTGTTTCACACGGTGGCCCACCAGATACCTCTGGGGAGCCCACAGGCACGAGGTCGGCTTAAGCTATTTTTGAATAGCTAAGGTCTATTTTTTGTACAATGATGTTGGGAAAGCGGGGCTCAGCCCCTTCCCCTTTGGGGGACCTGTGCACAACTAGGTTTACTCATGAGAAAGGCTGGGCAGCAGGATCAGTGTTGTCCCAGTGAAAGGAGCGATTCGACACCTGTGATGACGATGGATGCTGATCCCAAGCGGACTGCTCTCTCATAAGAGGGACAGGTCATGGTGGTGCTATATGGAGCTAGTTTGCTCTATGCAGGAAAGCCACAGGGATGAGTACCCTGGCAACTGCTCTCCCTGACTTGTAGAGGAGAGCTGGTCTGGTGGTAGCAAGCATGACTTGTCTCCTTAGCTAAGCAGGGTCCGCCCTGGTTGCATATGAAAGGGAGACTAGAACTGTGAGCACTGGAAGAGATTCCCCTCAGGGGATGGAGCCGCTCTGGGAAGAGCATCTAGGTTCCCAGTTCCCGCCCTGGCAGCATCTCCAAGATAGGGCTGAGAGAGATTCTTGCCCGCAACTTTGGAGAAGCTGCTGCCAGTCTGTGAAGACAATCCTGAGCTAGAGGGACCAGTGGTCTGACTCAGTATATGGCAACTTCCCATGTTCCTATGCCAGGTAGCTATTAAAGCGTGCTCCCTGCCAGCCCGTCTGCCCATGTGGACATATGCACCCTTGCTTGTGCCTCCAAACAGCGATCCTGCTTTCCTGGGGTCACGGGAAACTGGGGCTTCCCTCTCCCGCGATTCCCTGGGGTGGCATGTCTGCATCCGGCACAACGTTGGCCCGCACATGGGGATTTTGAGAGGGAGTAAAGATCCATCCCCACACCTGGGGTTGCCCTTGCCCGTACACATGGCTAGGCTCTGACACAGCGAGCACCACAATCCCCTTTGGGTCCATGCAAGCTTGTCTTGGGAGGAGGGGGTTGCAGTGCACACATTCCATCTTTAACCAGAGAGAGTGGGGGCCCACGCAAGCAGAGCACGCTCTGGGGAGTTTTCTCAACTCATGAGTGTGCAGTCTGACAGGAAACTGAGGGCGTTTACCCTTGGGTCCCCCCCAGTAGACTGGCCCTCTCATGAGAGGAGTAGCCCAGCAGCAGCGAGCTGTCAGGGAGGCAGGAATGTGGTGTGGTCTCCATGTACTGCTTTGCCAGGGTCAGTCCTCGCTAGGGGTGTGCACAAAACTGGCTGGCCTGGTTCGGTTCCATTCCAAACTGGGCCCTGCCACCTGTCAGACCCCACCCCCCAAGTTCGGTTTGGTTCGGGCGGTGGGGGGTTGCAAGTCAATTTTTTAAACATTTCCCCCCTCCCTCCTGGGGTTTCTCCAAGGCCACGAAGGTGGGGTCCATGGAGGTTCCCCCCTCCCCACCAGCCTTTCTCGTGCCAAAAATCATCCGGTTCGTGGCAAAAATCACCCGGTTCAGGCGTTCTTTGGCCCATTCCGGGCCTCTCCCTCTCGTGGCAGCCATTTTGGAGGCTGCTGCGCATGCACAATGGGCCTCTGTGTGGCCTGAGTCATGACTTGGCCATGCAGGAGCCCATTGTGCATGTGTGACAGCCTCCAAAATGGTCGCTTCAATGGGGGGAAAGCCCAGAAAGGGCTGAAGAACACCCAAACCAGGAGATTTTTGCCATGAGGAAGGCTGGCTGGAGGTGGGGTACCTCTTTGGACTTGGAGAAGCCCTCCCGGAGGGGGTAAGTACTAATTAAAAAAATCTATTTTAAAAATGGACTCACGAACCCCCCTAATGGCCAAGGGGTGGGTTGGGTTGGGTTGGTCCGGGGGTCTGACCGAAGAGGGTGTGGTTCGGTTCAACCCTGAACTCTTAAAGCAAACTGGTTCCACGTCGAACATGTTCAATGTCAAACCTCTTTGCACATTCCTCGCCCTCGCAAGAGCATCCTCGATCATTGTGGGACAGACCCCTTTGCCCTCCCTCGTATACATCTCCCCTCCTAGGAAAGCATCCTGGTCCATTCCCTTTCCTGAATAACAGGGAAGTAGTGCCCCCCCCGCCCCCAATATCCTCTAATCCTGCCTCCCAGTATTGTGCCTGTGTGGGACAGTTTTGTTGCGGGGCTCTTGGGAGGTGGGTGGTGCAATTGCTGTCAGAAGCAGTGCTGGCATGGCCTGGCATTGACCTGGGTCCCGGTGCCCTTTCCATGCCAAGGGCGGGAGGGCCATTCCGAGAGTGCTCGATGGCGCTTGGCATGCCCTCTTCAAGAGCAGGGCGACTCACAGCTGCTCTGGTGACATGCTGATGCTTTGCCCGCAGTCTGGCTAGGGAGAATCGTGGCTTCGCCGACTTCTGGTTTCACATTACATGCCAATTTGGCCGGAGTCTCATTCCAAATCACGTCGCATCATTTCTGACTCCGCTAAAACTCTTTTTTGCCCTCTTTGGGGTTTCTTCTTCTGTTGACTACTAACAGCTGTCAAGTGGTTGGGGTTCCCCTTTCCCATCTCCCTCTCAGCGAGCAGCCCGGCCCTAGCCTGTCTGTCCCCGCTGGGCTCCGGCAGCACCGTCGCCACTGCCCTGTAGAGTGTGGGGCTGCAGGGCAATGGATGCCGGAGGTTGCTGCTGCACGCAGCCTCGCTTGCCATGAGCTCTGCCGCCTTCCTCCCGCAACCACAGGGATTGGGAACACAGGGTTTCCCGATCCTGGGGCCCCAAAGGAAGTTGGACGACAACTCCCATCCTCCCCATCACCTTCAGCCATTGAGGCTGCTGGTGGTGACAGCAGCTGTAGCAGCCCACATCATCATCTGAGACCCAAGGTTGGAAACCCCGTCTATAACAAAGGCTGCTACTTGTGTCTTGTGGCTGAGCTGGTCCCTGGACTGGACTGTTCTGTTCTGTGTGTTCCTCTCTCCTTCCCATCCCTTTCCCATTAGGAGGGTGCCTATTAGATGCTGGGATGTTGGACTGTAAAGCACTTTCAGTGCTTCGGCAGAAAAGTGGTATATCGATGTAGCAAATCAATCAGGCAATAAATGCCTTCATTTTTGGGCACCCAGAGGAGGGTCTCCAAAGAAGATCTTAAGGTTCGGGTAGGGACATATAAGGTAAGATGTTCTCTCAGGCAACCCGGTCCCAAACCATTGAGGACCTTAAAGGTTAAAACCAGCACTTTGAACTGCGCCCAGAAACAGACAGGGAGCTAGTGCATTGAATTGTATCTCCCTTCTCTTTGTTTGCTTCACAGGATTCCTCTGAACTTTTCAGATACAATTTAAAATCATTTCCCACAGTCATCTTTTTAAAACCACGTCTTTAATCTTCTCTCCCTTGGTTCCTTCCCTTCTCTGGCCTGGAGTGGCTCTTTATTTAATAAGCCCAGTCCCTTTTCCAGCAGGAGAAAGGGCTTCCTATGAACATGAATTCTATTTCCTATGAACATGCATTAAAAGCTGTCTCCAGGCTCATTTCTCATCCCTGGCTATTCAGGCAAGTTTTTTCCCTTGAGCTGTGTGACCTCCTCCTCCTTCCGCAGGCCCCCAGGAATCTGGAGTCTATCAGATTGCAGCCTACTGTAAGTTTTGTATACTGCCTAGAGATGTACGTATAGGCAGTATAAAAATATGATGAACAAACAAGCAAACAAACAAATACATAAGAACAGCCCTGCTGGATCAGGCCCAAGGAAGCCCATCTAGTCCCCAGCATCCTGTTTCACGCAGTAGCCCACCAGATGCTGCAGGAAGCCACAGGCAGGAGTTGAGGGCATGCCCTCTCTCCCACTGTTACTCCCCTGCAACTGGTACTCAGAGGCATCCTGCCTTTGAGGCTGGAGGTGGCCTATAGCCCTCAGGGGTGTAGCAAGCTTCCCAGGGGCTGGGGGACAAAGTGCAGGCAGAAGGCTTCCATCACGCATCCAAAGCACATGCCAAAACACCCCAAGCCATGCCCCTTGCAGCAGACCCTCTCAGCCTGGGGACATTTGTCCCCTCTTGTCCAGTGGATACTACACCCATACTCAGACTAGTAGCAGTTGAGAGACCTCTCCGCCATGAAGTTATCCAAACCCCTCTTAAAGCCTTCCAGGTTGTTGGCTGTCACCACATCTTGTGGCAGAGAATTACACAAGTGGATTATGCGTTGTATGAAAAAATACTTCTGATTGCTGGTCCTAGATTTCCTGGCAATCAATTTCATGGGATGACCCCTGGTTCTAGTGTTATGTGAGAGGGAGAAGAATTTCTCTCTCTCCACTTTCTCCACAACATACATGATTTCATAGACCTCTATCATGTCTCCCCACAGTCATCTTTTTTCTAAACGAAATAGCCCCAGGTGTTGTAGCCTTGCCTCCTAAGGAAGGTGCTCCAGGCCCCTGATCATCTTGGTTGCCCTCTTCTGCACTTTTTCCAGTTCTACAATGTCCTTTTTTAGATGTGGTGACCAGAATTGTACACAGTACTCCAGGTGAGGCTGCACCATAGTTTTGTATAAGGGCATTATAATATTAGCAGTTTTATTTTCAACCCCCTTCTTAATGATAATATATACATACAGGCAGAAACCTTCTTTAATTTATTTTGTCCTGCAGGTGGCCCTCGTTATCTGCAGGGGTTCCATTCTTGCCTACAACCACAGATAATGAAGCCACGGATAATGAGACCTTGAATCAATGGGAATTGGGGGGTAAGTTTACTAGAGATTAGAAAAGGGCTTAAAGGTTAAAAAAAAAAAAAAGAAGCCGGAATAAGTGAAATAAAGTATTGTGCCATGCTCTGCAGGTATCCAACAATGCTCCCCCACCCCAAACCCCAATTTTCCATGTAAAATCATGGTGGCGGGGTTTACGAAAGAGTCACAAAATGGCTCCATTCAACAAAATGGTGGCCGGAAATGACATGGGAAGTCATTTCCAGCCATCTAGGAACTGTAGATAGGTGAATTTTCACTATTTTTAGAACTATGGATAACAAGGTCGGGTCTCCATTGTCTGACCACAGATACACGAAACTGCGGGTGCCAGGATCGTGGATAATGAGGGCCACCTGTATAAATTATTCTTGGTGTTGCTGATGATATGCACACAGGCTGCTCTTGAATAGTGAATTAATTTGTACTTGATAACTGGTACTTACTTACCTGCCACGAGTTGTGGTGACAGCCAACAATCTGGATGGCTTTAAGAGGGGTTTGGATAACTTCATGGAAGAGAAGTCTATCAATGGCTACTAGTCTGAGAGGGCTATCAGCCACCTCCAGCCTCAGAGGCAAGATGCTGCTAAATACAGGTTGCAGGGGAGTAACAGCAGGCGAAAGGCCACGCCCTCAGCTCTTGCCTGGGGGCTTCTTGGAGGCATCTGGTGGGGGGCCACTGTGTGAAATAGGATGCTGGACTCGATAGGCCTTCTTGAGCCTGATCCAGCAGGGCGGTTCGTAAGTTCTTATGTTATTTGCTGATTCTTAACTATTCTAGCTGGCTAAGCACAAGTCTCTGTTCCTTGGAATCTCCCAAGGTGTTTGTACACATATTTTTGGACTCAAAATAAATCTTAATTGCATTTCCCCCCCTCTTAGTGCCCCTCATTCTGGATTATGACTGACTTGATCTGTTTTGTGACCATGCTTTTAAGATACACCTTCAGGAGTTTTTTCTTTTCTTTTTCAATTTTTAATCCAGTTAGAGATAATAGCATTTTTTTTAAAAAAAAATTAACAATACTGTTCCCTCTAACTCGTTCTAAAGTATCTATTCAATATCTGGAGCCTAGAATATGAACTGGATATATAAATAGAATGTAAACCTAATGAGACCCAGGTTTAATCTGATCGAAGTTGAATCCTCAATATTTGTTTTATATTTTCTATTTGGTATCTTTTATTCTTTACTTTTATTCTGTAGATGGTCGGACATAATAATTTGGTACCACTGCAATGGCTGTATTTCATGTATGTAAGTCGAAAGCCCAGAAATGTGCTCTTTCTCTTTCTGCTCTTTTTCTTTTTTTTATTTGTAACTAATACAATTTAATAAAATGTGTGGTTTTTTAAAATTTAATCTCCCAAGGTTGCTAGTGCATCCTGAGTTCTGAAATCCTGAATATGTTAGTACTTAGAGGAGGGGGAGATATGTTGCACCAGTAAAAATGGATCAATGGATAGCAACTCAGTGCACCAGAGGTGCAGGAAATGTGTGCATTTTTAAAGCTAATATTTCAAAGATTCCTCGGCATAGCATGCCACCAGACCTCATGGAAATCACATAACTCATTTGTTTGGTTGAATATTCTATTGTGAGCACTTGTTTGGTTAAAGTTGTTGTTGTTGTTGTTTTTTAATTATTATTTAAAGAAATAATTTCCCCTCTGTTAGAGGAAAATGGCTGGGCTTGTTGTATACCAAGGGAGTCTGCTATTGAGTAAGTTTCCAAATACAAGGCAATTAGTTAATTGGAGTTGACAGGGGTGTGTGTTGTCTTTGCTGCAGTGGAGGGAACAGGTCATTAAAAATGATCCATGCTGCCCTAATTGAGATTATTTCAGGGCTAGCTGACTTGGGGATTCTCCTGGTGTGTGTGTGTGTGTGTGTGTGTGTGTTGCGGGGGGGTGCTTCATGGGAAAACCTGTGTTTTATGCAAAGTGAGTGCCTGGCTTCCACGGCAGCTGCGCTTTTATTCATTATTAATAATACCCTCTGTTGGTTGATGATGATTTCCTTAGATCCCCAAAGTCTTTGTAAATTAAAGACTGGAGCTTGTGGAATCTATGCTAAGCTAGCAAAAAGCCCCTTTCCCGACATCCAGAGTGTGTGACAAAAATGGTGCAGTTTTCCCTGGATTTTCCTGGGGGCTCGCCATTTATTCTGATTTTTGTTTTGCTTTAGAAACCTTTTTGGCAGGAGCTGCTGAGGGAAGGGCAAAAGAGGTGAGTGGATCACAGATCTGAGGATGAACATGAGGACAAGGTCTGCAGGCTTCATGAAGCAGTTTTACATAGAAACCAGTAACTTGAACATCTAGATTTGAGATACTTAAAACAAGCAGAAGTCTTCAGCCCAAGGGAGGCTGGTTCATTTAAGCCAATCCATGAGCCTCTTACATACTTACTACTATTATTTATCTACCACTTTTCATGAACAAATTCTCAAAGAGGTTTACATTGAAAAAGAATATTTTACATAGAAAAAGATGGTTCTCTGTCCCCCACAAAGGGCTCCAGGGAGAAGCTCCACACACTTAGCGCAGAACCCGAGGTGTGCCTGACAGTCCCAGGAGTGTGTATAGCCGCCTCCCATCCCAGAGTGAGCGTCTTCTTCCTTTGTAGGTTAGGCTATGCCAAAGCTGGTTGTGATGTCCAAACCCATGAATTTCAGCATATCCTAGCTGAACCCGTAGGCTGAAGGGAGTTTCCTTGTGTTCCCTGACCCCAAGGCTTGTGAGTTTGGATGTTTTACATTTTAAAATGTAATAAATAAATAAATTGTGACCAACCTCAGCATATCCTAACCTAGAAAGGAAGCAGGTATGTGCACAGGGTACCAAAGAAAGGAGACTTAACACATTGCACAAACCATTGCACAATATCCTTGCTAGCAAAATAATGCCCAGGATCATCCCATGCAGATTAGAGCCCTATGTGGAAAGGGAAATGCTGGATGTTCAAGCTGGTTTCAGAAAAGGCCAAGGAACAAGAGACATCATTGCTGATGCACACTGGATAATTGAGAAAGCCAAAGAATACCAGAGAGAAGTCAATATGTGCTTTATTGACTACAGAAAAGCCTTCAATTGCATCAACCATGTCAAGTTGTGGAATATCCTTAGGAAAATGGGCATCCCAGAACATCTCATTGCTCTCATGAGAAACCTAGACACAGAGCAGGAAGGCACAGTCCAGATGGAACATGGTGAAACAGACTGGTTCCAGATAGGCATGTGGGACCCTTTTATTTACTCTAAGCACTGCATGGCCCAACAACAAGGCAGCCCCAGGAAAACGGACACAGATACCAGCTGGTTTTGGTCAATCAATGATTCATGTTTATTATAGTCAGTTAAACAGCAAGCTAGCTCCTAATTCACACACACACACACACACACACACACTCACCAGCCCCACTCCAAAGATGATCAGTCTTTGGAAGAGGTGTTGGAAGAAGCGTGGAGGTGGTGATGCTTCTCAGGGATCTTCTGGTTTCCTGCCTGACTTATAAAGGGATGTTTCCACTCCGGCTGGTACATCTGCAGTCCACTTCCATTTCCGTGATCACAAGATGTACTCATCTTATCTTTTTGTTCTATTCCCAGTTCTTTCTCCTTTACAATGTCTTTGGCAGTTCTCCCCGGTTTTCACTGATTCTTCAGGCCTTTGGCATCTTTCCCAACATTGTTCGTGTTCGAGAGAAAGTGGGGCTGGGGCACACTTGATGTTGCTCACTCATGCATTCTTCCATACATACTGTTTGCAAGTACTACCTAATTTGTCAAAATCACATGGCTCATAGGGTTACAGAAATGAGCTATTACAAATTAGTATATTGTTTCTTATCTCTAGATCATTATAAACTTGCGAGTTAGCCAAGTATTTTATGCATCACTACTATCACAAGGCTAGCACAACTCTACAGGCAGAGGAGTAAGACAAAGCTGTATACTTTCTCCCTCTTTATTCAATTTATATTCTGAACATATACTGAGGGAAGCTGGATTGGAAGAAGATGAGTGTAGTTTTTAAGCTGGAGGAAGAAACATCAATAACCTGAGCTATGCTGATGACACCACTCTGATAACTGAGAATGCGGATGATCTGCAAGCTCTAGTAATGAAAGTCAAGGAGCACAGTGAAAAAATGGGACTATGACTAAATATGTCAAGAAGACTAAACTAATGTCAGCGGGTACAGCAACCAGTCTCAGAATTGACAATGAAGACATTGAAGTGGTGGATAGCTTCTACCCTTTAGGACTGACCATCAACAGTAAAGGATCCAGCACAGCAGTCAAGAAATACGCCGCAGACTAGCACTTGGTAGGGTTGCAATGAAGGCCTTGGAATGGATATTTAGATGCCGTGATGTGTCTATACTTACAAAGATTAGAATAGTTCGGACAGTGGTTTTCCCCATGACACTCTATAGATGTGAAAGCTGGACTTTGAAGAAGCAAGATAGAAAAAGTAGGCACAAATGACCAGGCTCAAACCATCATAATTCTGACACATTATGCGAAGACCCAGCTCCCTTGAGAAGTCCATAATGCTGAGAAAAGTGGAAGGAAAAAGAAGAGGACGACCAGCAGCAAGGTGGATGGACTCAATCACAACAGCAATGAATGCACCACTAAGAGACCTTAAAGGCCAAGTTGAAGACAGATCAGCCTGGAGAGAATCTTCTATGTGGTCGCTAAGAGTCGACACCGACTTGACGGCACCTAATCAATCAATCAAATGTGCACAGGGATGAGCGGGAGGAGGAGGGACTGAGGGAGATTCCGTGACTCCGGTTCTGAATTCAGTGTGAACCCGCACAGTCTAAAAAGAAACACAAGAGAGACACCACCAGCAAGAGCCACTGGAGAGGGCCAGTTGCTCTCCCCCTGCTAAATATCAGAGCACTGCTGCTTTGGAAGGTGCCCATTGCCCAGTTATCAGGGGTGCTTCTTCTTCTTCCTTTGCCAGCCCCCCTGCCCCCCTCTCCTTCCAACTAGAAATCTTTTAATTAGATTTATAGATTTACAATTTTTAATACTGGGTTTAAAATGTTTTTTAATGTTTTAAACGATTTTAATTCTTAATTGATTTGATGTTTTAAATGATTTTCATTGTAAACCTCCCAGACATGCAAGTTTTGGGTGGTATAGAAATATTTTAAACAAACAAACACACAAACAAACTAAGGTTGCCAGTTTGCCCAAAGTGATCTTGTTTCTCCAGTGAGTCAATTTGGGTGATATTTACTAGGGGAAAAAAGGAGGGAAGGGAAACCCAGAACCAGGGAGCCAGGAGGGGATGGCCATCCTCCAGCTGCCAGGGTCTGGGCAACCTGCCAGGGCACCCCCTTACTGCCTCCCACACCCATATGGTGAAGGAAGTGCTCACCATCTGAGAGCACGAGGCACACCCCTCCACTCCTCTCCTCCTCAAAGGGAGGAGAGTTGGTCTTGTGGTAGCAAGCCTGACCTGTCCCCTCAGCTAAGCAGGGTCCACCCTGGTTGCATTTGAATGGGAGACTGGAAGTGTGAGCACTGCGAGATATTCCCCTCAGGGGATAGAGCTGCTCTGGGAAGAGCAGAAGGTTCCAAGTTCCCTCCCTGGCAGCTTCTCCAAGATAGGGCTGGGAGAGACTCCTGCCTGTAGCCTTGGAGAAGCTGCTGCCAGTCTGTGAAGACAATATTAAGCTAGATGGACCAAGGGTCTGACTCAGTATATGGCAGCTTCCTATGTTCCTCCCCAGCCAGTGTTTCACTGAAATGCTGGCTGAGCTGGGGCGGGAGTGGGGGGAGGAGCGCAGCTAGCCAGCATTTCAATGAAACACTGAGGTGGTTCCCACGATCAGTGGGAACCATCAGATGGGGTTAAGCAGGGAGAGCATGCTTAGCCCACTCTCCCTGCAGACGAGCACCCGCAGAGCCCTGGGCGGCTGGCTTGGCTGCCCACATGACTGCCGGCTCTGTCATGGAGTCGGCGGGGGCTGCAGGGATCGGGGTGTGTGTGCGCGGCCCCTGGAAGTTCCCGCATGCCCTGTGTGAGTGCACAAGGCATGCTGGAGAGACCCCCGATCTGGGAGGCTGTTTTTTAGCCTCCCGGTAGGGGGTCTACTCATGAGTTACTGCAGCGCGGACACACGATCTGAAAGCCTGGGTTAGCGGAGTGCTTGCTCCGCTAACCTGGGCTTAGAGGAGGGTAACTTTAGCGGGTTACCCGCTTGGGTGAGACCAGGCTCGGCTGCGAGCGAAATCGGGCTAGGCTCCCTTAGCCTGATTTCACCTGATCGTGAGAATCGCCTCACTGACTAGGGAGGTTGAGAGAGAGTCTGAATGGACCTGCTCCCAGGCAACAGCCACCCCCCAGTGTCTGACACACGCAATTGAAAGTCAAGAGGGACCAGGGAGCCATCGGCAGGACAGTATCCTCCGGCCCCAGGGAAGCTTCCTACGCTCCTGCTGACAGGAGCTGAAGAAGTTGATGATAACTTTATTATTATTACCAACTTATTTAGGGTTCCCTCCCCTCCTCCCCCCCTGGTTTTCCGGTGCTGTGCCATCCCCCCTCCATTTTCCTTGTTAATACCTTACTAGCTCATACAATTAGAAAGGGGGAGTTCTGAGACACCCTCCTGGGACGTCTCTTTATCACATGGGGGGCCCCTGTTCATTCAATGTCTGCTCCGCACAGCTCTTTCTGCTCTGCGGCCCTTTGCATGGAGAGCCCGCCCGCCACTTGATAAAGGGATGTCCTAGGAGGGTGTCGGGACATCTGCTGAAGACATCCCAGTGGACGTCCCCTTTCCACTTGTGTGGGCCAGTAAAGTATTGTCTAAACCGGCCCCATCTCAGACCATTTTTGGGCCACCATTGGTTTCCTCCCCTGTACCACTGGTACTAGATTTTCCCCTCCACCGCCATTTCCCAAGAGTTGGCAGCCTTGTGACATCACCAGGCCCTACCTGTCAGAGCCAAAGTGATGGAGTAGAAGATCTCTTCATCTGGCTGAGCTAGGCGATGTCCGTGTTTGTAGGACATCATCCCCAGGGTCTTCCCACTGGTAGCACCAATAGAAGGATTAAGACTGGGTGCCGGAGAAATAAGGCCATCCACTGACAAGCTCATCTTCTTCCCCTTCCTGCTTTCATGGCCTCCTGCCATGTTATTAGCTCCCGAGCAAGAGATCCAGCCAGCCGCGCTTACCAGCAGCCCCAGGCAGGGAAGGAAAGTTGGGGATTCCCCTGTCCCCCGCAGATGAGCACAAAAGAGTCAAGGGGTTGACCTGAAAGCCAAAGCCAGGACACGGCTTCTGACGTAGCGCCAGCCTTCTTGTGGTGTGGCAACTGTACCACCTCGGAAGCCCAGGGAGGGTGGCTTTTTGGTTGCTTCTGCACCCCAGCATCTCTGTATGTGGGAAGCTCACATGGCAGGCAAAGAACGAGCACTACATGCCTCTACCCTGAAGTGCGAGCTTTCTACATTCAGTGAGGTTTTGATGTTGGGACGGGGTGCTTTCAGACACTTGGTCTCCCGCCATGCATTGTGAAGTGGTATAATTGTGTGGAGGGCTTCTGCTCTTGGACTAATGAGGGAGGGAGCACTGTTTACTGGTTTCTCTGGGCGGGTTCACATGACATGTAAAAAGCTGAATCTCCAGTTCCTGAAGTTCGACAGCAAGCCAAAATGCGGAAAGCCAACACTGGCAGTCTCATGCGGACCTGCCAGTTTTGGTTCCATCAGACCGAGTTGCCGTTCTGGAATCAAAGAGTGGAAGTCAGTTGCAGAGGTCGGTTCCGGAACTGTAAGTAGGCCTGACGGAGCCGACATTGGTGGATTCCGACGACACAACCAGTGTCAGCTTCCCCGAAGCTGGGCTCACTGCCAAACTCCAGGACTGGAGATTCTGCCTTTTTTGTGTTGTGTGAACCCACGCTTTGTCTTCTTCCCCCCTCAGCCCTAGACGTATTAAGGCATGACCTTTTGTGGACTCATTGCATCATACATCTGACAAATGAGGTTCAAGTCCACAAAACCCAGTGCCCCAATCCATGTGCTGATCTGTAAGATGGCCCCAGAGTCTACCTTTTTGTCCTCTAGCTCCATACATGTCCCTCATCTTGAAATAACCTCTAGGGCAGTTTCCAGCTTACACGCTGCAACAGTTTCGCAATGTGTCCGTTAAGCGCCCCTCTGCAATTCTCATGTTGTGACACTGTGGTCCCTGCGCTGTCACCAGGGTGCCATCCATATTTCTGATGCCTTGATTCGGGTTTTATTGATGTGTTTTGGCCCTGTAACGTTGCAAAAGAGTTACAGCAAAGTGCTGTGTTTTTCCATTGTACGGAGGCTTGCCCCGTGTTTGATGCATTGCAGCACGGTGCGGTCTGGACAGTTCACTTGGATTTGCCAGTTTTTACATCCCCTTTCCACCCATTCCTGAAATAATGTTGCCACTCATGTAAAATTATTATTTTTAAAAAATTTTCAATGTGAGTTCTTGTGTAAGGGTGGAACCTGCAAGGGTACAACTCATTTCTTATCGGCTTTCGGCTTTTGATTTCGATCACTCATGTTTTTCATTAAAACTTTTTAAAAAAACCATTCATTGTGGATTTGCTGGCTCATTTGGCAGATCGAGGATCTGTTGATATGTAAAGCCACACAATCTATTTTTCTTAATATATTGTCGCCTCGCGGTTTTTCATTTCTGCCTTCAACCCTAGGTTTTGGTCACATTTGCCTCTGGAATTTGATATGTAAAACTGATCCCCCCCCCGCTTTAAATATATATACAGTATCTAATGTATTTCCACTCTGTTTCATTTCCGCTTTTGTCCTTGGCTTTTGATCCCATTAGTCTCACGCCCCACGTGTTCAGTGCTTCTGCTTGCGCAAAGGAGAAACTTGCTGCACCTTTGCACAAAAGGACCAAGAAATGTTTTTTTAAGTGTCTGTTGTATCAGCGGTTCCCCACTCCCGCCGCGACCCTATTGGCTGGAAATGGAGGAGGAGGAGGGGCAGTGAATGCGATCCAGGTGGAATATGGACACCTCCTGCCTGGACAATCCACTGCAGTGGCGGGCAATACGGGCGGCCAGAATCCTGTCATGTTGCTTAGAAAACTGCATCAAAGCCTCTGCACTTGCAGTTTTCAAACTGCTGCCTAATTCTGCTGCACCTTGCAACACTTTAACCATTGCAAATCTCGTCATCCGGAAAACGCCGTAGGTGGCTGGGTCACTTTCTGTTGGCCTGCAACAGCAACCGCCAGGCTCTTCCCCCTTCTCCTCCTTTCCTCTCCCCAAAGCAAGAAAAGAGCTGGGCTGTGGTGCTGCCAAGAAGGGACCCAGCTGTGCTTTGCAGCCTCACTTTTCCTAAGCAGGGCTCACTTTGGTTTGCCTTTGGACAGATGATTCCATGTGAGCACTGTGTGCTGTCAGGTGATATTCCCCTTAGGAGACGGTGGGGGGCGAGGGGTGTTGCTCAGTGGCAGAGTCTCTGCTCTACATGCAGGGGGTCCGGTCCCTGGCAGCATCTCCGGCAGGTAGGGCTGGAAAAGACGTCTGCCTGAAACTCTGGCGGAGCTGCTGCCCCTCGCTGTAGACAAAACTGAGCAAAGTGGACCCATGGTCTGACTCAATGCAAGGCAGCTTCCAATGTGCCCAAGTATCTCTGTGATGCTGCTCACAATAGCTTTGGTTCTGCATGCTCCAAGCCCTCGAGAAAGTGATTGGACTTCTTTGAGCCTGTGAGTGTGTCTGTGAGAGGAGAAGGTTCACAGATTGTGTGTATGTGCGCATGCGCATTTTCTGTGTACGTGTGCTTGTTTGTTCTCCCTCTTCTCTTCTCCAAGTAGCAGGGAGGGTTTGGGCTCCCCGCTTCCGCCTCCCAAGGTGGCTTGCTAAGTGCTCTCTCAGCCAGGGTTGGATGCATTATTAATACCCAGAATGATCCTAAGAACCACATTTGGGAATCCATTTAGGTCATAGAGCC
Organism: Hemicordylus capensis; assembly: GCF_027244095.1. Classification (NCBI taxonomy): domain Eukaryota; kingdom Metazoa; phylum Chordata; class Lepidosauria; order Squamata; family Cordylidae; genus Hemicordylus; species Hemicordylus capensis. Next base: position 3,093,723 of record NC_069661.1, read on the forward strand.
ACACCCCACCTGGTCTCCAGAGAGGCTGCAGAGAACATCTCTGTGCTGTGGTTGTTGTTGTTGCCTTCTCTGATAGCAAAAGCAAGCTCTGCTCCCAGGGAAATGAATCCTGCCCTTTGATTTTACACACACATACACACCTGCCACTTTGTTTTATCTCATGTCTTCTTCAAGTGCTCAACCCCAGCACTTTGGAAATCTGTGTGATGTCCTGGGCAACTTGAGGCTCCCTGTAAGAACATAAGAAAAGCCCTGCTGGATCAGACCCAAGAAAGCCCATCTAGTCCAGCATCCTGTTTTGCACAGTGGCCCACCAGATGCCGCTGGAAGCCTACAGGCAGGAGTTGAGGGCATGCCCTTCCTCCTGCTGTTACTCCCCTGCAACTGGTATTCAGAGGCATCCTGCCTCTGAGGCTGGCAGTGGTCTATAGCCCTCCGACTAATAGCCGTTGATAGACCTCTCCTCCATGAAGTTATCCAAACCCCTCTTAAAGAAACCCAGGTAGTTGGCTGTCACCACATCCTGTGGCAGAGAATTCCACAAGTGGATTATGCGTTGTGTGAAAAGGTACTTCTGTTTGTTGGTCCTAAATTTCCTGGCAATCAACTTCATGAGATGACCCCTGGTTCTAGTGTTATGTGAGAGGGAGAAGAATTTCTCTCTATTCACTTTCTCTACACCATGCATTATTTTACAGACCTCTATCATGTCTCCCCACAGTTGTCTTTTTTCTAAACTAAAAAGCCCCAGGTGTTGTAGCCTTGCCTCATAAGGAAGGTGTTCTAGGCCCCTGGTCATCTTGGTTGCCCTCTTCTGCACCTTTTCTAGTTCTACAATGTCCTTTTTTAGATATGGTGACCAGAATTGTACGCAGCACTCCAAGTGTGGTCGCACCATAGTTTTGTATAAGGGCATGATCATATTAGCCGTTTTATTTTCAATCCCCTTTCTAATGATCCCTAGCATGGAATGGCCCTTTTCACAGCTGCAGCACATTGAGTCGACACTTTCAACGAGCTGTCCACCACAACCCCAAGATCCCTCTCCTGGTCAGTCACCGACAGCTCAGATCCATCAGCACATACTTGAAGTTGGGGTTTTTTGTCCCTATATGCGCATTTGCCACTTTGTCGCCCACTCACCCAGTTTGGAGAGATCCTTTTGGAGCTCCTCACAATCCATTTTGGATTTCACAACCCGAAAGAGTTTGGTATCATTGGCAAATCTGGCCACCTCGCTGCTTACCCCTGCCTCTAGATCATTTATGAATAAATTGAATAAATAATTCATAAATAAATTATGAATAAATAAGCCACCCTGAGCCATTTTGGAAGGGCGGTATAAAAACCAACCAACCAAACAACCAAACAACCAACCATCAATCAATCAATTAATTAAAAAGCACCGGTCCCAGTACAGATCCCTGGGGGACCCCACTTCTTACATCCCTCCATTGTGAAAACTCTCCATTTATACCTACCCTCTGTTTCCTGTCTTTCAACCAGTTAGCAAGCCACACATGTACTGGTCCCCTTATCCCATGACTGCTAAGTTTCCTCAGGAGTCTTTAAGGAGGGACTTTGTCGAAAGCTGTAACCTAATAGGGAGGCGGCAGCCAGTTCTGGGGAAAGGTCATTACTCCAACAGCAGTCTCTAATGACGCAAGTCAAACCATGTCTGCTCAGAAGTAAGTCCCACTGAGTTCAATGAGACTTACTGCCCAGTAAGTGGGTTTAGGACAGAAGCCTTCCATCCCAGTTGTGTGCCTGTCTACTCAGAAGTAAATCCCACTGTATATAGTGACACCTGCTCTCAAATAAGTGTCCATTACTTCCCAACACATAAAATTATAACTTCATGGTGATGGCCATTTATATAGTGCTCACTTCATGTCGATGAACTTGTAATCCTTACGACAGCCCTATGCTGTCAGTGGGATTATCCTCATGGCAGTTTGTGAGCAAGAAGGCTGGAAGGAGCTTGCCAAAGGGATGTGGAGGAACAGTCTGAGAAAAGTCTCCACTCTCTCTCTCCATGGAAGAATCCCGAAATTCTCTTCAGGTTTCACTCAGGAGGAATTTCAGTTCCAACCTGGTAAAGGAGCTCATGGCAGAAGTGAGGAGTGAATCCAGAACTCCCCATCTCACACTCCTTGCCATTGTGTTGCACCAACCCTGCACACATTGGTGGGTTCTTCACGAGTGATGATACACCTAGTTTTCTCTATGTATGGAGACTACCTTCAGGGGCGGCCCTTTCACGAGGCAAGGTGAGGCGTTGCCTCAGATGGCAGAATATTGGGGCACCATGGTGGGTAAGCCCCCTGCCCTGCTGCTATCAGAGCAGCTCTTTGGGACTGTGGGCATCCCCTCCCTTCTTGTGTGGGCCAGTAAGATACTCTCCAAACCAGCCTTATCTCAAGCTTTGCAAAGAGAGCCTCTCCTCACACTCCTTGCAAAGTCTGCAAGAAGGACAAGGACAGCTGCTATGTGTACAGATCTTCATGTGTGTTCACTGCACACAGAATGTGTATGCAGACATAAGGAGTGACGAGGGCTCCTGACTCCTGCCAAAGGTATTTCAAGTATTTCTACCTTGGATAGGTCATTGTCCCCCCACAACTCAGGAACACCTCTTTTGTAAACCTGGGGCAGTGAGGGAGAGGAGGGCCACCATCAGATCCAGGTGGGAAACGAGAGGGCAGTCCACACAAAGGAGTGGGTCTGCTGCATTTCCGAGTGGCTCCTGCATGCCTGCACTGGCTGGGATTTGACGAAGGAAACCAGGAAGGCGTCAAAGAGAGGCAGAGCGGTAAGAATGGTGACTTCAATTACCCTCATATAGACTTGGTAAATTCACATTCAGGCCAAATCAGAGGCCCAATTTCTAGATACGCCGAATGACAGTGCCCTAGAACAGTTGGTCATGGAACCTACCAGAGAGAAGGCGACCTTGGACTTAATCCTATCCTGAGTGGCACCCAGGACCTGGTGCGAGATGTCGGTGTCATGGAACCTTTAGGGAACAGTGACCATAGTGCAATCAAATTCAGCATACATGCGAGGAGAGGAGAGAATCAGAGTGTAGGACTCAATGGGCAGTTTTCACAATGGAGGGATGTAAGAAGTGGGGTCCCCCAAGGATCTGGACTGGGACCGGTGCTTTTTAACTTATTCATAAATGATCTAGAATTTAGGATAAGCAGCGAGGTGGCCAAATTTGCAGATGACACCAAACTATTTAGGGTAGTGGAATCCAAAACAGATTATGAGGAGCTCTAAAAAGATCTCTCCAAACTCGGTGAATGGGTGTCATGCCTCCGACTTCTGACTCAGAGGAGTCAGGGCAGGAATGGGAGGATTCGCCTGCTGGTGAGGGCTCAGAGGCACAGCAACAGGACTTGGCAGGGAGCCCAGACTCTGGAGCTGAGGATTTGCAACAGCTGCCAGACATGATTTCTGATGGGGAGGAGCCTGGGATTTCACCTGTCTTGAGAAGACGGCTCAAGAGGGACGCTTAGTGGAAGTCACGCAAGCGCAGGAGATCACTAGAGAGGAAGCCGAAGTGCTGACTCAGGGAAGCCTGATTGGCTGCTGGTTCTCTGGAGCCCTATATATTTGGTACTCTCTCAATTGCTCAGGGCTGTTTGCAATGTTCGTTGGCTGCAGACAGTGTGCCATTGAATTCCCAAACTTTGTCCGGGTTCCAGTTTGCCTTGTTTATGCTTCCTGCTTTGTTCTGTTAATTCCTTGCTCTGTTGTCCTTCGCTATTTTCATTCCTTTGCTCTGTGTTTTCTTTCACTTATTACTCAGTTATTGTTAGAGGGTGGTACCTAGTGCAGTTCAGGGGACTTAATTCATTTACTGCTTTCTTTGTGAGCCTTTTATTTTCCACTCGTGCAGTTCCGCTGCTGCTTTCTGTTATCTCACTGGGGAGTGCTGAAGGGGGTTGCCAATCCTGTTGGGTTAGCCGAGCTAACAGATTTACGACAATGGACAACAAAATGGCAAATGAGGTTCAATACTGGCAGGTGTAAAGTGATGCATAGATCACCTTAAGTGGTACAGCAGGGAAATGCTTCACTAACAAGCAGAAGGTGGCTGGTTTGAATCCCCGCTGGTATGTTTCCCAGACTATGGGAAACATATCGGGCAGCAGCGATATAAGAACATGTTGAAAGGCATCATCTCAAACTGTGCAGGAGGAGGCAATGGTAAACCTCTCCTGCATTCTACCAAAGACAGCCACAGGGCTCTGTGGGTCCAGGAGTCAAAACTGACTTAATGGCACACTTTACCTTTAAAGTGATGCATATTGGGGCAAAAAAACCCAACTTCACATATAAGCTGATGGAGTCTGAGCTGTCAGTGACTTACCGGGTCAGAGATCTTGGTGTTGTGGTTGACAGCTTCTTGAAAATTCTGACACAATGTGCTGCAGCTGTGAAAAAGGCCAATTCTGTGCTTGGAAACATTAGGAAGGGGGTTGAAAATAAAACTGCTAATATCATGTCCTTCTACAAATCTATGGTGCAGCCACAGTTGGACTACTGTCATTATACCCCAGAAAGGACATTGTAGAACTGGAAAAAGTGCCAAAGAGGGCAACCAAATTGATCAGGGGCCTAGAGCACCTTTCTTATGAGGCAAGGCTGCAACACCTGGGGCCTTTTAGTTTTGAAAAAAGATGACTGAGGGGAGACATGATATATAAAATCATGCATGATGTGGAGAAAGTGGGTAGCAAGAGTGTTTTCTCCCTCTCTCATAACACCAGAGCCAGGGGTCATCCCATGAAACTGATTGCCAATAAATTTAGGACCAAGAAAAGAAAGTACTTTTCCACACACCTATGGAATTCTCTGCCAAATGATGCAGTGACAGACATCAGCCTGGTTGGCCTTAAGAAGGGTTTAGATACATTCATGGAGGGCAGGTCTATCAATGGCTACTAGTCTGGTGGCTATAGGTCACCTCCAGCTTCAGAGGCAAGATGCTTCTGAATCCCAGTTGCAGGGGAGCAACAGCCGGAGAGGGGGCCTGCACATCCCTCTTGCCTATGGGCTTTCCAGAGGCATCTGGTGGGCCACTGTGCGAAGCAGGCTGCTGGACTAGAAGGGCTTCCTTGGGCCTGATCCAGCAGGGCTGTTCTTCTGTTCTTTTTCTGTAAAATGTTGAGTAATGAGCCAGAACCTGACAAGGAAAAAGGTGATAATATCAGTGGAAATGAAAGCGGGAGGGAGCCGAGGGATGGTGGGGTGAGGAGGGGGAGAGAGGGAGCAAGAGGGCGCCTGCCGGAGGGGCTGTGCAGCCTGGCGGTGAGAGGGGGAGACTTCGGGTCCAGCAGGAAGGGCTGCACGAGGGGGGGAGCCTTTTGCGCCTCTGGAAAAAGTCTGCACAGAGGAGCACAGAAAGGGTCAGGCAAGCAGGTGGAGACACTGCTGGCGAAGCAGCGCTGCTCAACCAGGCCAGTGCCAGGCAAGCAGCAGCAGCACTCTGGCCATGTGGGGCTCGGCTTACTTGCCCGAGACATCTGCCTCGGGGGTTGTCAAGCCTCTGGAACCCCACTCCCCAACTTCTCTGCAACAAAACTCCATGCACATGGGGGTGAATTCTGCTCTAGGTCACTTGGCCAGCTCCGCTCAGCCAAACCAGGCATTTGGAAAGTACATCCCCAACAGAAAACATCCCTGGGAGTGGTTGTTGCTGAGGAGGCATCTCAGCTCTGAGGCTGAGGAACAGTTTTGCAAACACAGTTTTGCCGTCTGGCTCTGCACACAGGAAACTGCTGTATACTGAGTCAGGCCATTGGTCCGGCTAGCCCAGTCTTGTCTACTACTCTGACAGGCAGCGGCTTCCCAAAGTCTCAGGCAGGCCGAGGGAAATCTTTACCAGCCCTCTTGCCTACCTGGAGACGGAGCCTGAGGCCTCCTGCAGACCAGCGAGGTCCTCTGCCACTGAGCTGCAGTGGCTTCTCTTCCTCGGGTGCTTGTTATCTGTCTGCCCTTGTTGGCACGAGTCTCCTGCCCTTCCTCCCCGTGAGGTCAGCTCATTTTATCCCCACAAGAATCCTGCAGTTAGGCTGGCAGCTTGGCGGAGGCCTCCATGCTTGCCTTGCGGTCTGTCTGGCACAACGTGGTGGCCCGGATGGTGGGCAGGGTGGAGCAATCCATGCCCACCACCCAGACCACCCTTTACATTTTTGCAAGTGAACCCCAAGAAGGAAAGTGTTCTTGGATCTCCGCATACCCAGACCCGGGCTGCCTTTTAGCTCTCCCCGTGCTTGACTCTTGGGACCCAAGCTGGCCTTCTCCAAGTGCATCTTGAGGCTGCTTTGGTAAAGAGGGAGGAATCCTGAGACCGCGCAGGATGATGATGTAAATGTGGATGGAACACCTGGGTGCTTTCCAGACTAGACCCTGCAACGAGGTCAGGACGTATCTCAGAAGTGTGCTTCCACGCTTTCTGTGTTGTGACACCGCAGTCCCTACGCAGACAGCAGGGTGCCGTTCACATTTACCATCCCTTGTTTCAAATTTAATCGCTGTGATAGAGTGCTATAATGTTGTATATACAGCGTTTAAAAGTTGCTGTCCCGCCCCCGCCCCCCCCCCGGTTGTTAGTTTTTGCAAGACCGCTCCCCCTGCTGGGCGCTTTGCTCTTTACGTTCTGAATGCGATTTGCCTGAACGGAAGCATTTTGCTGCTGCTGAGAGGCTAATCTGGAAAGCGTGCTGGTGAGCATGGGTGCAGCATGTGGACGCATCTTCTGTCTCTCTATAGCCAGCTGAATTCTTCAGAGGGGAGGGGAGGGGAGGGGAGGGGAGGGGAGGGGAGGGGAGGGGAGAGGAGGGATCCACTCAGATACAACCAGACCAGGTATCCTGATCCCAGACCCCAGAACCTCCCAGAGAAGGGATAGGGCAGAAAGTCTAGGGAAAGAGAAGGAGAATGGAGGCATGGAGGACTCAGGCACAGGGTAACCCTGAGCAACTTGGACCTCCCACACCAGGTGAACCCGAACCCCCACCAAGACACTGATCAGGACCCAGGCATCTTGGTCTCCACCTCACTGTGGTAGCTTGCCAGAGGAAAGAGCCACAGGGCTTTCTTGCTTCTGCACTTCTGCCCTGCAGCACCACCACCATAGATGGCCGAAGCTTGGAATTACAGTTGCCAGCTCAGCAGGGATCAGGTGACCCAAGCAGCCAATAGATTTTTCACTCAGTCCTATAAAGCTGGGCACTTTCCAGCCTAGCTGCTTAGCAGCAGCAGAAATGCCTCTGTTCAGGCAAGTCACATTTGGAACGTAAACAGCAGGGGGAGCAGCAGTCTTGCAGAAACTAACAACCCGAAAAAACAGCAACTTTTTCACACCGGATATGCGATGTCCTAGCTCTATTTCGCAGCAATTACATTCGAAAGAAGGCATTGGAAATGTGAACGGCACCCTGATGTCCGTGCAGGAACTGCGGTGTCACAACACAGGAAGTGTGGAAGCACCCTTCCGAGATACGTCCTGACCTCGTTGCAGGGTCTAGTCTGGAAAGCGCCCTGCTGACTTAAGCAAATGGTCCCTCATGCAGAAACTGAGCTGCTCTGCTTGTCCCCAGTGACCTGCTGATAGGCTTGACGACCTGCATGGTTGGTGCTTTCCTGCCTCTGGACCACCAGCCTTGTTGAACTAGCAGTGAAATGAACTCTTCTACAATTGCTCCCCAAGACAATTGCTGAGCTCTGTGATTCCCTCCCTCCCTCCCTCCCTCAACACCCAGCGCACAACATGCAGGGTATTGCAGAAAAGTCTGGAGAGAAAAGAAGCATTTTAGGCCTGACAGCTCTGACTCTGCAGCCGTCCCTGAGCTGTCAGCTAATGGCAACCAGATCTGTCCCGGAGGCCCCAGTCAGCATTCCGGAGGGTCTCACCAACATTTCTGTACCACCAACCAAAGTTTTGAAGCAACCAGCCCTGGGAGTTGCGGCTGTTTCCCCTAAACACCCAACCAGTGATGGCTCAGAAAGGTCTTGGGCAGCCGATGACTCCACGGTGGCCGCCCGCCCCGCTCCTGAGCCACACGGCAAGTCCCCTGAAGTTCACACACCACCATGCAGACTTCCTAATGGTGCTGGGATTCAGAGAGGCCCCCCCCCCGTTCCATCCAGAGGTGAGAGGCCAGAGGGAGGCAGCTGACATGTGGTGGTGTCTCGCAGCTGCATTAGCAGCCCCTGGAGGTAGGTCCACGTGGAGAGGAGCAGCAGGGGCTGGGCGGCGGCGCTTCATCCGGTCTGCACAAAGCGTCACTCCAAAGGAAAGGTTTAAAGCGCCAAGTGATGGAGGCTGCACAGGTGGGAGCCTGGAACAGCCCCTGGGAGTGATCCGAGGAAAGGCTCCGTTGGTGCCCAGGGGCCAAGACACCCATGCACACGCCTGCCCTGCTGCCCCCCTCCCCAACCTCTCTCCCCTAAGTGGCAAAGGACCCCAAGCCCAGCTGTTGCATAAGAGCTGGGGAAGAAGAATGGAGGCGGCTTGAGCAGCAAGGACTCCCTTCTGTGGCCCTTAGGAGGCAGAGGGAGGAGGAGAAGAGGGCAGAGGCCCCCCCAGAAATGGGACACTGCGGGGAGATTTATTTTTTATTTATTTTATTTTTACATTTATATCCCGCTCTTCCTCCAAGGAGCCCAGAGCAGGAGATGAGCTGCCGTCATATTATTTCCTCGGTTGCCCGTGTGTTTCAAGCAAAGCAGACCCTGGGATGGTAGTGGCTTGTCCCAAGGAGCCGGGGGGGGGCGGGCACCAAGTGCGGGGCGCAGCTGCCTCTGCCTCCTGGTGGCAGCTGGGGAGAGAGGAGCCCACCCCAGCTGCTGCCGGGAAGCAGAGGCAGCAGAGCCTCCTTGGGCAACACCCCCCCACCCCCCACCCAGCCCCGCTCCTCAGGATGAGCCACTAATGCACTAAGGGGAGAGAGGGTTTGCCTCCCTCCCTCCCGCTTAGAAACAGACTGGGCTGCCCCCACTGCCGCTCCCCGCTCCGAAGCGGAGGCCTGTCCGGGTGCAAGGAGGGGGGGAGCCCCGCCACACGCATCTGCGCCCTCCCCTGTCCCGACTCCCACTCGGGCTGACCTCGTGGCCACTCTCTCGGGGCCCCCGTCCAGGGATGCGGCTTCGGAGGGCTGGCCCAGAATGTCCACAGCCTCGTGTGCCATCGCGGCATCCATTGCCGAGACGATCCAGTTTTCAGGGCTGCACGACTCCAATGCCCTGGTGGGCCGGAACCACCCACAACTTGGCGTGCAGGGGCCGAGGTCAATTCTTAGCACATTACATTAAAATTAAAAATATTCTCAGTTACTTGTGGATCTCTTCCCCCCGTCAGTGGACTCATAGTTTCAACCAAGGATAGTGGCCAGAAAACAGGTTCTCCTGTCCCTGCTCAGTCAGTGGGGGGCCTGGGAGTGCAAGCCAGCCCCAAACAAAGGCCAAGTCCTCTCCTCTCCCTAAACTGCCGTGGCTTTCCGAGGCATGCCTACGCGGGGGGAAGCCTCGCTGGGAACACCGTGGAACATCTTTATAAGAAAACATGCACAGGATGGCACTATGATCCCTGCTCCTGTGTTGCTGCAGGATACCGGGGGCCAGTAAAATAGTCCCTGAGGCTGGATCCACCCCCAGGCCTTATGTTGTGCAGGCCGGTGTCGAGAAATGCATGCATGTAGGGGGAGGGGTTGGAGGGGTAGCAGGATCACACACACACACACACACACACAGAGCTCCAGTGATCAGTCCAAATAAGCCTTGTGGCTTGGCTTGGCCAGAGCTTAGGGTGGCCATATTCAAGCTTCCCAAATCCAGGTGGCCTGATTTTCATATTATGCAAATTATGCGGCAACTAATTTGCAATTTATATACATATTTATTTGACAGATTTATATACTTTCCCCTCCTTCTCTGCCCTCCCACGTGATCAGATACAAAGCAAAATCCGGGCAGCGCATTTGAAATCCGTGTCAATCCGGGTGGAATTTAGCAGCCAGGCGGAGAAGCCAAAATCCGGGGGCTACCCTAAATTCCGGGGGACATGGCACCCCTACCAGAGTTGGACTTCCAAGGAAAAGAGAGAGACCTGTCCCATTGGGGTAATCATGGTGGCCTGCATGTGTTCCAGATTTCAGCATCTGTCAACTGTAAAAGCACCTTAGAACCTCTCCATTTTCAAAACACTGGGAACAGTAAACTCCTGAACTGTTTGTTGCATCTCTCTTCTTAAAAACCACCCACCCATAGGCTTTCTTCTCTTTGAAAGTATTCCCAGCCCCAGAGGAAACCCCCCAGGGCTCCTGAAAGCATCACCCCCCTCCCCGCTCCCCACCATTGCCAGGGAGTGTGGCACGGCACTGCCACCCTCTGGCACACAGGAAACCTCTGGCACCGATCCAGCCTCTTGCCCTCCTATGCACACAGGAGCCCAGACGAGAGTCGTCGTGTTCAGAGTAAGGAGCTCCCCGAGTCTCAGGCACGGGGGGGCCATACATCAGGGGGTGTCTGCCTCCATCATGCCTGCTTGGGTGTCTTTGGGGGGACCTGGCTGGCTGCCATCAGAGGCAGAGCTCTGGACCTGATGGAGCTCCACACTGTCACCCCCCAGTCCTGGCTAAGCCCTCCCTCCGGGTGACCTTCTTCCCCACAGCCCCCAGGCCTCTCCTTGACAGTGGGCAAGGGGTTTGCCCCCCTCTGCTGCCCCCCCGCCCGTGCTTGGGCCGTTTGCCCCTCCTCCCCATCCCTTTGCCTGTCTCAGCTGCAGCGGACTCACATGTACCTCCCCGCCACACACACACGGACACACACACACACCCCACCACCACTCCCCAACCGCAGTGCATTCGCGGTTCATAAAGCACGTCAAGGCTTAGTGGAACTGACAGAGGAACCTTTAGTGGAACAAACGGGAATATAGTATCAGGCAAGGCTGACCGAGCTGTGAACTGCATCCAAACACGGAGCAAATTACCATCAACTAAAATAGCAGGCAGTTCAGATCACTTATGTGTGAGGCACCAAATGCAGCTACCATGTCAGCCTGCATCAACGCAGGGATGCATAAGGAATGGTGACCCAGCCCCAGCCCCGCAGATTTCCCGGGATGCGCCCTGCAAAGTTTACCCTGACATCGGCCAGACTGAACTCACCTTGTAGGTGAGAGAACAGGTGAGTACACACCTGCAGTCAGGCAGGTAATGAGGCCCCATGGGAGGGGAGGGAGGCAGCTCCTGTGGGTTTGCTGCCAGACGTGAGCGGACCCAGGAAGCAATCCAGCCCAGTCTTCTGGTCCTCTTGAAGTGAAGTCTTCTGCGGGGAGCAGCTCGTCCTAAGGAACTGGCGGGGGGGGGGGAGGGCAAAAGAGGCACAGCTGCCTCTCGGTTCTGGAACTCTGTTTGCCTCTCTCTCTCTCTCTCTCTCTCCTGCCCCTTGCAATGCCTGCTGGGTGGCCATTCATCAGGTAGAGCTGTGTGGTTAACCTGATGAATGACCAGCCTGCAGGTGGTGTGGCTTTAGGCAGAACAGGGTGGGAGAGAGGGGCCAACAGAACTCCGGGCAGGGACATAGCTAGAGGAGAGGGGGCCTGTGTTCGCCCCTCTCCTCAGCGGCCTTGGAGTGAGAGAGATAATGAAGAAAATAGGCAGGGGGAGAGCTGGGGGGCAGGAGCTGGGGGGGGCAGGCTCTCTGAACCCACCTGCTCAATTATAGCTCTACCCCTGAGCCTCTGGGAAGGAGAGGCACTTGTGCATCCTCTGGGCTCCTTAGGACAAGCCGCTCCTGGACCCTGGCCTGGGAGAGATCTCTCGGCTGCCTCTCCTGAACCACACGGAGGCTGTCTAAGTGGTTGCTATTCTTACATGCTGAGAAGTCCACAGAGCACTGTACAAAGGCGAGACCAAACAGGGTGCTTTCCAGATTAGACCCCGCAACGGGGTCACGGCAGATCTGCGAAGCGTGCTTCCGCACTTCTTGTGTTGTGACCCTGCAGCCCCTATGCTGTCAGCAGGGTGCCGTGCACATTTCGGATGCCTTGTTTCAGATTTAATCGCTGTGATTTAGTGCTATAATGTTGTATGTGCATCGCAAAAAGGTTGCTGTATTTTCCCGTTGTAGGATTTTTTGGATCTGGGGTTTGTTGTGAATATGGTCCTGCCAAGCTGAAGCATTTTACTGCAGTTGTAGCGGGTAATCTGGAAAGTGCCCGAGCCCCAGCCAGGGTGCTTTCCCGCCTAGCTGCTCAACAGCAGCAAAATGCCTCCGTTCAGGCAAGTCGCATTTGGAATGTAAACAGCAGGGGGAGCCGTCTCGCGGAAAATAACAACCCCCCCCCCCCCAAACAGCAACTTCTTTACTCTGGATATACAACGTCCTAGCTCTATATCGCAGCGATTAAATTCAAAACAAGGCATCGGAAATGCGAATGGCACCCTGCTGTCTGCGTAGGAACTGGGGTGTCATGACACAGGAAGTGTGGAAGCACCCTTCCGAGACACGCCGTGACCCCATTGCAGGGTGTAATCTGGAAAGCACCCAGAAAGGCTTAAAATTTAACAGGCACAGCAGAAAAAGGAATGAGGAGGACAGACGCAGTGAGGCTGAACAAAGGAGGGCAGGACAGTGGTCCTCTTCTTTTCGGGACCCAGCAGGGTATTATGAACATATGCGGAAGAGCTGGATCCTGGTGGATCCAGACACCCATCACCGACTTCCACACCTTCATAGCTCTTCTGCACAGGATCAATGGGCTTTTCGCCATGATTGTGCTCCCCCAATCTTCCCCTGTTTGGCCCCATGAACAGGCTTCGGGTCTGCCCTGGACAATTCTCACACTGGAGGGAAGTAAGCAGGAAGGGGCCTCAAGGAGTTTGTGAGTACACTCCAGGGGCATCAGGCCTGCAGTTTTCCAACTTGTGCATACTGATCTGGAGTCAGAGATGAGCAGTGCGGTAGCTAAGATCAACAGTGGACTGGGCAAGGAGTGCCTTTGGCGCCATCCCGTGATTTAGTTGATCGGTGTCGTCACGTTGTGCGCAGCTTGTGCAAGCTCAGCTTGGCACCCCCTTCAGGTGCATGCCCTGGGACAAGTCCCCAGCCACAAGACAGGGAGGAGAGGCTCCCGCCTGGCTCTCCAACGGGGCCCTGGCGGCTACCTCTGTTTCCGACTCACTCCTTTGAGATTGCAGAGATTGTAATTGATGGCCTCAGAGAGGAAATGGTGCTGGCAAGCAACAGTGGACTAGTTGCATGTTTACTCAAAAGTAAATCCCAGTAAGTTCAATGGGACTTACTCCCAGGAAAGTGTGTGTAAGATTGCAGCTAAGAGATGTGTGAAGGCCTGGGGGGTGGGGTGTTTTTAAAAACTGGGGGGGGGTTGTTTTCTGGAAAGAAATAGCCCCCCCCCCCCCCCGCCGCCCATTTTATTTCCAGGCTTTCACATTCTAAGTAGAATCAAGTGATTAAAGAGTGACAAATGGCCAGGAGGAAAGGGGAATGATTCAGCACGATTTCGAGAAGTGATTTCTTAAGCAGGATTTCAAAGAAGTGAGGTACGATGAGATAGCCTCCTAATGGTGCAACGGGGAAGTAACTTGCCTAGGGAGCAAGAGGTTGCTGGTTCGAATCCCTGCTGGTCTGTTTCCCAGATTATGGGAAACAGCTCTATTGGGCAGCAGCAATCTAGGAAGATGCTGAAAGGCATCCTCTCATACTGCACCGGAAGAAGCAATGGCCAACCCCTCCTGTATTCTACCAAAGACAACCACAGGGCTCTGTGGGTTCCAGGAGTCAACACCGACTCGATGGCACAACAACAACAACAACAACCACTAAGAGATACACTGAGGAGACACTGCCGGGGCGGCCACTTTCCGGCACGGGTTCTTCCCTTCCAAGCTCCCCAGGAGTCACAGGCAGAGGTTGAGGGGGTGGAATGCTGCCAAAGTCTGGTCAGCTGGGAGTGTGCTGAACTGGATTTGCGCAACAGTAAAATATTTAATTTAAAAAAAAAAAAATAATAAACTTCAGTGTTGGGAGGGGGACAGCAAAGGGGCAGGAGAGGGAAAAGTGCTCCGTCCCTGGTGCTGACCGACCGGCGGGATGAGCTAGCGCACAAACCGCTAGGAATATTAGACACCCAGTTATGACGCCCCATGCAGTAGGTTGCACAGTCCCATGGAAACCCTCTAAGCGCACCACTGACAGTGCTAGAAATGGAGCAGGTCTCCCCAGAAGACCTGAGAAAAGAGGCAGGATTGTAGTGGTGGTGGTGAGGGGAGTCCTTTGGGGATCATCCTGGCACTTTGAATTGGGCCCCAATCCCAATTTGGGAACCCAGTGAAGGCGGAGCAATAACCGAGTCTCAAGTTCCCCCCAAACCAGCCCTGGCAGCAATTCCGGTGGCTGCATATTTGGTGGAGAAGCCGGCCTTTGCTAATGAAAAGCTCAAGCCAGATACCGCAGGGAGGGGCACCTTTAGCGTGGCCCCAGAGGGCTCCTTACTGGTTTTGCTCCAACGGTTGCAGCAGACACCTGTCTGTTCTTCTGCCAGAGATGTGCAGAGATGTTTCCCCATTTGAGGTTCCTGCATCTCCATCTTGGAACCAAGATGGCCGCCATTGCAAGCAGCACAGATGCCCCTGAGAAACGCCTTCCCTTTCGCTGGCCTTGCCTTCCTTCCTTGAAAGGGGCCAGACGATTCCCTTCGGCTTCTTCTGCAGGCAAAGACCTGTAAGGCCCGTCCCCAGCGAGGGAAACTTCCCCGGCTTTGTTGTGTTGTTTTGCGTCTGAGAAGAGGGAGAAAACAGGCCTGCAGATGGAAATGTGCTGTTTCCCAGGCTGGAGTTCACACTTGCCTTGGATTTCACCCTCCCTCTCCATTACTGATTGGCAGCACGTTGGCGTGGAGAGCCTCCTGGGGACCTCTGCGTTAGACTCCACTCCGCTCCGCTCGCCATCAGGGGCTCCGAGGGGACTGGCCGTTCTCTGGCTCCTGAATCACATCTTCTTGGTGTGTTTTGTTCCTTTTTACAGTCCAGAAATCCAGGAGGGACAGAGCCTAGTTTGCAGCCCAAATTAAACGTCTATGTGTCAATTCACTGCCCTTTCTCCCAGGAGCATCTCTCTGGGCCTTTGCTTGCTTCTCCTTTCAGAAAGGGAGAGCCGGAGAAGCCGTCCGGAAAGGCAGATCCTGAACACTCATTGCACTCGTTCCGTCTCCCTGAATTCAGTGGCCCTCCGGTCAGAATGCCTTCAGCACAGTCCCACGCATGCTACAGGTATTTGGAAGCCGGGCCCTCTGAGTTCAGTGGCAGTTACTCCCAAGAAAACTCTGTACAGAAGTTCAAAGCAAAGGCAGTAAATCTGCTGGGGGAAACAGCATCACACAGGTTCCAGCCCAGACCCGTCTCTGTGTTGGATTCAACAGGTGATGAAAGCCTCCCTGCCCACCCCGGAAATTTCATTGTTCCCACAGGAGTCTGAATGCACAGGAGTGAAACTGCGCAGCTCTACCTGATGAATGGCCAGCCTGTAGGCAGCATGCAGGGTAGGGGAGAGAGGAGCAAACGGAGCTTGGGAACGAGAGGCAGCTGTGCCTCCTTTGGCACACACACACACACCGCCAGCTCCTTAGGGTGGACCTTAGTCTGTCAACGTGCAGAGAAGCCAGGGCGTCGCCAGGTCCCACCCCTTTTTCAATGTCAGGTGAAGTCCAGAAGGCTTTAGAGCAAGGCCCTTGGGCTTCTTTCAACTAGACTCTCCCCTTCCACCACTGTGGCCACCATCTTGTGTCACAGTGAAAGGTTTTTCAGGCCAAAAGGTGGGACATCTAGGATACTGCTGGTTGATAGAGTTGTGCACCAATGAAAAAGTTGGCTCCATTCCAACCTGACCCTACCCTTGTGATAATGTTGGAATCAGATTTTAGCCCCTCTGGGGATGTTAGATATTGAGTTGGGGTTGGATTTCTGATCGGAAATTCAACCTAAAATCGGATTTTTTTTACATTGAGGGCAATGGGACCTTGTGGGGGCGGGGAATCATTAAAAACCAACAGCTGGACTTAGGGCTTCAAGATTAAACATACTTCTAGTCTGGGGTGGCAGGACTCTGTGCACTTAATTTTGAACAACCTATCCCACCAGTTGATTTTTAATGATTTTTTAAAAGTAACCCAGAAATTATACTCGCATCAAAGAATCTTGGCTAGAAGGGCTCCGAGAATCACAGGGGAAGTGATGTTACATCACAGATCAAGGATGTTACCTCGCTGATATAACATCGAAGAATCACAGAGGAAATGCAGAAACATCAAAGAATCACAGGGGAAATGTGTAACACCTGAGATCTAAAATGTGCTTGTTTTTGCTTTGCTATTAATTTGATTCGTTTATTTTTTGTTATAATCAGCCATCGGCATGTTCCCAGTGCCATTTTGCCTCGCGAGACGCCATCTTCTAATTCCAACAAATCCAAATTAAATCCGACTTTAATTCCGACACATTCCAATTTTAATTCCTACCATTCCAATCTGATACCATGAACCTGATATCAGATGGGAAATGGCCGCTCTCTTACCGATTTTTGGCAATGCCAGTTCAGTTCCAACACTGTGGATCCGACTTTGCACATGCCTACCGGCTGGTTCGTGGTCCTTAGTCTAAAACGGTGATGCAGGCAGACAGCACACCTGGACCCTACCCAGGCGTGGAAGTAGAATGTGGGGCAGGAGCCAGTGGATCACCTCCGAACAGGAGCCCTCCTCAGCCATCATGGTGTCGGTGTGTACAGGTGTCTGTATACGTGTGCATATTTTTGTGTGAATGACAATACATGCATTCACTTTAGAAGCGAACCTGGCTACGGACAGACCCCCTCGAATTCAGGGTTCCTGACTAGCTGTGTGCACACAGTTCTGCTCCTACGCAGACTGCACTTGTGGGGATCAGCAGCAGCCGACACCCACCTGCACGGATCCTCCGCGGTCTGCCCTGGCAGTCTTTGGGGGCCTGCCCACCACCAGCCCTCGGCAGTGCTTGGCCAGGATCAGCCCAACCTGTCTCCCCCCAGGGAGAGGAGGGGGCCAAGGCTGGGGGTGGCCAGCCAGAGCAGCTCCGTGGCGACTCTCTTGGGCCCCACGGAGCCGGGGGCCTCCTCCTGCTGCGCGGCTGGGCTCAAAGCCAGACCGGCAGACGCTCCCTCCAGCCTGGCCTGGAAAACGGACCCCGAGTCTCCTAGCAGAAGAGCCAGACGCTCCACGCAGGGGCAGGCAGGCAGTGCTGCTTCCCGGGAGAGCCGCCTGTCAGTCACAGGGCCCAGGAAGAGCCCCCCGCCTTGGCTTGCCCTTCCTGAGATGCACATGCTGCTCTCTGGGGACCCCCCCTCCACCCCCGGCAGGCAGGCAGGCTCACAGCGTTTGACGGGACCCTCTGAAGCAAGGACAAGGCTGCTGCCAGCTGTGCTGGTGGTCCACAGGAGCCAAATGGAGGGAGGCAGAGAGGACTGGAGGGCCGGGGGGGGCGCACTGGGAGGGAAGGGGGCACCCAGAAGCCCCACCACCCTCCAAGCTAAAAACTTGTGTAAACCGCCCTGAGCCATTTTTGGAAGGGCGGTATAGAAATCGAATAAATAAATAAATAACGATGAAGAAAAAGACTCTCTCCTCAACCGGGGGGGGGGGGTCTCAGCCTGTGGGCTCCCAGGCATGATGGTTGGATGATGGTCCAACAACATCTGGGGACCTGAGGTTGAGAACCCCCTCTAACCCCAGATCTGGAGGGATGAGCTGGCCCCCACTCCCCAGAAAAGAAATGCGCTCTGTGCATGCTCATAGGCATTCTGTGGTGGCACTGCAGGTCCCCGTCCAGGCTGAGCCACTGCTGCTGCAGCATGAACAGGCCTGGGGGGCAGAGAGGTGAGCAACACATCGAGCCAGCAAATGCCCGATGACAAGTCCTCCTCCTTCTTGCAAGAAAAGCCGCTTCAGGAGGAGGGGGGAGGCAGGAGGGGCCCCTCCCCTCCCCCCCCCCCACAAACGGCCCTTGGCAGTCCTACGTTTGCAGTCCAGGATGAACCCCTGACTGGGGCAGCAGATGCACCCTCCAGCTCCTTTCCCTCATGCCCAAGAAGATACCCTGCGAGTTGGTGCTGTGTGCACCTCTGAGCATGTCCCCAGTGGAACATGGATGCAGGTTGTGAATCAGTGTCGGGCGCACATCTGGATGTGCCCTCCTCAGCTGAACAGGGACAGCATCTTCGCTGCGCATGCATCCCTCTGTGTGTGAAGAGGCTCTTCCTGAGGGTGGCGGGGCAAACTTCCCTCTGTGCCAGTGTCTTGTCAAGCACCCCTCTGTATTTGCCGGCAACGTGCACATGCACACACACACACACAGATGGAGGCCCAGCTGAGGCGTGCCGGCGTGGCTGTGCTGCGCGCTGCTCTTCCAAAGGCCCCAGAGCTGCCCGGGGGGCATGGGGGGAGGGGGCTGTGCTGGCCTGGGGCTGGTGCGCAGGCGCAGAGGGGCTGGGGTTCAGAGCACGGTCACCAAATACCAGCACCGGGTCAGCGTGGTGACTTTGAGTCGGCGAGGGAAGTGCCAGGCTGCATTAGCGCAGAGTGGCTTCAGGGGGGAGGCTCTGACATCTCCCTCCCTCCCCTCCCACACGCTTGGTCTTTTCCTGCAGCCCTGGAAGAAGAAGCCCGAGAGAAACACCCAGCTGCCGCCTCCTCCTGCAGGCCCCCCTCTGCAGCTCCCTCCCTGCGTGGCGCCTCTCCAAAGTTGGGGTCTCTCTTCCCAGGAGCCCGAGCCCAAGAGACACCACGCCCAGCCCAGCCCAAGCAGAACAGAGCCTGGAAGTCCCCCGGAAGGTGGGAACCTCCCCTCCCAAACAAAGGATCCCCACTTCTGCAGGGACTCGGGATTTGAAAGCAGCAGGCAGAGCCTTCGGCCATTGTGGAATCGTAGTCCAATACCATAAGAACATAAGAACAGCCCTGCTGGATCAGGCCCAAGGAAGCCCATCTAGTCCAGCATCCTGTTTAACACAGTGGCCCACCAGATGCCACTGGAAGCCACAAGCAGGAGTTGAGGGCATGCCCTCCCGCCTAATGTTACTCCCCTGCAACTGGGACTCAGTGGCATCCTGCCCCTGAGGCTGGAGGTGGCCTATAGTCCTCAGATTAGTAGCTGTTGATAGACCTCCTCTCCTCCATGAAGTTATCCAAACCCCTCTTCAAGCCATCCAGGTTGTTGGCTGTCTGTCACCACATCTTGTGGCAGAGAATTCCACAAGTTGATGATGTGTTGTGTGAATCCATGTTCCAAGGACCCAAGGCTGGGAATCCTTGGAACATGGCCGCCATTTTGTTCTTCCTGTTGGGCCAACACACACTCACCAGCCCATCATTCGTGGCTTTGATTCTACAGGTGTCTCCGTTTCCTTGGCAACCTCCCCTCGAGGGATTCCCTTGATGCAACAGTTGGATGCTATTGGGGGGGGGGGACAAGAAGAGCACCAGCCACAATGAGGGGGCGCCCAGGGGTGGCAGCTGAGAGGAGGCAGTTGGTGCTGCACACACACAGCCAGAAGAGGATGGAGCTGAGGCACACCTGGATGTCCTCCCGGAGCCAGACCAGCAGCTGAACTGGGAGCCATGTGAACATAAGAACATGACATGCCAGAAACCGGCCAGAGGGACATGCTGGGAGTCGGCAGCGGGGTGGGGTGTCTGCAGGGGGAACAAGGCAGGCAGCCCCCCCCCGCCCCACTTCATAGCCAGATTAGAGCTCTATTTCATAGTTAATGTCTATATATTTGTAGGGATAGCTTCCCCCCCCCCCCGACTTAGAAAAATGCGTCCCTGAGAGCCAAACTAGACATGATGTGGTGGGAGCCACAGGAAAAAGATGCCTGGCGATTTGTTCTAAAATGGCAAATGCAGCCTTGAGGGAGGCGGGGGCTGGGGGGGTGGAGTTTGGATCAGGGTCACAGGACTGGAGGAGTTTCATCCTTTCTGTTGTGCCATTTCCCCTGATCGAAACAACCCACCCCACTTGTGAGGGACCCCCCAGCATCCTCTTGTCTAGTTGTGCCCTATGGCAGGGGTTTCCAGCCTTGTGTCCTCTCCTTGGGAGAGGACAGCTGGTCTGGTGGTAGCAAGCCTGACTTGTCCCCTTAAGCTAAGCAGGGTCCGCCCTGGTTGCATATGAAAGGGAGACTAGAAGTGTGAGCACTGCAAGATCTTCCCCTCAGGGGATGATGGAGCCATTGTGGGAAGAGCATCTGAGGGTCCAAGTTCCCTCCCTGGCAGCATCTCCAAGAGAGGGCTGAGAGAGACTCCTGCTCTAGGCTTTTGCCAGAAGCTGGCTGAAGGTACCTTGCAGAGGATGGATTCTTTTGCAGCTGGGCAGCCAAATGTGGGCCCTGGAGGGTATTTTACAGGAAGTAGAGAGCTGGTCTTGTGGTAGCAAGCATGACTTGTCCCCTTGTAGCTAAGCAGGGTCCACCCTGGTTGCATATGACTGGGAGACTAGAAGTGTGAACACTGTAAGATATTGCCCTCAGGGGAAGGACCCACTCTGGGAAAAGCAAAAGGTTCCCGGTTCCCTCCTTGGCAGCATCTCCAAGACAGGGCTGAGAGAGACTCCTGCCTGCAACCTTGGAGAAGCCACCACCAGTCTGCAAAGACAATACTGTGCTTGATAGACCAGTGGTCTGACTCAGTATATGGCAGCTTCCTAGTTCCTATGTTTTTGGACTACAACTCCCATCGTCCCTAACCACAGATCTTGGCCGTTGTGGCTGGGGATGATGGGAGTTGTAGTCCCACAATATTTGGGGATAGGTGTTAGGAACCCTTGCTCTGCAGTGACCAAATTGTGCTCACACTCCCCGCCCCCCCCAGCAGTAGTATAGTGCCACATGTACATTTCTATTAGTTTATTTTTGGGGTGGGGAGTGGAAGGAAGGAGGTCAAAGTCCTGAATGTGTAAGCTCAAGCCCAAGTCACTCAATTCAAGAAATCTTACTTGATGCATTGCATATGTTTCAATTGATTCTTTGATCAATTAACTGATTATAAAAACCAGAGTTTGGAAGAAAAAAGCTAATCTTGATATTAGATAGTGCAAGCCCATTGAGCAGTCAAAGAGGTGTGAGAAAATAGGTATGCTCCTTCTGAGATGTGCTTGCCACTTAATGCTTACTATAAGCGTTTTGATTTGTAATAAATGAAATTGCATGCTTAAAAAAAACCCCAAACACCACTTAATATCGGATCAGTTTTTATCAACTGTCTCCATCGCCTTTCTATATTAGGCAGCATATAAATTCAATAACTAACTAACTAACTGAATGAATGAATGAATGAATGAATGTTGCAGCAGCCTCCGGCCTTCCCAAGATTTGGCCTAGAGCGTTTTTCCTCTGTTTGCCCCCCCGCCACCTGGGTCTCCAGTTGAACTACCCCATCTTTGCCTTGTGAGTCATGGACTAGAGCACAAGTCCTGCTTCCCTCCCAAGTCGGCCCCAGCCCCCCTCCCCCACTGGACTGCAAATGATGGGGCCAATAGGGTTAAAAGAGGGGCCAGGTTGCAGGAGGAAATCAGCAGGTGGGGGAATGAGCCCCTCCTCCTGTGAAAGCAAGCAAGCAAGCAAGCTCTCTCCCCCCTGGAATGCTGATGCCTCCCGCCACGCCACTCCCGGGAACCCAAGAGGCTTCCTGAACACCTACCTGCATGGCCCTGTCTAGCTGTATGCCCAGGAATCGTAAGTCCACAGCTAAGCATGTGCCATGGGGATGCAACAAATGGGTGTCCCAACAGACATATACATCAGAGCAAACCAATTTGTCTCAATAGGGCGCTTTCCAGACTAGCCGCTCATCAGCAGCAAAATGCCTCCGTTCAGCAAGTCGCATTTGAAACATAAACAGCAGGGGGAGCAGTCTTGCGGAAACTAACAACCCCCCAAAAGAGCAACTTCTTTACACTGGATATACGATGTCCTTGCTCTATGTTGCAGCGATTAAATTTGAAACAAGGCATTGGAAATGTGAACGGCACCCTGCTGTCCACGTAGGGACTGGGGTGCCACAATGCAGGAAGTGTGGAAGCACGCTTCCGAGATCCGCTGTGATCCCATGGCAGGGTCTAACCTGGAAAGTGCCCAGCTGCGATTTCCAGCAGATGATGCAAGTGTGTTCCTGCAGCTATGTGCATCAGAGCTCCCTTGTTCAGGAATGGCCCACCCACAAGTCAGAGCTAGTCGGCCACCTAGGACACCAGTTCTTGGGGGGGGGGGCACAAGGAGAGGCAGAATATAGCATGGCCCACTATGCTTTCCCTCTTGGATTGCACCCCTGAAGTACTGGAGGAAGGAGGTCATGTGTCACTCTGCACCCTACTTCCCAAAAGGAACAGTCTTCTGTGAGGAGAGCTGGTCTTGTGGTAGCAAGCATGAATGGTCCCCTTTGCTAAGCAGGGTCTGCCCTGGGTTGCATCTGAACGGGAGACTACATTTGTTTGGGAGCACTGCGAGATATTCCGCTGAGGGGCAGGGACATCTCTGGGAAGAGCACCTGCCCGCTTGCATGCAAAAGGTTCCAAGTTCCCTCCCTGGGCGCTTTCCAGACTAGCTGCTCATCAGCAGCAAAATGCCTCCGTTCGGGTAAATCGCATTTGAAACTTAAACATCAGGGGGAGCAGTCTCACAGCAACCAACAACCCGAAAGAACAGCAACTACTTTACGCCGGATATAAGACATGCTTGCTCTATATAGCAGCGATTACATTCGAAACAAGGCATTGGCAATGTGAAAGGCACCCTGCTGTCTGCGCAGGGACTGCAGTGCCACAACGCAGGAAGTGGGGAAGCACACCTCCGAGATTCGTGGTGACCCCGTTGCAGGGTCTAGTCTGGAAAGCGCCCTGGCATCTTCAAGAAGCGGCTGAGAGAGACTTCTGCCTGCAACCTTGGAGAAGCTGCTGCCAGTCTGTGTAGACAAGACTGAGCGAGATGGGCCAAGGGCCTGACTCAGTATATGGCAGCTTCCCGTGTTCCTATTTCCTTTGCACCTTGCACCTCATCCCCCAATAAACAGCCTGTCCCCTAAGCTGCACTCCCACTCTGGAAGAGGAATGGCCTGCCTCAGCACCCATTTCCAAAAAGAAATGGCCTCAGACTGGATTTCCGAATCAACAGCAGCATCTTCCCATTTCTGAAGTGTTCCGCGTTTGGCCCCCAGAACAGACTGGGAATTCTCTCCCACTGGACCCTCCCGCCAGCGCAGGCTGGTCACTCACTGGTCACTCGCTTCATGGCTGGAAACTGGAGCCATCCTCATGAATGAGCAGCTTGCGTAGGTCAGGTTAAAGCCAGGGCTCTTCTGCACGTCTTGGCTAGGGTGGAACAGAGTGCCAAAGCTGGACTTTGCCGAGGGCCCCCAGACCAGCCCTGCCCCTCTTTTGTGGACGCTTGACAGCACACCTTGAGGCATGCTTGAGTCATGTGTAGAAGAGCCCACAGGGTCGCAGGCCTAAGCGATGGGCTGCATATATACAGCATGTGCAGCAACACCAGCCGTCCAGGGCTCAAGAAGGATCCTCAGTTATCCCCCAGCCATGAGCCCAGGTTGAGGAACTCTCCCCCAAGCTCCCTGCGGGCAACCACCTCCCTCCAGAAGAGTCCTGGGCCTTCAGCAAAACCAACACTGTGTAGAATAGTGAGCCTGTGAGCTTCTCAAGGCCGAGACCTGTCCTTGGTGGGGGGCATTATTCCATAAGCTGCCATTTACATTGCGATGTCATAAGAACAGGATGGGGGCAGGGACGACTAAGCTAGACTTCTCTTGGGTCTCTGGAAGTCCCGCAGGGAGCTGATGAGCTCACTGTCTCTCTGGATCAATCCCAAGAGGAGGAGGAGGAAAGGAGGAGGAGGAGGAGGAGGAGACGACTCTTGGAACATGCTCCTGCCAGAAGCTCTGCGAGGCGGCTCATCCGGAGAAGGGCTGGTTGGTTCTGTCCCCGTTGCCAAGCATTAATGAAGCTGCTGAAGACGGCGTGCAATCGACACTAATTGAGACAAAGAGGGCTCCGCTTTAGCACATGGCCCAGCACACTGAAAGGTCTGGGGAGCTCAGGCCAGAAGCTGGCGCACTTGACAGGCCGGCCAAGGCCCCTCGGAGGACGAGAGCTCCCTCCTCCTCTGCCAGAGGCAGCCGATACCAGTGGGCTGGTCGCTGGGCAGTTATGGAGGGTGGCCTGGGGCTGGTATCACAGCTGGCCGCCAGGGCTCTTCTTCAGCTGGACAAGGGAGCGGCTTGTCCGTCCATCCCTGCACCTTGGCGACTTGGCAAACGTGGGGCTGCTCTGTAACTGCCTAGTAGGCAAAGCCAAAGTAATAACTGACTTATTTCCCACGATCATGCTAACAGTGTGAGAAAATGCCCCACGTGGAAGAAGTCTGGCGATTGGGAAAGATGTAGACAGAAGGGGTACTATGAGCTGGGAGGGAAATCTTCCCCCTGTTAGGAACTCACTAGGTAACCTTAAGCAAACCACTCTCTCAGCCTCAATCCCCCAGGATAAGTGTTGGTCTACCTTACAGGGCTGTCATAAAAATCACTGCAACCTTGCAGGAAAAGACCTTGTGCTGCTTAAGAAAAGTGCAATGACTTAGGGATGTGCACAAAACCAGTTTGCCCGGTTCGGTTCGAATTCAAACTGGGTTCGAACCAGGAGGGGGAGGTTCGGTTTTGGTTTTGCTCGAAACCCCACCCCCCCGGTTAGGTTAGAATTCAGGTTCGAGCTGAGAGTGGTTCAATTCAAACCATTTCAAACTGTTTTGAACTGGTTTGAACCTCCAAAAGTGAGTGGGGTGGTAGCGGGCACCCATGGGTACCTGCCACCCAAACCCCAAAGAAATTGGACACTTGTACGATTTTTAAATGAATTTTTGAAATTTATTTTTATTTTTTTCTCATAGGGTATAATGGGACTCGAACCAGCCCATTATTCCCTATTGTGGAGCACCCTTTGTTTGTTTGTTTGTTTGATTGATTTATATACCATCCTTCCAAAATGGCTCAGGGTGGCTAAATGGCTCAGGGTGGTTGGCACCCATGGGTGCCAACAACCACCCAAACCCTGAAGCAATCGGACACTCCTACGATTTTTTATGAATAATAGAAATATTTTTAATTTAGCAACCCATGGGGGTGGTTGGCACCCTCTGTGCACTACACCACCACTCACTCTGGGCCACCCCAGCACCCCACAAGTGGCTTTAAGGTTTTTCTCCATAGGGAAGAATGGAGGTTTCAGCAGCCCCATAACTGCACTTGGGGGGGGGGGGGTGCTGGGGTGGTCCAGAGTGAATGGTGGTGTAGTGCACAGAGGGTGCCAACTACCCCCATGGGTTGCTAACCCATGGGGTACTGGTTGTTTCTGAGGTGTTCTGAGTGTAGATTCTCTGGTAGCTTATGAGATTTTCAATGACAAACCATGAATCCACTCTTATTTGCTAACCTCAAAGACACATAAACTTCAAAAATCACTTAAAAATCAGCCTTTTGCCCAATTCCTCTAAATAATTCTGATAGCTTCCTTGCCCCCCTTGGGAACTACCACCCACCACATTCCACTCTAGGACACCCCTTTCCCCCCAACGTGAAGCTATACATTTGCTGCAATCCTCATTATTCCCTATGAAGAATTCAAAAATACTTTAAATATTCACCAATAATCAGAGGAGTGTCCGATTGCCTTGGGGTTTTGTGGGTGGTAGGCACCCCTGGGTTATACCCTATGAGATAAAAATAAAAATAAATTTCAAAAATTCATTAAAAAAATCGTGCGAGTGTACGATTATTTTGGGGTTTGGGTGGTAGGTACCCATGGGTGCCAGCTACCACCCCACTCACTTTTGGAGGTTCAAACCAGTTTGAATTGAACCACCTCCAGCTCGAACTTGATGGATGGTTTGGTTCGAATTCCATACTAGCTTTCCAGACTAGCTGCTCATCAGCAGCAAAATGCCTCCATTCAGGCAAATCGCTTTCAAAACATAAACAGCAGGGGGAGCCGTCTCGCAAAACTAACAACCCGAAAAACCAGCAACTTCTTTACGCCAGATACACGACATCCTAGCTCTTAAATTTGCAACAAACACTGGAAATGTGAACAGCACCCTGCTGTCCGTGTAGGGACTGCGGTGTCACGACACAGGGAGTGTGGAAGCACCCTTCCGAGATCTGTCGTGACCCCGTTGCAGGGTCTAATCTGGAAAGCGCCCAGGAGGCTTTACAGACAGGGCTTCTGCCCCGAATCTCCTTCGGGAGAGAGTGTGTGCGCTCACACACCAGCCAAACATACCCTGAAGTCCCTTTGAGATCCTTGGACTCACTCCACACAAAAATCGGGCTTTGTCCTGCAAATTCTAACTGATCTCAGTGTATTTCTGGGTTTTTAAAATGCTGGTTTTAAGCAAGTTTTTCTCGAAATGCCGGAGCAAATAGGGAGAGGCACTGATGTAGACTCATTAGCATGATAAGAAGGATACTTTCTTAAGAAATGCAGATGTAGTGCTTTAGTAATCTCCCCCTCAACCAGCATTGGCTAGAAGGAAAACACAGAGGATTGCCATGTGAACTTGCATCAAAACAAAACCCGAGAGCAAAGGGGAGGGGCTGCTTCCCTCAGTGCCGCGAGTGTGATTCGAAGTGGCTTTGCTCAACATTTACCCCGTGGCATGAAGCCATGTGCGAATAATGCCCAGGTTATTTTCCAGTCGCAAAATCTACCTTTTGCCTTCCAGTTGATATCTTTGATATTTTTGCTTAACATGGACTAGGAAAAGCAGCAGTCCAGACACTCAGAGTTCTGCTGATGTGACTCTCTGCTCCTCTCTGCTCCAAAACCAGAATCCATTTTCTGGCCTGTCAGGATCAGGCTCCAGCCACACCCACGGCAGATCTGAGCCACTTATAAACTGGTTAACTGGTTTACCACTCATGCTGAGCGCTGCAGTGCAGATATAAGCTGTGAGCCTAGTCACCCTGAAGAGGGTGACGCCACAAATCCCCAGGCGAAGCCTGGGTGCAGGAAGGAGGTTTATTAAGTGCTAACATTGGTCCCATCACATTCTGAGCGTGTGCAGGGGAAATCAATAAAAGGAATGAGCACAGCAACAACAATAGCCCTTTAGAGATGGCATAGCAGTAGCTCCTTCTAGAGCAAGTTAAAAAAGCTAGATACTAAAGTCTATATTCCTCCCACGAAGATTTAAATGCTTCCAGTGCTTTGGAACTGGTGGAGCTTCAAGAGGGACCAAGGCAGTGTCTCAGGCCCATCAGAGGGGGCTCAGCTGCAGACAACATTTGAGCCCCATTCAGACATTGTGCTGTACAAGGGTTCAGGTGCCTGTACACACATACATGCTTCTCTGTGATGACTGCATCTGTGTCCGGGTTAAAAGTGAACCTGGTTGCAGGCTCCTGAAATGCTGGTTACAAATAGGAAGTCTACTGCTGTACCTGGGTGCACTGTCCACGGATTGTATGCGTGTTGAACATAACACGTGGACAGGCCTTCTACCCAGCCCGTTTGAGACATTATGTCGTGCAAGTGTCCAGATGTTGCACCGGACGTGTGAATGAGGCCTCTGTCGGTCTGCCTTGCTGTGGCTGGCCAGCAGAATTCTCCTCCCACCTCTGCTCGGCCCCAGCTCTCTTCCAGGGGCTCTTCTTTATCTCTGTGGCAGAGACGGGCAACTCCCTGTCCAGAAGCATCAGGGCGAGCCCAGCAGGTAGGAAGGAGACAGGCCCAACTGCAAGCAGGGTCAGGGGAGCTTAGACACATGTGTGCACGTCTCTTTGCATTAACCTCCCCAGGGGAGTGGGGGGGGTGTCAGCTGGCGTCCCGCTGGAGGACACATCACCCACCCTCCCAGCACCTACTGCCCCCCCCTCCACTTTTCCCAGGCTAGGCTTGTTACATAGAACAAGCCGCTTGCTCCAGCACCCTGCCAGGAAGCAGGAAGGGCATTCATGGTGACCAGGCGACGCTGGGGCAGAAGCTGAGCAGGCGAGATGCAAAATGCAACTGCACGAGGGAAGGGAGCACACGCGTAAGGCCCCAGCAGCTGTGGCAGCAAAAGGCTTTCCTGGCACAGGGGAGCAAATCCTCAGACGGCAGGGGTGGGTCGGGGTGTGTGTGTCTTCCCTCAAAGAAGGCTCTATTGGCCTTCATGTCAACACTGAATCATGCATTAGAGGAAGCTCCAGTTTTCCCTTTAGAGGACTCCACGGGGCTCCCATTCAGATGCCCAGAGCAGCTTGTCCTAATGAGCCCGGGGGGGGGGGGGGCACCCAACAAGGCACGGCTGCCTCTGGTTCCCAGTAGCCCAATTGCGCCTGTTTCTGCCATCCCACCCCATGTTAATGGAGCTGGACGTGCTGCCTGCAGATCAGCCATTCCTCCGGTAGAAGAGCCATGCCAGCTAAGCTCACACCGCTCTACCGGATGAATGGCCAGCTTGCAAGCAGTGTGGCTCTCATTAACGGGGGGAAGGGGGTGGGAGAAACGGGTGCAGGTGGGCTGCCAGAAACCAGAGGCAGGGGCACCTCATTTGGTGACCCCCCCCGCAAATCCCCGGATTGTTAGGACGAGATGTTGCTGTCAGATACTGATAAAGTCAGTGCTGACGTAATGGTGCCCTGCATCGAACCAAATGGCTTCTCCATCTTGCCTCATCTGGTCTATGCTGTCTGACAGCAGCTCAGCAAGTTCTCACACAAAATTCCACGGGTTTTAATCCTTTAAGAAGATAAAAACTGTCCTCAAGTTCATGACGGTTCGTCAAGGCTCGTCCAGGCCACATCCTGCTTCCCGGGGAAGGCACCTTTCAGTCTTGGGAAGGGCCAAAGCTCAATGGCAGAGCCACTCCTTTGCGTGCAGAAGGTCCCAGGTTCAGTCTCTGGCAGGCAGCATCTCCAGGTAGGGTTGGGAAAGACTCTTCTTTGCCTGGAAGCTTGCAAGGCTGTTGCCGGTCAGTGTTTACAGTAACAAGCTGGACGTACCAAGGACCTGACTCAGTGGAAGATAGTTTCTCCATCTCCCAAATGGCCATCAGCTTGATTATGACTGGTAAGAAGCATCCAGATGAAGTTATGCTGCTCAGTAATGCTACTTAGGAGTCACTCTATAGGACTACTTAATTTTACCAGGATGGCTCGACAGCATAGGGACACAGGAAGCTGCCGTCTACTGAGTCAGACCATTGGTCCACCTAGTTCAGTACTGACCAGAAAGACTGGTAGGAGCTCTGCAGGGTTCCAGACAGGGAGGGGTCTTTCCCAATCCTACCCGCCAGTTCCCCACAGAGCAGGCTTTACCACGAGTTTCCTGGGAGGCTTTACTGAGAACTCAACGTTATCCCCAAAACTCAACACAAAAAGTGGGTTCCCCTTCACCACCACCACCACCCCCCGGATATAAATCAGGCTGCACTCTAATGCACAGTGAAAAACCCAAATTTGTGTGTGAAGTGCTCCCCGATAGCTCGCAGGGACTTTGGGGTAACCCTCCATTCTGGAGGAGATGCAAGCTAAAGGGCTTTAAAAGCACTGCATGAAAAATTGTGAAGGCGCTTTCCAGACTAGCTGCTCAACAGCAGCAAAATGCCTCCGTTCAGGCAAGTCGCATTTGGAACGTCAACAGGAGGGGGAGCAGTCTTGCGGAAACTAACAACCCGAAAAAACAGCAACTTTTTCATGCTGGATATACGACGTCCTAGCTCTATATCACAGCTATTAAATCCGCAACAAGGCATTGGCAATGTGAACGGCACCTTGCTGTCCGTGTAGGGACTGTGGTGTCACGACACAGGGAGTGTGGAAGCCCACTTCCGAGATTCATCCTGACCCCATTGCAGGGTCTAGCCTGGAAAGCGCCCAGGAGATGCTGCCAGGGATTGAACCCGTGACCTTCTACATGGAAAGCAGATGTTCGAGCACTACTCAGCACTGTACCTTAGTCTGGATGCTGCCAGATGTTTCCCAGTCTTTGCAAGCTGGTCTGGAAGTCTTCGGACTGAGGAATGCAACATTAAGTAGCTGTAATGAACAGACATAATACAAGCTGTTGGGCACGATCAAGCAGGAGATTCTCCTGCACAAGCCCCATTGGAACGGACAGCAGCTATTGGGCTCTTGCACAGCCCTCTCACTTAAGTGAGGCGGGGTTGCACTCAGGAGCTTCCTTGAGCCACCCTAGGCCCATCTTCCTGGGAAGAAAGGTATTGGAGGGAAGTCTGTGATTGCTCAGTGCAGGCTGAGAATCCGAAGTCCAGACAGCAAGGCTGCCTGACTCCTCGGTGCTCTTATTTTAGACGGCTGCATTCCCCAGGTGGATGGCAAAGGCCCTCCCGAGGTAGAAGCAACTCCACCCCTCCTCTCTGTTTTATAGCTGCTTCCCTCACAAACACAAAGCGATCTTATACAGATTTAACCAAGAGTTTATTCAGAAACAACTCCCTTTCCTCCTCCTCCTCCTCCTCCTCCTCCTCCTTTCCCTCCCTTTTCCTTTCTGACTCCTCCCTGGAAACTCTCCACAGGATCCTCATTGGGACAAACTTCTCAAAAAGATAACAGATACTGGGTAGAATACAACACAACCCTCCCCTTTATAGCAACCAGAACTGAATTCATTTAAAAATGAGTGGCACATTCTTGACATCCTTTAGGTGGTCTCCTGTCCCACACACACTTCTCCTAAGTCTTTGGATTCTCTGGCACAGGAGCTGTTAGTGGCGGAAACTGTTCTCACAGACAGCCTAACCTGGGGTAGCGACACCCAGCCGGGGTTAGGCTGTGCACCAGAACCACTGGGATCAGGCCCGATCCCGGTGGGGCAGTGCCGCCTAGCCCCACTCTTCACCCTGGATGTTAGCTGAGGTTAAGGGAGTGGGTGCTCCCTTACCCCTGACTGCTTGCTCATGTGCAAGCATGGGCTGCTTCCAGCTCGGCCACGCACAGAATGCCCGCCTGGAGCGCCCATCTCTTGGGGGAATCCCCCAATGAAACACCCTTGTTGCGCATTGCATTGTGCGATTCACAGAGGCCGGAGCAATACGTTCTGGCCCTGGATCCCTCCTCCCTCCTCTGTGCTTCACAGAGCAGGGCTGCTCGTGTCGGAGTGAATGGCACTCCCCACCACCAGCCCCTCAGTCGTCTGTGAGGCAAGCTTTTTGGAGCCTTCCCCATCCCCTGCCCACCTGCTCTCGGCAACCGTGAGAATCGCCCCATGGTTTTTTCTGATACTGAGGATTTTCTGATACCGAGGATCATGGGCCTTTGGCCCATCCATGCATGTGTGACGTTGGGAATGTATTGCCCCAAGATGCCAGGCGGCGAGAGAGAGAGTGAGTGGCCAGGCTGGCCACAGGAGCTTTGTGGCCGAGTGGGAACTAAACCCAGGTTTCCATGGCAAAGTCTGACACTTGAGTAGCGACTACCCTGTGCAGAAGTGCAGTGCACAACTAGAGATCTTCCTTGTGTGTTTTATGCAGACTTTGCAAAGAGTTTATTCAGAAACAACTCCATGTTCTCCTTCTCCTTAACCTCCCTTTTCCTTTCTCACTCCACCCTGCCCCCGCTCTTCAGAATCCCCACTTGGACAAACTGCTAAACGACAAAACATAAAAGATTATCAGCTAGAATACAACACATCCCTCCCCTTTATAACAACCAGAACTGAATTTAAAATTCAGTGGCAAAGTCTTGATGGTGGTCTCTTGTCACACACACATCTCCTAGGTTTTGGGTTCTCAGGCACAAGAACTGAGACTGATAGTTCTTTGTGTACCAAGAGTTCTCCATCACTTTCATCAGCCTCCTCTGTGAGGTCAAAACTGGAGGCAAAACCAAAGTTTACATTCAGTTCATATTTTTGTTGCTTCTCCCTTATCCAACCACAAATCTCTGCATCCTCAGGGTGAGATGGCTTGGAAAGCCCTCTCAGGTGTTGCCACTGGGTAAGTTTGGTGGTAGCTTTGGGTCCTCTCAGCAGTTCTAAAGGTGATTTTCCTGTAGGAGTAGTTTGAGAAGCAAATAGAGTTTCATGGTTTGCCTCTTTCTAGGGTTGTTGTGTAGTAGAGGGCCAGCATTGCATAGTGGTTAGAGTGTTGGACTAGGACTGGGAAGACCCGAGTTCAAATCCCCATTCAACCATTAAACTCACTGGGTGATTCTGGGCCAGTCACTTAACTCTCAGCCTAACCTACTTTAAAGGGTTGTTGTGAGGAGAAACATAACCATGTACACTGCTCTGAGCTCCTCGGAGGAAGCGTGGGATATAAGTGTAAACATAAATAAAATAAAAATAAATAAAATAGCCAGTTGTAAACTATCTGTCACTAATCTGTTCATTCTTTACATGAAGCCATTCCCTAGAGGATGGTACAAGGAAAGAGTCTTGTGTTTTATCCCATGGAAATATTGCTTCATTTCAAACGAGGTAAGCTGTGTCCCATTGTCAGCCACCAGTTCTTTAGGAAGACCTTCCCTCGCAAAAACTACAGGCATGAACTGAATCTCCTTGTTTGTAGTAATGTCAGCAAATGAGACTTCTGGCCACCTGAAATGGTAATCCACCATCTATCACTATACAAATCTTTGTTTTGTGGGTTGTTATATCCAGAGCAAATTTTCCCCAGGGGTCATTGGGATGCTCTACTGGAGTCAAGGGGGAGGTAAAAGTCTTCTGTGATTGTTCAGCGACAGTCCAAGCCATACAGTGTTTGATTACATTTTTAATGTGGCCATCAAAAACTTTCTCTGATTCACCTTTTAGTCAAGTTCATGCCCAAGTGACCTTTGTATGCAATTTTGATCACTTTTGCTTGTAAGGAGGTTGGCACCACCAAACGATCACTCCTCAGCACCAGCTCATTGAGAAGAGATAACTCACTTGCTACATGCATGTATGGTTGAAGAAGTTCGGGTACCCTGTTTGTGCATGGCCATCCATTAGTTATGTAAGGTTTAAATTCAGTAAGCACTTGATCAGCACTGAGGGCTGCTTCCATCCAGAAGACATGATCACTCCGTGAGTGGACGCAATTTACGACAATTTTATGACTATTTACGACAATTTACGACTATTATGACTATTTATGCAATTATACCTCCTTCATCCTTGTGTTCTGGGATCTCCTCTTGGCCTGGAAGTGGAAGTCAGGATAAACAATCTGGTGTTGTATTTTGAAAACCTGGAAGATATTCCACCGGGAAATCCATAAGTCTGGTGATCCATTCGGCTATTCTTGGGGTTGCTCAACTTGATCCTGAGTAGTAAATAAAGTAGATAGAGGATTGTGGTCTGAACATAAAGTGAATCTTCTGCCCCACAAGTAAGTCCTGAAGTGCCTCCCCACCCAGAAACACGTTAGAGCTTCTTTTCCAATGACAGAATTGAAGAGCATCTTCATAAGGGTCCGCATTCCCTCCCAGGTTAGCAGGAAAGGGCAAAGGATGGTCGGTTCTCTGGCCTTCCGGGCCCAGGCAGTGAAGCAATGTAGCCCTCCTGCTTTGCTGGAGTAAAATCGGGGGTCTGTATGGTGAGGAGGTCATTGCAGAAATAGGACCCCCATTGTTTCCAGGGAAGAGCAGCAGGCTCTCCTGGGGTGGACAAGAAGAAAGGTGGTGGTGGGATCTGAGCCATGCTGCAGTGGGCATCCAGGGAACAACAGAGCCCAGGAGGGAGACTGATAAGAGGGAAGTATCTTCAGGGGCTGTGCAAGTCGGGAAGCTGGAGAAACCAGCAGCAGCAGCGATAGGAGAAAGAAGTTGAGGAATACAGGCCCGGTAATGCAATGAAATGAGGCTGCAGGAGCATTCGGGTTGCCAACATTTCATTGCCAGAATGAGGGACACACTGGGGGACCCGGGGGGCTGGCTGGGGGTGGGGGGCCAGGAGGTGTATGCAGTGGTAATCAAGGGC
The DNA here is from genome assembly GCF_027244095.1 of Hemicordylus capensis. Taxonomy (NCBI): domain Eukaryota; kingdom Metazoa; phylum Chordata; class Lepidosauria; order Squamata; family Cordylidae; genus Hemicordylus; species Hemicordylus capensis. The sequence continues at coordinate 3,127,751 of NC_069661.1, forward strand.
CTGAGTATCATTGACATCTATGTAATTGAAAGATATGCTATTGAATAAAGCCAGCATTGTTATTATTTGGAACATATTCAAGTTATAACACTTTTCATCCCAAAACTTCTCAAAATAAGAAGCTGCTCTGCCCGCCACACAAATGAGGGATAAATGCTGCCCCGCCTAGAGGGACCAACATTTCATCCCTGAAATGAGGGACGTCCTGCGTAATGAGGGACAGTTGGCAGCCTTACACAAGCTTTGCAGGCTCATGCGCTTAGCTGCTTCAAAATCTTGTCACCAAAATGTGTTATAGCTGCTTCCCTCATAAACACAAATCGCCTAATGGTGCAGCGGGGAGGTTGTTGGTTCGAATCCCCGCTGCTCTGTTTCCCAGACGATGGGAAACACAGCAGCAATATAGGAAGATGCTGAAAGGCAGACTGCGCGGGAGGAGGCCATGGTCAACCCCTCCTGTATTCTACCAGGAAAACCACAGGGCTCTGTGGTCACCAGGAGTCGACAGCAAGTCGGAGGCACAACTTTACCTGAGCTAGAATAAAACACCCTCCCCACATAAGAGGCGGCTACAGTCTAGGAGAAGAAGATCCAGCTCGACAGTTTCCTTGCTTCCGCATCTTTAATAAAGTGCATTTCATGCTCCCTGACCCTTTCTAAAGGGCATTTTCTGAGTGTATCGTCTCCAGCTCTTCTTTCCCTAAGGGAAATGCTGCAATTGTCACAGATCAGAGTAGGGCCGTCTTGTCTGTCGGCAGGGAGCACAGAAGAACCTTTGCCCGATGCCCACCCCAAGCAGAGGCTGCCTCCTGACATTTGAAGATGCTTCGGTCCGATTCGGAGTGTGGCGTCATCGTCGTAAGGAGGTCGTCTGCTGGGCTCCCGAGTCCTGAATCTCTTGGGAGAGCAGAACACAGAAGGGCAGGACTGACACACAGGACCTGCTGCCCAGGAACGAGATGTGCCAAGCTGCTGTACCGGACTGAGCGATTGATTATCTTTCTGTCCTTTTTTTCCAGCCAAATTTGTCTCCCCAAGCAGCTGGCATCAATCAAAAGTTCAGTACAGTGCTGATGGCACGCCCTGCATACAAATGGCAACGAGAGAGACAGCCTGGCAGATTAAAGAAAGGTTATAGCCCTGTTCAGATATTATGCTGTTCTGGGATCGGTACACATGTATATGTTTCTGTGTGAACGACTGTACCTGTATTCATCTTACAAGTGAACCTGACTACAGACCCCCTGAAATGCAAGATACAGTTAGATAAGAAGTGGACTCCTATGTGCGCATTCAGTGTGTGGATAATGCACATGCAGACAGATCTGTCCATCCTGCATACACTGCAGTGCAGATAGGTTACAGATGCGTTGAACACAACATGTGGATCGAGCTTATGGCTCAGCCAAAAGTCCACCTAGGAGACTTTTTGGTTTGGAACGTGAATGGGGGTGAAAGTTGCCCCCAAGCTCTGCTCCCCCCCCAGACTTGCCTTAGGAACATAGGTGTTGGAAATTCTCTGTGGTGAGAGAATCCCTTTTTCATTTATAGCAGAGTGCACAGAGACACAACACAGCGGAATTTGCTTAGGCATGCGTGTATGCTGAGAGTAAAGTAACTTGGAGCCAATTCATAGTTTCAAATCAACATAAAAGGCATTTATTAAAGAACTCCATTCTAGATAGGAAAGTGAGGAGTTAGGATCTCTAATCTATCTATCTAGCTGGATGCAGATGGATTCTGCATCCTCTCTGCACATATGGTGCAGGGAGAGAGGCTTGCCATGTTGCAAGGTAGAAGGGCAGGTAGGGAAGAGAGAGAGGAAGGAAGTTAGTCCCTGAGATTAGCAATCTACATAGCCAAAGGGATAGTGTCAGAGCAGTGGAGAAGGGATGACCGATGTCTTGACCCTCTAGCCCTCTGACTCACTAGTCTGTCCTCTACTGTCTGAGACAAGAGACAGCGCAAAGTCCTTTAACTTCCAACACCCCCTCTCGATGTCTCGTGATTCAGTTCACAAGATTCATTTTCTCTCTCAGCTTTTCAAAGCGGGGTCTTGGTAGTGGCTTAGTGAGTATGTCTGCAAGCATTTCATTTGTCGGGCAGTAGATCAGCTTGATTAGTCCATCCTTCTGCAGACTTCTCACTATATGGTACTTCACATCAATATGTTTGGTACGCCTCTTTACATCTTCTTGTTTGGAGAGTTGAATGCAGCTTTGGTTGTCTTCATACACTGGTATGGGCTGTGGTACATCTGTACCTAGGTCCTTCAGTAGTTGACACAGCCATTGTATCTCGTGACTGCCCTGTGCAGCTGATACATATTCCGCTTCAGTGGTTGATGATGCTACTATGTCTTGCTTTGTGCTTGACCAGCTTATGGCTCCATCTCCATAGAAAATTATGTGCCCGCTGGTGGGTTTCCTTTCTGTTAGGTCTCCACCCCAGTCTGCATCTACGTATGCTTCTAGTTTTGGTTGACTGTTAGCTGATAGCTTGAGCTTAAAGTGTGCAGTACCCTTTAGGTACCTAACAAGTCTCTTAATTGCATTCTAGTCCTTGACTGTTGGTGATGCAGTCTTTCTGCAAAGTAAGCCAACTGCTGTACTACGGTAATATCTGGCCTAGTGAGTGTACTAATGTATAGAAGCTAACCCAATGCTTCACGATATCTATGGTTGTCAGATAGTGACTCAGTTTGATCTTCCTGCTTTATGTAGTTCACTTCCATTGGAGTTGGTGTAGAATTCACATTTTCCAGTCTGAGCAGGTTTATCAAGTCTTTAATTTTCGGTTCTTGGTTGATGAGGAAACTTCAATCTTTCTCTCTTTGTACTTGAATCCCCAAGTAGAGTGCAATGTTGTCAAGTCGCTTGACTTCCACATCTCTGTTCAGATGATGCACTATTTCCTTGCTGTCATCTGGATTTTCATAGGCAAGAATCAAATCATCAACATACACCAAAATGTAGGGCCACCATTTTTATTTCCCAGAAGAAAGCTGGGAATGATGCAATGTCATCACAGGGCAGTGGTCCCAAGGGGATTATGGGAAATAAAAATAGCAAACAGCAACAATCCAGAGCAGTGTTTGGCACAGAGCAGAGACCCCACATTTGGCCTCATTTCTCTTGCCTGCAAAATGCCAGAAAAGGCCCTCCAGTTTTGCAAATGGGGGAGAGAAATGGAGGAGTGCTAAAGGTTTCAGAAGCAACAGGGCCTTCTCTGTTGCTGCCCCTATACTCTGGAATGCTCTTCAGGTGGCTATCCACTCCTCAGTCTCCATCACAGTTTTTAGAAAGTGTGTGAAATCTTGGCTTTTTACCCAGGCTTTTATAGCATTGTCTCTACGGCTGCTTCTTTGTATTTTGTGTGGTTATTTTATTCTTGTATTTTAAACCTTTTTTCCTCAGATCTATGTTTTTATATACTAGCTTATGTTAATTGTGTATTTTTATAGTCTTGTTTTAATATTTGTGCAAACCGCCTTGGGGTTGTTTTAATGAAAGGCGGTATATAAATTTAACAATAAGTAAATAAGCAAGCAAGTAAATAAATAAATACAAGATATGGAAAAGTACCTGTCGGACCGCATTTGCCCATATGAATCTGCCAAGGCCCTCTTGCTCATCATCTCAGGCCCTGTTCATGACCCCGCCACTAGCAGAGATCCAGTTGGTGGGGACTAGAGACAGGGCCTTTTCGGTTGTGGCCCCTCGGCTTTGTAATGCCCTCCCTGAAGAGCTTCACCATGCTCCCCCCATAAGTGTTTTTAAAAAACATCTTAAAATACCTTTTTAAGGAGACTTTTTAATGCTCCATTTTTGGTTATATCTGGTAGGTTCTTTAGCTTTTTATAATTTCAGTGTTTAGCTTTTAAAATAACTTCTAATTTGAACCTAGTAATGATTGTGGTTTTTAATCTGACTTTTAACTTGTTTAATTTGGTTAATTTTATTACCTTTATTGTGTCTTGTTTCTATTTTATTGTTGTGAGCTGCCCCGAGCAGTAGTGCACTGGAGGGGTGGGGTATAAATATTCTAAATGCATAAATAAAGTGGGGCGGGGAGTGAAGGGGGGATGCAGCAGAGGGAGATCAGTCTGAGGATGTCAGAACGAAGTGGTGAGCTGCGAACCGGTGTGTCTGTCTATCCCATCGGGGCCTGGATTAGCTTCCCTCGCTGGTGTCTCTGCTTGGACAGAAGTGGGGCAGCACCCCGTGGCCCATGGCAGAGGCCAGAGCAGTAACTGTCACCATGCTCTCTGGAGGGCCTCCTTGTGGGGCCACCCTCCAGAGCAGGCTAAACAGGCACACTTTGCACACGCAGCCCCTGCTGGGAAGCCTTGCAGCTGTTTCTGGAGCCTTGGTGTGATCTTTGTTGTTGTTTTGAAGGAAGGATGAGCATGTGGGAAGAGAGCTGGTCTTGTGGTAGCAAGCATGACTTGTCCCCTTAGGCTAAGCAGGATCCACCCTGGATGCATACGAAAGGGAGACTAGAAGTGTGAGCGCTGTAGATATTCCCCTTAAAGGATGGATGGAGCCGCTCTGGGAAGAGCAACTAGGCTCCAAGTTCCTTCCCTGGCAGGATCTCCAAGAAAGGGCTGAGAGAGATTCCTGCCTGCATCCTTGGAGAAGCTGCTGCCAGTCTCTGTAGACAATACTAAGAGAGGTGGACCGAGGGTCTGACTCAGTATATGGCAGCTTCCTATGTGTAACTTGGGGGAAATCATCATCATCCTCGCCACTGTGTGTAACCCTAATCCTTCTCTGGGGACCTCACAGTGTTGGGTGTGTCACCCCCACACTCTACTTTTTATGCACACACAACAGCCCTGTGGGGTAGGTTAGCCTGAGCTCTTAGGTGCAAGTCTAGGTTGCGATTTTGTTTCTCAGGCCAGTTTGACCATTCACAATGCAGCAGAGTGGCTTGAGCCCAGGGGGTTTCAGAGAGCACCACCTTCTCCTCCCCCATCATGATGAATCCTGCTGCTGCCTACTGAGCCCAGTAGGGCGGTCCGCCGGCGGTACCCCAAACTGGGCCTTTTCTAGGTTCCTTTTCTAGGAACCTGCTCCAAAGCCAAATTAGAGCTTCCCCATCTCTGGATCTTTTAAAGAAAAATCTGTTTAATCAGACTTTTAGTTCTTAGTTTTAAGTTTCAAAGTTATTTTTCCCTGTAGTTTTTAACTGTTTAATTGTTGTTTGTGCTTTAAAACTGTAATCCACCCAGAGATTCATAAATGGGGCGGCCCCAGAATGCACAAAACAAAAGCGAAGTAAGCAACGCAGCAACGGCGACGAGGCCAAGGCGGCCACCGCAGGCTGCGGGCGGAGCCAGGCCTGGAGCCCGCCACGTCTTTGCACCTTCCCAGGTGGCCGCCAGAGGCCGCTATGGCGCCCCCGCAAACGCCCCTTCCTGCCTGTGCTGCCGCTCCGTGGCGGCCCACCAGCCCCTTCCTCTTCCGCCGGAAGTGGCGGGCGGAGCCACCATTGCCGCGGCGCCGGGTGAAGGGAAGCCGTCGGAGAGCGGCGGCCGAGGGCGGAGACGATGTGGTTCATGTATGCGCTGAGCTGGCTCGCGCTCCTCATCCAGGCCGCCTTCGTCACCCTCGGCATCGGTGAGCCTCCCCGCGGACGCGCCTCCCCCGCTTCTGGGACGGGCTGGCCCGCCTCGTCACTCAGATCTCCTGCCCCCCCCCCGTGCAATGGTACCTCCCGCCAAGAGGAAAGCGGTTGGTTGGCCGGCCGGCCTGTCATTGTCCCTGTGGCGCGTCCCTCGGCCACTCCCCCTCCTCATTGGTCGGCCTTTAGGAGGGTGCCTCCTCTCCGTCCCACCCCCGCTCCATCGAGTGGTTCGTCCCGGGGCGGGGGCGGGAGGAGGCCTCTCGCGAGTCGAGTGGAGCCTCCATGCGCAGTGCTAGTCTACCTTGGAGTCCGAGTTGTTTAAGAGAAGCGGCAAGGCCGGCTGCTGCCTTCCGACCCTGCCTGAGGGCTTCCCAGAGGCACGTGGGCGGACTGGCGGTGGTTGGAGGCAGGATCCTGGGCTGGACGGACCCGTGTGCTTCCATGCAATTGTCAGCACCTGCTCTTAGTATTAGCGGCAAATGCGATGACAACTAATTGCTTAGACCAGGGGTTCTCAAGCTTAGACCCCCCGATGTGTTGGACTTCAATGGCTGGAGGCAGGGGATAATGGGAATTGTAGTTCAACGTCATCTGGAGATCTGAGGTCACGGTCCACTGGCTTAGATGGTGTTAAAAGGGGTTAGACCAGGCCTGCTCCGCTTTGGCCCTCCGACTGTTTTTGGACTACAGCTCCCATAATCCCCAGCCACAGTGGCCAATTGCCAGGGATTATGGGAGTGGTAGGCCAACACCTGCAGGAGGGCCGAAGTGGAGCAGCCCTGGGTTAGACCTTGTTGGTGGACTTCAGCTCCCATAATCCACAATGGCCAGGGGATGATGGGAGTTGTGGTACAACAAAATCTGGGGACCTGAGTTTAGATGAATTCAGGAGGAGGAAGGTCGATCACTGGCTGTTAACACAATGGCCAACGAAACAGATGCCGCATGTCCCCCTGAAGAGCAGTCTTGCTGGGGTCAGAGGCAACAATGTGGAGAGGGTCTATCATCTTCAAGCCCTGCTTGTGGGATTGTTAATAAACAATTACTATGTGCTTGTTATTTCTACTGTCTGGCCTTGAATCAATTTGCCCTCCTACTTTTCAAACGTTTTGAAAAATCAGCCCTGGACAAATGCTCCAGTGACACAGTCCCATGCCATGGGAGTGCTGCCGTCACTGAAGATGTAAAAAGAATAATTGTGTTGTTGAGTCGGTGTCGACTCCTGGCGCCCACAGAGCCCTGTGGTTTTTCTTTGGTAGAATACAGGAGGGGTTGACCATTGCCTCCTCCCACGCAGTGTGAGATGATGCCTTTCAGCATCTCCCTTTATCGCTGCTGCCCGATATAGATGACTACAAATATATTTACTACACAGTCTGGGAAGCACCCCAGTGGGGATTTGAACTCACAGTCTCTTGCTCCCTAGGCAAGCTGCTTTCCCCGGAGCTGAGGTGAATAATGCAAAACATTAAACAACAAAACCAAAATGTGGCTTAGAGTAACAGAGTTGGAACTTGGGGCCTTGGAGATCTTCTAGTCCACCCCCTTAGCTTAGTGCGGGAATTCCTGACAGATGGCTGTTAAGGCCCTGGAAGCCTCTAGCAAAGGAGCGCCCCCCCCCCCCCCGCACGAGACAAACTGTTCCACTGTCCTCTTACTGTTGAGTTCCTTGCTGGGCAGCACTCGAAACAGCAGGTGTGTTCCCGGGGGGAAGAATTCTCGCTTTCCCTGTGACAAAATGCTTCCGCTTGAGAGTTAGGAAGTGGGATATCTACCACAGAAGCACTTGCTTGAAAGGAGACATCTTGGACCTCTTCCTTGGAAAAGAGCAACGGCTGCATATTAATTGTGCTGTAAGTTGATTGTCTAGGGGATGGGAACCCTCCCCCTCCCCCCCCCCACCGCCCCTTCAAGTTTGAAATTTCCGATAGCAGCAATTACCAGCTCAGTATCTGGCCTGGAGCAGCACAGGGGAGACAAGGCAAGTGCCAACCCAAGCCCCTGGAACCAAGGCAGCCCAAAGGCCTGGAGTTGGTTATCATCTGCATTGCTTCTCTAGGGTTCACAAAGCAGAGGCTACGTGGCCAGAAAGGCAGGACTTCTTGGCCTCGTTTCTCTCTCTCCCTGGCCGTGTTTGTATCCAGCAGCCTTTTTCTCTTCCGTTCCAGCGGCCGGCTTGTACTACTTGGCGGAGCTCATAGAAGAGTACACGGTAGCAACCAGCAGGATCATCAAGTACATGATCTGGGTGAGTCTCTGGCTGCTTGGTCCCCTCCCTCCACGCTGGGCAGCTGGGCCTTCCTTAGTGTAGTCCCGGTCACGTGCGCCGCTGGGCTCTTCTTGCACCATATGGGCCTGGGACGGTTAGTGTCGGTGAGGCTTAACCTGGGCTAGCAGGAGGGGCTCCCCCTCTTCAGCAGCGTCTGCCAGTGTTTTGAGTGTTGGCTGAAAACGCCGTGCTTGAAAACGTGCCAAGTGGCTGATCTTGGGGCTGGAGTGGTGACGTCGTTTGGGAAAGAGAGCCCTCCATGCCAAGGAGGATTGCTGCGTGGTGACGGGAGTGGGGGGGGGAGGAGGAGGAGGAGACCAGCCTGCCTCCCTCCACCCACCCACCCACTGGCAGCCTCCCAGCTCTTGCTTCCCCTTCCTTCTGTGGGTGCCTCTCTTATGGAGTGCCTCATGGGGCTATGCAGCGAAATACACCTGGGATTTCAAGCTGGCATGCGTCACAAACCTCCATCGCTCCCCACAGGAGTGAGCAGGCTGGGGATGGGGCTGTAGCTTAGTAGAAGAACATATGCTTTGGCATGCAGAAGGGCCCCATTTCAGTCTCTGGCATCTCTAGGCAGAGCTGGGAAAGCGATTTACCTGAAACCCCGAAGACCTGCTCCCAGTCAGTGTGGACAGTACTGAGCTAGAGGGACCAGGGGCCTGACTCAGCGCACAGCAGCTTCCTCTCTTCAGAAGCGGCGTGTTGGGTGGCCTTCGCTCAGCCTTCCTTCCCGACAAAGGCCAGTGGCACTGTCTGTGGGTCTGTGCTCTCTCCTAGTTCTCCACCGCTGTGCTGGTTGGGCTGTACCTCTTTGAACAGTTCCCAGGTGTCATGATTGGCGTGGGCCTCTTTACCAACCTGGTCTACTTTGGATTGCTCCAGACCTTCCCTTTCATCATGCTTACCTCTCCAAATTTCATATTGTCATGTGGTGAGTGCTGCCGCCTTTTCGGTTTGGGTGTGAAAAGAGATTCAAAAGTCTCCATAGCTATGGCTGGTCGAACCTTCTGAATCCGTCCAGGGTCTGTTGTGTAAATAGATTTCTTTCCGTTAACTGCAGAGGGCTCTGTAGCTGTCGTCATGTTTTGTTCTTGGGTCACTGTTACTGCATAGTATTGTTTGAAGGAGGGGAGGTCCGGGAGAGGGAAGTGGTTCTTGTAGCTGAACCCCCGTGCTGAAGATGGTGGTTGAGGCAGGGAAAGAGGATGGCTTCTTGGGCTTTCATTGTTCAAGAATTCACTGGTCAAAACCATCACCTTGGAGAGTGTCCCAAAGATGGTACAAAATGCAGGTAGACACTGAGATGTTTTCCATCTCTGTGGCTATTTTTCTCCATCTCCTTTTGGGAGAGTGTGACCCCACCCAGAACCAGCAGTTCAAACTCATCTCCTGAGTTTTGACACTGCACAATGAGTACCTCCGTCTTATCTCAGTTTCTTATCCCTCATCCAGCCCACCGTCACCACCTCCCAGCAGCATTTAGGGAGGTTATGCCCTCTCCCAAGGATGTTGACATAGAGAAATAGATTTGGGTGTCATCAGCATACTGATAGCACTCTGCATTAAATCCCCTGCTGATCTCTCCCAGCGGTTTCATGTAGATGTTAAACAACATTGGAGACAATTTGGAGCCCTGAGGGACACCATACAAAAGTTCAGATTTTGAGGAACAACAGTCCCTGAGGGACACCATCTGGAACCTGCCCAAGGGGTAGGAGTGGAACCACTGCAAAGCAGTGCCTCCTGCTCTCAACCCCCTCAGACACTCCAGAAGGATACTATGGTCGATAGTATCAAAAGTTGCCGAGTGGTCCAGAAGGACCAACAGAGTCACACTTCCTCCGTCAATTCCCAAATTGGAGATCATCCATCAGGCCAACCAAGGAACCCCATAGCCTGCCCGAAGGCCAGTCTGAAATGGGTCTAGATAATCAGTTTCTTCCAAGACCTCCTGGAGCTGGGAGGCCACCACCCTCTTAGTCACCTTGCCCAGCCACGGAAGGTTGGAGACAGGCCTGCAGTTTCTTAACTTTCAGGGATCCAAGACAGGCTTCTTCAGAAGTGGTCTAATAATTGCCTCCTTAAGACGAGGAGGCATCCTGCCTTCCCTCAGAGAAGCATTTATAGTCTCTACTAGGCTTTCTACAGTACCCCTCCTGCCAGATAGTAAAAAGCCATTTAGTCCCTTTACAGGGTAGCAAGCAAGAACACAGGGCCCTGCCCCAAGGAGCTTGCAATCTGGATTTTGGCTGAGGGGGAAGACAACTGAGGCAAGGGTAACTGGCAAAATACATAACCTTGGTTTTATTAGAGGACTCAGGATTTGGATTCAGAGGGCTAAGTATGTAAACTTCCTTAGCAGTGCACAGAACAGTGGCCCAGTTAGAGAACTTCGAAGAAACCTTTCCAAAGGAATTCCTGAAGTTCCTTAAGGGCAGGAGCTTCATCTTGGTTTCATTTTTGGTTGAAAGCAAGCCGAGGGTCTCCGAGGTCTGGTGTGGACACAGCCAGTTCCTTTCTTGGTCCACTGTGCCTTGTGCAGCCGCCTGCAGAGGGCTGAGGGGAGCGGGGAAGGTGCTGGAAGGGCCGGGTCTCACCTGACGCCGTGTGCTTTCCTTTGGCAGTGCTGGTTGTGCTGAACCACTATTTGGCGTTCCAGTATTTTGCAGAAGAGTATTACCCCTTCTCGGAGGTAAGAGATCCTCTTGGGCACTGCGTGGGACTTCTCTTTCAGTGCTGGGACATGGGGCAGAGACGAGGGGCCCGGCTGCGCCCACTTCTTTGATTCCTGGTGCTGCCTAGAAAGAGCCCATATTCCTCCGGTGGGCTCTAGATGTTCAAATCACAGAAGAACCCGTTCTTTTGCGGTTGGTCTTGGATGCTGCTGCTGCCAATCAAAGGGTACACACAGCTGAGCAGGCAGAAGGTCTAAAGCTGCAGGAGGCCTCCAGCCAGACGTGGGTCTGTGGCATGCAGAGAAGGCGGCTTTAACCCTTTCCTGCTACCACCTTTCTCATCTGGCGAATGACACTCACCACACCACACTCACACTGCTGCCAATGGAAATCACAAGCTGTGAGGTGTGTGATCTGGATGGGGACTGGGGGGAGGGGGGAGGATTAAGGCTCCATTACACCATCCGTAACAAGTAAACGTGAAAAGTGCGGGCTAGCACTCACAATAAGAGCCACCTAATGGCTCAGCAGGCAAATGGCTTGACTACCAAGCCACAGGCTGCTGGTTCGAATCCCTGCTGGTCTGTTTCCCAGACTACGGGAAACTCCTATACTGGGCAACAGCAATATAGGAAGATGTTGAAAGGCGTCATCTCACATTGAGCGGGAGGAGGCCATGGGAAACCCCTCCTGGATTCTACAGGGACAACCACGGGGCTCTGTGGTCTCCAGGAGTCGACACCGACTCGACGGCACACTTTACGCTACTCACAATAAAGCTGGGAAAAACCCTGCCCCCCGCCATGCCACAGTCCAGATCCTGACTGCCCTGCTCCCCTTTTCAGTTTGAAAAAACAAGCATGCAGGGTCCCAACGAGCCGTGTGGCCTCACTTATTGTTTGGCCCGTCGTTCAGTAAAAGTGGTTTCGGATTGTGGTTTCTCGTGGGAGGCTGTTCACTGGATGGTCCACGGGGGAGCATTTGCCAGCCGCAGACCTAGAGAAGGGTCTGAGAATGGCCCCACCCTCGTTTGGGGAGCTAAGATGGGCTGAGCCTGGCTTGTGCCCAGATGGGAGACCACCCGGGGAACTTGGAGTGCCTTGGGCAGGGGAGGGCCAAGGGGCCAGCACAACCCGCCTCTGAGCTTCCTGTTGTTCTTTTTCCGTGGCAGTTGGCAAATGCTGCCGCCGAATCCCCAGGATTAAAACATGCCCAGAACTGCCCTCGCTCTGAAGTGGCTTTCCAGGGCAGTGGCTATGGGGCGCCTGCCATTGCTGTGTGGGCCCGGTTGTCTGCGGCTGTGCTTGACGTTCTCTCTGCGTTTCATCCCCAGGTCCTTGCCTACTTCACCTTCTGCCTGTGGCTAATCCCCTTTGCGTTTTTTGTCTCCTTGTCAGCCGGGGAGAACGTGCTGCCTTCCACGATGCAGCCGGGAGGTGAGTTGGCCGGCCAGGCTGGGCTGGATCATGCAGACCCTTTTCTAGTCCAGGGAGGGGTGCGCTCAGTACTGGATTTTGCTGTCAGAATAAATGATGCAGATGAAGCCCATTTGCTCACTTTGCATGACTCTGGTTCCAAAATAGAAAGCTAGTGACTTTGCCAGGAAGGCCTGAGAGGAGGAGGAGAAGGAGCTGCTGCTGCTGCTGCTGCTGCAGAGATGGCTTTGCTGGGGCCAGGGCATTATAGGGACAAGAAGGGAGGGGGGAGACGCTGGGATAGATGCTGTCACTTTCACTCCTGCCTTCCGTTAGCCTCAGTTTCCTCAGGTGTTGCCCACAAGTTCTTTAAGCTTCCTTTTGTCACAGTAAGGACTAGACACTTGGCTTTCCGGATGCATGGAATACCGAGAGACCTGGTTTCTATACCCCAGCCAGCTGCTCAGCTCTCTTAGGTAGCTTCTGTAACTAAGTTCTGGCACACTTCAGATCTTAGTTACACAACGCAGTCTTGTTGAAGCTTCAAATCCCAGGGTGCAGCGCTCAAGGGCAACTGTGGAGCTGCCAGCAACAGAAGGACCAATCCCTCCCTTCTTCTTCTTCTTCAGTGGGCAAAGGTCAGGTGAAGTAGGCAGCAAGAGAGGCTGTGTCACTCTCTGACTGTGTCCAGAGCTCAGCCTTGTCCCTCTCTCTTTGTCTCCTCAGACGATGTGGTGTCGAACTACTTCACCAAAGGGAAGAGGGGGAAGCGCTCGGGCATCCTCATCATCTTCTCCTTCATTAAGGAAGCCATCTTGCCCAGCCGCCAGAAAATCTATTGATCCTGCCCTTGCCCCTCCGTGCCCCCGTGGGAGTGTGATGACCCTGAGCCCAGCATTCTCCTCTCCCTCCTGTCCATCCAAGGGACGTGTTTGGGGCAGGCACACCGTAAAATGCCCGGCGGACAACACAGACTTTGGCAGCCCAGACTTGGGCATGGATGTCTTTGGGGCCACGCGGTTCCCCTCAGCTTGCTAGTGAGACGGCCATGGTCCAAGGAGGTGGGGAAGCCTTATGGAACTTTGGATCCCGTCCCTCCTGCAGCCTGGATGGAGCCTTAGGATGATCTGGCATTGTCTGTTAAGACTCCAAGCCAAAATGTTTCCACAGAAGGTGCGTCATTCGTGGACAACTTAATGAAGTTGAAATGGACTTAAGAATGCACCCACAACCCCACCAGAATTATTCCAAAGCATTTCTGGGTAGAAAATTGTCAGTGGCAGAGATTGGACTGCTACAGGCACTCCTTGTCAAATACATATCTGACATTGTGGCAGAGAGACTGGCAGAAGTCCTGACTCCTGCATCTCTTGCAGAAGACATTTCTGGAAACAAAGCTGTGATTAGCCTTTGTGTGGAGGAATCGTGCCCTCATCAGCCAGGAATTGGGAATCTGCTTTCCCCCACTTTTTACTGGGAGTTGTTTTTGCAGATGTTTTAGAGCCTCTACAGACTTTTATTGGCTGATCTGGAGAGGATGGTTTGCACAGACTTCCTCAATCTCCATCTTTAGCTAGATAACTGAAAATGCTGTTCAGAACTGAAGAAAGATGGCATATCCCCCTCTTGCAAAGGTTTCACTTGTCTGGGACCTACAGTGCCGAGTCAAAAACATGCAGCACAAATATCTGAGGATATTGGGGAAGAGGACAAAAACCTTTTGCAAAGAAATGGAGAGAGGCTGCTGATTATACCTGCAAAGATTTTTGTTAAAGGACAGAATCTACTTGCCCGGCTTCTGAAGATTCTTCCAGGCACCTGGAGGTCTGGGTCACTCGAGCAGCTGAAAGGAAGATGATTGCTACAGACTGTGGTGTGGATTCTGATGACGATATCATTTTGTTCTCTTTTAAATTAATGGAGGTTTGATTTCTGTTTGAGCACACAATCTGTGTTAATAAAGGTGTTAGATAAAATTTGCCTTAAAAGAAACAAAGATCATTAGGTGCCTCTCCCCCCCGCCCCCCATGGTGTTTGATTGAGGCCGCCATTCTGGGTCTGAAAGCTTGAGCAGGCCTCTTGAATGGCATGGTGTGCCGCCTCTCATGCTGCTGGCAAGCCCCGTTCCACAGGTGGGAGGGTCAGAGCTGCACTCAGAAGCCACACAAGGCCAGAGCCTGGGCAGCAACTAGGAGTGGAGGGAGGAGCCTGCCCCCACTAAAGCCCAGGCTGGAACAATGGCTTTCAGTGGGCAGCAGTATTTCTGGAATGGATCCACTGCTTTCTGCTGGGTTCCAGGCCAACCCAACTGCTGCAAGGAGCGGGAGGTCTTTGCCTTCCTCTGTCTGCCCTAGAATCTTCTGGCCATTTGGGGTGTTCTTGTTCTTCTCAAGCAGAACTGCTTAGCCATCAGTAGCAGGTGAGGGGAAGTAAACTGCCTCTGCCTGCCTGCATCTCTGGCTGTCAAAGTGGGGAGTCTAGCAGGCTGAGATGGAGGGTCGTTTCTCTGCTGTCTTTGCAATGAGAGGTCTCGGGTTCAGTTCCCAGCAACTCCAGTTAAAGGGTCTCCGATAGCAAGGCTGGAGGAGAAAACCCTTTTCTGCCGGAGACCTGCAGAGCCTCTCAAAACAGGCAGGGCTGAGCTTGGCGTCCTGGTTGGACTTAGTAGAAGGGAGCTTCATGCGTTCATGGGTGCACTGCTGAAAGGGTCCTCACAAGCACACGTAGGGGATTTTGGCAGATGATGGTCCATTTTTAGGGTTGAAGGTTGGGCTTGCCAGAAGATTGTGCAGGGGCGGAAACTGGCCAACACCCCACCCCACCCCCGCCAGCATTTCTGCAGCTTGGTGTGGCTTGGCTAGCTGTATGAGAGCTGAAGAGTCCCCACAATAACTCTGAATCTCTTGGTAGAACTACCCAGAAACTAGGTGCATGTTACCATTGGCAGCATACAGAGTGATGGGGCTACAGATGGAACATGCTTCCCAGGGGTTCTCAGATATGGGCCCCCAGATGTTGTTGGACTACAGCCCCCATCTTGATAATGGAAGTTGTAGTCCAACATTTGGGGACCTAGGTTTGAGAACCCCAGATGTGCTACCCCAGATGTGGGGTCTGCCTCCAGGTGTAGCTTTATATACAGAGGCTGACACAGTTGTGCCATGTGGGCTGGGGGAGGAGAGACGCCAGCCTGGCTGTGACTCAGCTGTAGCGATGACCCTCTTCTCTGTGGCAGGGGCACAAATCAGGAAAGCTCAGTCCACTGCTCCTTGCCATGTCTGGACACTCCTTCTACTTCCACATGCATAGAAATTCCTTTGTTTCTCAGCCCTCCAAAGGCAAAGGCAAATTGCAGGGTGTGCATCAAAGGGAATCCCTAAAGATTCTCCAGCGATGGGGCAACAGCAACTTGTAGCTTCCAAGTTGGACACTTGGAAGCCAAGTGTGGATGGGTTCCCTCTCTGAATCACAGGAAATGCGGAGGCCAATGCGCTCTAAACTGCCTTCTACCTCTAGGTAGGAGCTAGAGGTTAAAGCTAAAAGCACTGTGGAATCAGCAATTTCGGCAGATTCCTTGTGGAACATTCTGCAATGGAAGAGAACTGGCCTCTCCCACTCCCCTGATTGAGTATTTGGCAGATATTCAACATCTGGGGACCCAAGGTTGAGAATCCCTGCTTTAAAGCTATAAAATGCAGAGAAGCCCACTTCCTGGCTTCTGTTTCCTTCTGCACCCCTGTTTCCTAGAAGGCACACACAACACCAAGTCCTGCTTCTCTCTTTTGATTGGCATGGCTGCAGCCAGGCCCTTGTCTTGGATGCAGTAACACGCCTGAACACCATTGTGGAGCGATGGGCAAAGCTATTTGATGACATTCTGACATTCTGTCGAAGGCAGTAGAAAAATATTTGATGTTAATATTTAATCAACTATTAAATGACACGCCAAAGGATTAATTCTTTGCACTACTGGAGGACAACATGTAGCATCAGTGTACACAAATCTAAAGTATACAAAAGTAGGGCAGGACTGGGCCAAGTACAATATGTGATCACATTGATTAAATGCCGTCAAGTCGGTGTTGACTCTTAGCGACCACTTAGATAGATTCTAGATCACATACCAGAGGATAAAATCGACAGTCATCAGTTTCACTTTAGAAGCCTATTGGAAATGTGACACAAGACATGACCCTTCTGGATAGAATATGTCAAAAATAGGGCAAGTAAGGAAAGCCACGGAATTTGCCAGAGACCCTCTCCAATGTCTTGGTTGGTTTCTTCCAGGGAACCACAATGTGTGGACAGGCTGGCCAGGAAGAGTCTGGCGAGGAGGGTCCCTGGACTTGGTTGCAAAGCGTTGCTAGATGTGCAGCAGCTGCAGCTCAGTACAAACGGCCAGGATGTCTCCAGAGCACCGTCTTCTTGCGGGTGCATGTAGTCGTCCAGTTCAAAAGGTCCTTGTTCCTGAGAAGCCCTGATGTCATCTGGCTTTGCTCATAAGATGGAGACTGTTGCTCTTCAAAATCTGAACTTTTGTATGGTGTCACCTGGGACTCCAATGCTTTTTAAGATCTACATGAAACTGCTGGGAGAGTTCATCAGGCGATAAGGTGCAGGGTGTTATCAGTATGCTGGTGACACCCACACCTGTTTCTCCATGTCAAAATCATTGGGAGAAGGCATAACCTCCCAAAATGCCTGCCTGAAGGCAGTGATGGGATGGATGAGGGATAACAAACAGACTGAATCCAAACAAGACGGAGGTACTTATTGTGCAGGGTCAGAACTTGGGAGATGATTTTGATCTGCTGGTTCTGGATGGGGTCACACTTCCCCAGAAGGAACAGGTACGCAGACTGGGAGTGCTTCTGGATCCTAACTTCTCCTTGGTGTCCCAGAAACTGCAGATGGTCAGAATGCAGCAGCCAGGTTGGTCTCTGGGTCATCTCAGAGAGACCTTCCGAAAGGTCTGGATTGCTGTGTGGATTGCTAACTGGTTGAAGGACAGGAAACAGAGGGTAGGAATAAATGGAGAGTTTTCACAATGAAGTAAGAAGTGCCCCCCCCCCGGGATCTGTACTGGGACCGGTGCTTTTTAATTTATTCATAAACTATCTAGAAGTAGGGGTAATCAGTGAGGTGGCCGAATGTGCATATGATACCAAACTCTTTCGGGTAGTGAAATCCATAACTGATTGTGAGCAGCTCCAAAAGGATCTCTCCAAACTGGGGGAGTGGGTGACAAAATGGCAAATGCAGTTCAATGTTGGCAAGTGTAAAGTGATGCAAATTGGGACAAAAAAACCCAACTTCAAGTATACGCTGATGGGATCTGAGCTGTCGGTGACTGACCAGGAGAGGGATCTTGGGGTTGTGGTGGACAGCTTGTTGAAAGTGTCGACTCAATGTGCGGCAGCTGTGAAAAAGGTCAATTCCATGCTAGGGATCATTAGAAAGGGGGTTGAAAATAAAACAGCTAATATTATAATGCCCTTATACAAAACTATGGTGTGGCCACACCTGGAGTACTGCGTACAATTCTGGTCTCCACATCTAAAAAAGGACATTGTAGAACTAGAAAAGGTGCAGAAAAGGGCTACCTAGATGATTAGGGGCCTAGAGCACCTTTCTTATGAGGCAAGACTACAACACCTGGGGCTTTTTAGTTTAGAAAAAAGACGACTGTGGGGAGACATGATAAAATCATGCATGGCCTATAAAATCATGCATGGTGTGGAGAAAGTGGAGAGAGAGAAATTCTTTTCCCTCTCACACAACACTAGAACCAGGGGTCACTCCATGAAATTGATTGCCAGGAGGTCTAGGACCAACAAACGGAAGTACTTTTTCACACAACGCATGATCCACTTGTGGAACTCTCTGCCACAGGATGTAGTGACAGCCAACAACCTGGAAGGCTTTAAGAGGGCTTTGGACAACTTCATGGAGGAGAGGTCTATCAATGGCTAATGAGGCTGGAGGGCTATAGGCCACCTCCAGCCTCAAAGTCAGGATGCCTCTGAGTACCAGTTGCAGGGGAGTAACAGCAAGAGAGAGGGCATGCCATCAATTCCTGCTGTAGGCTTCCAGTGGCATCTGGTGGGCCACTGTGCGAAACAGGATGCTGGACTATATGGGCCTTGGGCCTGATCCAGCAGGGCTGTTCTTATGACCTTCTGTATTGAAAGAACTACACTGGCTACCAATAGGTTTCCATGCAAAATACAAGGTGCTGGTTATAACCTATAAAGCCCTAAACAGCTTAGACCCTGGGTATTTAAGAGAATGTTGTTTTCACCATGAGCCCCACCACCGACCCATTGTTTCATCTGCAGTTGCCACTGCTTGTCTGGACAAGCCTTCTCTATTGCCGGCCAGAGACTCTGGAATGCGCTCCCTGCTGAAAGAAGAGCCTCCCCATCTCTGACAACTTTTAAAATGTCCCTAAAGATTCATCCCCACCCCCCAAGCTTTTTAATTTGACTGTGTTTTTAAGTTGCTTTAAGGTTTTCATTTTGTTTTATGCTGTAAACCACCCAGAGATGAAGTTTGCAGCAGTCTACAAATTTGAGAAATAAATAAGATAAAGACATTTGAAGTTGCCCTGAACACTATCCTGTGGCCACCCTCTCCTGGCACCAGCCGCGTTTCCATCTTGACATGGGCAAAGAATTCCGGAGCACTTGCGATAATACTACCACCTCGCTCTCAACTTCCTAGTTACTTTCATACCTTTGTCCTTCCAGCAAGCTGCAGAGCCAGTGTGGTACAATGCTGGGCTTGGACGAGGGAGACCCCGCTTCACACACGTCATGACTCTGCCATGAAGCGCTCTGTGTGAGTTTGGGCTGGTTACTATCTCTCAGCCGACCCCACAGAGTTGTTGTGAAGACAAAAGTGGGCAGGGGGAAAGCCACGTGTACTTCTTAGAGGAAAGACAGGATAAAAATGGGCACACTTGCAAGACGTGACCTTGCTATTGTTTATCGGGTAACTTTCCACAGAATAGCACACCGAGGAAGGTGCACCCAAAGTTAACCTCTTGAGCACACAAACTTGTCAGAACTCTTGGCTAAAGGGTGGTGGTTTAAGGACAAATGATTGCATTACATGATCTTCCTAAGGACCAGAAATTCGCTTTTCCAAAAAGGGAATATGTAGAGACTCCAGGATTCCATGAGACAGCCTACGTTTTGCAGTCTGGCTGTGCCCTTTCAGGCACCTTGAATCCGCTGACTATTGGCAATGAGCAATGGCAAAAGAAAACAGCTGGCCATGCAGGAAGGTGGCTGAGACGTTACCACCACCAGGGTGGGTGCTGCCGGGGCATTTCCATGGCAGATGTATTCACAACCCCCAAACACAGCAAGCAATAGTAGGCCAGTTCTGCCTCTCTGCTATGCCCTGCCATTGCCAGCATGGCCCGAGAGCATGAAAAGGCTGGCTTAGTTTCCGCAGCTGCCGCCGCCTTTGCTTCCGGCAAAAGACTCTTTGCCACTGGCGCAGCTCTGCTCCCGCTTTGGAAACAGCATTGTGGGGTCGGTGTAGGTGGCCAGGTGGGCCTCTAGGGTGCCGATGAAGGCAGGATCTAGCGTCTCCCGCAAGCTCACGGCCATCTGGTCTGTCCACCAGTGCTCAGGGTCTGGGCGCCGCTTTGTCCCAACATCAAAAATATGCTTGGGCGTGAAATCCTGAGGCACTTCCAAGCGGGTGAGCCAAGTGTGGGGATAGAGGCTCTTCCGGATGACTTCCAAGGGCAGTTCGGGCACGCAGGGGACCCTGCCTATGTTGTCAATATGGATCTCAGGCTCTCCGTATGCGTTCTTGAGAAGAAAGAGGAAGGACGTGAAATCGTGATCCTTGGACTTCTCCGGCTGTGTCCCGATCCGGACTGTGTTTGGCCGGAAGATGCAGGTGACAGGCATGGAGGCAACATTGGTGCTGACATTCCAGGGGCGCTGGCGGCGGTCCTTCCAAGGCACTTCCCCCATGTGTGGTGAAGTGCGGGGCAGGGAGGGGGACAGGCTAGGCAGCCTCCCTGTCAGCCTACGGAGGGCCACGGAATGAGCCCTCTTCTTCATAAAACCCAGGATCCTGTCAGAGGGGGGCGGAAGATGCTTTTTCTCTAGCCACTGAGCATATGCTACCATGTTACCCATATCCAAATCCATCTGTAACAAAACACACAGATGAGCAGATAAGGGGTGGAATCGGCTACTGTGCATTTGGGCATGTTTGATCAGTCAGCATCTGCCAAACCTGATCTATGTAAGACTTTGTGCTTTGTTTCCTGGCAAAGGAACTAAGCATTGCTTGACAGCTTAACACCAGAGCTATCCAGAAGCTCAAGGTGAGCAAAACTTGAAAAAGAATTCAGGTTTTATATTGACTAAGCCATCATTTCTACAAATCAATGTATGAATCGATTTGGGTACAAAACGATTTGTCCCGAAACTGATATGGGTGATTTGTAGACAAAACAAATCATCCCAGATTCTTACCCAAAAAATTCAAGAGATTTGGACCTCCATTTTGTGGCCAAAGTGGGTTGAGTGGTAGTGCCCAATGGGTGGAAGCTACCACCCAAATTTCAAAGAATTGGGCAAAGGGGTGATTTTTAAAGAATTTTTGAAGTTGGCATGTCTTTAAGTTTCCCCCCTATAGGGAATAATGGGGATTTCAGCAGCCTTATAGCTCCACGTGAGGGGCACCAAGATGGCCCAGAGCAGGTTGTGGTGGGTGGTAGTGCCCAATGGGTGCAAGCAAGCTACCACTCATATTTGAAATAAATTGGGCAAATGGGTGATTTTTAAAAGATTTTTGAAGTTCATGCATCTTTAAGCTTTTCCCCATAGAGAATAATGGGGATTTAATCAGCCTTAGTTATAACTCCCTGGGGTGGGAGTGGGGGCACCAGGGTAGCCCAGAGCGGGTTGTGGTGGGTGGCGGTTCTCTGAGTGGATCTCATTTCCTACCAGAGAATCTACTCTCAGATCACCTGACATTGAAAACCACAAAACCCAGTGCCATGTAGGCTTGTCGTTTTGGGGGTGGTTGGTACCCTATGTGCACTACACCACAACCAATTCTGGTCCACCCTGGTGCCCCGCAAGTGGAGTTATGGGGCTGCTGAAATTCCCCATTATTCCCTATGGGGGGGGGAGCATAAAGCTGCGTAAACTTCAGAATAAAATGAAAAATCACCCCTTTCACCAATTTATTTGAAATCTGGGTGGTAGGAGGCACCCATTGGGGCATTAACACCTGACCCACTCTTGCGCCCCTGAAACCCCTTTTCTGCCCTGAATCTGCCACAAAGACATGCCAACTTCAAAACAAATTTTTAAAACCCATTTGCCTAATTTATTTGAAATCTGGGTGGTAGTTTTCTTGCACCCATTGGGCACTGACACCCACCACAACCCACTCTGGGCCACCCTGGTGCCCCCCCCCGGAAGTTATAACTAAGGCTGATGAAATCCCCATTATTCCCTATGGGAAAAAGCTTAAAGATGTGTGAACTTCAAAAAAAATTTTAAATCACCCCTGTGCCTAATTTCTTTGAAATTTGGCTGGTATCTTCCACCCATTGAGCACTACCACCCACCCCACTCTTTTGCCCCCAGAACCCACCATTTTTTGCCCAGAATCTATATGAATTCAGAAAATTCAGGTTCAAATAGAATCTGGGGTGATTTGGGGGGAGGGGCAGATTCAGACCCAAAACAAATTGGGGGTGATTCAATTCGGGTACAAATCAAATCGAAAAAATCAATGTGTGCACATCCCTAATCATTTCATTTAGTACTTTGATATTAGTATTATTGATATTAGTATTATTAATCCATGGATTAATATAACAAATATATTATTATGCCAGTCCACTTGGAAAGAATCTGAACTGTCTTACAAAGTGTCTTATTATTATTTTAAATATTTCTCTTTCTCTCTCTCAGTCTCAGAGGCCAGATGCCGCTCAATACCAGTTGCAGGGGAGCAACAGCAAGAGAGAGGGCATACACATACCTCTTGCCTGTGGGCTTCCAGTGGCATCTGGTGGTCCACTGTGGGAAACAGGATGCTGGACTAGACAGGCCTTGGGCCTGATCCAGCAGGGCTGTTCTTATGTTCTTAGTCTCTTTAATGAATTCAAAGCAGCTTATAACAACAAACCTCAAACCACAATCAGCAACAAAGCAGAATAATCAAATAAAGGAGCTATTCACGATTAGCAATAATAGGGCTAGGAGAGCCTAGCTCGATTTTTGCTAATTGTGAGAACCACCGGGCTCGGCTGTGAGCCTAGTGTTTCTAGAGCGGGCAACCCGCTCAAGAACCCCTGCCCTAAAACCAGGTTTGCGGAGTGAGCGCTCCACAAACCTGGTTTTCATCATCGTGAGTAGCCGCGGCACGGCTTCACGCCGCACCTACTCACAAGGAGATGCCTGGAGGGGAGGCAAAAAGCTGCCTCCTGGCTCTGGGGGTCTCGCTCGCGCAGGGCATGCTGGAGCTTGCGGGGGCCAAACGGCCCCTGCTCCCCCCAGCCCCCACCGGCTCCGTCACGGAGCCGGCAATCGTGTGGGCGGCCGATCCGGCCACCCAGGGCTCCCTCCCCACTCACCCTGCAAAACCGGGTCTCACGGATCGTGAGACCCGGCTGAAAGTCTAGCATGACATAGTCATGGAGAAGGGGCACCCATGCAGGGAGGCAGGCCTTGGAGTACCCAGGTCCCAAGCTGCTGATGGCTTGAAAGGGAAGAAGCAGCAGCCCCTTGGAATGAGGCCAGCGAGACAGGCAAGCAGTTCTGCATGGTTCAAGCAAGCTCAGGTATCAGCCCACCCTGGCTGCCAGTATCCTGGGTTACGACACCTCAGAGATGGTGAAACAACTCAGGCTATCAGGTAAGAGGCTTCATGGACTGAAGCAGGCTACTCCCTTCTTTAAAAAGGTATTGGCTGAAGAAAACGTAGCCTTTAGTTTAACGCACTTGTCCGGCATTCTGTTTGTAACACATCTCTCTTTATGGATCAATTGAGATGACATTTATTAATACATGTTCGGGACACAATTCTACATTTCAAGTTCAAGCAGCTCCACCCCCACCACACCCACTCTCAGGGGAAAGGAGGACTTTCATGAAAGAGACTGTGATGATCTGCCTTTTGACAAAGTTCCCCACCAAAGACTCTTCAGCAAACTTAGCAGTCATGGAATAAGGGGCAGGTTCATAAGTGGATCAGTAACTGGTTGACGGACAGGAAACAGAGGGTGGGAATAAATGGACAGTTTTCCCAATGGAGAGAAGTAAGAAGTGGGGTCCCCCAGGGATCAGGACTGGGACCAGTGCTCTTTAACTTGTTCATAAATGATCCAGAAGTTGGGGTAAGCAGCAAAGTGGCCAGATTTGCAGATGACACTAAACTATTTAGGGTAGTGAAATCCACAACAAATTACGAGGAGCTGCAAAAAGATCTCTCCAAACTGGGGGAGTGGGCGACAAAATGGCAAATGCGGTTCAATGTCAGCAAGTGTAAAGTGATGCACATTGGCGCAAAAAACATCAGCTTCGCATATACGCTGATGGGATCTGAACTGAGTGTGACTGACCAGGAAGAGATCTTGGGGCATTGGAAATGTTGACTCAGTGCACGGCAACTGTGAAAAGGCAAATGCCATGCTAGGGATCATTAGGAAGGGGATTGAAAATAAAAATACTAATATTATAATACCCTCATACAAATTTATGGTGCGGCCACATCTGGAGTACTATGTTCAGTTCTGGTCACAATATCTTAAGAAGGGCATTGCAGAACTGGAAAAGGTGCAGAAGAGGGCAACCAAGATGATCAGGGGCCTGGAGCACCTTTCTTATGAAGCAAGACTACAGCATCTGGGGCTTTTTAGTTTCGAAAAAAGACAACTGAAGGGAGACATGATATATAACATTATGCATGGAGTAGAGTGATTGGACAGAGAGAAATTTCTCTCCCTTTCTCACTACACTAGAACCAGCAGTCATCCTATGAAACTGAAGGCTGGGAAATTTAGGACCAACAAAAGGAAGTAGTTTTTCATGCAGCACATAATTAATCGATGGAATTCTCTGCCATGGGATGTGGTGATGGCCACTTGCCTGGATGGCTTTAAGAGGGGTTTGGATGACTTCATGGAGGAGAGGTCTATCAGCGGCTACTAGTCAGAGGGCTATAGGCCATCTCCAGCCTCAGAGGCAAGATGTCGCTAAATACCAGTGGCAGGGGAGCAACAGCAGGAGAGAGGGCATGCACATACCTCTTGCCGGTGGGCTCCCCAGAGGCATTTGGTAGGCCACTGGGTGAAACAGGATGCTGGACTAGATAGGCCTTGGGACTGATCCAGCAGCATTGTTCCCTGTAACAGAAAATCCCAGATGTGATTGACTACAACTCCCAGCATCCTCAGCCAAAGCTCACTGCAGCTAAGAATTCTGGGAAATGTAGTCAATAACATCTGGGATTCCCTGTTACAAGGAACACCGGACCCAAGGCTTTGCAGCTCATGTGAAGCTGGAAAGTGTGTGTTCTAATAACATAGACTATATCATTCTTCTTCTAGAGTTACATACATCAGCAGAAAGCCTAACAATATTAACCTGGTTTGCTGCTTGCATGCATACTAAACTCCTGATGTTGTTGAGGTAGCACTGTGTGATTTAATTCTGGGCTTGCAGGCCAGGATATTCAACCAGAATTTAAAGTTGGTTTAAAATTTTGGCTTGTGAACTGAAGTTAAACCAATTTCCGGTTTTGTGAGAGCCATGAAGTTGTGGTTTAAATAAACTGGGATGTTGACAACACAGCTCCATGCCAGAGCTGGGAAGGGAAAGCTCTGGGAAGGGTAACCCCTGCTAACTTGGCAAAGAGGCACCTTTTAATGTGGTGATTCTCTTTATTTAGCAGGGGGGGAGTAACTGGCCCTATCCACCCCCAGCACAGTATCTCCAGTGACAGTTGCTGGTGTCCATCTTGTGTTTCTTTTTAGATTGTGAGCTCTTTGGAGACAGGGATCCATCTTATTTGTTATTTCTCTGTGTAAACCACCCTGAGCCATTTTTGGAAGGGCGGTATAGAAATTGAATGAATTACTGAATGAATGAAAGCGAAAGAGAGAACGGGATGGGAGAGCACAGGAGGCTCGGGAATTCACAGTCCTAACTAACTACAGTTTGTTGATCGTTGTATTCTGAACGAGCCATGGGTGTTTTGAGTTTACAGCTCTTCATGATCATCTTCTCTGTTTGGAATGACAGATCCTAGAAGGAATTCCCAGTACAAATTCTGATTTCACCCACCTTTTCAAGAGCCAGTCAACTGACTCCACAAATAGCAAAGGAGTGGGGGCAGGCCATAGGGTCGCCATATTCTGGCTTTCCAAATCCGGGTGCCTAATTGGCATATTATGTAAGCTGGCTTGAAAATAATTTCTGAGAAGAGGGACTGCATGTTTTGCTCCATAACTCCACTTCTACAAGGGCTAGAGCTTAGCTTTTTTAAAAAAAGAAAGCTGAAATCAGGGCGAATCTGGTGTGCTAAGCAATGGAATTTCAGGGGGCATGGCAACTCTAGAGTGGCGGGGAGGGAGTGCCAGCAATGATAGCATGATGGAGGAAGAGAGCCTGTGCCAATTTAGGGTCTCTCTTACCTGCTCTCTTTTAATGGCTTCTTTTGCCTGGATCTCACACTCCGCTTTGATTTCATTCAACCTGCTGACCTCTTGAGCAAACTTTGCCTTGTCTATTTTCCAGATGGCACAGGACAGAGTTCTGCAGAGAGACAGCAGGGAAGTGGATAACTGAAGCAGCGACATGAGATGCACAACAAACAACCTGGTGTTCATCACACATAACAAACTACAAATGGGATGTGTGCTTTTCTTATACAGGCGATTTATTTATTTATTTATTTATTTATTTATTTATCGTTTGATTTAAAAACTGCTTTTCATTAAAATCATCTCAAAGTAGTTTACAATATAGTTAAAACAATACACAATTAAAATACAAAAGTACAGCTATTAACATAAATATAGAAATAATCTCAAAAAAATTAAAAAACTATATAAAACAAAATACCACTTTAAGTGGCACAGCGGGGAAATGCTTGACTAACAAGCAGAAGGTTGCTGGTTCAAATCCTTGCTGGTACTATATTGGGCAGCAGTGATATAGGAAGATGCTGAAAGGCATCATCTCATACTGTGCAGGAGGAGGCCATGGGAAACCCCTCCTGTAGTCTACCAAAGACAACCACAGGGCTCTGTGGGCGCCAGGAGTCGAAATCGACTTGACGGCACACTTTACCTTTACTTTATATAAAACAAAACACAAGCAGCCCTGTTTAATCTCCTTTCTATTCAGTAGATTCCCACAAGCAGCAGTTAAGTGGGGTTTGGTTCAAGAACCGGGCTTCCATCCAGATGTCCCACAGAGTCCTCCAAAGCTTTGATCTACTATTGAGGGCTTGAATCCACAACCCAGACCGCGAGGATCTGACCTTCTACGGCTTGAGACTCCCAGCCTGGGCATGCCGCCCACTGCAGCTGGCAAGATCTCTTGCCCTTAATGCTGCCTTCTTACATGGTACTCACTTGGCACAGGCCCTGTGGCCCCACATTCGGCAGAGGTCGAGGGGCTCCTGCCCCTCGCTGTCCATGGCATGGACATTAGCCCCAGCTTCAATCAGAGCCTGGATACAGTTCTCGCGCCCCTCGCTGGCTGCCTTGTGAAGTGGAGACACCCCGTTTTGGTTCTGCCTGAGAAGCCAGGATTCAGAGTGACAGAACAACTTCAGGAATTGGCATGGAGTCAAACTGAATGCATTTATTTAAAATCACCCCAGATACCCCCCGCCCCCAAGAACTGTGCCAAAGGTGGCTTACCATCCATGTTGGTGGGTCAAAGATGAATGAGGCTAGGCTGGAGCCCAGAGGGAATTGTCCCTGAGCCCTAAGGACTCACTCTAGCCAGGAGTTTCTACTCCTCCACAGATTACAACCCCCCTGTCCATCCGTGGGGCCGAGAGTGGAGGAGGAGAGGATGCGATTCTGCAGGCTCCACAGTCACCCTGGCTCCCTCTGATGTCTCTCCGTTTCCCCTGCCGCATTTGGTCCACTTGCAGTCCTCCATCCAGCTTTGGAACCTGAACTCCCAGGGTGGGGGTGGGGGGCTGCTCTGCCCCATCATGATGCCACTGAATTCAGTCAAGGACAGCAGAGCAGAGCTGGCTGTAGCTCCTGCCCTAAGCAATCGCCTCCCAAGGGAAGGCTACAGAATGAGGTCTGAGGCTGCCAGGTTTGCAAAACCGACCTTCTCTAGTCCGCAACCTGGTTCTGCTGTTTCCCTTTCTGGATTCTTATGGCACATTACTGCTATTGTTGGTGGCATTCTGCTTTTCATTTTATGGAAACAATTTGAATGGTGTAACCTGCTTTGATTTTCTCGCAAAAGGAAGGTGGGCTATAAACGGAGCGAGACGATGGTAGAAGCCAACTCCTGAGTTCCCCGGCTGACACTAATCCAGGGTTTGTAAGGCTTACAGACAGGGGCACACTGCGGGTTCTGCATAGAGGAGGAGGAAGGGCAGGCAAGGGCTCCACAGCTTACACGTTGACGTCTGCACCTTTCCCAATGAGGTACTGGAGGCATTCCAGGGCCCGGTCTCCACTCTCCTTGCTGATCACCAGATGGATGGGTCTCCAGCCTCTCAGGCTTGCCAGGTCCACGTCAACACCATACTTCTCAACCAGCATCTGAATGCAATCCAAGCGGCCATGCAAAGAAGCTGTGTGCAGGGCAGAGAAGCCCTGGCATGGAAAGGACGACATAGACATAAGGACTAAGGCAGGGGTTCTCAAACCGGGGTCCCCAGATGGTGCTCTGCAACTCCCATCCTCCCCAGGCACACTGACCACTGCAGCCAGAGATGACGGGAGTGGTACTCCAACAACTTCTGGAGATCCCAGTGTGGGAACTCCTGAACAAAGGGATTCTGGGCACTCACAGTTCGAATCCATTTAACAAATTCCCCGTGCTTTAAGTCCTCCACTGGTGTTCGTGTAACTAAAGGCCAGCAGCATCAGACGCAAGGCCCACCTAGTCCAGCATCCTGTTCCCCACAGTGGCCCACCAGATACCTCTGGGGAGCCCACAGGCAAGAGCTGAGAGGGCAGGCCTTCTCTGCTACTGACATGGAGGACCAAGTGCTGGTGGTCTTGGGCCAGGAGTCCTGGCTCGCTTCCCTGTCTAGCCATGATGTCCACTGAGTGGCCTTGGGCCAGTCACCATCCCTCAGAGGAATGTGCTTTGCAGGGCTGTTCTGAGGATAAGATGGGGTAATCCCATGTATGCTCCCTGTGCTGCTTGGGGAAGGAGAATGTCTCATTTATTTATTCCAAATATTTTTAACCCACACTTCCTGAAGGTTCAAGGTGACTTCCATACAAATAAGATATAAGATTAAAACAAGCTATAAGCAATCAATCAAAATTACAAAAATTATCAAGAGCGTAAAAACTTCTTCAACAGCGTGTACAAAAAGAATAAAAAATAGGGAACAGCAATAAAAAGAAAGAACCAAAGAGCTGCTGGACATGACGTTCCCTCAGCTTCCAAAGGCCTCCGGCAACAGTGGGGTCTTCTTGTGCCTACCTAAAGATAAGCAGGGAGGGGAAGGGATCATATTTCAAGTGGCAGGAAGTTCCATACAGTGTGGGCAGCAGCAGAGAAGGCCCACTTGTGGATGTTGCTCACCAACCGGGCCTCCATCATTGGGTGGGATGCGCAAGCGTCCCTGGATGACTCTAGTGTGGGCAGATATATGTGGGAGAAGGTGGTCCCTAACGCCCCTTGGACCCAGGCCATTTAGGCTCTGGAGGTCCCCTTAATAACCAGACCTTGAATCACTAGAAACCCAGAGACAGGGAGTTGGGGGAGATATATATAGCTGAGTGCCATCTGTATATAGGTGACAACCAGCCCCCAACCCCTGGATAAAAAGAACAACGGCTTGACTTTGGCCTCCTGCCACCCCTTCCGCTGTGGCAATCTCTAAGGCCCTCAGTGAGGGGATCGGTCCTCTCATGACTTGTAAAGCACCCTGGCTATGGATGGCACTACACAAAAATAAAACCAAATAAGAATATGCTTAGCAAATCTTGCAAAAATATCCCAGAGTTCCCTGCTAGGAATCGCATTCTCTATGGTGGATCCCCTGGGACAGAACAGCTGCACAACTTTGGCCCTCCAGCCAGGGGCAGAGCCACCATTGGACAAATGGTTCAAGGAGCCAGGGCTGCTGCCCCCAGGGGCCATGCCTCGCGCCCCCCCCCCAGTCTGACATCAGGCACGGGGGGGCATTATTTTGCCCCCAAATGGGACCGTGAAATCGGCCTGCGCTGCGTTGACAGCGCAGCCAGAGTGACTCTCCCTGCCTTTTAAAGGCAGGGAAAGTCACTCCGCCCATGCTGCTGCCTAATGCAGGCTGGGCTGATCTCCCTTCCAAACAGGACCGCACAGCCGCGTTGGAGAGGGAGACCACGCCCCCGTGTCTGACGCGGCGGGGGGGCGAGCCTGGCGGCTGAACACGGGCCACCGCCAGCCTCCCTCCAACTGCTGTTGGACTTCCAACTCCCAGCATCCCCAGCCACAGTAGCCAGTAGTCAGGGATGGTGGCAGTTGTAGTCCCACAAGAGCAGGAGGGCGGAAATTGTACAGCCCTGGGGAGATCCTACTTTGGTAATAGTCTTGCAAACTAAGGCTGCCTCCAGACCACCGTTCTTCTCCTGGATGTAATTTCATTTTGTTCTTCGCTGATTTTTATCTTCACGTGTTCCCCATTCAGACATGCTTCTCCTCCTGAAATGCCAGGAGTTTAAAAAGTAACAGCCCTGCTGGATCGGGCCCAAGGAAGCCCATCTAGTCCAGCCTCCTGTTTCTCACAGTGGCCCACCAGATGCCCCTGGGAAGTCCACAGGCAAGAGGTATGTGCCTGCCCTCTCTCCTGCTACTGCTGCTCCCCTGCAAATGGCATTGAGAGGCCTCTTGCCTCTGAGGCTGGAGGCAGCCTACCTTTCCACTCAAGTGTTCAAGGTGGTTGACAACCCATTAAAATGAAAAGTTAACCATTTAAAACACATTACAGTAAAAACGTATCCAGAACAATCAGTCAGTCAATGTGAGGGCAGAACCACCAGAAATCAATCCAAGCAGCTCCCTTGCATCTGGTACAGGCACTCCCCAACTTACAAACACCCGACTTATCAACGACCCATGCTTACAAACAAAGCTCCACAATTTATTAGATTAATGAAGTCCTCAACTTACAAACACCAACTCCCACATAAAAACAAGCCACCCCTCATAGGACTATAAAGCATTCCAAGTTATGAATATTCAACTTACAAACAAACTTTTGGGACGCAACCTATTCATTTATTTATTGTTTACATTTATATCCCGCTTTTCCTCCAAGGAGCTCAGAGCGGTGTACATGGTCATGCTGGGGACTCTCTGTATTTGGAACATCCTGCCTCCGAACCAAAGTAGCTTAGAACCATCATCCAAACCAGCAGCCATCGGGTCTGCATCAGCACAGCTCCGATGTCACAGCACTGTGGCCTGCCCCCGCCCAACAGAAACGATGCAAAGGGAATTTACGTTAATGTCCGCCTGGGTGGGGCTTTCGGTTTTCTGCAGACAGAGCTGAAGCCAGTGCACCTGCCCCGTGCTGGCTGCGAAGAGCGCTTCTTTTTTCGACGGCCCCTTTGCCAGGACTGGCTTGCTTGCTTTAATGGTACTAATTAAGAATGAGGAGATACAAGTTAATATCTGCCCTTGCTGAAAAGGCTTAGGAACATAGGAAGCTGCCATATACTGAGTCAGACCCTTGGTCCATCTAGCTTGGAATAGTCTGCACAGACTGGCAGCGGCTTCTCCAAGGTTGCAAGCAGGAATCTCTCTCAGCCTTATCTTGGAGATGCTGCCAGGGAGGGAACTTGGAACCTATACCTAGATGCAATTCCCATCCCACCCCCCCACCCCCCGAAGGGAATCTCTTAATGTGCTGGCACAGGCAGTCTCCCTTCCGTATGCAACCAGGGCGGATCCTGCTTAGCTTAAGGAGACAAGTCATGCTTGCTACTGCAAGACCAGCTCTCTTCCCTTGTGGAAGTGGAAGGCTTGTGGAATTCAGCCACAACCCCTCTTCCAGAGGGACGTCTCCTAGCACTAAGCAATCCTTGCACTTCCACTGTGAGTGGCAAGCAGAATTGCAACTGACTTCCCACATGGTGGGTTATTTTTCGGTGTGTACATCCCACTTTTAAAAGGGTGTCTATTTTATTAATGTTGTGAGCCGCCGGAGCAGTCGGGTCCTGGCGGGGCGGAGTGCAACCGTTTCCAAGGAAAGAAGGAAGGAGGAGTCCCCACCCAGGGACATCCCGAGGAGCGGCGGCCAGCCTGCCGTCCTCGCTTTCTGGGCTGGCGGAGCCCTTGTCGCGGTTAATCCCAGGGGCTGATGACTACAACTCCCAGCATCCTCAGCCAAAGATGCCTGCAGCTAGGCACTCTGGGAACTGTAGGCAACCCCATCTGGGATGCCCTCTTACAAGGAACAGAGGCGGGGCGGGAGGAGGCGGTTGCCCCGGAAGCAGCCCCGGCCCTTCCCTCCCTCCCTCCCTCCCCCCGCTACCGGCCTGAGGCTGCTCCCGACTAGGCTGACGCTGCTCTGCTGGGTCCATCGCGAGCGCCGGCGGGTGTTGCTGCTGCTGCCGCCCAAGGGCCGGCCACCTCCATTCGGGCTCGCCATCTTGGCCCAGGGGCCGAGGCCCTGCGTCGTTGCTGGGGCAACGGCGCGGGGCCTCATGGGAAGGGCTGAGGTTTGAAGCGGTTTCTTCTGTGGCCGAGCGGTTAGCGCTCCGGCCTGGGAGCTTTTGGACTGGGGTTCGATTCCTGGCTGCGGTGTGCTTGTGCTTCCAAGGCAGATTGGAGGGGCTTCTTCGGTTTGAGTGGGGGAAATCTGCCTGCCCTCCTCTAGTCTCAAAACGGAAACTGGCATTTCAAGCATTCTGCCTGGATTTGTTGTGTGATGTATGTGTACAATAGTCGCACGTATGTATGGAGCTGAAATGACAAGGAAGAACAGGTGGACAGTGGAACTCGCTGCCTCATGCAGTGCTGAGCTCTCCTTGGCTGGAGGGTTTCCAACAAAGCCTGAATGACCACCAGTCAGGGATGCCAGAGACTAGGTTCCCTCTTTTTTATGTTATGTTATTGTATTTTTTAATTAATTAATTGTATTATTTGTACACTGCCTCACACAGCAACATAAAACAAAACAGCAATTAAAACCTTTAAACAACTGAAAACCACAAGTCAGTTTAAAAGACTTGGGTGAATAAATGTGCCTTTAGAGACTTTTAAAAAGTTGTCAGAGAGATGCTCTTTTTTCAGCAGGGAGCGCATCCCAGAGTCTCAGCGTGGCAACAAAGAAGGCCTGTCCCTGTGTAGCCACCAGATGAGCTGGTGGTAATTCCAGCCAAACCTCTCTGGTCCGGATGATCTCAATGGGCAGTGGAGCTTGTGGTGAAGAAGACGTTCTCTTAAATACCGAAGCTGTTTAGGGCTTTATAGTTCATAACCAAGACCTTGTGTTTTGCCTGGAAACTTATCGGCAGCCCGTGTAGCTTTTTCAATGAAGGATTAATACGGTCTCTCCGAGACGATCCAGAGTCCAACCTGAATGCCGCATTCTGGACTAATGGCAGTTTCCGGACTATGTACAAAGGCAGCCCCACACAGAGCACATTGCAGTAGTCAAGTCTGGAGGCGACCAGCAGATGTACTACTGTTCTGTGGTCATTTATCTCAAGAAATGGACGCAGCTGGCACATCAGCTGAAGCTGATAAAAGGCACCTCTGGCCACTGCCTCAACCTGGGACACCAGGGAGTGGTTTGGATCTAGAAGCACCCCCAGACTGCATACCTGTTCCTTCTGGGGAAGTACTGTGAGTATGACCCCATCCAGAACTGGCAGATCAAAATAGTCTCCTGAATTGTGACCCCGCACAAGAAGTACCTCCGTCTTGTTTGGATTCAGTCAGTTTGTTATCCCTCATCCAGCACATTACTGCCTCCAGGCAGGCATTTTATTATTATTTTTTACATTTATGGAGGTTATGTCTTCTCCCGATGATGTTGACTTGGAGAAACACATTTGGGTGTCATATCAGCATGCAGGTAACACTCTGCACCAAATCTCCTGATGGTCTCTCCCAGTGGTTTTATGTAGATGTTTAAAAGCACTGGAGATAGTATGGAGCCCTGGAGGATGCCATATAAAAGCTCACATTTTGAAGAACAACAATCTCCAAGAAACACCATCTCGAATTGGTTCAAGAGGTAGGAGCAGAACCACGGCAAAGCAGTGCCTCCCACTCCCAGCCTGCTCATATGCACCAGCAGGATACACTGGACAATAGTATTGAAAGCCCTCGAAAGATCCAAAAGAACCAATAGAGTCACACGGTACCCTCTGTCAATCCCCCATTGGAGATCATCCATCAGGCTGACCAAGACACTAGTGTTCCCTCTAAGGTGTGCGTGTGTGCAGGCACTCACATTTTTTTGATGTCTGTTCAGTCAGTTTTAGATCCTACTGAGGGTGAATCAGGAAGACCCCACTCTGAATTCACATGTGCACACACTGCCCCGCCCCAAATGCCCCCATTCTGCACAAATGGAAAAATTAGAGATAACACTGCAAGGCAGTCGCCATAGCCAGCCCACCCCAAAGCCAGTTTGAAATGGGTCTAGATCAGATTCTCAGTGTTGGGTACCCAG
Organism: Hemicordylus capensis; assembly: GCF_027244095.1. NCBI lineage: Eukaryota > Metazoa > Chordata > Lepidosauria > Squamata > Cordylidae > Hemicordylus > Hemicordylus capensis. Next base: position 3,161,620 of record NC_069661.1, read on the forward strand.
ATGTTATTGGACTCCAACTCCCTAATCCTCAACCAAAGGCTACTGGGCTGGGGATTATGGGAGCTGAAGTCCAATAACATCTGGGTACCCAACATTGAGAATCCCTGATCTAAATTAGTGGCTCCCAACCAGGGTTCCTCCAGATGTTGATGAACTACAACTCCCAGCATCCCCAGCCACAATAAATTGTAGCTGGAAATGATGGGAGTTGTAGTTCAGCAACATCTGGAGGAACCCTGGTTGGGAGCCTCTGTTCTAGATCAGGGATTCTCATTGTTGGGTCCCCAGATGTTATTGGACTTCAAATCCCATAATCCTCAACCAAAGGCCAGGGGGCTGGGGATTATGGGAGTTGAAGTCCAATAACATCTGGGGAACCAAGGCTGAGAATCCCTGGTCTAGATCATCAGTTTCCTCCAGGACTCCCTGGAGGTAGGAGGCCACCACCCTTCAATTACCTTGCCCAACTTTTACAGTAAGGACTGACACTGCTGCAGGATCATAAAACAATCTATGTACCTTAAAAAAAAAAAATCCAGGCATTGAATCCACTGAATAATGGAGTCTTCAGAGGATCACTTATTCCACATCTCCCAACAGCAACAGTTATCACCTTTAAATATGAAACGGGGAAGGACAGTCGCTCAGTGGACTAAGGCATAGCTGGGACCGCCTCTCTCCTAGCTACGCCTCTGGGCTCAGCCCAGCTGCAAGGTTCCCCCCTGCGCCTTTGGCCTTCAGCTCGGACTGAAGCGGTTCAGTGCAGGAGAGCCGCACTGCCTGCAGGCTGGCCATCCACCAGGTAGAGCTGTGCGGGCCAAGCTTGCCCAGACAGATGGCCGGCCTGCAGCCAGTGTGACTCTCCTTCAAGGGCAAGGGCAGGGCAAAACAGGAAAGAGAGAGAGGGACTACCCGAGCTGCTGGGAAGCAGAGGCAGCTGCACCTCATTTGGCGCCCCACCTCTCGGGTCATTCGCCTCTACCTGCCTTGCAGGGTTGTTGTGAGGGTGAAAGAAAGGGGAGAACCAGACATGCTGCCCTGAGCTCATTGCAGGAAGGGTGTGGTAGGGTTCCCGATGCTGGCTGGAGTGGTTCCTGCAGACGGGTCCTGGTATAGTTGCAAAGCGACACCCAGGCCTCTATTTGTATAAATAAAGAATGCAGCTGTCTCTCGCCACTGTATAATCACAGCCAGCCCTCCAACAGCCAAAGATTAATGGTGTGGTTTGGGGGCAGGACTGGTTGAAGGACAGGAAACAGAGGGTAGGAATAAATGGACAGTTTTCACAATGGAGATAGGTAGGAAGTGGGGTCCCCCAGGGACCGGTACTGGTACTTGTTCATAAACAACTCAGTTTATTTTATTTATTATTTATTTATTACATTTCCATACCGCCCAATCTGTGTCTCTGGGAGGTTTACAATTAAAATTTAAAACATCAAATCACTTAAAAATTAAAATCATTTAAAACATTAAAAAATTTAAAACATTTTAAACCCTTTAAAATTTTCTTTCTTTCTTTTTAGAACCATAGTTCTAATTAAAGGCCTGGGTGAATAAATGTGTCTTCAGTGCCGTTTTAAAAGATGTCAGAGATGGGGAGGCTCTTATCTCAACAGGGAGTGCATTCCAAAGCCAGGGGCTGCAACGGAGAAGGCCCGGCCGTAGGGATGTGCGAAACGTTTCGGATACAAAACGTTTTATACCCCAAACAGCCTGTTTCGGGTTTTTTGTAAACAAAACAAAACACCCATTTTCCAGATCCAAAAGTTTTGTATACAAAACAAAACGTCCCTGTTTCGGACCTCCATTTTGTGGTGATCTCTGAGTCAGTCTCCATTTTGTGTGACATCTCTTTGAATTTCCCACCCTTCCTGCCTTCTGATCGGTGACCTAAATCATGGGCTGACCTGCTGACAATTCCCTCCTTGTTCCCCATTGGCTCTTTTGCTTCTTCCCACTCTTTACTGACCCCACATTGGCCAGGGGAAGGGTTGCTAACCTATGGGGTGCTGGGTTCTGCTGTTTCTGTGGTGTTCTGAGTGTAGATTCTCTGGTAGCATATGAGAGTGGATTCTTGTTTTTCACTGAAAATCTCATATGCTACCAGAGAATCTACAATGAACACCTCGGAAACAACAAAACCCAGTACCCCACAGGCTTGTGGGTGTGGGGGTGATTGGCACCCTATGTGCACTACACAACCCCTCGCTCTGGGCATACCCAGTGCCCCCCAAGTGGAATTATGGGGCTGATGAAACCATTATTCCCTATGGGAGAAATCTTAAAGACACGTAAACTTCAACAAATCACAAAAGATCAGCCCTTTGCCCAATTCTTTTGAAATAATTCTGGAAGTTTCCTTGCCCCCATTGGGCACTACCACCCACCACACTCTGCTCTGGGTCATCCCTTTCCCCTTGATTTGAAGCAATACATATGCTGGAATCCCCTTTATTCCCTATGGGAAAATTCTTAAAGATGTGTAAACTTAAAAAAAATTCACAAAAAAAATCAGCCCTTTGCCTAATTCCTTTGAAATTTGGGTGGTAGCTTCCACCCATTGGACACTACTACCACCACCACCCACTCTTTTTGCCCTGGGACCCTTTTTAAAAATCCAAATCGATTCAGATTTGGATTCAGAAAATTTGGCTACAAAACAAAACAGGGCTGATTCGGATTCAGAAAATTTGGGTACAAAACAAAACAGGGATGTTTCGATTTGGATACAAATCGAAACAAGAAAATCTCAAAATGCACACCCCTACCCGGCCGTTCCCAAGTAGCTGCCAGGTGTGTTGGCAGCTCCCTATGTCCCTATGATCTAGAAGTTGGGGTGAGCAGCAAAGTGGCCAGATTTGCAGATGACACTGAACTATTGAGGGTAGTGAAACCCAAAAGAGATTGTGAGGAGCTTCAAATAGGTCTCTCCAAACTGGGGGAGTGGGCGACAAAATGGCAAATGCAGTTCAGTGTCAGCAAGTGTAAAGTGATGCACATTGGGTCAAAAAACACCAACTTCGCATATATGCTGATGGGATCTGAGCTGTGTTGGTGACTGAGCAAGAGAGAGATCTTGGGGTCGTGGTGGGCAGCTCGTTGAAAGTGTCGTCTCAGTGCACGGCAGCTGTGAAAAAGGCTAATTCCATGCTAGGGATCATTAGGAAGGGGATTTGATAATAACAATGCTAATATTATAATGCCCTTATACATATCTATGCTGCGGCCACATCTGGAGTACTGCATACAGCTTTGGTCACCGTATCTTCAGAAGGATATTGTGTCTGGCAAGAGAGGAGGCAGCAACACCAGACTTGGAGATGCTGCTGCTGGAGGAAGCCCTCGATGCAAAGCCCCTTGGAACGAATGGGCACTGGCATTGGATTTGCCTGGGCTGTACCTCTGCCTGCCCTTTCAGTTGTGCCTCCAAGAAGCAGCTGGGTCACACCTTGCAGCAGAAGCATTTGTCGCCGTGAGCTTTGCTTTCATGACTGCCTTCCTTCTTTGTCTTCCCAACGTGGCTTCATAACGCCCCCTACTTAGGGGTGTGCTCCCAGCCTGCCAGTGTGGGCGCAATCCGCCTGCTTCTCTGCAGGCTGGCGGTTTTCTTCCGGAAGCAGACAACAGCAGCAGCAGCAGTAGGGTCCTTCTCTGCCTTGGACGGGGCCTGGGTGGCAGCAGGCTTGTCCAGCTCACCTTGGGGAACAGAGAAACCCGTGTCCATGAGGGGGGTCGTGGCCAGCCAGCTTGGGCAGGGAGGACAGGCTCACAGAGGTCGTCTGAGCAGAGCCAAAGCCCCCACCCCGCCTCAGCCAAGCCTCCTTAACAAGCTGCTGTTGCAGTTCGTACACGAAGCTTACTTCTGCTGCAGCACTCCACTGGCCTACCCAAATGGTCTTCTCCACCCCAGCAGATGGTGGACCTCTCCTAGGGAGTTCTTCCCCAGCTGAGCTCCTCTTCACAGGATCTGCCAGGGACGGAAACTGGGAATGCCTGCCTGCGCGGGCCAAGCATCGCTCTCAAGGTCAAGCTGCACGTCATACAGGAAGAGCTTGCTTCTTGCTTCTGTGCTGGCTGCTGGGTTATTGGGCAGTTCATAGCAGGTGGAGGATAGAGTTGCCATGCCCCACCCCCCGCCGGAATTCGGGGTTTCACCCAGATTTTAAGACTCTCACCAAGATTGCTTGGGCTACCCAGATTTGCCCGGATTTCAGCTTTCATTTAAAAAAAGAAAAGAAAGAAAAGCTGAGCTCCAGCCCTTGTAGAAGTGGAGTGATGGAGCCAAACGTGCAGTCCCTCTTCTGCTCAGAAAGTATTTTCAAGCCAGTTTACATAATATGCCAATTAGGCACTCGGATTTGGAAAGCCAGAATATGGCGACCCTAGTGGAGGAGGCCTGGCCCTATTTGTCAAGGTATGGGGGGCAGCTCCCCCAAAGGGAGCTTTCCCCCCTTGACAAATAGTCGTGCCATGCGGGGGGGACCCGGGGAGGAGATAGGATGGGAGGGGGTGATAAAGCCACTCTATCCCTCCCCCCCACAGCTGCTATTCCAACTACTATACCACTATCACAGCTATTCACTGTGAAAGAAGAAGCACCTCCTGTAAAGTATAGCTTGGCCCTTACATTATCTTTAAAAAGAGATTTCAAAAAACACGGTGAATGCTAGAAAGCTTTATGGGGGGCAGTTTAAAATTGGTTGTTGCTTTATGTGAAATAAAGCCATGATTCCCAGTGACCTATAGATACTAAATTGTGCATGAACACTCCTACCACTTAAATTAGCCGAATGCACGACTTTTTACTCTGGAATATGCTTGGGGGATATTATTATTGTTATTGTTGTTGTTTACACAGGCAGGTGTTATTGACTGGTTTGTTTTATCCAAACATCGAGTCCTTCCCAAGGACCTGGGATGGTTGAATTTTATTGTCAATGTTGTTGCTGTTATAGATATCGTCGCAGAATATAGGCTGTTCCCAGTAAAAGTTGCTTTTTGTAATTGGCCGATGGTGATTTCTGTGGCCCTAATGGTGTTGAGGTGCTCTTCAAGGTCTTTTGGAATTGTACCTAGGGTGCCAATTACTACTGGGGCTATTTTGGTCTTCTTCTGCCACAACAATTTCAATTTGTAGATCTTTGTATTTTGTTATTTTTTTCTATTTCTTTTTCTGCTATCCCCTTGTATTGCTATGTCGATTATTTTGACTTGTTTTTCTTTCATCATCATTTTTTCTGAATATAATCACCATATTTTAACTGTTAATATTCCCAACAGATTTTATACGCTCAATAATCAGATCATTCATTCCAAAATGACGGCATGCCCAAGAGAAGCAGAAGATCTTTTTCAGATTCAAATGTACTATGATTTAAGTTTACCATATATGGTAATTATTCCATAAAATGAATAAAGTTTGCAGTTGAAGGCCTACAAATTTCAAGCTGTTCTTTTACTTCCCTTTACCAAGCACAATCTATTACATATATTTAACTTATTGAACTTTCCTGTAAGTATGATCTACACAAAATGACCTTGCCTAGACAATGACAGGCCTCACATACTAATGGATATATATCTGTGGGCAATTTCCCACTAGGCGCAGCTCATCCTAAGGAGCAGGCGGCGGGAGGTGTGCGTGTGGCGAAAGAGACACAGCTGCCTCTCCTTCCTGGAGCTCCATTTGCTCCTCTCTCCCCCATCCTGCCTAGCGCCGTGCTGCCTGCAGGCTGGCCATTCATCAGGTAGAGCTACGCTGTAACCACAAAGAGGGGCTTATATTAAAACAATGCAATCAACATGTAAGAACTGAGAAGAGAAAACACAGCAGCAACCAAAAAAAAAAAAAAAATGTTAATCAACAATGCCATCAGAAGCCAGGCAAGCAGGTCAGGCCAAATGCCTGGCAAAACAAAATGGTCTTAATGACCCAACAAGAAACTTGCAGTGTGTGAGCCTCCTGGAGAATGCAGTTCTGCAGCTGAGGTGCTGCTACCAAAAAGGCCCTGTCTTGTGTCCCCACCAGCTGCATCTCCACACAGAAATACAGCTGCGGCACACAGAGCTAGGCCTCCGCTGTTACCTGCTCACACGTGTCCACTGCCACACATGCATATCTGTGTTTTTAGAAGAAACAGGGAATTTAGCTCAAAACCAAATTTGCAAGTGAGCATAACAAATGGACCACGGTCTAGACACAGGCCCAGGCCAATGAGCAACAGGCTCCAAATCAAGGCTTTGGAAACAAAGAAACAAAGCTTATAGATAAAGCAGGAGCACAATGCAAAGAGTGGTATTTGGCAACCTCAGTACTGTTGCAGTTGCACAGGCAGAGAAGACAACTCCCAGGGCCTAGATGACAATCTCATACTAGCAAAATTGTAACAAGGCCTCCCCAAAACTAGGGACAAAAAATGGACAATGATTTACCAGGAGCTTTCCTAGACAGCTGGCTTTACTGTGGGTTTACTGCAAGGTTTTACTGTAAGTTCGAATTTGCCCTGCAAAACTGACGCAAAAAGTGGGTTGTTTAAACCCTGGACATAAATTGGGCTAGGCTCTTAACATGCAATGAAAACCCCAAGTCGTGTGTGCAGTGCTCCCCAATCTCTTGCACGGACTTTGGCATGAATCTGACTGAATTCTGACTCCGCCAGAACACCATTCTGGCGGAGACGTGAGCTAAAAGCCCCGACTGGAAATGCTCCGGGAAGAGGGACCGGAAAACAAGGGGAATGGGAGCGCAGAGAGTTCCAGCAAGCTGCTTCCTACCTGGGAGGCTTCCCCTGGGCCCCACAGAGCATTGTGTGCTAGGCGGTGGCGGGTTCCTCAGGGGCTCAGCCTCTGGAGCGGGCTGGGCGCCTGTCTTGGCCCCTCGATCTGGGGTGGCTGGGCCGGGGGCTCTGGCCGTGGCCGGTGGCTGCTGCTGCTGCTGCTGCTGCAGGGCTGGGCAGTCGACCATCTGCCGCCGTCGCTGCAGGATGGATTCCAGCTGGTTGTCGGTGCGCTTCTGGCTGCCTTTGCGCCGGCTCGCTCTCCTGCCTGGCTTCTTCATGGTGCCCTGAGCGCAGAAGAGAGGTGCCATGAGCCAGGAGGCCAGGAGCCCGAGGAGGCCGGCAGGCAGAAGGACTGACCTCTTCGTCAGGATCGTGAGGGGTGTCTGTGTTGAGAGCTGGTGCCTCGGAGAGATCCATCCAGTGTCTTATGCCAACAGTGTGGGGCTCTATGTGGGGCCGCCTTTATACGAAGTCCAGAAACTGCAACTGGCACCAAATGTGGCAGCTAGGCTTGCCTCCGGGGCAACCCAAACAGACCGCATTGCTGCTCTTTGAAAAGCATCACGCTGGCTGCCCATACGTTTCGGGGCAAAACATAAAGTGCCCGTGGTTACCTATCAATAAGGGAGCCCCCTTCTGCTTCAGGACCCCCACCGTTTATTAAGGTCTCCGGGAGAGGTCTGCCTGCCTGCAACTCGTCTGGTAGCGACTCAGGGCTGGGCCTTTTCTATAGCTGCCCTCAGGCTCTGGAACAAGCTTCCTGTTGTTGATAGTTTCCTAAAACCTTCCTCTAGCAGGTTTTAAAAGAGCACTCATTTATTTCACCAAGCCTTTGAACAGCTGTAAGCTGGTTTTATTGCCGTTATTTTAAATGGTTGTTTGCATTTTTACCTGTTTTAATGCATGGTTTTAATTCTGGTTTTGTTGTTTATTTGTAAACCACCATGAGCTTTCCCAGACAGCAAGCTTTACTGCAGGTTTTCTGTGAGACTCTACTGCGAGTACGAAGCTGCCCTTTTAAAACCAATGCAAAAAGTGGATTCCCCCCACACACACACCCCCGGATATAATTTGGGCTACACTCTAATGCACGACGAAAAACCCAAATTGTGTGTGAAGTGCTCCCTGATAGCTTGCAGGGACTTCGGGGTAAATTTGGCCGATATGTGAACACACACCTCCATTCCGGAGGAGATGCGAACTCAAAGCCAGGTGTGAAAAACTTCCATGAGACATTAGTATGAGGCGGTAGAGAAATGTAATAAATAATAAGTAAAATAAATAAGCCAAAACGCACACTGTGAGGGCAGACAAGGCAAATGCCGGATCCACGTACACGGCATGCTTGCTCCGCTAATGAATATCAGGGCTGTTTAACACATGCCTGAACCACATTTGATTTCTCTACACTCAGCGCCTGGCAGCTGAATGTGTCAACTGACCCTGAAAAGCTGAGCAAGGCTGAAATCAGTGGCCGTCATCCATACTGCTTGCACAAAGGTGTTGCCCTGGCCTAGCACAAGGCTGTTGTGCTAAGTATGGAGCCTGGGGACATAGGAAGCTGCCTTATACAGAGTCAGACCCTTGGTCCATCTAGCTTAGTATTGTCAGCACTGACTGGCAATGACTCTTCAGGGTTCCAGGCAGGCAGGGGTCTCTCCCAGCCCAACCTGGAGTGTCCCCAAATGGCAATTTAACTTTGAGTAACCGCAGAAGAGCTAGTGTGTGTTCACATACCGTCCAGCTTTAAGTCATTGGAGCGTAGCCTGATCTATGTATGGGTTTTAAAAAATTCCACTTTTTGCGTCGGTTTTTTAGGCAAATCCGAAATATCCGTAACTGGCAGTACTTCACCACTCTTCATCCCATGGTGATGCCTGCTGTCTGGGAATGCTCCTGGAGATGCTGCCCAGGATAGAACCTGGGACCTTCTGCATGCCCGCAGATGCTCTCCTGTTTAGCTGTGGCCCCTCCTTACAGGACAGATTGGTTTTGCATTAACACAAAAATGTTTGTGCTTGTGCAACAAGGTGCACAACCTGTGGCATGTCTTCTGTGTTGTGCAGGGAACTTTTGCACAAAGGTGCAATAGTACAATTTCAGTCTTTCCATGACTTTGCACAGCTACACGGCCATACAACTTCCTCCACTGCACAGCTTCGTCTGGATGTCCGCCACTGGTTTCAAGTGATATGAAATCCCTGTCTGTCTATAGTGCAAGACCCCCAAGTTGGCCCATTCAGACATGCACATCATCCCTGGATGCTGCAGTCTTCCAGTGGTGAACTTGCATGTGTGAATCAGGGCTTAGTCTCAAAAATGTGGGACCTCATGTTTTAAATCAACTTAATTGATAAAACAAAGCAAGGGATTTACAGAGCAATCCTGTTCATTACTCATTGAGAAGACTGAGACTTGACTTCTGTAGTGTGCTCTACGTGGGGCTGCCTTTGTACGTAGTCTGGAAACTTCAGTTGGTTCAGAACGCGGCAGCCAGGTTGGTCTCTGGGTCATCTCGGAGAGACCACATTACTCCTTTGCTGATGGAGTTACACTGGCTGCCAATAGGTTTCCGGGCAAAATACAAAGTGCTACTTATAACTTATAAAACCCTAAACGGCTTAGGCCCTGGGTATCTAAGAGAGTGTCTTCTTCACTACGAGCCCCACCGCCCATTGAGGTCATCTGAGGAGGTCCGTCTCCAGTTACCGCCAACTCATTTGGTGGCTACACAGAGACGGGCCTTCTCGGTCACTGCCCCAAGATTGTGGAATGCGCTCCCTGCTGAGATACGATCCTTCGCGTCTCTGGCAATTGTAAAAAAACACCTGAAAACCCATCTTTTCACCCAAGCTTTCTCAGCTTTTTAAAATTGACTGTTTTAATTTTATGGTTGATTTTAAACTGTTGATTTGTTTTAACTTTTATATTGTTTTAATTGTTTTATGTTAACTGCCCAGAGATGAAAGTTTGGGCGGTATATAAGTTTGGTGAATAAAATAAAAACATTAATAAATAAAGTCGCATTGAGTTCTGTGCAAAACGGTGTGTCCAGAGCCCCTTGAATGCTGGAGCCGGCCCTGTTCTTCTTACCAGGAGGCCCTGCAGCTCCATGGCGGTGCTCCTGCGCTTGCTTGCAGTCTGTACCTTGAGAAGAGATGGGTGGAGAAGCCAACGTATGTCTTGATTATGTATGCATTGGAATATTTCTGCCACATCCTCTGCTCCCCCAAACAGGACCTCCATGGCAGTTCACAATCATCATAAAACCAACCAAACCGTATCAGAGCAATTCAGCAAGGCAGCCTTATGCACGGCATCAACGAAAAACCAGCAGCAACCCAGTCACTTCAGGGGGACCAAACTGAGTCCAGCATCTTGGGCAAAAGCTGACAGCATGGAAGGCAGGGAGGGAGTGGGGAGTTCACTTCCTGGCGGCATGCTCTTCTAAAGGCACTTCACGGAGTACTCTTTGGAGTATTCCAGTATTCATGGAGTGCAGCTCACCTCACATGTAGGGATGTGCATGGAACTGAGCAGGGGTGGTTCGAAGGCGGGGGTGTGCATCTTTAAGGGTGGGGGAGGGTGCACTTACCCCCCCTCCGCTATCCCCACGCCGGAGTTCTGGTACCTTCCTGCCTGTTGGAAGTTAAGGACTTTGCCCTGTCTCTTGTCTCAGCGGCATAGGAGGACAGACTAGTGAGTCAGAGGGCTAGAGGGTCAAGACATTGGTCATCCCTTCTCTACTGCTCTGACACTGTCCCTTTGGTATGTAGATTGCTAATCTCAGGGACATTTCCTCTCCCTTCTCTTCCTGTTCCTTCTACCTTGCAACATGGCAAGCCTCTCTCCCTGCACCATGTGTGCAGAGAAGATGCAGAATCTATCTGCATCCAGCTAGATAGATAGATTAGAGATCCTAACTCCTCACTTTCCTATCTAGAATGGAGTACCTTAATAAATGCCTCATATATTGATTTGAAACTATGAATTGGCTCCAAGTTACTTTACTCTCAGCACACACGCATGCCTAACTAATCTACCGCTGTGTTGTGTCTCTGTGCACTCTGCTATAATGAGAAAGGGATTCTCCTACCAGAGAGAATTCCCAACACTGCCGCCCTATTGCCCCCTTTTCCGGAAGTAACTGGAAGTATCCTGCGCACCGGGCACAGGTGTGCATGCGCGTGCCATATGCGTACATCCCTGCAATGTGCATATGCCTGAGCCTGGCGCACACAGGCACGTCAGATACTTCCAGTTACTTCCAGAAAAGGGGGCAACAGGGAGGCAGGGAGGTACACTGTTACCCTGATGGACTTTAAGAAAATGGAGTGCCGGCAGGGGTGGGGGTGGAGGGAGGGGTAAGTGCACCTTCCCCTGCCCTTAAAGATGCACCCCCCACCTTTGAACCAGTGGAACCACCCGCCATTTGAACCGGGTTGGAGGCCCATAAAGGTTCTCCAAACTGGTTCCGTGCACATCTCTACTCACATGATCAGAATTTGGGCAGGAGAAGCCTCCTCCCTTGATTGGGAGCTGGACGTGCTCCTCTTTGTCGACCAACAAGTCATGCTTTTTACCACAAGACCAGCTCTCCTCTCTCTGGGGATGATGGGAGTTGTAGTCCCACAGCTGCTGGAGAGCTTCAGGCTGGCCACCCCTGCTCTAAACAAACACAATATGCCGTCTTGAACAAGCACGTTAGTGCCGTTAGGGGTATCCGGATGCGGGTCAGCTCCTATGGCTTCAGATATGTTCCCATCCCAAGTCAGGCTTTGCTTGGGCCAAGGAACTGCAGCCCCATTGGCTCCGTGCCCGCCCACCCCTCCCCGCTAGCCTGCCCGTTTACCTTGGACAAGCCCCCAGCGTCCCTCCTTGCTGGCCGCAGCACCACTCCGCCTTTGATCCGGGCCATCATTTCTTCCATTGCTTTGGACTTCATGTCATCAGTGCCAAGGCAAGGATCTGTCCAGAAGGAAACGGGGGCCAGTGATTTCCACCCTCTTTGTTGTATGTATTTATTGATATATTTTTTATACCGCCTTCCATTGAAACAATCACAAGGCGATTCTTTCTTGGTCGGTGCCTTCATAAAATCTGCTATTAGCTGTGGGAGAGGGGGGAGGGAAGGGACACTCTGGAAGAAAGCCAGCGTGGTGTAGTGTTTAGGGTGCTGGACTAGGACCGGGGAGACCCGAGTTCAAATCCCCATTCAGCCATGATACTTGTTGGGTGACTCTGGGCCAGTCACTTCTCTCTCAGCCTAACCTACTTCACAGGGTTGTTGTGAGGAGGAACTTAAGTATGTAGTACACCACTCTGGGCTCCTTGGAGGAAGAGTGGGATATAAATGTAAATAAATAATAAGAAGAACAATAATATGGGCACAAGTATGGTAAGTTTTCAAATCTCCCTCTCTGTGGCTAATAGCAGGGTGCTTTCCAGACTAGGGTGCTTTCCAGCAAAATGCCTCCATTCGGGCAAGTCGCATTCGAAATGTAAACAGCAGGGGGAGCAGTCTCATGGAAACTAAAAAAACCCCAAACCAGCAACTTTTTCATGCCAGATATATGACATCCTAGCTCTATATCGCAGTGATTAAATTTGCAACAAGGCATTGGAAATGTGAACGGCACCCTGCTGTCCGCGTAGGGACTGCGATGTCACGACACAGGAAGTGTGGAAGCACCCTTCCGAGATCTGTTGTGACCCCGTTGCAGGGTCTAGTCTGGAAAGCGCCCAGGTGGGGTTTTTTTGGACGGGGTGGTGGTGAGTGGTTTGAACTGGGGCTATGATGCGGTGTTGGGGGCTTAGGGTTTGATTCCCCCCCCCCCTAGTACCTCACTGCTCAACACTGTGCTGGAGTGCAGTTGCAGGGGAGATACCTTGCAGTTATGGAAATACTTAGCTTTGCTTGTACCCCGCACAGCTGACTAATAAATCATAGTGCTACTATCTTTTCTGCTGCCTGCTCTTGAAAACCAGGTGTGCAGGGGTGGTATTTTTATCCTGCTTTTAAAAGCAGCTTGTGAAAAATAAATAAAACAGGAATCGCACAATGAAAACATATAGGCCTTGTACGCACAATTGTTTGAATCTAGGTTTTGTGTGAATGCATGCCAAGGTGTGGAGGGAGGGAGAGGGTTGAACTGCTATTTGAACCTGAAGTGTAGAATTATATCCTGAACATGCACATCAAATTTCATTTGGATATGCAGGATCAACCTTATATATTGCCCTTGTTTTCCTTCCCTGCTCCACTTCAATTTCCCATCCTTCTGCATATGGTGTAAGCTTTTCTGGCATCTTATTCTTCTCCTACTGCTACTATGGATAATTATATCTAGGGAGATCAGGGGCAGAAGAATCCAGAGACATGCTGAGGCCCAGAACCTCAGGAGATTATCTCCAGGGGAGCAGCAGAGTGGGGGCGGGGGTGGGGTGGGAGAAGAGGCAGCTTCTGAGGATGGAGACCTCTTTGGCCCTGGCTGGCCTGGCTGCTAAGACAGCTGCAGGGAAGATCTGTGCCTGGGTGGCCCCTCCAAATCTCCCTTCCTCGTCCACTTACCACATTTTGCTTGGCATGCTGCCTTCCTCTGTCTGATGGCCAACAGGGGACTGCAGAAGTAGAAGAGGTAAAGAGAGAAAGGCAGAACCTTGACTAGCTCTCGTCATCTTGACTGTTCCAACTCCCACACCATGGTTGGCTCTCCGTTCCCTGGTGCAGCGGCAGCTTTCCTGGGCAAGCACTTCACAACCGCTTTGCTAAGCTCTCTCTTTCTTCTGCCACTTGAAGTTTGCCACCGCTTATTCTTAAGTGCCAAATGGCACAGTTCACAAAATCAAATGGTGCAGCTCTTGCTGGACTGTACCACTTCAGGCCACAGGGGTAGGGGTGGAGGTGGGGACGTGCGACTGCTCCACTACAGATAACAAACTTATTCAGAGGAAAAGCAGATGGTTGGAGCAAAGGGTTCTAGGCTCGTCCTCTCTCTGACAGGCTAATTTTCCATGTTCACGGAGTTTTGTTTTTAAATATGGGCAGGAGCATTCAGACCTGTGGAACAGTCCAGCACGTGCTGCAGCGTCTGACTTTAACAATCATGCAACTGAGCTCTAAAAGTCCCTGTCATAGATCATAAGTCCCCTTAGCAAAGACTGCTGTGGCATCTGCATGCTCCAGTTGGCTGTTGGTAGCCAAGGAGTCATCCTGTATGCATGGTTTCAATCCGGCTCGCCTCACCTGTTAATAGCAGGACCCAGGAAAAGGGAGCCCATCCAAGGCTTCATTTCATTTGCTTAGACCATCACAAGCTCATAAGCAGAAGCTTTGTTGATTTAGGGAAAGGACCAAAGCTCAGTGGTAGTGTACATGATTCCTGCTGCCTGCAACCTTGGAGAGCTGTTGCCAGTCTGTGTAGACAAGACTGAGCTAGATGGACCGTCTGACTCAGTAGAAGGCAGCTTCCCATGTTCCTCCTTCCAAAGGGTCATAGGAATGCATGGAATTCAATGCAGCCCATGGCCCTTTGGAAGGAACCAGGGCTTTTCAGGGAGTGGGCACTCCCTGTCATTCCTTTTAGTACATCCCCTACAGCACCTCCATGCTTGCAGGCAGAAGGTTCCGAGTTCCCTCCCTGGCAGCATCTCCAAGATAGGGCTGAGAGAATCTCCTGTCCGCAACTTAGGAGCAGCTGCTGCCAGTATGTGCAGACCATACTGAGCGAGATGGACCAATGGCCTGACTTGGTAGAAGGCAGCTTCCTATATAACCTGTCCTCAAATTCTGCAGTCTTAAAAAGTCATCATTATATATTGTATATGTAGATATGTGACACTTACTCCACTGGAGCCCAAGAGGTGGGTGGAGGGGGAAGGGGAGGAGGAGGGGGAGGAGCCACAGGGCCCAGATCCGCTGCCTCCAGATCGGAGGCCTTTGCCTTCTCTTCCAGTGATTTCACTGCAACAGGAAAAGCACAGCTTCAGAAACTCTGGTTTTAAGGTTCTCCCCGTCTTCCATCACTGCAGCAGCACCCTGGACTTGTGAAGCATCATGTCCCAGGAGAGTTTCTGAGAAATCAGGAGCTGTAGCTCAGTGGCAGATTAGGAGCGTTGCATGCACAAGGCCCCCCTGTTCCAAACTCTGGCATCTCTAGGACCACGGTCAGACCCTGAAGAGTCATTGCCGGTCCCTGCAGACAATACTGAGATGGGTGGACCAATGGCTGCAGAGGGGCTCAGTGGAGAGGCACCAGCTTTGCATGCCAAAGGTCCCTGTTTCAACGCCCCTGCCCCCCCCCCCGCATCTCCGGGGATGGCTGGGAAAGACTCTTCTCTGCCTGAATCTCCGGAGAGTTGTTCCCAGCCAGTGTAGACCGGGGGCTCCCAACTCTGGGTCCCCAGATGTTGTTGGACTACAACTCCCACCACCCCCAGCCACCATGGCCAAGGAGGTGATAGGAGCTGTAGCCAACAGCATCCGGGGACCCGAGGTTGAGAACCCCTCGTGCAGTCCACACTACTGAGCTCGATGAACCAGTAGTCTGAGTTAGCAGCAGGCAGTCTCACGTGCTCCTATCATCCGATGGAATCTGGCAGCTCCCTCTACGGGGTGTCATACCTCTCTCTTCCAACGCTGCATTCCTCTCCTCGGTTTGGAGAAGTCGCTCTCCCAGGCACGCTTTCTCCTCCTCGGCCTTGGCCAGAGCAGCCTGGAGGTCATGCAGTTCGCCCAGCAGGGGCCGTTCTGCCAACTGAGTCTCCAGATCCTTCACCTGGAGACCAGAGAAAAGAGTCAGAAAAGTGTGCAAGCCCAAGCCCCGAAGGAAAGCCCCTTCCCTTGGGAGAGGAGGGTGGACACGATGATACAAGTTCGCGGAGAAGGGCAGCTCTATGGCAGCTCAGTGGGAGAGCCCCTGCTGTGCTTGCAGAAGGTCCCAGGTTCAATCCCTGGCACTTCCAGGTAAGGCAGGGAAAGACCCCTGTCTGAAACCCCGGAAAGCTGCTGCCACCAATCAGGGTTGATAGTATTGAGCTAGATGGACCAAGGGTCTGATACAGTATATGGCTGCTTCCTATGAGAAAGTGGAGAGGAAGAGAGAGAGAGACAGAGACAGAGAGAGAGAGAGACTAGCACTCAGGGTCATGCCATGAAACTTATGGGCAGAAGACTCAGGACAGGCAAAAGACAGTCTTTCTTCATACAATTAACTTGTGGAATTCACTGCCACATGATGGGGTGACAGCTGCTTAGGTGACCATCCATGGAGGTTGGGTCAACTGGCAGCAATTGGCCATGAGAGCTAAATGGAAGCCCCACATTCACTGCTACAAAAATAGCATAGCCTGGAGGCTTTACAGACAGGGCTTCAGCCCCGAATCTCCTTCAGGAGAGAGTGTGTGTGTTCACACACCAGCCAAATTTAGCTTGAAGTCTTTTCGAGATCCTTGGACCCACTCCATACACAAGTTGGGCTTTGTCTTGCAAATTCTAGCTTATCTTGAGGTATTTCCGGGTTTTTAAAATGCTGGTTTTAAGCAACTTTTTCTGAAAAGCAAATAGGGAGAGGCACTGACTTAGAATCATTAGCATGATAAGAGGGATACGGTCTTTGAAATGCAGATGTAGCTCTTTAGCAATCCCATTCCCTCCCCCCCATTGGTGAGAAGGAAAACGTGGAGGCATGCCATGTGAACTTGCATGAAAACAAAACCCGAGAGCAGAGGGGAGGGGCTCTCAAGTGTGATTCGACGTGGCTCCACTCAACATTTTTAGTCTTTGGTGCACTCTTGGAAAAAATTTGGTTTGATTGGCTTAATAGTTTTGCTGGTTGTCTTCACTCTTAGCCTTCTTGTGGTCTTTTGGTCAGTTAGAAAATTGATGCATGTGTCTTGGTATGAAAGGAAGAGTTTGTTGCAAGAATCAGAGAAACTGAATGCATGCACAAAAGAAAGAGATGCCTTCAGTTCAGGTTTAAGAGATGCCGTGAGTCTTGGTAAAGAACTCACTGAACAAGTTACCTCTCTTAGCATCCACCTCCACGAAGTCGGAGCCATCAGAGATCTTTTATTAAATGAGAATAGTGCTTCTCGAGAAAAACTTGAAGAATCCAAAACATTGACCCAACTTTTAGACGCTCGATGCAGTAAATTGCTCGAGTGCATAAATCAGTTAGAAAAGGAGAGAAATGCCAGTAAGAAGGCGGCAGATTTTCTCCTCCAACAAACCCGTCTCACAAGCAGCCATGAGCACGAGAATAAAAGAGCGGCCATTTCCGATCAGCTGGAAGTGGAGCTGGCGTCTTTTCAGATGCCCTGCTCTCTCAACATCCCCCGCCATTTCAACCCCCCCTCCTTCGGCTAACCCAGGGAAGGAGGCTCCTAGCAGAAACTCCCATCAGCTTGCTCCATTCCTGCCCTCTCCCTCTCCCTCTCCCTCTGGACATGCGCCAGGGCACTGGGGCAACCAGGGCAACGCCAGAGGGAAGCGCCTCCCGCACGTCCCTTGGGGGGTTACCAGATCCAGCCATGCCAGCAAGGGTGGAAGAAGTCGCTTACTCCAAAGCAGAAACACCCCCAGGCCCAGCAGCACCAGTCATTTACAGTCACTCCGAAGCTTCCGTGGACGGTGGCCAGCCCTCAGTGACGGAGGCCGCCCAGAGGAAAGCTTGGTGGGCCACGGAAGCACCAGCAGTGACCCTGGAAACAGGAACTCTTAGTAGAGAAACCCTGGTGCCCTGGTTAGCTACGTTCCTGTCCACTCAGCCCCCATTCCACGGGGGCAGATATCAATCAAATAGGTGCCATATCCGCGAAACAGGGAGAGAAACTTGCCTTAAGACCTGGCATCAGCCAAGCAGCTAAACTTGGCATGTCTCCAATTCACTGGATGAGAGAAGCCTTAACTATCCTCCAGCCTGGAGAGCAAATAGAGCAAATTTATCATCATGAGAAGCAAAGTCCCACAGACTCCTTAGAGCCTGACATAGCCCGAAAGGAGGTGTTAGGCATCATACTACTACGACTACTACTATTAGGAGTGCCATGCTATCAAAGTTAGGAACACAGGAAGCTGCCATATACTGAGTCAGACCCTTGGTCTATCTAACTCAATATTGTCTCCACAGACTTGCAGAGGCTTCTCCAAGGCTGCAGGCAGGAATCTCTCTCAGCCTTATCTTGGAGATGCTGCCAGGGAGGGAACGTGGGACCTTCTGCTCAGCGGCTCCATCCCCTGAGGGGAATATCTTGCAGTGCTCACACTTCTAGTCTCCCATTCATATGCAACCAGGGTGGACCCTGCTTAGCTAAGGGGACAAGTCAGGCTTACGACCACCAGACCAGCTCTCCTCGCCATATCTAGGCTTGGTTACAGGAGCTCTGTGGACGATGAGGTGGCACTGGTTTCCCATCCCAAACTCCAAGATGGGCTGGCCGGCCCTGGCTGAGCCCAGGACCAAAAGTACCTGAAGAAGAGGACATCCTCGTCATCACCTTGGCCCAGTCGGAGTCCAAAAGACAAGACAGTCCCCTGCAGACTTGGGCCAGCTTCTCACAGCCGTGATTTGATGCTGGCTACCCACATGGGCACGATTGTGAGGGCCCGGCCATTGGCCTGCTGCTTCTCCCTTTCCGCAATGGGCCCGCTCCAGCAGGTGCAAGTTGCTTCTCATCCTTTGGCCACTTTGCAAACACCCGCCCCTGCTCCCCCCCCTCCGGCTGAGGTGCCTGGGCAGGAAGTCCTGGAGACTCACCTTGGCCTGGTGCTCCTGCTTGGCTTCCTCCAGTGCCCTGGTAGTCTTGGCCACCTCCTCTAGGGCTTGGAGGAGCTGAAGGTCCGGCCCCACCTTCTGCATCAGGATGATACTCTGCCTATTGGCCACCTTCTGCTTCACCAGCATCTGCGACCCAGGAGGGAGGGAGGGAGGGAACCCCAGTGGTTAGGGCAAGCGCTGAGATGTCAGAGGGCCAGAGCTGGGTCGCCCGCTGTGAAATGGGTCCCACCACATGCATCCAGACCCCTTGACTCTGTGTGTGCAGAGGAGCCAAGGAGCACATGAAGCTGTGCGTGATCGGCGGCTGCTCTCTGCAATGTGTTTGCTTTGATTTTTACATTTCTCTCCCACCCTTCCTCCAAGGAGCCCAGAGCAGTATACGTGGTTATGCGCATCCTCACAACAACCCTCTGAGGTTGGCTAGGCTGATGGAGAAGCGACTGGCCCAGAGCCACCCAGTGAGTCTCATGGCTGAACGGAGATTTGAACTCACATCTCCCCAGTCCAGCACTCTAACCGCTACGCCATGCTGACTCCCAGTGTAATGTGAGGGCACTTGCACGGACGATTCTGCACGGCTTTCATGCTTCCTGAAACCAGCCAAGCCCCCTCGCCTGACCCCAGGCCTCCTGCTCTCTAATACTACCACTACCTATATATCACTTTTCAATAAAGGTTTCCAAAGCGGTTTACAAATGAATGAATGAATGAATGAAGATGGTTCCCTGTCCCAAAAGGGCTTGCAATAAAAAAGGAAATATAAGGTAGTCACCAGCGACAGCCACTAGAGGGATGCTGTGCTGGGGCTGGAAAGGACCAGTTGCTCTCCCCCCGCTTCTTAATATAAGAGAATGGCCTCGAGGCGCCACCTCTTTGCTCCGTTAGCAGGGCTGGATAGCCGGTGGCATGTGCCGGCCTCCTCCCCGCTGTGGCTACTCAGACGTGTACCTGGTGGGCAAAGGCCTCCGCTTGCTGCCTCAGCTCCTGCTCCAGATCCAGCTGCCGAGAGACCTCCCCATACTCCTCCGTGACCAGCAGGGACACTGCAGAGTGACAGAAGGACACCCCCTGAGGGCCCAGGCAGTGCTCAAGAGACGAGAGTGTGACGGGAGGCTCACTGCAGCCTCCAGAATCCAGTCCAGCTGCTCAGAATCACGCGGGTCCTTGGCGGGGTCGGTCCAGTGCTTCATGTCAGTGCAACGAGTTGGCTGGGTCAGACCTTTCATGGAGGTGGTGAGCTCTGGAGACTTTTCTGCCCCCAATATTTTTCATAGGAACAGAGGAGGCTGCCTTCTACTGAGTCAGAGCATTGGCCCGTCCAACTCAGGATTGCCTACCCACTCTGTCTACCCTGGCTTCTCCAAGGTCTCTCTCAGCCCTACCTTGGAGATGCCCGGGAGGGAACTTGGAACCTTCTGCAGGCAATCATGTGGATGCTCTTCCCAGAGCAGCCCCATCTCCTAAGGGGGAATCTCTTCCAGTGCCCTGCCCACACATGTAGACTCCCATCCAAATGCAAACCAGGGCAGACTCTGTTTAGCACAGGGGACAATTCCTGCTTGCTGCCGCAAGACCAGCTCTCCTGCTCCAGCTCTCTTTTTTCACAAAACCAAGCCTTGAAAACCTCTCAGATTGCTTCCAATGGTTTAAACTGGCACTTGATGCCAATTCCTGGAAGTTCAAATCGATTTGATTCAAATCTGGGTGATTTGAGTGATTGAAATTTGAATCAAATCACCCCTTAAAAAGGCAATTGGATTAAAATTCGAATTGAATTTTCAAAATCCGATTCAAATTTGATTCAAGGCCTATTTGGCACCTTTAGAAAACCATCCAGTCCCCCTGACTGGTTAAAAAGGAACCAAAACAGGCTCGAATCAATTCAAAACAAAATTTCAAAATTCTATTTGAATTCTATTCAAATTCTAATTGAATCAAAAAATTTGATTCGTACACATCCCTAGTTCAGAGGTATACTGCCTTTGATTACGGAGGTTTCATCTAGTTCATGAATAACTGATCTTTTTCAGGCCTCTACATTTCCTTTCCTCCCTGCCGAAGTTTCCCTTTCTGTCACTTTTGCCAGTTTGTCCAGGCTTAAGTTTTGGAAGGAGATCTTATGTTTGAAGTGTTGGCTGATGCACCTGTTACAGACTTTGGGCCTTCCACATCAGAGCTGGCTTCAGTCTTGCATGGTCTGTTTTTCAGATTTGTATCCCCTGACCCAACAATGGGTTTGTTTTCAGGTTACAGAGCAGGAGTGCACAGAAAGGGTCTCATAACTGTGAAGGTGTAACACCTGGATTAAGTGAGCCTCTGGCATATGGCAGGACTTCCCAAACTTGTGTTTGGGACTACAACTCCCATCATCCCCAGCCACAATGGCCGAGGGTCATTGTGGCTGGGTATGATGGGAGTTGTAGTCCAACACCTGGGGATCCAAGGTTTCAGAGGAAAGGTCCCTCTGTAGACCAGTTGCAGGGGCGCCACAGCAGCAGGAGGGAGGGGGAGGGCCCTCCCCTCTTGCCTGTGGGCTTCTCAGAGGCATCTGGTGGGCCACACTGGGAGACAAGGTGCTGGACTAGAGGGGATTCCTTGGGCCTCATCCAGAAGGGTTGTCCAGGATCCACATCATGGTTTGCCAGATTTTGTCAGGTAGAGCTGAGCCCATGCAGCTCTACCTGATGAATTATCAACCTGCTGGCAGAATGGTTCTCATTAATGCTGAGGCAGGGCAGGATTGGAGAGGGAGGAGCAAACGGAGTTGCCAGGAACCAGAGGCAGATGCACCTTGCTGGGCGCACACACACACACACACACACACACACACACACACACCCGCCCCCACCTGGCCAATTCGTTAGGACTAGGTGTGACTGGTCTCTGGTTAAATGTTCTTCTCAGGGTCAAACTCAGCTTGGCATTAAAGTGTTGCTGGGTCCTGCAAGTTTGTTTTTTTTAAATGTCTGTAGAAGCCACCGGGAGCCCTGTTCCAGGTCAGGTCAGGCACGGGGCAGGGCTTCGCAATCTTGGTTCCCCAGATGCTGTTGGACTACAACTCCCATCATCTCCATGCAGAATGGCATTGGGCGGGGATGATGGGAGTTGCATTCCACCAACATCTGACTGGGGACCCAGGTTTGGGAACCATGGCACTAGCAGACCATGGGCTGCCATCTTTCCGCCTGGTCCCTTGTTCCACATCCTGGCCACTGGAGCCGCTGTGACTTGGCTCACACCCCATCAGCGCTCTCAGCCCCTCCCAGCCCAGCTCTGTGGCCACACCTCCAGCCCAGCCCAGCCCAGTCCAGCACCAGTGTAAACCGTGGATGGTTTTCTCCCCTCCCAGCAAAGCAAAGGCCATCCCACCTTGGCCTGCAGCAAGGAAGGTGAGCTCTCTGCTCATTCCGCATCAGAGCCACCCCAGGGGGTGAATGATGCATGGAGAACATGTCCCGTCTGCAGGATTCCTTGCCAGAGATTCGGCTGATCTGACTGCCCTGCCGTCCTGCAGATGTGTGGAATGAGGACAAGCCTCCCAGCCCACTCCGGGCTCTCCCAGCAGCGGCTCATCTTCACAGGCCGGGGCGGGGGGGGGCACCCAATGAGGCACAGCTGCTTCTGCTCCCTGTCCCTGGCAGTCCCGTTCCATCCGCTGCTCCCATCCCACTCCCATTAACAAAAGCCCCCTTGCCTTCAGACTAGCCATTCCTCAGGCTCAGCTCACACAGTTCTTGTGAGGCGTGACCAGCCTTGTCAACATGGGCGGGGGGCAGGAGGAGAAATGGGGCAACTGGGCTACTAGGCACCAGAGGCAGCTGCCCCTTGTCTGGTGCCCACCCCTGGCTCATCAGGATGGCCTCTGCCCCAGCCCGTCATCAACCAACCTTGCTTGAGCCTCCTCAGGTCCTTCCGGTTCTTCTCCAGCACAGCCTGCAGAGACTGGTTCTCGGAGCGCTCCTCTTCTAGCTTGGCCCAAAGGAGATTTCTTGTTTTAGAGCACGACAAATACTTTGCATTTCCTAGCACATCCCAAAGGGGCTCCACGCTCACTCAAGGCCAAAGAGGCTCAAAGGTGCCCAAGTTCCCCAAGGGAAGAGGCCTCCTTCCAGGGGCAGCCCGTCCACTCGGTAGCCCTCGGCAGTCACCTGGGGCACCAATTCTTGGGGCTGGGGTGTCACATGCCCCCCTCTCCTCCTCGAAGCAACCCTGCCATGTCTGACTTGATGGGGTGCCCATTCATACTCCTCCCTGAAGGGAGAAGTGGGGGGTGGGGTGGGGTGCAAGGTGGGGAGAAAGAGCAAGTGAGCTCTCTCCTCCATCCCCGACTCTCTCCCGTCTGGCTGGCTCAGGGGAAAGCTGGGGCTCCACACTTCTCAGCTGGCCCCACACGCCCTAGAGCTGCTCTCTCTCCTTTTGTCACACAGACCACTTCTGGATAGGGGTGTGCATGGAACTGGCTGGCCCAGTTCAGTTCGAGTCCAGATCGGACTCGAACAAGACTGGGCCAGTTTGGTCCAGCACCCCCTCAACCCCCCCGGTTCAGTTTGGTCCAGAGGAGGGGTTTGCGAAATTTCTTTTTTAAAAACCTATTTTTTTAAATTTACCCCCTTGGGGCAGTTGTTGGAGGCGGCGGGGGCAGGGGTGGTCCACGGGGGTTCCAGGCCATGCAGAGGCCTATTGTGTAGGTGCGGCAGCCTCCAAAATGGCCACTGCACTGGAGGGGGAAGACCCGAATGGGCTGAGGACCTGAATGGGCCGGTCTGGGCTGTAAGGGAGGCTGGGAGGGGGAGGGGGAACCTCCGTTGAGCTGCCCGCCGCCTCCAACAACTCCCCCAAAGGGGGTAAGTAAATTTTTTAAAAATAATATTTTTTTAAAGTCCCCGGACCCCCCAAACAGCTGGGGGGTGTTCGGTCTGGGGTCGGACCAAACAGGGAATGGTTCAGTTCGCCCCCGAACCGTCGAACCAAACAGGCACGATGTTGAACACTTTCGATGTCGAATCTGTTTGCACATCCCTACTTCTGGAGTCACGGCTGTCTTTAGAGAGTCCTGGTGAGGTGCGGGGCCCAAGACAAATCAGCCCGTGTGGGGCCCCCCTTCCAGTTAATTCTAATGGGGGTTAAAAGAGCGGGGCCCGGGGCAGTCGCCCTGCTTGCCATGCCCTAAGGAGAGCCCTGTCTGGAGGGCAGAAACGCGCTGTTGGGATGCTGTGTTAGCCTTGCATTTCTGCATTTGCCTCCAGGCTGCAAGAACAGACTCACTGGGTCTCCAGGCCCTCGGGGCTGGATATGTGTGACGAGCATGAGGCCTGTAATGTGCAAGTCACCCTTGGGTCCAGATCTGCTCCAACCCCTGTGGCCTACTGGCTCCTCCCTCCCAAGGGTGTTGGAGATGCGACTCCATAGGCATCGGCTCTCAGCACCCATAACGCCTACTGACTGCTGGGGGCATGAGGACACCACCCCCTCGTTTCTCTCTGCCAATCTCTGCTCTGAGTCTGTCCTGATTGGTAGATTGCAGACTGATATTCTTGTTGCAGATGGAGTTCCAGTGCATCAAACTTTCGCACCCACTATCCTAGTGACCACTAGGGGCATTGGGAGTAGAGGTAGTGAGTGAGGGTCCCCTTACCTGTCCCTGCTTGCCTCTGCTCTGTGACCCCTGCCTTGACTCCTCGGGTAATTCCTGTCGGGAGTCAATCCTCCTTCCTTTCCTCTTGGAGAGCAGATGGGAGCATCTCTCTCTCTCTCTCCCCTCTTATTCATTATGTAGCTCATAGTTCGGATAGGTCTTTCCTATCTCAAATGTACTTAACCAATAAATCTTATTTAGCTGGAGACTGACTGCAGTACAATCTCCATGCATGTTCTCGAATAAGTGCAACAATGAATAAGGCTTTGCACTACTTCATAACTGAAGTGGGCAGCTTCCTCTTGGTGCTTGGCTACACAATTACAAACTCCAACAATTCTGAGGACATTCCCTTCTTCTTCTTCTTCTTCCTTCCACCATGCGCTAGCTAGTACCAGGTGCAGGCTTTTCTATCTACCTTTGCAACTTCTTCAAAAAAAGCTTTACTTGTTTTCGACCGTAAGCAACTGTCTCCAGATCGCCTCCCTGAGCTCTGTTCTCATGAAACTGGCTTTCTCTGCTCAATAAGGGCTTGACTCAAATTCTCCCCTCGGGGCCACCTGTTCGCTGAGCTGTTGGGCGTGGTTCTGGACCTCCTTCACTTGCATGGTCAGCTCCTTCTTCTCATCCAGCAGCCGGAAAACCTTGGCTTGAAGGTCTGCGGGTGGAGAAGGTGAAAGGGAAGAAGGAATGGGAAACACAGCTCTGTCCTTACCTCGAGCCAGCCTGGAAATCTAGCAGGGTCCCAGTCCAGGCTGTGTGAGCCCTTCACCAGGAAAGGGGGCGGAGAGGAGAGGCTACTTTGCAGACCACCTTTGAGCCAACGTATTGTGGTGTTTCGGTTTCCCAAACTTGTTTTGCTGTATCTGTACAGCAGGGATTCCCAACCCAGATGTTGTTGGACTGCAACTCCCACAATCTCCAGCCACAGTGGCCTTTTTGTGTGGTGTGATTTGTGTGATGATGGGAGTCGAAGTCCAGCATCATCTCGGGTCCCAACCAAGGTGGGGAAGCCCTGCTCTAAAGGATATCTGGATCGCGCAGTATCTAGTGAGATTTGCTGGAGGCAGGCAGAAGCCATGTCGGAACAGAACGAGTAGCTTTCTGAGCAGGGCGCTGAGGCCCCCCCCCAGGCCCAGAGGGAGGGAGGGAGGGGAGGGAGGGAGAGAGAGGTGCAGAAAACTCTTGTCATGTGAGAGACAGCAGGCCACGTGTCACCACTCATCCTGTGCATGTCCATGTGCCACCATCCGTCCTGTGTTCTCTCTCTCTCTCAAGATCTTCAAGCACCTTCAATTCCTGCTGGCATTCCCTGTGCACAGGCAGGGAGAGCCAACAGAATCTGGCAGCAGGAGGGACAGACAGGCCCCATAATCACCAGGGCTGCTAAGGTCCCAGGGACAGCAGGAGGAGCCAACGCTGCCGACGGGGTTGACAGTCCCCAGAACACCATGCAGAGGAGTTTAGCATCTGGGCTCTGTGCAGGATGCAGAGAAGAAGACCAGCCACTGGATCCCAGGAGAAGTCCCTCAAAGTCGCTTGTCATTTGGGCCCAGCTAAACGAGACGCATGCCCTGATGCCATCCCAGGCAGCCAGGGATGCAAAGAGCGTAAATCAATGAGACTAAAAGAGACTACGAGACTATGAGAAACGAGACTACGAGAGCCAGCGTGGGGTAGTGGTTAGAGTGCTGGACTAGGACCGGGGAGACCGGAGTTCAAATCCCCATTCAGCCATGAAACTAGCTGGGTGACTCTGGGCCAGTCACTTCTTTCTCTCTCAGTCTAACCTAGTTCACAGGGTTGTTTTGAAAGAGAAACTCAAGCATGGAGTACACCGCTCTGGGCTCCTTGGAGGAAGAGCGGGATATAAAATGTAATAATAATAATAATAATAAAAGAAGCTCAAGGATCCAAATCACTCCTCCAGTTTTCAAAGCAGACAAGGCCTTTTGTGGGGAGGAGGAAGGGGGCCTTTGATACAAGTGTGTGCTGCCAGGCCCAGAGAAATGCTGCTTGGGCACCACTTTGCCACTGCCCATTCCTTGCCCTTGCCAGGAGTCCGGGCTCTCCCTCCCTCCCATCTGTGACTCCTCTCTAGACTTTGGCTTCTAGCAGGAGGCAAAGAGACTCCCAACTCACCTTTGATTTGTTGCAAATACTGGCTCACAGGATCCAGCCCCGGCTCCGTGGTGATCTCATCCCCGTTGCCCAGGTCTCCAGGGAGGTGGCCAAGCACAGGCAGCAAAGCCACGCTGATGCGCTTCATCCTCTGATTCTCCATGTTCAACTGAGGGGATTGAGAAGGGACAAGGAGGGGAAACACTCCAGGTGCTGCATCGCGATTGCTGGCACCTGGGATCATGGCCAAGACACTCAGCACCATGCTAGGCATGACACGAGAGATCCGGGACTTCTGGCATCTTTTTCTTGCCCCCGCCCCAACAGCTGGGGGCTGGATTTGGATTGGAGCCCTGCTGTGGTGGGGAGAAAGGTCTAATTCTATCCCTCATGCTTCCCCATGATCAAAATTGCCCTCATAGGAAGCTGGTCCATCTAGCTCAGTATTTTCTACTCTTGACTGGCAGCAGCTCCTCCAAAGATTCATGCAGGAGTCTCTCAGCCCTAGCTGGAGATGTTGCCAGGGACTGAACCTGGGACCTTCTGCATGCCAAGCAGAGACTCCGCCCCCGAGCTATGGCCTCTTCCCCATAAGGCGGCATTCCTAGGTCTCCCATCCAGGCACTGGACACACCAAGCCCTGCTTAGCTTCAGCAAGGTAGCTTTCGCATGTGCTCTGGCACTCCCTCCCCTGTAGCTGCTACTAACCCAGAATACACCACGCCTGTAAGCTCTTCCTTCCGCGGTTGCAAGCATCTTCCAGGGTGGCAGTTTAATGAGGGAGTAGAATGGGACCGGAGAGGGTCAAGCCTTCCTCCTCTCTGCCTGTACCAGAGAAGTACAGGGGGAAACAGAGTCAGGGGCGAAGCCACCATTGGGCGAATGGGTTCAAAGAACCCGGGCCACGCACAATCAGGGGCCGCGTGTTGTGGCCCCGATACACCCCCCACGACTGACGTCAGACACAGAGGTGCTGGTTTAGCTCCCGAGCGGGGTACCCCGATACATCAATGCGGCTCCTTCGGGAGGTAAGTGGCTGGCACTGCGTTCACGGCGCAGCCAGGAGCGGCTCTTCCCTGCCTTAAGGCCCCTTCGGGAATTAAATGGCTGGCCGGCCTGACTCCCAGCTCATGAATGGAGCCACAGGGCTCGGTCGGGGAGCCAGACCATGCATGCCCCCCGTGTCTGACATCAGACGCTGGGGGCGGGGTGAGTGGGGCTGCTGCCGCCGCTGCACACGGGCTGCTGGCAGTCAGTCTCCACACCTGAACAGAGTCGTGACTGCACTGCTCCCTGATAGCCTGCAGGTACTTCGGGGTAAACGCAGCTAATGTGTGGACTGGCCCACTCCATTCCCGAGGAGATTTGAAATAAAAACCATGTGTGTACAGCCTCCAGGCTGGGGGCAGTCACCACATCTTGTGGCAGAGAATACCACAAGTTGATTATCTGTTGTGTGAAAAAGTACTTCCGTTTGCCGGTCCTAAATTTCCTGGCCATCAATTTCATGGGATGACCCCTGGTTCTAGTTATGTGAGAGGGAAAAGAGTTTCTCTCTGTCCATTTTCTCCACACCATGCATGATTTTATAGACCTCTATCATGTCTCCCTGCAGTCATCTTTTTCTAAACTAAAAACCCCCAGATGTAGCTTTGCCTCGTAAGGAAGATGCTCTAGGCTCCTGATCCTCTTGCTTGCCCTCTTCTGCATCTTCTCCAGTTCTATAATTTCCTTTTTTGGAAGTATAGTGACCAGAACTGTACACAGTACTCCAAATGAGGCTGCACCATAGATTTGTATAAGGGCATTATAATATTAGCAGTTTTATTTTCAGTCCCCTTCCTAGTGATCCCAAGCATGGAACAGACCTTTTTCACAGCTTCCAACGAGCTGACAACCATGACCCCAAGATCCCTCTCCAGATCAGTCACCGACAGCTCAGATCTCATTGGTGTACAGGTGAAGTTCGGGGGTTTTTTTGCCCAATAAGCAGCTCTTTACATTTGCTAACACTGAACCACATTTGCTATTTTGTCGCCCACTCCCCCAGTTAGGAGAGATCCTTTTGGAGCTCCTCACAATCTGTTTTGGATTTCACTACCCCAAATAGTTTGATGTCATCTGCAAATTTGGCCGCCTCGCTGCTTACCCCTACTTCTAGATCATTTATGAACAAGTTAAAGAGCACTGGTCCCAGTCCAGAAACATGGGAGACCCCACTTCTTACTTCCCTCCATTTAGAGAACTGTCCATGTATTCCCACCCTCTGTTTCCTGTCCTTCAACCTGTTCCCGGTCCACACGTGAACCTGTCCCCTTATCCCGTGATTGTTGGGACTGCCGTTTTGGAGGCAAGCAAACCCCCAAGCCCTGAGAGGCAAAGATTAGCTTCATGTTTCTTTGTCCTTCAATGAGAGTGAAGGTTTTAGGTCTTCCTTGAAGCCAGTCTTGCCTGGTTCTCCATCAGAGTGCAGGTGTCCCCCCCCCCAGCATGCACCCCCCCTCACCCAGACCAAGCTCACCTGAGTGGCATAGGCTTCAGCCTGCTCCCGGCAGGACTTCTCAATTTCATACTGCTCCTCCAAGGTCGATAGCTCTACCAGCAGGGCCTGGGAAGCTGGGAAGGGAAAGGGGAAGGTTGGCCTTCCGGGTGTGGGGCACAGGTTGGTGGGGAAGGGTGCCCAGCCCAAGGGACGGCGTCTGCAGCACTGGGGTGCTCTTGCATGGCTTTCTCTGGGTTTGGGGCTTGAGCATCAGACTGGAAGCCCCCTGCATTAGAAGCAAGCCTTTTAAGCATGGAGCAGGGCCCCCTGCTGCGCTTGAAGAAGACGCTCCTGGTTCAGTCCCTGGCAGCAGGCAGGGCTGGGCATGACTCCCCCGAGCTGGGTGGACCAATGGACTGACTCAAGACGAGGCAGCTTCCTAGAATGGGGCCGTAGCTCAGCGTTAGGGCTCCTGCTTTGCATGCGGAAGGTGCCCGGTTCAGTCCCTGGTGGCATCTCCTGGTAGGGCTGGGAAAGGCCCCCGTCAGAAACTCTGGAGAGAGCTGCTGCCGGTCTGTGCAGGGCACCCTGAGCGAGATGGGCTGGCTTCCCGGCAGAAGGGCCACTTGGTCTGCTTAGCGTCTCATGTGGGGCCAAGGGAGGGGCCGGGGGGCCTTACCCTGCTCAAATTCAGCTAGTTGCTTCTCCTTGGCCTCCTCCTCCTCCTGGAGAAGAGCCTCCTCCTGAGGAAGGAAGGAAGGAAGGGCATGAGCTTCAGTCTGCAATCTTCCCAAGTCTAGTTCATCCGACAGAGGAGGGTCAACAACGCCCTTGGCTTGGAAAACACCCTCCTGGTGACTTCTGCACCAAGAAGGCAAGCAGTGCTAAATGCAACCTTCACAGTACTTTCCCCAGAACTTCAGACTTGTGTCGAGGGGAAGGGATGGAAGCTGAGAACAGGAGCAGGCAGGCAGGCAGGCACTACTGTTGCCCCTTTGGCTGGGCACCCTCCCCCCCACCTTTGCTTCCCCACCGCTGGTCTCAGCCCAGCAGCTGGGGACAGCATGTCTTCATTTGCGCCCGGAGTGGCTCTCCCTAACGAGCTGGGGGCAGGGCGGGCACCCAAGGAGGCACAGCTGCCTCTCCTTCCCAGCATCTTGGGTTGCTCCTCTCTCTCCCGTCCCGCCCCTGCCTTCATAAGAGCCACAGTGCCCGCAGGCTGGCCATTCGTCAGGTAGAGCTGCACAGCTGCTGGGAAGGAGAGGCATCTGTGCCTTCTTTGGGGGCCCCCCTGCCTCCCCCAGCTCATTAGGACGAGGCGCTCCTGATTGAGCCAAAGTTTGTAAGGGCATCACAACCAGGCCTCTGACTGTCTCCACATAACTCACACACATTTATTGCATTATTTCTCCATGAGATCTGGAAGCTTGCTTTCTTAAGGGCAGTTCTTATGGGTTATCTCCTAGGATAGGGAGTGTGGAGAGTGGCATGCACAAGGGAAGGTCGAAACAAGGAAACAAAGGTTTGTTAATATTATATGTATTATTTGTATATGTATTTACACAGCACAGTTCTACACCGAATAATACAAGCAAAAGAGACAAGTCCCTGCCCCAAGGTGGTTACAAAGTACATTGTTCCATATACATGTCCAAGCACGGCCTGTGGTGAGGGATGGGTTGAGTCTACCGTTGGGCTTTGCAAGCAACAGACTCCACATGCCAGATCCCAGCCGGATTAATTTGCTTCATATTGAATGACTTTTGTAACATGTGAATTGCTACAGAAACAGAACATGGATTGCACAGGGAACTTAAGAGCAACTGAGAGGGCCCACTTACCGTGCCTTCTTCTTCTTCATCCTCCTCCTCCTTCTCCGAATCTGTGTCACTGCCAGATTCTAAGATGGCTGCAAAGGAACACAGAGAAGGTTGCCACGCAAAGCACCGGTTCACCTGGAGTAGGGTTGCACAAGATTAGCCTGGACAGTCCAGGAATGGAAACTCCTGTACAGGACGCAGGGAAAGGGTCATCCTGGACATGAAATGTCCAGGAATTCCAGTGGGAAGATGCTTTTAACAAATTGTATCCATTATTCTGGCACTTCTCTCCACCAGGCATTGTAGCTCTGTGCTTGAAAGCCCCATATTCTTACCCTTTCTCCTCTGGCACCAGTGCTGGCTCTCTCTCTAGGGCTCAGTAAACTGGGTCATCTGGGTCATCCCTAGAGTTAGTGAAGGTGGCAATTGGTCTCTGGGTTTAGCTGTGAAATATTTGGATCCCTTGGGGGCCCCCTTCTCTCTGGAACACTCATTGCCTGATGCAGCAC
This sequence comes from Hemicordylus capensis, assembly GCF_027244095.1. Taxonomy (NCBI): domain Eukaryota; kingdom Metazoa; phylum Chordata; class Lepidosauria; order Squamata; family Cordylidae; genus Hemicordylus; species Hemicordylus capensis. Next base: position 3,192,746 of record NC_069661.1, read on the forward strand.
CTGCAGTCTTGTGAGGGTCCCACTTATCCAACAGGAAAGATCTCCTGTGTGGAGCTGCTCCTGAGAGAACCCCTGGTCCCATATATGTTCCAACTTGGACGGATCTTCAGAGGCCCTGCTCTGACTGAGTGCCGCTGCCAATGAGGCAGGTTGGTACTAGGGAGAAGGCCTTTTCGGTGGTGGCACCCAATCTGGGGAGGAGCCTCCCCAGTGAGGCTCCCCTGGTTTTTCCACTTGGTTCTTTTAGATGCCAAGTGAAGACCTTCCTGTTCACTCTGGCTTTCTTAAACTGATTTTAAAAAATGTTTGTTATTATGTATGCAGAACACATTTGGAGTACTTTGTACAGTTCTGTTCACCACATCTAAAGGAGGGCACTGTAGAACTGGAAAAGGAGCAGAAGAGGGCAACCAAGATGATCAGGGGCCTGGAGCACCTTCCTTATGAGTCAAGACTACAACACCTGGGGGTATTTAGTTTAGAAAAAAGACGACTGCGGGGAGACATGATGGAGATCTATAAAATCATGCATGGAGTGGAGAAAGTGGATAGAGAGAAATTCTTCTCCCTCTCACATAACACTAGAACCAGGGGTCATCCCATGAAATTGATGGCCAGGAGGTCTAGGACCAACCAATGGAAGTACTTTTTCACACAATGCATAATCAACTTGTGGAATTCTCTGCCACAAGATGTGGTGACAGCCAACAACCTGGATGGCTTTAAGAGGGGTTTGGATAACTTCATGGAGGAGAGGTCTATCAACGGCTACTAGTTAGAGGGCTACAGGCCATCTCCAGCCTCAGAGGCAGGATGCCTCTGACTGCCAGTTCCAGGGGAGTAACAGCAGGAGAGAGGGCATGCCCTCACCTCTTGCTTGTGGGCTTCTCAGAGGCATCTAGTGGGCCACTGTGTGAAGCAGAATGCTGGCCTAGATAGGCCTTGGGCCTGATCCAGCAGGGCTTTCCCTATGTTCCAGACAGGGTATATGGTCAGTATCCTCCGCCGTGAGGTCAGATCCAAAGAACTCATTCAGCTTCCCTGCAATCTCCTTATCCTCCTTCATAATCAATCCCTTTCAGACCCTCATCATCTAAGGGTCCAACCACCTCCCTGGCAGGTTTTCTACTTCTGATATATTTAAAGAAGTTTTTGTTATTTCCCTTGACACTTCTAGCTATTTGATCCTCAAACTCTCTTTTTGCATCCCTTATTGTCTCCTTGTATTGTTTTGCCAGATTTTATGTTCCTTCCTGTTCTCTTCATTTTCTGAAGAAAGTCTTCTTCCCTTTTATAGCTTCCCTGACTCTACTTGTTAGCCATGCTGGCATCCTCCTGAACTTGGTGGTACCTTTCCTCCTTCTTGGTATACATTCCAACTGAGCTTCTAGTATTGTGGTTTTGAATAAGTTCCATGCTTTCTGGAGTGACTTGACCCTCCTTTCCTTTTTTTACCAGTTCCCTCATTTTTGAGAAGTTTCCTCTTCTGAATTCCAACGTATCTGTGTTGGACTTCCTTGACAATTCTCCGCTTGCATATATGCTGAATTGGATCACACTATGGTCACTGCTACCCAATGGCTCTGCAACTCTGACATCTCGCACCAGGTCCTGGGCACCACTCAGGATTAAGTCCAAGGTCACTTTTTCTCTGGTTGGTTCCATGACTAACTGTTCTAAGGCACAGTTATGAAGCATGTCTGTCAGCACCTGCATGTGAATTTGCCTGGTCAATGTGAGGGTAATGGCAATCACCCGTTATTACAGAACTCTCTCTTTGACGCCTCTCTGATTTGTTTCTCTAGCTACAACTCAGAGTTTTGATCCAGAGGGCAACAGTACATCCCTAGTAACATATTTCATTTTAGTCCTCGTATTGTTACCCGTAATGATCCTGCGGAGGACCCTGGTCCTCCTAGGTTTTCTAGCTTGTTAGATACGATCCCTTGTTTAACATACAGAGCTACTCCACCCCCAATCTGACCCCACCCCATCCTTTCTGTAGAGTTTGTATCCAGGAATACCAGTATCCCACTGGTTCTCACCATTCCACCAGGTTTCCATTTTCATTAGCAACCAAGCACTCCAGCTCACCCATCTTGGCTCAGAGGCTTCTGGCATTGGCATATAAGCACCTGTATGCCGAGTCTCTTAACTGGCATTGGCGCCTGCTATCTCCTTTGCTGTAATTAGACCTTTTTGACAGCTGCCAGGTGCTTCTGTCCATTCTGCTCCTGGTTCTACTCCGTCCCCTTCTGGTTTATATGAAATGATTGCACCCTCGCACCTTAGGGGATTTTGCCTGCTGAATCAGATACCAACCAATTCCTGTGGGCAACCCCAACCATAGGCGGAACGGGGGCGGGGGGGGCAGGCAGGGCACGTGGGGGTGCCACACCAGTTCCTGCCACCCCCACCCCCATTGCCCACCTGCCCAGCCCCAGGGGGGCCCCTCAGCCACTTGCCTCCAGGAGGCCTAGGATCCAAGCAGCCTGCAAACTCTCCCCTCCTCTCAGCTGACTGGCGGGTGGGCGGGGCTTCCAGAGAGGCCTCCGAGTAGGCCTCCCTGAAGCCTGAACTCGAGTAGGCTCCAGCAAGCCAAGAAGGAGGCTGGCAGAGCTCCCTGCAGCAGACCCGACCATCCAGCACAGTGTATGCAAGGTAGGCTGTGAATTCCTTTTTGTGGTTACCCCCCTATATAGGGATCTGCTTGCCATAGGGCTTTGATATGGGGGGTGGGGGGTGGGGCGAGACTGAGAAGTAGACTCTGAATATTTAATTTAAAACAGACTGAAAAATGTGCTGGCTTTAAAAACAAAAACTGTCTAAGGCCTATAAGTGGCTTGTTTCATGTCAGAAAATTACAAAAACTTCTGGAACAAATATTTATTTATTCATTCATCTATATATGCACTTATGTTCGAGTTGTTTTGCAACCCAGAAGGTCTGAGTGAGAACTGTGAAGCATGTGTGGTGCTATTATTTTATTTTATTTTTCTTGTGTGTGAACTGCTCCCCAATAACTTGCAGGGACTTCAGGGTCAATCTGGCCAACATGTGAATGCAGCACCTCCATTCCAGAGGAGATGTGTCTTAAAGGGCTTTAAAAGTCTCCTGTGAAAAACCTCCTGGGATCGAATTTGACTGAATTGGTTCAGAATTCTGAGAAAACAAACATAGGCTCACCCTGCATGGTTGAAAGTATCATTTGCTAATCTGCAGCGAGGGGCCCATTTTAATTATTAGCGTTGCTAGTGTGTTCTAGGCATTAAAAGTAGCACAAATATATAGTACTCAATGTATATCACTATATACTGTGAAGTGTGCATGCGTGTATTCAGTGAAATGTATTTCCAGGTAGCATACTTATTTTGAAATATCAGACTTAAATCCTTGGGGGCCTGGGGTGTGTGGAGGCCCCGGACTTTGAGGGTCTGGGGGCCCATTTTGAAATCCTGTCTCTGGACACATTCCAACCTTGCTATGCCCCTGGCGGAATAGTTACATATGTATTGATCACTACACATGGGTTTCTGCACAGAAGAAACTTCCATGTAGAAAATGTGTCTCTTGTAAATTGACCCTGAGTTTTCCATCCATGACTGGGATATCTGAGAGTTAGAGTCAATAATAAAAGAACAGCACACTGCTTGTGACAGGAAGGGGCAAATTACAATGATTTCTTAGTTTGGCAGGGGCTGGTTTTGGCCCTGGCAGAACTTGGCTATCTGCTCCTGATGCAAATGCTTCTGTCTAGTGTGGCAAACTAATGTATCCTCCTCCCTCTTGGTGTCAAAGTAAGCACTAGAATGGTGAATGCACATATATCCCATTATGAGCCAACAGTCAACACAAGACAAAGGCTGGCAGGAATCATTCACTGGTTTATAGACACCCCCCACCACCACCACCTTCTTCGTCCCCTATTTTGCTAGTGGATATTTGGGCAGGTGATCCTCTAGGACAAAGTCATGTTTTTTTAAAAAAGAATGAGATGAGACAGAGAAAATGACACTTGGAATCCTCGCATAACTCCTGACTGTTGTTCTAAGTCTTTTACAGAGATGGCTCATGTTTCCAGGTTTTGATCAACAACCATGTCTAGATGGTACAGTGTTCCTTTTAACAAGGATTTCCAGATATTGTTGACTACAAGTCCCATCATTCTTGTTTGGACAGGGGGCGCAATTTCAGTGCTTGCCCTAGGCGCTATTTTCCCTAGTTATGCCTCTGACCCCAACCCCCGCCCCGCTGCCCGCCCACCCCACTCCCGGCATCATTTCAAAAGCTGCTCTGCGACCTTTTTGATTTTAAGCACCAGCAGGCCAGTTCCATCTTGGTTCAAGTGCAGCCCAGCCCTTTTGCACAGGCCTTGCTTGCCCCAAATGTATCTTGGGACCTAACAAATCTGAACCCCTCCTCCTGGCTCCACCATCTCATCCACGCACTGAGACCCCTCAACGCCACCTGTCTTGCTGGCCCTGCACATGGAACAGGTAGCACTTCAGAGAATGCTACCCTGGGGGTCCTGGGCTTCAATATGCTACCTAGCAACCTAAATCTGGCTTCCAGGAGCCCCCAACTGCATTTCCCAACATCATTGGTGCTGAAGTGCACCATGACAGCTGACTCCTTCCCAACACTGCTTAACAGCCTAGCTAGTTGCTCTGTGTGATGTCTGCAACTTTCGCACCAGGAAGGCAAGTCACTGCGCGATCTGCACATGGGTCACAAACCCATCCCCCTAATGATCGAATCACCCACTGCTAGGAAGCTGCCAACCCCCGAAGGAGTATCCTCTGTGTGAGAGAATAGGGGTGCATCACTCAAGGGAGGGGTCCCTTCTAAGGGAGCATCCCCCTCTCCCTCAAACTGATGTCCTCATTCCCTGATACCTTCATTCTCTATGACAGCAGAGGAGCTGTCAGCCTGGGAGTGGGATGCCTCTATCACATCCAAGAGGGCCCCATCCACATACTTCTCTGCCTCCGTGAGCAGGTCAGCCACTTTGGCTTCAAGGGAATGAACATGTTCCCTGAGAGCTGAGAGCTTTTTGCACCAAGTGCACAGCCACCACTTCTGCCCCTCAGGGAGATAGTCATACATGCAACTCTCCGTGCTCATGCAATACACTTGGAAGCACCCCCTCCCCTGATGGCATTCTACTATCTTCATAACTAGATTTGTTTGTTTGTTTGTTTATCTATTTATTTATTTGTTTATTTATAACATTTCTGTATCACCCAAAACTTGTATCTCTGGGCAGTTTACAATTAAAATAATTCAAAACATCAAATCACTTAACAATTAAAATCATTTAAAACATTAAAAATTTTAAAACATTAAAAACCCAGTATTAAAAATAATATTTTTTTTTAGAACCATAGGTCGAATTAAAAGCCAGGGTGAATAAATGCATCTTCAGTGCTTTTTAAAATGTTGCCAGAGATGGGAAGGCTTTTATTTCAACAGGGAGTGCATTCCAAAGTCCAGGGGCTGCAACAGAGAAGGCCTGGTCCCAAGTAGCCGCCAGACAAGTTGGCGGCAGCCACAGATGAACCTCTCCAGATGATCTTAACAGGTGGTGTGGCTCATGTCAAAGAAGGTGTTCTCTTAAATAACCATGGCCTAAACTGTTTAGGGCTTTATAGGTAATAACCAGCATCTTGTATTTTGCCCAGAAATGTATCAGTAGCCTGTGGAGTTCTTTCAACACAAGAGTGATATGGTCTCTCCGAGATGATCCAGAGACCAACCTGGCTGCCGCATTCTGGACCAACTGCAGTTTCTGGACTACATACAAAGTCAGCCCCACACAGAGTGCATTAGAGTAATCCAGCCTAGAGGTTACCAGCATATGTACTACTGCTCTGAGGTCGTTCATCTCAAGAAACGGACACAGCTGGCGTATCAACCGAAGCTGATAAAAAGCACCTCTGGCCAATGCCTCAACCTGGGATACTAGGGAGAGGTTTGGATCCAGAAGCACCCCCAGACTTCATACCTGTTCTCGCCGGGGGAGCATGACCCCATCCAGAACCAGCAGATCAAAATCGTCTCCCGAGTTCCGACCCTGCACAATAAGTACCTCCATCTTATCTGGATTCAGCCTCAGTTTGTTATCCCTCATCCAGCCCATTACTGCCTCCAGGCAGGCATTTAGGGAGGTTACACCTTCTCCTGATGATGCTGACATGGAAAAGTAGATTTGGGTGTCATCAGCATACTGATAACACTCTGCACCAAATCTCCTGATGATCTCTCCCAGTGGTTTCATGTAGATGTCAAACAACATCGGACACAATATGGAGCCCTGAGGAACACCATATGGAAGTTCAGATTTCGAAGAACAACAGTCTCCAAGAGACACCATTTGGAATCTGCCCATGAGGTGGGAGCGGAACCACTCAAAGCAGTGCCTCTTACCCCCAGTCCCCTCAGACATTCGAGAAGGATACTATCATCAATAGTATTGAAAGACTCCGAGAGATCCTAAAGGACCAACAGAGTCACACTTCCTCTGTCAGTTCCCAATGGGAGATCATCCATCAGGTCAACCAAGGCAGTCTCCACCCCATAGTCCGCCCAAAAGCTATTTTGAAATGGTCTAGAGATAATCAGTTTCCTCCAAGGCCACCTGGAGCTGGGAGGCCACCACCTTCTCAATTACCTTTCCCAGCCATGGGAGGTTGGAGACAGGCCTGTAGTTGCTTAACTCTGAGGGATCCAAGAGAGGCTTCTTCAGAAGTGGTCTAATGATTGCCTCCCTAAGACAAGGAGGCATCCTGCCCTCCCTCAGAGACGCATTTATAGTCTCTACCAGGCCCTCTACAACAGCTTCCTTGCCAGATTTTATAAGCCATGTCAGGCATGGATCAAGAGGGCAGTTGGTAGGCTGCACCATTCCAAGCAACTGGGCCACATCCTCAGGGGTCATGAACTGAAACTGATCAGGGTCATCACATATGGGGAGCTGCTGGACACCTTGGCATCAGATTCTGTAACAATTGTGGAGTTTGAATTGAAGTCGGCCCAAATATGAGAGATTTTGTCCACAGAAAACTCATTTAAAAGGTTACAGCGAGTAATTGTTGGTTCCAAGTACTGATTCAAAGGGGAAGGGATGCACATTAGACCCTTCACAGCCCTGAACAACTCCGCAGGACGTGAACGTGGACACGATACGAGAGAAAAAGAATCGCTTCTTTGCTGCACGTATCGCCTGAGCATAGATCTTCAAATGCTCTCTATGTAATAATCTGTCGTATTTGAGTCGAGTCTCCCTCCACTTGCACTCTAGTCATCTACCTTGCCGCTTCAGCCCCTGTACTTCTTCCGTATACCAAGGGGCCAATTTCAAAGCAGGTCGGAGAGGACGCTTAGGAGCGATCATATCCACTGCCCTGGTGAGTTGATTGTTCCAATTCTCCACCAGAGTGTCGACAGGGTCACCAGCACTAAATCTCTCCAAGGCTTCCTGGAATCTGATAGGATCCAGTAACCTTCTCAGGCAGACCATCCTAATGGGCCCTCCGCCCCTGCAGAAGTGGGACGTGATCGTGAGTCCAACCGTAACCGTCCATGACAATGGAGAAATCACCAGAGTCCCCACCCATGGAACACCACCCGGTTCAGAGTGAAAGACCAGATCAAGCATGTGACCAGCAATATGCGTCAGTTCCGAGACCACCTGGGATAGGCCCATAGCCGTCATGGCCGCTGTGAACTCCTGAGCCGCCCCAGACAAATTAGTCCCAAACTGGACATTGAAGTCCCCCAGCACCACAAGCCTGGGAGACTCCCTTTGGGAGTCATGAGAGCCATGCTGTCTGCCCCCACCTTAATGAGAGCCATGCTGTCTGCAGGCTGGCCATTCATCAGGTAGAGCTGTGAGGGCTAAGCAGGATTGGAGAAACGGGCACAATCAGGCTGCCAGGAACTGCGCCCCTGGCTTGTAGGACGAGCTGCTGCTGGTTGTACACGTCTGCAGGGAGTATTAAATTTGGTGGCCACCTTGCTTCCATGACTTGCAAAAGCCTGAAGCTACAATCTATCATGAGGTTCTTCACAAGCATGTGCACCAGCTGCCCTTACATAGCAGGGGCAGCCCCCATTTTCTGGCACCTGTCCCTGGTAAATTGCTGTCCCTAAAATCTTGGGAGAGATTTTGGAGAAGTCTTGTAAAATAAATTGCTAGCGTGTAAAAAAGGATGAACTAGTTCAGCCCTCCGGTACCTGTCGATAGTAAAATACTGCTGTCTGCATCTGAATTTCAACTGCTTTCATAAGGAATAATCCATTATGATTTTAAACATGGTTATAGTTCCTTCAGGAAACTGTTATGGTTGGTTTACAAGAGATGATGGGAGTTGTAGTCCAGCCAAAGCAGGGCACCCAATGTTGGAAACCCCTGCTCTAGGAAGACAGTTCTTCCTCGAGATGCTTGCTTCCTAAACCTTTTTATTATTCTGGTAGATATCCCAATGTTACCTGCAGGGATGACTCTAATGGGTAGGATGGGGTAGCAGGTGCTTCCCCCACAAAAATATTTCCTGCTCTCCCTTGAACTCCCTGAACCACTGGACTGGAACTTTACAGCAAAGGGTCAGGCAGTACAGTCACGCCATATGATGGTCCTATATGTTAAATTATTAATTTTAAAAGGTCTATGTTGTTTCAAGAAGGCCCATTCACTCACTCCTCTACCCCAGAACAAGCAGCAGAAGGCAGCGCAGCCCGGTAGAGAGGAGACCCCTCCAGCTTCCCAGGTGCCAGGCCAACAACTTCACTTCCTTCCGGGCCAGGAACTGGGCTTGGTGAGACCATGTGTGCAGGTGGGTGCCAGATAATCTCCACTGTGGGTTCCAGGTGGCCTGGTGTTTCTCTCTTCCCGCCCCCACGTCTTTCTTGCCACGTGGGCTTGGACAGGAAGAGAAAGCTAGCCCGGAAAGCAGACTGGAAGGTTTGGACTAATCCAAAAACCAGAATTTCCCAAGAGCTATTTCTGAATAAGTTTGGACATTTCAAGCAAGCTTCATTAATACGATAAATAAACATTAATTACCTCATTCTCTCTAAAAGTGGTGAGTGTACAGCAAAAACCTCCTTGCTCCCTCAGCATGTTCTTTGCCACTCCTCTGCTTCCTCCAGCTAGTTATTCGAATGTCGCCCCTGCTCACCTGCAAGCTGGCTGCTGAGGCCGTCCTCAAGGAACTCCATGCGGGTCTCTGCAGGCAGCTGGCTGGTCAGGAGCTGTCAGTTCTCTTGGGCTGGGCTCCTCTGTTCTGCTGCACAGAAGTGAGGCTGGGCTTCTCCTGAACCAGCAAGAAGTGAAACTCCTTCACTTCCTGTTCAGGGTTTTGTTGACTTTGCAGAAACTGGGAAAAGCCCAAAGGCAGCAGGCCCCATCCCCAGTGAGACCAGATGCGTGGTACTGTTTTTCTGTGCAGGGCGGGCACCAGTGAGCTCAAGCACTACTGGCCTCTCTGGCCCGTTTTTCACACACTTAAAGCCCTTTAGCTCGCATCTCCTCCAGAATGGAAGGTCTGCGTTCACATATCGGCCAGATTTACCCCAAAGTCCCTGTGAGCTATTGGGGAGCACTTCACTCACAATTCGTTAGTTTTTAATTGTTTGTATGTGTTTTTATATGTGTTTTTAACTGTTTTATCATTGTGAACCACCCAGAGACACGTGTTGGGGTGGTAGAAAAGTGTAATTAATTAATTAATTAATTAATTAATTAAAAATAAAATAAAATAAAAAATAAATTTTGTGTTTTTCACTGTGCATTAGAGTGCAGCCCGATTTATATCTGGGGGTTGGGGATCCACTTTTTGCATTGTCTTTTTTGGGCAACTTCAAACTGGAAGTAAAGCCTTGCCGTAAACTCATGGTGGTAAAGCCTGCAGTGTGAAGAACTCCCTGGGCTTGTCTGAAACAGCTCCCTGAGCCTTTGGGCTTGCTTCTCCCTCTTTTTCACACAACGCATCATCCACTTGTGGAAATCTCTGCCACAGGATGTGGTGACGGCCAACAACCTGGATAGCTTGAAGAGGGGCTTGGATGATTTCATGGAGGAGAGGTCTATCAATGGCTACTAGTCGGAGGGCTATAGGCCACCTCCAGCCTCAGAGGCACGATGCCTCTCAGTTCCAGTTGCAGGGGAGCAACAGCAGGAGGAGAGAGGGCATGCACATACCTCTTGCCTGTGGACTTCCCAGGGGCATCTGGTGGGCCACTGTGAGAAACAGGAGGCTGGACTAGATGGGCTTTCTTGGGCCTGACCCAGCAGGGCTGTTCTTCTGTTCCCTCGCTCCCATTCGTGCCAGCACTGTAAATGTTGTAAACAGCCTAGAGACTTCAGTAGTGGGTGGTGGGATACAAATATGCTAAATAAATAATAAATAAATAAATCCGATGGCCTAGTCAATGGGGGCCTGGCCACACCCTTTCTAATATCTGGATGCTCGGGGCTTCTTTTCCCTTCACTCCCATCAACTTCTGCCCAGTTTCTTCCTGCACCAGGCAGCTTCTCTTGCTCCCCTCCTATCCTGCAACAAGATTATCTTGGAATTCCCAGGTTTTGGTGTTGAAATACCTTCTTCAGTTGCACCTTTGTGTGTGTGTGTGCAAGCTGCCATGTTGTGGCCCCTCTGCCTCCCCAACAGTGTTCCCTCCAAGAGGGATTCCCAGATGTTGTTGACTAAAACTCCCAGCATCCCCAGCTGCAATGGCTTTTGCTTGGGGATTATGGGAGTTGTCGTCAACCACATCTGGGGATCTCTCATAGAGAGAACACTGCTCCCCTCCCCAACTGCTTCTTTTGTGCTGGAAGCTTCCAGGGCTTGGGCCATTTAATTAATTTTTTTAAAAAGGAGCTCCAGAAGCTTTGAGCCCGCCCACCCTGGGAGGCCAACTGGTGGCTGGGGGCCAGATCCACCCCAAGGCAGCTTTGATTGGCACCTGACGCAATATTAATCGTGTGCCCGCCATTTGACTCCTGACTAGCAGGCAGTGAGTCGTTCCCCGCGCCGGCTTCATAGGTTTCCGCTGTACCAGGGACAGACCTCTGTATTCTGGAATCGGCCCCAGGTGAGCCACAGTTCCTCTTTGGTTCCTCTTTTTGCCTCTTGGGCATGCCCTGGTCACCCCCTCCCCCCCATCAGTTCCTAGGGTTTTCATTTTTTACACTTCTCTTCCCCAGATCCTCTAGAAATTAAACACCCAAGTAGGTGGGTGGGTGGGGTGTCTCTGATGGACCTGCATGTCAAAGGGAACATAACATTAAAGGCGCTATGCAGTGCACAACACTGAGTGGGTGAGATCCAGTCTTCAGCAACGTGGGGAAGGCAAAGAGACTTGGACAATAATCCTGGGCATGATAATTGGTTGTTACAAAGACATCCTTGTTTTGATCTCCAAGATTAAGGAATTGGTCATTGGATGGGAACATGTTAAAAAATTTAAATACTTGGGCATTGTTTTTCACACTTCAGGCAAGCGCAGTGCGCATCTCCAGTATGTAATCCAAAATGTCTAAAAGTCTGTATTAGCCATCCAATCCTTTTTTGCTCTGGTGGTGTGCATTTTGTCCCTGCGGCGGTTAAATTATTTTGGGCCAAATCCCACTCTAAACTTCTTTATGGAGTGCAGCTTGGTTTGTATAGTAACATAGCAGGACTAGAAGCAGTACAAATAAAATTCCTGAGAAATATCTTTCAAGTACCTTGACGCGTACTCAAGGTAGTTCTTTGTTTGGATGTAGGCGTCCCTCAGATTGAATCTGGGATCTGGTTATGTGACTTTGACTGCTGGTTAAGGTTAAATTTCCATCCCATGGGCTTAGCCCCCTTAAAACAAGTAGACAATTTTAACTCATCCTGGAAAAAGAGTAGTGTGCCAAAAGCTAAATTTATATGGTTTCAACCTGGAGATTTTATTAATGGGATATGCACAAGCGAAAACGGTAATCAGACAGTGTGTTCTTGACATGGATGCACAAACAGAACAATCTTTGATTCCCAAGGGAGTTTTTCTTGGAAGCCAACTTCTTAGTTCGAACCCTGCTAGATATTTATCTCAAATTGAAGTTTCAAAATATCGCAGGATGTTTACATTAGCCTGTTTTAACGCGTTACCTGCTGCAGTGCTCAAAGGAAAGTTCAGGAAAACCCCATATGCTCAAAGATGTTGTCTCTGTACATCAGGTGCCATTGAAATTACATCCCGTGTTTTATTGTATTGTGAGTTATATAGGGATTTTCATCATCATTACATCCCTCTGCTTTTAATTAATGTTAATGTTTTAATTAATGTTAATTAACACCCCAGGCCATACAGATTCATTTTGTGTAAGTTTTTCACTATCTGACCATGAAGATGACATATCCCTAAATGTCTCTAACTTCTGTTTGATTGCTAGCAAAAATTTGGCAATAAATACTACCTTCCATGTAACAGGTTCAAGTTGAGCAAAACGCATTTGAATTAACCCTGTATAGTAGAGGTAGATACTGCTAGGTATTATTCCAGTTGTGGATTGTATTATGTTTCCTCACTCATTTTCTTTTGTTTGACTTGTACTGGGCTGTTTGCTGGTCTGTGACTGTATCAGTAAAGACTGATTGATCTGCAAAATGTTGCGGGATCTGGGCTTGGCTCATGACACCCACTTTGGCCATCTGGGATCATGTCTTCTGTGTGCACTATTACCTGCTTTCCACTTGAGATCAGAAATATACACCATGCTTCCCAGGTTGTTTGGCCATGCCTCCTCCACGTTCACAAGCATGTCTATTTTCAGTGATGAAATGTTGGAGGGTATGCTGTTTTATAGACACTGGACTGGATTGTCTCACACACATTCTAGAAAAGCAAAAGACCAGGCCACACCTCCATCTTGTGCGAATGAAACTGGTTTGTTTGCCCTGATCCAGATCAAAACTAGCCCCGGACACTGATTATGGGTTTCTACTGCATACCTAGGATCAGAAACTGAAAATGAGGCACAGCCGTGCGTCCTGAGTGTACTGATGACCTCTCCCGGCGGTTTCATGTGGATGCTAGAAAACATGGGAAACTTTGTAGAAGTCCAAAGGTTGTGGGGCAAACCCATAGTCCCCCAGCTCCACTTTCTGGGACTGGCCCTCCATGAACACCTGGAATGACATCATGATACCTCCTAGTCCCATCCTAGCAAGGTGACCCAAAAGGATACCATAGCTGATGGTGTCAAAAGCCACTGAGAAGTCCAGGAGAACCCACAGGGTCACTCTCTGCTGTCTGTCTCCTAGCTCAGGCCATGTGCTAGGGTGACTGAAGCAGTTTTGGGCTGGAAACTAGGTTGGAATAAATCTGAATAATCAGATTCATCCAGAAATATTTAGAGCGGAGATGCAATTATGCACTCTTAAAGAACAGCCCTGCTGGATCAGGCACAACACCTTTCTAGTCCAGCATCCTGTTTTCCACAGGGGTCCACCAGATGCCTATGGAAAGCCCTCAAGCAGGAGATGAAGGTGTGCCCCTCTCCTGTTGTTGCTCCCCTGCAAATGATATTCAGAGGCATCCTGCCTCTTAGCCTTGATCAGGGGCATAGGGAACTCACTGGTGGGCACGAGAAGAGCTTGACTGGTGGCTCCCTGCCCTGAGCTGATGTGTACGTGTGCTAGTGCAGGGATTCTCAACGTCGGGTCGCCAGATGTTGTTGGACTTCAACTCCCATAATCCCCAACCAGAGGCCGCTGGGGCTGGGGATTATGGGAGTTGAAGTCCAATAACATCTGAGCTCCCAATGTTGAGAATCCCTGCACTAGCGTACGGCACTACACTCCGTGTGCATGATGTCATATGTGTGGCCACAATGGAAGACAAATGCGCTGCCCTTTTGCTTGTTGGATTCGGCACTTCGCTCCCACACCATTGGGGTCAGAGCAAATGCGTTCTTTCTCTGCCTTGCTTCAATCAGAGAAAGAATCCATTTGCCCCAACCCCAGTGGCACGAGAGTGAAGTGCTGAGTCCAACAGGCAAAAGAGCAGTGCTGGCACACCTGGCTGTGGCGACGATATGGGGAGGGGAGCAAATATGAGCGTGGAGCCTGAAGGTGTGAAGGAAAGTGGGGCGAGCCTCTGGTGGCCCCTAGAAGGGCTCAGCGTTGCAGCGGTCAGAGGACGCTCATTCCCCCCATGCTCAATGGAAGTCACACGGCTGGCCTGGAGGAAGCCTATTCCCATCAAGGCTAATAGGCCCTGACAGACTTGACCTCCATGAATTTGTCTCGGCCTCTTTTAAAGCCATCCAAGTTGGTGGCCATCAGCACATCCCGTGGCATTCCATAGGTTAATTATGTGTTGTCTGAAATGACCAAGTACTTCTTTTTCCTGGTCCTAGGTTTCATGGAATGACCTCTGGTTCTAGTGTCATGAGAGTGAATAAGGACAAGTTATTCTCCCTCTATCTCTACACCACACCCCTACATATATAAAGTTGCTTGGGCTTTATCTTCCCCCTGCCCTCCCTCCGGGGAAAAAATCATTATTTCCCTCCAAATTGTGGGAAAGTTATCCCATTGGAAAAACATGGAAAATGATGCCATCTGACAAACTTTAGCAGTTTTCTCAGGTACTTGCAGAGACAGAAAGTCCGGACTTTCACAGCATGATGAAGCAATACACAAGCTATATTTTTCCAGTTCACTGCATTTCAATCCATGTCCAATTTCCATGAAACTCTCTTGAGAAACAAGCAAGCAAGCAAGCAAGCAAGCAAACAAACAAACAAGCTACCCCCCCAAAAAAAATTGCACGGGGTATCTTTATTTGTCTATCTCATTCAGTCTCCTAGAATTTGTATTTTTCAGGGTTCTTGGCAGAAGCAACACTCGTACATGCTCAAAACAAAGCAGACCTGCCAGTCATCAGCTGGGCACAGAGTGGAGGCAGAGTGCTGTGCATGGTCATTTTGTGGCACAGGAAGAATGCTTGCAAACAGCAAGGCCTTTTACTAGTAATTTCATAAACCGTTATCATGTCTCCCCTTAGTCGCCTCCCCCATCCCTCCCCAAAAGCCCCAAATGTTGTAGCCTTGCCTTGTAAGGAAGGTGCTCTAGCCCCCTTTGGGTTGCTCTCTTCTGCCTCCACCACCTTTCCCCCAAACAATAAATTAGGAAATGAGTGAAGGTTGTTTAAAGGGCCTGGATCCAGAGTAGCCTTCAGGCTACTGGAGCTAGTGGCCAGCCCTACAGCTTGTGGTAGTAGACGCCAGCCCAGAAGAAGGGTGTCTCCTGAAACTCCCTCTCTGGCATGGGACCATTAAAGGAACTGGAGCCCTGGACATTTGCGTACCTGGCCGGTGCTGCCAAGGAATAATGTTTCAGTCCTTCGTAAATATTGCAAGGTTCTTCCTACAGTCACTCATGGAACAATTCAGAACAATTTTTGACCAACTGGTATTTCCTGCTGAGACAACTGTCCGTTGGGATCGCAGGTCTCCCTCAGAGATGTAACTTCAATGATTCTAAAAAACTGGGAAGTAGAATGTCTGCCTGCTTCTTAGCCCAGTCGTGGGCTTCCCACTCCTCGGCATGATGTATCACTTCCTTCGAAACCCACCACTTCCTCTTCAGACTTTCCAGAAGAGGACAATTTTAGAAGGAGTGAGAGCCCTTTCTCACAATCAGTGAGAAAGGGCTCTGATCGGTATGGGAGAGAGCCTTAAAATGCTTACCTCCCTGGCAGACAACCGAGGGCTCCTTCCTGGGTGGGCGGATTGCCTGCCCAGACGCTTGCCAGCTACTGCTGACAGCACTGGCAGAGGGAGGCCAGCGGTGGCCCATGTCTGGCCACCACGGTGGCCCCCTTGCCCCACTTCCTGCGTCTGACATCAGACACAAGCAGTTAGCCCTGCATGGTCAAGCTCCTGAACAGGGCTGTGCGGCCCCATTTGGGAGTTAGATCGAGGCCAACGCTGTGTTCGTAGCGTGGCCAGGAGTGGCTCTCCCTGCCTTAAAGGCAGGATTTCCACTCCTGGCTGCACTGCAAACGTAGCTCTGGCCATTTAACTCCCGAACAGGGCTGCACAGCCCCATTCAGGAGCTAAACCACACACACCCCATGTCTGACATCAGATGTGGGGGTTGGTGGTGTCGGGGACACGGCCTGGGTTCTTTGAACCCAGTCGCCCGATAGTGGCTACGCCCCAGGCCGACAGCATGGAGATTCCAGGGCTGGGATGTGTCTTCCCAGTCCCGGGAACACCTATAATGCACTGCACTGGCTACTCATGTGTAGGTGGTGTGTGGCACTGACGCAAGAGCATTAAGCCCAGTTTAAGGGTGCTCTTGTTAGCTCTCAAACCCAGGCTAACTGGCGCTCTCCCTAAACAGGTTTGCTGCTGCACTGCTGCTGGGAGCCACATGGAGGTTCGCATGCACTGGCAAAACTGGGCAGGGCTTCCTTAGCCTGATTTTCCCTGCGGGTGTGAATAACCCTAGTGGGTATTAGCCGAGGGGATTCATGAGAAATTTGATTGACTTAAGCAACTGTGCTTTCCCCCCAAAGTGTTGGGCTTTGTTAAAGCATAGGACAGTGGGATATGCAATCTATTGGGAAGTTTTCCCGAGCAAGCTGCATTGCAAAGATTGGAAGCTGTGTAAGGGCTGCATTCTTAGGGCCCAAAGTGGGGAGATGGGCAAGAGGCCAGGCAGTAGGTCTGGGGTTCCCAAGCGTGGATCCCCAGATGTTGTTGAACTACAACTCCCACCATCCCCTCCTGCCGCCATGGCGGAAGGGAGTCAAGTCCTCCTGCCTGCCACTTGACGTACCTCCTCGAGTGCCTTTCTCCCAGCCACACTCACCTCTCTCATCAGAGCTGTGCTGAAGAGACAACTGTCCCGAGGGACAGACTACGAGGAGGTAGGTTTTAGTGCCCCCCCCCGGCCTGCCTGCTCTTTTTGTGCAAAGAACTGCTGGACACCCCCCCCCCCCCATTTATATGTGATTGGGACAGACACAGGGCTGAAGAAGGGTCAGTGCTTGGTGCAGTTTGACTCACCCTTCCTCAAGAAGAGAGAGTGCTTATTAGTTCAGGTTAAGTCTGGTTTACTTCTGCTCAAAGACCATCTGACCTTTAAAGTAAATCCAGACACTCATTCCATTTTAGGTGTACATGTCTTAAAAACCAGACTCCGCCTGCACCCTCAGAAGGCTCACCCACTGAAAGTTCCAGAGGTGCTGGTTGAATTAATTCCAGTTTTATTTTGACTCAAGATTCGGTGTACAACTGACATCCTTTTAAGGCAATGTAAGAGCAACATGCGGGACATGGGGACGGCATGCCCCATGTGAAGAGAGGAGGAGCGTGTCTTGCCATGAAATGCAGGTGGTGCCTCCGGTCTCTTGAGCGCAACGGCCCTCATAGCCTGTAGCCGGCTGTGCCCCCCTGGACACTGCAGCGCGCACCTCTCCGAGCACCTGGGCAGCCTGGGGGAGTTCACAGAGCAGTGTCGGCACTCTGGGCCCCTTTGGCTTCCCGCGGGTAGTACTCCGAGAGGATGCTCTCTGGGATCCGTTTCAGCAGCTCTTTGGGAAAGATGCGGAGCAGCTGCCAGCCGATGTCCAGGGACTCAAAGACAGTCCTGTTCTCATATGGCCCTGGGAGAAACAAGAGCCATCAGCATGTCCGTGCCTTAGTGAAAGAAAATGCTGCGGTGGAGGCGGGAGAGAGAGAGAGAGAGAGAGAGAGGCACCACCATGCCCCAGGGGAACCTGGGAAAAGGGTCAACAGACTCACGCCTCCAAGGTTATAGAGGAAATTCAGGAGGGCATGGCAGAAGGTTCTGGAAATGTGAAAAAAAAAACATCAATTCTCCCAGAAGGGCTATACAGAGCAACTAACAAGGAACTGGCAATGATACATCGTTCCTTGATGAGGTTCCAGAAGAGAGAGAAATGCCCAAGGAGAGGCCAAGAAACAGATGTGCCCATCAGCTCAAACATTTCTAGAGAAGTGGTAGAGGAATCTCCTGGAAAGCCACAGAGAACAAATGGGTCTCCTTCAGAAAGTTCTGGGGGAAAAGCGAAGGGCACCCTCTGTCTCAGAACCAGAGCAAACTCCTTGTCCCTGCTTCCAAAACCTTTCATGGCCTTGACCCACTTCTCTCTCTGCTGCCCTCATAACTTGAGCATCCCTTCCCAAAACCTTTGCTCTACCCCTTCAGCCATCCGAAGGGTCTCCTGCTCCATCAAACCTTTCTGCCCCCTTGTGCCTGGAATGGAGGAGGCCTCAGAGCCCCAGCGTGATGCCCTCTCGTTTCTCTCGTCTTGCAAATGCCTCCTCAGAACTCGCCTTGTCTGTGAGCTTTTTCTGACTTGACTCCTTTGCTCTCAACCCCTCCTGAAACTGCGCCAGGGGCTAAACTGGCTGCATCCACTGTGGCGGTGAACCCTTGCCCTCCTAGCATCGAAGCTTAGATGCAAGACTGCTCATGGCTGAGGCTTGTCGCTCTTCAAACACATTGAAATAAATAAATAAAATATGATCAGTGCAACTAAAAATGCCAAGGTTGGTTTCACACCGAGGAGGAGATCTGGTCTTCTTGTAGTGAGCGTGAATGGTCTCTTTGGCTAAGCAGGGTCTCCCCTGAGATGGGTGGCTACATGTGAGCACTGTCAGATACTCACCTTAGGGGACAGGGACACAGCTCCGTGGCAGAGCATCTGCTTTGCATGCAGAAGGTCTCAGGTTCCTTCAATCCCTGGCAGCATCTCCTGGTAGGACTGGGAGAGACTCCTGCCTGGAACTCAGCTACATGGACCAAGGGTTTGGCTCGCTGTAAGGCAGCTTCCTGTGTTCCTAGCCAATATTTCTCCATATTTGGTCCAGTTCTAGACACCCAGGCCTTAGGAGAACATTCTCCAAGGCAGGAGGGAAGGGAAGAACCCTCCTGCACTCTTTTCACAGGTATGGAATTTGTGAAGAACAGATCCTGGAGGAATGTATTTAAGGTTTCAGGAACGGCTTCTCTCCTGGGCCCAGAAGCATCGGTACGGTGGTTGTGCCTTCCTGGAAGCCCTCAGCACTGCATTTCATCAGGCATCTCCCCCTCTATGTCCCCAGACACTGTTTTGTTAATGAATCAGGCTTTGTGAGATTTGCAGGTTGAATCCTGCCTACACACACACACACACACACACACACACACACACACACACACACACTTCTTTCTCCTGGAATAACAGGGATGCTGCTGCCTCCATTCTGGAGTGAGCTTGGGGTTTTGTTTGCTTTCTGTCGTTCCCGGTCTACATATCCCTGCCTTGGTACATTGCTAAATGAAATTGCTGTTCAAAATCAGATTGAAAAGCAAGGCAATGTTGAAAAAGAGTCTCTGTAATAGTGGCCAATTCACACAGACTTGTAAACTTGAGTTTGCCTCTGGGTGACTATGAGGCCAAGACCCACCGTCCTCCCAGGGTAATAAATTAATTACTCCCTTTTTATTACGTATGCCAGGATGGTCAGGTGAATTTTCAGTTTCATTTCCTCTCTCAGACAAATATGCACCTATGACTGATAGCATTACCCAGTTTTGTGCAGTAGCTTACAAGGTTCCCCATGAATTAGTTAAGTTCCAGCTAAGCTGATGGTAACACTTTAGTAAAGTATAAATATATTTATATTGATATATTGGATGCACAGAACACATGGTATAACTTTATGACATATGGGGAGAATGCACTGTGGTGTTTCTGTTCATTAAGTTCTGGTCACAGACTGTAATAAATGTTGACATGGCTAGCCAGTCCTAGTGTGATGGATGCCACCTATGAACAACTCAGAGATTGCACTGGGGATCTTGGTTGGTTACTCTCACTCACAGATGCCCTGAGGCAACTGACCTCTTTCTTTTCCCGTTGTCACAAGTCCAGAAGACAAGGTTCCTCCCCACCACTGCTAGGTCAGAGTTCCCCACCGGCTTTCCCCCTGTGTACCTTGGGCAATGAATTGCTTCTCAAACTTCTGCAGAAACTCCAGGTAGAGGAGGTCATCTGCAGACAGGGCTTCCTCTCCAACAACAGCTTTCATGGCCTGGACGTCCTTGCCAATGGCATAGCAGGCATACTGTGCACAAAACCACAAGAAGCAAATGATTCTGGATCCTGCCCTAGGCTGCACTGAGGAAAAGCCTTTCTCTGCTGGAGGCCATGGATCCAAAACCACCAGCAGAAATAGACCTATGCAGTTTTATCTCTAGAGGTGTCTATTGAGAGGTCCTTGTTAATAAGCTGCCTGCAAAGTTATTTTCACATTACAATGCTGTATATTTAAACAGGAACAAGTTATTCATTGGACAAGATGCTGGGGAATACACAACATTTAGGGCATGCTTGTAGTGAGAAGCAGGGAGATGGAGTTGCAGTAACTGGAGCCCACTGGGGCTGGGGACTTGGATCATTTCATGCTGGCGCTGCACTGGCTCCCTGTCCGTTTCCAGGTCCAATTCAAGATTCTGGTTTTAACCTATACAATCCGAAATGGCTTGGGATCAGGTTACCTGAGAGCGCCTTGCCCTCTATGTCCCTAGCCAGAACTGAAGATCCTCTTTGGAGGCCCAGCTCTGAATGCCCCTGCCATATGAGGTGAGGTGAGTGGCTCATAGGCAGGGCCTTTTTGGTGGTGACACCCCATTTATGGAACAGCCTCCCCAGTTATGCTCCCCTGGCATCATCACTTTGTCCTTTTAGATGCCAGGTAAAAACCCTTTTGTTCACCCAGGACTTTTAGAAAAAGCTTTAAAAGTGCTAGAACTGTTTTTGTATCTTGTGGCAATCTTTTCTTTTGTTTTAATGTATTTTCATTGTATGTTTTATTCAAATGTTTAATAGTTTTACTTTTTGAGCTGCCTAGAGAACAATTTGTTATGGGACAGCCAACAAATAAAGTTATTATTTATTTATTGATTGATTGATTATAAATTTTAAGGGGCTGCATGTTTTTATCCTTGCCCATGACATCCCCAAGAGACCACCTAAAAAAAGTGTGTATGTGTGTGCGTGTGTGTGGGAGGGGGGCGGCCTTCCTGCAGACGGTGACGTGCTTACCAGCTGGTTGGAGACATCCCCGTGGTCCTTCCTAGTCATGCCTTCTCCAATAGCAGACTTCATCAGACGGGAGAGAGAAGGGAGGACGTTTATGGGAGGGTAGATCTGCAGCACAAGGAAGGGCATGGAGAATAATGAGTATGTGTGTTTCTCCGTAAGTGTGCAGGACGAAGGGTCAATAGAACAGAAGGAATCCCTCTGGAAGTTTCCCATGAGGAAGGAATGTGTGGAGAAATCAAAGCCATGAGAGGTTATGGAAGGGGCAGGGCAGGGGTTTTATTCCAGGGGGCTCCCACCCTTCTGCTGCTGAGCTCTGATGCAGCCAGCCAAAGGCCAGGTCAAAGATGGAGGCAAACGCAGGGCAAGTTACCTGTCTGTTGTGGAGCTGCCTGTCCACATAAATTTGCCCTTCAGTGATGAAGCCGGTCAAGTCAGGAATGGGGTGAGTGATGTCTGCAGAGGATCAGAGTGGATGATGGAGATGAGCCATTAGTTATGCTTGCACTGCCTGAGGCTTCACTTCTGCCTCTGGAACAGTTCAGGTTCCCACCACAACAGCCATGCATCCTTCCCAGTGCCTCCTCCAGGGCACTTTCCAGATTAGACCCTGCAATGGGGTCACGGCGTATCTCAGAAATGTGCTTCCACACCTCCTGCGTCGTGACACTGCAGTCCCTACACGGACACCAGGGTGCCGTTCACATTTCCAGTGTTTGTTGCAAATTTAATCGCTGCAATATAGAACTAGGACGTCATATATCCAGTGTAAAGAAGTTGCTGTTTTTCTGGGTTGTTAGTTTCCACGAGACAGCACCCCCTGCTGTTGACGTTTCGAATGTGACTTGCCTGAACGGAGGCATTTTGCTGCTCTTGAGCAGCTAGTCTGGAAAGCGCCCTGGAGAAATCCATTTCCTCTCTCCATATGCTTCACCCCAACTGCCTTGACCAGAAGACTTGGAGCAATCCCATGTGGCCTAGCTTCAGCTGATATTGGTCTGCAGATACTTCCTCCCATCTTAGGACTGGCAAGCATGCTGCAGACGAGCCTTCGCATATTAGCCCATGCACAGAAGCAGCTACTTTCTTCTGCTGGGTGTTTTTTGTTTAACATCTAACCTGCAGAAGAGCGCTGCATACATGGAATGTTCACATACTATATTCTGAACCCTGGTGGATCTTGACAAAAATCAGGGACCAGATGCTATTCTGGAGCAATTGGTGGCCACTCTAGAACCTTAGGCTGGGAAGTGACTTGGTGGCAGATCACCTGCTTGGCCTGCAGAAGCTCCTGGGTTCAGTCCCTGGCTGGGAAAGACTCCTGCCTAGAACCCAAAGGCCGCCTTCCCCCAGCAGCGTAGGGAGGCTGGCGGCGGCCCATGTGCAGCCGCCACCACGGCCCCCTGATCCCGCCCCCCATGTCTGACATCAGCTAGCCATGCCCCCGCATCTGATGTCAGACATGGGGGACGTGGTCTCCCTCCCAAACGGGGCTGTGTGGCCCCGTTTGGAAGGGAGATCGGCCCGTGCTGTCGCGGATGTGTTGGGCAGCGTGGGTCGGAGCGACTCTCCCTGCCTTAAAGGCCGGGAGAGCCGTTCCAGCCACGCTGCCAATGCATCACAGGCTGATCTCACTCCTAAATGGGGCCTCACGGCCCCATTTGGGAAGGAAATTGATCGGCCCTGCTGCGTTGGCAGCAAGACCAGTAGTGGCTCTCTCTGTCTTTTAAGCACGGAGAGTAACTCTGGCCACACTGCCAATGCAGCGCAGGCCGATTTCAGCTCCAAACCAGGCCGTGTGGCAACCGAAATAAAGTCCCCCATGTCTGATGCCAGACGCGGGCTGTGTGTCTGGTGTGTCTGGGGCTCGCGGCCTCTGATTGGCGGTGGCCCCGGTTCTCTGAACCCGTTTGCCCAATGGTGGCTCCGCCCCTGTCTTCCGCTATGGTGCTGGGATCACACACACAATGGGCAGATCCATCCACTCTCAGAAGAACCCAGCTTCCAGCCTGTCTGCCCACCTTCAGTTTCAGTTCCATGAGCAGTATTTGACTTCTTTAACCCCCCTCTCCACCCAACTCCTTCCTCTGCAGAAGTACCCACAATCCACACCCTCAGCTTTCTACTCTGGTGACTGAGGCCTCCTGAAGAATGATAAAGAAGGAACTGAAATTCACTTTCAGTGGTCTCGTTCCCTTTCTCACAGCTCCATGCCCAATCAAGGCCTTTGTCTTGGAGATGGCATTCCAGTGCATGGACCTCGTCTTGCACCAACAATCCTAATGACCACCAGGGGCATTGGGAGCAGAGGTAGCTAGCGAGGGTCTCCTTACCTGTCGCTGCTCTGCCTCTACTCTATGACCCCTGCCTTGACTCCTCAGGGACTTCCTAGAGAGTCAGTCCCATTCCTTTCTTCTTAGAGAGCAGATGGAAACATCTCTCTCCCCTTACCTAGTCATTATGTAGCCGATAGGCAGACTAGGTCTTTCCTGTCCCAAATGTACTTCACCAACAAATCAGCTTCGTCTTTAGATGGCGCAACAATCTCCATGTGTGTTCTTGAAATAGCTGCAACAGCTAACTCTGCCCTCTGCGCTGTGACTGGAGTGGGCAGCTTCTGTTGTTGGTGCTTTGCTAAATAACCACAAACCCCAACAACGTGACCCACCAAAGAGAAGCAGCTGGAGCACTACTGCCCTTCAGAGGTGCAGACAGCTCGATGCTGGGCTGGCTTTGTCGGCGAATCCTCCTTGTTGCCCTGGTGAGTTTGGCAGCCCCCCTCTGGCAGCTGGACCCCAAAGAAAATAACTGGGTCGGTGTAGGGAACGCATTTGGCCAAGCCAGACTTTCCCATGGCAGACCGGTATATGTAAGGGCCAGGATACCACCAAATGCACGTAAAGGAGGGGACGGATGATGTCAAGTGCAGCATAGGCAGGAAGGGGGGAGGAGCTGAACACACACACAATCCGCCCCACCTGCAGCCTTCTGAAACTGCTTTGCCTTAGAGCAGCTTTTCTTCTGGTAGGGCTCCAAGTCTGGAAAGAACCGTGTGTGTGTGTGTGTGTGTGTGTGTGTGTGTGTGTGTGTGTGTGTGTGTGAGAGAGAGAATGGCTGGGGGAGAAGCAGTTTTCTGGGGAAAGCACAGGAGCGGGGAAGGATTCCACTTGCCCTCCCACCTACCCATGTCAAATCACACCCCTCCCCACACTTAATAGGAATTTTGGCACCACCTGAGTTGGGTCCCATCATTGTAACTTCTCATTGTGCCCTTAAACATCCATGACCTTGAAGCAGAGGGTTATCAAGCGGTCACTCATAAGGTCACCCATTATCAGACAGGTCCCTGCTCCAAGGAGCTTACAATCTAATATCTCCGCAGTGTGCGGAAAAAGAAAGAGGAGCGAGAAGAGCCGGGGGCAGCAATGTGAGCCAGTGCAGTTACATGAGTTTGAACTTGGTTTCAGTGGGGGATGAAGGCAGGGGCCTCACTCGGAGGTGGCTCAGAGCCCCGAATCTCACCAGCCCCCTCCTTCTCGAATGGCGGGGTGGGCAGTTGCCTCCAGCAGCAACTGTCGCTTCTCGTCTTGGTCTCCTTCCAAAAAGGCAGCTGTGTTGGGGACAAAACGGACCCTCCTGTGCCCCCAAGACAGCCCCTTTGCCTCCTCCACTTTCCCTTGTGGAGGAGTCAGACATATTTATTCTGGGGGATGATTGAGTTTGATTATCAAGGGTGGGGGGCTGTGGGCCCAGGTCCCAGATCTTTTGAAGACCTAATTGTGCCCCTGGATGAAGGTATTCAACTGAAACCACTTTAGAAAGAGAACTGCCAAGAAAATAGTTTCAGATGACTTGGACAAGCAAATCAGAGCATTCTGTGCTGGGGGAGGCACTGTGACCCTCCCCCCCGATTATGAGCCAATTGACCTTGGAGGAAAAGATTTTCCTATCGTATACAACTGAATAATAAAATAACCCCTCTCCTCTTTCTTCCCTCCCCCAACACTGTTGAAATATAGATTGTAAGCTCCTTGGAGCAGGGACCTGGGCTTTTTCGCACAGCAGGTTTTACCGTGGGTTTACAGGGACGCTTTACTGCGAATTCAAAGTTGTCCCAAAAAACCAACACAAATAGTGGGATTTTTTTAACCCCGGATAAAAATTTACAGGGTTACACTCTAGGGTTACACTCTACTGCACAGTGAAAAACCTAAATTGTGTGTGAACTGCTCCCCGATAACTCGCAGGGACTTTGAATGTGAACGCACCCCCTCCATTCCAGAGGAGATGCAAGCTAAAAGGCTTCAAAAGCCCCATGCGAAAAGCTTCCGGTTTGAAAAGGGAGATCAAACCAGTCAGACCAGTTCATACCAGTCAGACTGAAGCTGAAGAGATCCTGCCCACCCAGTCATTCCAAGGGAAGTTTACTGGCCGTAACTTCACACCAGCCAGTATCTTGTCTCAAGTCACAGCAGTGCCTGATTGGGTGACAAAAAGGACCCCTACTGAGCCTCACTTTGCCGCCAGCCATGCCTCACTCCCTGGCACTCTTCTCACATTCACAGACATGGATTTAAAGCCCCACTCCCCACGGAGTTGGCATCGAATGGGTCCTCCTTCCACAGTCTTCCTCACCATCGTTGGGCATAGTAAGAATGGGAATCTGCGTGATGGAGCCGTTCCTGCCCTCCACACGTCCGGCACGCTCATAGATGGTGGCCAGGTCGGTGTACATGTAGCCCGGGAACCCTCGGCGGCCAGGTACCTCTTCTCTGGCAGCTGAGACCTAGTGGGGAAAGCACACCGGGGAAGAGTGACTGGGCGGAGGGTCCTGATCAGTTCTCCTGCCTGCTCGTGGCCAGGGGGCACGGGTGGGGAAGCTGCTTGCCATGCCTATGGGCAGGGGCGTATCTAGGGTGGGGCAGGCAGGGCACATGCCTCGAGTGCCACTTGAAGGGGGGCGCCATCTTTTTAAATGAAAGAAATCTTTTTAAAGGCCACTGAAAACAAAATGGCCACCATGCATGCTCAAATGGCCTCTGCGAGGCCCTAGGCCATGCTAGGCCTCGCAAAGGCCTTTTGAGCATGCGTGGTGGCCATTTTGTTTTCAGCGGCCATTTTGTTTAAAAAATATATTTTTTTAAATGGCCACTGCACATGCTCAAATGGTCCCTGCCAGGCCTCACAGAGGCCATATGAGCATGCATGGTGGCCTCAAAAATAGCCACCACGCTGATCTTTGCAGGCCCAAACAGCCCTGAAAATCAGCCCGGGACGGGCTGCAGCGGTGAATTAAGAGGCTGGTGTGGGGAGGGGGAACCTCTGCAGACACTCCCCCCCCATGGCCTTTAGGAAGCCCCCCGAAGGGGCTACAGGTTAAAAAAAATTAATTTAATATACTATAAGTCACTGTACACACATTCAGATTGGCACGATGTACAGATAATCAGGCCTTGTGAATACTGAGCTGAAGCTTATGAGCTAGGATTGCATTCATTTGCTCTTACTTTGCTTCTTGTGATAAGTGAGTTAAATGTGATGTCTTAATAATATGGCCATTAATGGTGAGTTTGTCTTTGAATCCGTGTGAAATCCTTAGTATTAAGGCCCACTGGGAGTTTCTTGCTCTCTTTCTCTCATTTTAACTGTCTTTCTGAAATATTAGAATATATTCCAAGCAGTCACACAGTTTACTCTGCAGATCCTTTAATTATTTTCAGAGTATCTGGGAAAAGTCAAATTCTCCATTGATGTTTAAAACTTATGTAATAGTGATGCTACAATGCATAGTAGAGAATTAGACAGGCAATTCTGTTTAGTTTTCCAAGTACACCTCCACTTAGTATTTGGCTATTTCATGAGCCCCAACATACTGAAATTTGTCCTTTTCCAGCATTTTTTGGTCTGGCTACGTCCACTGCTAAATAGTTTTTGAAATATTAAAAATATTTAAAAGATTAACGAGCCTGACTTGCATTTTTCAGCTGATATTATGGTAAAGTTATCTGAAAGCTGGGTGTCAGATGTTTGGACAGGGGGCGCAATTTCAGTGCTTTCCCTAGGCGCTATTTTCCCTAGAGATGCCTCTGCCTATGGGCTCCTCTAAGGCCACGCATTGGGGCCAATTCACAGAAGCAGATTGGCTGGAGCATGCAGATGTGGACTGAGTGGATGTATGTGGATGTGGGAGGTGAGGAGAAAGTGGCCTCTTGGAGCTCAACCACCTGGAGCCTCCACCTTGGAGCGCAACAAGTACTTTCTGTGCCAGCGCCCAGCTCACAGTTTTGTACAGTAGTAGTATGACAGAAGATGGGTGGAGAAGAAGAAGAAGAAGAAGAAGAAGAAGAAGAAGAAGAAGAAGAAGAAGAAGAAGAAGAAGAAGAAGAAGAAGAAGAGCAGAACTTTGATTATTGAACTCATTTTGTTTTTGCAGATTGTTCAGTGATCAGGATGGTGTGGCATCCTGTATATAGGCTAATTCACACAATTGAAATCCAGGTAGGAGAGAGCCAGGCACTCTTCTGATGGACAGCAGTTTTAGGAACTTAAAGATCAAGGTAGGAGGAGGGAAGCAGGATCATGTGCAAGGTGGGAGCTGGGCCAGGGAGGCACACCCCACCCAGATCCTCTCCCCAGCATTTTACTGAGGGTGGAGAGGAAACCGCCTGACCCCGCTGCTGCTTCTCCAGTGATCCCACTTCCTTCCGACCCTGATCTTGGAGTTTGCACAGCCACCCACTGGGAGTGTGCCTGGCTCTCCCACCCTGGCTCCCCTACCTTGGCTCCCCTACCCCTGGCTCTCCTGCCCTGGGTGCTCCTCCTCCCTGGATGTTGATGGTGTGAACTAGCCAATCGTGTCTTGCCATTTTTGCTCCTTACCTTTGTTTGCTAGTTGTGTTCTCTTAACTTATTCTGCATTCAGCTCCTCTATACACGTGTATTAGGTATTCTGTTTTGCTCAGAACTTTAGGATGCTTCACTGTTATGTGAAACTTTGTCAGTTCTGTTTTGTTTTCGAATTTCTTTATCATCTCATTTTATGCCATTTTTGTCTATGCTTCAGTATTTCACATATATCTTATATTAGTTAAAACTCAAATTACTCCGCAGTGTTTTTGAACACTTTTGAATTCCATTGTTGTCTCCAAGTTGCTGCTGTTGTGGTTAAAGCTAAATAATTGCTGCCCGGCCTCTGATCCAAGGAGGCCATTTTTATTATGCCGGTCAGACCTGTCCAGCACTTGCATGAGCATCAGATGTGGCAATGAGCCCAGAGCTCCGATAATTTAAGTTGCCAGCTTCAATGCCTGTGTGTTGTGTGTTTGACCCTCGCTGGCAGAGGTGTACCTGGGTAATTTTGGAGCCTGGACTGAAAGGCCTTTGGAGCCCACCCACCCCACCGCTTCAAGTTAAGCATCATACTCCCCCACACACATAAACACGCACACACCGTGACACATGCAGTATCTTTAACACGTGGGTTCTGGAGGGCACAAACAGCAACTGAACTCACAAGCATGTAAGAATATAAAACAAGTATACAGTCAACCCTTGCCTACAGCGTGAGTTCCATTCCAGCAAAACCTCACAGTTGGCAAATTTGTGGTTGGCGAGCAATTGAAATCATTGGGAAACAGAGGGTGAGTGGAACCGTGGATGTGAAAAGACCGAAAAATCAAAGAAAATTTAATTATTATTTTTTGCCAAAAATCACCCAGAATCCCTTAACATAGTATAAACAATAGGAGTGCTCAAATTGAACCTCTGGAAAATTTTGAACCCCCCAAAACCACTCAAAGTCACTTTAAATTGCGAGGAGTTGGCAGGGTCAGCGAGAGGAATGAGCGGATTGAACTTCTGAACCCCCCAAAATTGTGGGGGAAGCTCCCAGATCACTAAACAATCTTGCAAACCACTGATCCTCAGGTTGGCGAGGCTAGTCACAGTTTCCCATTCGCAGATACTCAAAACTGAGATAGGGAAAACCGCGGTTGGCAAGGAATTACTGCATTTATACAAATAGGCATGAGCAGAAACATTTCAAGACACAACTTAACATACTCCCATCCTACATGATATCCACCCCCCCACTCTCCCCTCTGTCTCCAAAGCAGAGGTCATCCTCAGCTGCCCAGCATAGGTCACAGTCACACCCGCGGCACAGCAACCACACCACCCAGGACAGACTAAAGAGGGTTTGGGGGGCCCAGGGGGTGTGGCGGCCCTGGACCTTGGCCCAGAAGTCCAAGGCTGAGAGCGCCTCTGATTGCTGGCACCACTTGCCCATGTTCCCTGCCCTTAGCCCACCCCCATCCCGAGCCAGCCAGGTGATGTCCCACTCTCACTGACCTCACGCAGGGCCTCAGCATAGGAACTCATGTCTGTCAAGATCACAAGAACGTGTTTCTCACACTGATATGCCAGGAACTCTGCCGTGGTCAAGGCCAGACGGGGCGTGATGATGCGTTCAATCCTGTTGGGGACACAAAGGTGTCAGCCAGGGAGGTTGTGTGTCGGTGGCGGATTCTTGCAGGGCAACCACCCAATGAATGCCCCTCTCTAGTTGTTTAAGCTCCCAGTGAATTTCTCTAGGGATACCCATCCCTGATCACTACAGTCTACATTTCCTCCTTCTCTTTCATCCCTGCCTCCTCTCATGCCTTCTCCTTGCACTTGCTAAAAGATTCCAGTCTTTGCAAACCATAAGCTTAGCTTTCATTGTTTATTTCTGCTCAACAAATGGGCCTTTTTAAAGTCAAGAAATTGGGTCTAGGGGGAAAGGAGGGCCATAGGAACATAGCAAGCTGCCTTATACCGAGTCAGACCCTTGGTCCATCTAGCTCAGTATTGTCTACACCGATTGGCAGCGACTCTCCAAGGTTAGAAGCAGGGGTCTCTTCTAGTCCTACCTGGAGATGCTGTCAGGGAGCGAACCTGGGACCTTCTGTATGCAAGCATGCAGAAGTCTCTCCACTCAGCTATGGCTCCATTCCCTAATAGGAATATCTTACAACATTTGCATGTAGTTACCCATCCAAATGCAGACCAAGGCAGAGCCTGCTTAGCAAAGGGGGCACTTCATGTTTGCTGCCACATGACCAGCTCTCCTCCCGCAAGGAACCGGTTCCAGAGCACTGAATTCTGGCTCTCTGGCCACACTCAGTCCTGCTGCCCAACATCTCCCTGGCTTCAGAGTTTGCTGTCTTCTTAAACCAAGAACTGCAAATACATTTTCAAGCTTATTTCTACAGCTGTGAGGGCTGGACCACTTTCTCTACAAAATGAAATGAAAGCTGACAAGGTCTGAATGGAGGATTCAGCACAAAATATTAGATTTTGGTCTTGTGAAGGAATCCTGGAAGTGTACAAGATACAACTAACATGTTGCGTATACAATAGAATATGGAACTCAGAGCTGTGGGGACAATTCTAGGTTATTTCTTGGCAAATGCTCTGGCCTGGAGAAAAGGGTGAATTGCATCAATGAGGAGAGGGATCCCCATCTCAAGACTCGGCAACATGGGGGAAGTTGTCACGGGATCTCCAGTTATCACAAGGTCCGAGAGGCAGACAGCTCACTCACGTGGGGTCGTTGGCCAGGTTGAGGAAGAGGCACACATTCTCCATGGAGCCGTTCTCCTCAAAGTCTGACTTGAAGAAGCGGGCAGTTTCCATATTCACCTGCCAGGAGAAGAAGAGAACAGTGACAAGCAGAGGAAAGGGCCTGCTGCTGGATCCGACCCAAAGCCCCTCCAGGACAGCATCCTGCAGGTTCTTTCGCTTTTTATAACTTCCAGTTTTAATTTGAACCTAATGATTGTGGTTTTAATCTGACAACTTTTTCCTTTTTTTTTTTACCTTTTCTTGTTCAGTTTAGTTAATTTTATTACTTTTATTGTCTCTTGTGTCTATCTTATTGTTGTGAGCTGCCCCGAGCAGTAGGGCACTGGAGGGGCGGGGTATAAATATTTTTAACAACCACCACAATCAATCAATCACTCAATCATCATCATCATCATCTTGTATGGCCAGCTGGATGCCTCCGGGAAGCCCACAAGCAAAGCACGAACCCCACTGCCCGCCCCCAGCAAAGGACACTCTGCCTCTGTCTGCACTCAGCCATCAAGAGGGAAGAGATGTGAAAACCCGGCAGAATAACGCACCAGTCAGCTTGCAGAGGAGGGTGCCCGTGAGGAGGAGCTGCCGGCTGCAAGGATGTGACTGTCCACCAGGGGGAGCAAGGTGCTGCTGAGGATTCACCCACCTGGCTGCCTGGGAGATGCTCAAGGCCTGAGGCTGCGGCAGCAGCCAACCTGTTTCTCTCTTCTCCAGTCTGCTGACCTGCTGCCTTGGCCAAGCGTCCCTCAGGGGCACCTCAGCAAGCCTTCCTTGGGCTTGGGAGAGAGGGTGGCTACGGCTTTGGACCGGGCTTTAAATCCCTGGGTGCTCTTGCAAGTGACTCCAAGCATTAAGCAAGCCTGTTGTGCCTCTTTAACACACTTGCTGTATTTCTGAACTTGTGAATGTGCTTAATGGAGCATGAGAAGCTGTCATTTTTATTTCAAAGGCTATAGAAAAAAGTTATTTATTTACTATATTTCTATACTGCTTGATCCAAATGGCTCTAGGTAGTTTACAGTAATATAAAACAAACGGGAAAAAACCAATTAAAACAACTAAGCAATTAAAACATTAACAAGTCAAAGCAGTGCAAAACCATTTAAAAGCCACCCAAGGCCAGGCTTCTTCTTTTTAAAAGTGTTTTTGGGACACTTTTAAAGGCCATTAAAGATGTTAAACCTCAACTTTCTAACTTGATGACAGGTGTGCAGAAATTAAAGGTCCTGTTTAAAGGACCAAAATGTCAATTCTCTGGGGAGATCATCATGATGACTATCCAGACGGAGCCAAGAGTGTCCTGGCACAGAACTAAGCATGATGGATTCTTGTTGCAGGAATTGTAGCAGCGGCAGCAGCAGGAGCAGCACTCCCCTTCCTGGAGATCACAGACAGAGGAGATGTTCTGGACAGAGGGCAGGCATTTGACAGTAATCATTGGCGGGCCAAGGGTTCTCTACCAGGGGTCCCCAGATGTCATTGGACTACAATTTATTTATTTATTTATGGTTCCATTTTTATACTGCCTTTCATAAGACATCCAAGGTGGTTTACAAAAGTTAAAATACAATAAAAACACCATAAAAATCACATTTAAACCTTAAAATCAGTTACACAGTAAAAATCACAAAACACTCCCTACCCCTGCCCCCTCCCCCCCAAAAAACACCACCCAACCATAAAAAAGGCAGACCGAAGCAGGAGAGTTGAGAGATCTGGCAGCCCCTTAAGGGGTAGAAGCCTGGGCAAATAAAAAGCCCTTTAGTTGCTTTTTAAAAGCAGCCACAGATGTCAAAGAATGGATGTTCACTGGGAGAGCATTCCAGAGCCTGGGGGCAACAACAGAGAAGGCCCTGTCCTGCGTACATGACAATCAAGCCTCTCTCAATGTCGGCACGTGGAGCAAACACCCCTCTGACAACCTTGTTGGGAAGACAGAAATCCTTGGGAGCAGGCGGTCCTTCAGCTATCCAGGACACAAGCTGTTAAGGGCCTTAAAGGTAATAACCAGCACCCTGAATTGGATTTGGAAACAAACTGGCAGCCTGGGCAGCTCTTTCAAAATAGGTGCAATATGCCCTGATTGAGCCATTCCAGAGAGAACCTTGGCAGCTGCCTTCAGCACCGACTGAAGTTTCCGAATATTCTTCACGGGCAGCCCCACATAGAGTGCATTGCAGTAATCCAGCTGTGATGTGACTAAGGCAGGCCTGCTCAACTTAGCCCCCCCCAGCTGTTTTTGGCCTACAACTCCCATAACCCCTGGCCACAGTAGCCAATAGCCAGGGATTATGGGAGTTGTAGGCCAACATCTACAGGCAGGCTGAAGTTGAGCAGGCCTGGACTAAGGCATGGGTAACTGTGTCCAGATCTGCTTTCTCCAGAAATTCCCACCATCCCCATTGTGGCTGGGGGCCTCTGTGGCCGGGGATGATGGGAGTTTTAATCAAACAAGAGCTGGGGACCCAAGTTTGAGAACCCCTGGGCTAGGTGTACAACACATAACACTGAGATGTCCCAGGGCTGATGACCTGAACTCAGGGGACAAGGCAGGGAAAGTGGGAAAAGCCAAGAATAAGCAACTCGTGGCATGGGTGGGCTAGCGGAGTGCCAGGTGGAGATGCACTCCACCAGGTGAAGGAAGGCTTTGCTAGAGAAGTGGGTTTTTTGAGGAAGGCGCTCAAGGAGGTGAAGGCCGGCCACTGGCACAGGGAGCACAACCACAGAAGGCAGAGGGGTCCCAGGAGTATGAGCAGGGGTCTGTGCAGAATAAAAAAGGAGAAAAATACAGGGGAAGCTATAGAGGACAGGAGACACAGAGCTAATCTACATGTTTTGAAAAAGTACATGGCGCAGTCCTTCAGGTCTGTACCACTTCAAGACACAGGTTGGGGTGTGTGTGCAAAATTGAGCTGGTCTTGTGATAGCAAGCATGACTACATGCCCTTTGCTAAGCAAGGTCTACCCTGGTTGCATATGAATGGGAGACGACTTGATGTGTGAGCACTGCAAGAGATTCCCCTCAAAGGATGGAGCCGCTCTGGGAAGAGCAGAAGGTTCCAAGTCCCCTCCCTGGCAGCATCTCCAAGATAGGGCTGAGAGAGATTCCTGCCTGCAACCTTGGAGAAGCTGCTGCCAGTCTGTGAAGACAATACTGAGCTAGATGGACCAAGGGTCTAACTCTGCATATGGCAGCTTCCTATGTTCCTATGAATGTCTTCCTATAGGAATACAAAAATAACCCGTGGCTTGAAGTATACAAGTCCATAAACTCATATCCCATCTTTTCTGATTGTGTGGAATGGGGTGGGGTGGGGTGCAGGCAGCAACTGGAGCCATCAGGAGAGGAGTGATGTGGTCACAGTGAGGAGAGAGCTGGTATAGCCAGAGAGAAGGCTGGGGGTAGGAGGAAACAGAGTTTTGGGGAGGTGCGCAGAACATAGACAATGCTTTAACATCAGAGACGGAGAAATAATACCAATTTTGCAGATAGTGAAGTGGAAGAAATGCCCGGACTTGGCCTGGATGTTGGAGGAGCAGAAGGAAAAAGCTGAATTGAGAGTCATCAAAATTTAAAAGCTTGTGAGAAGTGAAAGAGAACCCTTCCTCCTCTTGGCCAGTGATGGCAAAGAATGGGCCCAACCTAAATGCAACTGGTTATTTATCAAGGCTATTTTGGAAACACTGGAGATGGCATCCGACTGAAGCTATGACGACTCACCCCCATGGCAGCAAAAACAATGGCAAAGTTGTCCTCGTGATAATCCATGACATCTTTGGACTTCTTCACCAGCCCCGCTTGCCTGCAGATCTGAGCTGCAATCTGTGACGGGAGAGAAAAGGGAATGGGGGCAGGAGAGACAGAAGAGCCCAAGGCAGGAATTCCTAGTGAGTCACCCAAGGATCAAAAATCCTCCGCCGTTTTGGCCTCTCCAGCAAGTAGCTCATCTTTGGAGGGAGAAATAACTAAGGAGGGATATTTGTAGGGAGAAATATCAGAGGTTGGCATCTAGACGAAGTACTTGTACAACAAACAATATTGCACTAATGCAGCAAGAGGATTGTGTAGCTGTGCAATCACAAGGATGCTCGAAATTGTGCAAAGGTTCCCTGCAAAACATATAAGAGATGCTACGGGCTGCACACCTTGGCTGTTTCCAGACTAGACCTTACAACGGGGTCAGGATGTATCTTGGAAGTGTGCGTCAGTTCCACACTTCCTGCGTTTTGACACTGAAGTCCCTACGCGGACACCAGGGTCCTGTTCACATTGCCAATGCCTTGTCTCGAATTTAATTGCTGCAATATAGAGCTCGGATGTTGTATATCTGGCATGAAAAAGTTGCTGCTTTTTGGGGATGCGGGGGGTTAGTTTCCGTGAGACTGCTCCCCCTGCTGTTGACATTTCGAATGCGACTTGCCCGAACAGAGGCATTTTGCTGCTGCTGAGCAGCTAGTCTGGAAATTGCCCTTGTTGCATGACTGCAAACTAGCCTGGGGTTTGCTCCAGACTGAGCACCTCAACCTTGCACTAGTGCAGCATATTTGTGCAAGCACTTCATTAGTCCAGCTGTCAGCCTCCAAGCCCATATTTCCCTCCCTTGCTCACAGCGGCCAGTGGCTCAAATTTAACCAATGGAAGGGGGAAAGAACATGATGGTCTTATTGCATTTGCAGACATAACATAAACCTCTGTTGACTGAGGATGCAGTAGAGCTGAAATTGTGTGTGCGCATGTGTGTGCACATGCGCAGAGTCAAGCCGATTCTCTCAATTTCCCCTGCAAAGATTCAGATGTATATCGCCTTATTGAAGGTTGCCATCCCCACCACTCTCAGTTATGGACAGAAGAAGAGGCACCCTTCTGGAGCAAAACAAAGGCCTCTCTGGTCCAGCCTCCTGTTTCTTACAGTGTGGCCAAAGAAGCACCCCCAGGAACACCTCCAGCAGGGCAAGTGAAGGCAAGAGAGGAGAGCTGGTCTTGTGATAGCAAGCATGACTTGTCCCCTTAGCTAAGCAGGGTACACTCTGGTTGCAAATGAATGGGAGACTAGAAGTGTGAGCAATGGAAGAGATTCCCCATCAGGGGATAGAGCCACTCTGGGCAGAGCAGAAGGTGCAAAGTTCCATCCCTGGCAGCATCTCCAAGATAGGGCTGAGAGAGAGTCCTGCCTGCAACCTTGGAGGAGCCGCTGCCAGTCTGTGAAGACAATACTGAGCTAGATAGGCCAATGGTCTGACTCAGTATATGGCAGCTTCCTATGTTCCTATGTTCTCAGCTGGACAGACTGCCTTTTAAAATGAGCAAGACTATTGATATGGCCAGCTGATAACAAAGACAACAGACTAAAAATGATATAAAGGGGTTACATGGTTTAAAAGCATCCCTCAGGTTTGAATTTCATGATCATGCCAAAATTTTAAAACTTGCAAATTTTCTGGGTATCTCATCTCAGCTGCAACTGGGATCTCTTTCTGGCACTTCAAACATTCTGGCAACCCTCAACCATGTTCATCTGTCTTGCCCTGCCCCTAAACCTAAATCAACAGATCACAGTTGAAGAGGAGAGCTGGCCTTGTGGTAGCAAGCCTGACTTGTCCCCTCAGCTAAGCAGGGCCCACCCTGGTTGCATATGAATGGGAGACGACTTGATGTGTTAGCACTGCTGCAAGAGATTCCCCTTAGGGGAGGGAGCCATTCTGGGAAGAGCATCTAGGTTCCAAGTTCCCTCCCTGGCAGCATCTCCAAGACAGGGCTGAGAGAGATTCCTGTTGCCTGCAACCTTGGAGAAGCCGCTGCCAGCCTGTGTAGACAATACTGAACTAGATGGACCTATGGTCTGACTCAGTACAAGGCAGCTTCCTATGTTCCTACATTCCTATGAGTGACCTGCTGGAGATCAAGCCTGCTTTCATCCTCTGGTCCTTCTTCCAAATGCCACGGTTTGATGGAGAACCCATGGTTGCCCAATAGTGGAAAGAAGCACCCTGCACATGCTTGGACATGGTCCACCTTTATTGTTCTTGGTTGTTGCTTTATAGGTTCCAGAGCTAATCTCCTTATTTTGAAATGGCAGAGGACTTCCAGATCTCTGAATCACCGTGAGGACGAGAGGCCTTTCTGGCTTTCTCCCTCCTCCTCCTCTCAAGCAGTGCAGCATCCATCGCACCGGGCCTGGAGTTTATCATCTTCCGTTTCATCTGTCACTCCAGATTTGTCAGGGCTGGTTTTCCACCTGGTGGAACTTGGCGCACATGCGCATGCGCTAATAGCTATTGTCGAGGAACAACAATGCGCCTGTTTGGTCATTGGGGGCACCTCCCTGCTCTGTCCCCAGATGCATTAATAGATCAGCCTTGATATTTCAGGTTCAGCAAAGGGCACGACTCAGCGGCCGCATTCTGGGCTGACACGGGCTGGCATTTCAGCTGAACCTGATGTTTCCAGCTCGGCTCGGCTTCTGCTTTGATCAGCTCTGATAGCCTCGATGCACTCAACACACAGTCAGGAGACCTTCTGCCTGTACTTGGGGTGTTCTGCAAGAGAGTCCCTCCTACACATGACTTTTAAAGGGTGATCCGAGGGAGGCAAAGGCACACAGGTCTCTCTGCCGGGCCTTGTCTGAAACCCAGGCTCAAGCCCAGGAACCATTCTGAGTGTCAGTGGGCTCTCTGGAACACGGGGCCACATCCCGAAGGAGAGTTCAGCACACAAGCCCAAAGAAGCACTCTTGTGCCAGGGTGGCCTCAGGCCTGGAAAAGCTTAAATCAATAACATCCATTCATGTTTATGTAAACCACCTAGGGAACTTTGGTTGACAAGTGGTATATAAATATTTGCCCTGTTCGTCAATAGATGTGAGCATTCCTTTCAGGCCATCCTCAAGAGAGGAGAGCTGGTCTGGTGGTCGCAAGCATGTCTTGTCCCCCTTAGCTAAGCAGGGTCTGCCCTGGTTGCATACGAAAGGGAGACTAGAAGTGTGAGCACTGCAAGATATTCCCCTTAGGGGATGGAGCTGCTCTGGGAAGGGCATCTAGGTCCCACGTTCCCTCCCTGGCAGCATCTCCAAGATAGGGCTGAGAGAGATTCCTGCCTGCAACCTTGGAGAAGCCGCTGCCAGTCTGCGAAGACAATTCTGAGCCAGATAGACCAATGGTCTGACTCAGTATATGGCAGCTTCCTATGTTCCTATGTAACTCTCGGAAACAACCAGCATCTGTCTCCAGGCAAAGCCTCCCCACAGATGGAGCACAAAAGGGGGGGGAGCACCCTGTCTCACGTGCACCTTGGGGTCAGACTCACCTCATTGTGGGGGAGACCGGCAGCAGAGAAAATGGGGATCTTCTGTCCCCTGGCAATACTGTTCATGACATCAATGGGTGAAATTCCAGTCTGGATCATCTCCTCGGGATAAATGCGCCCGTGAGGGTTGATGGGCTGGCCTGGAGGAGGAAGGCAGGAGCAAGTGGTGAAGTGAGGACTGCCAACGTAGAAGAAGATGAGCAGCTGGAAGAGAGCCCGCGTGGTGTAGTGGTTAGAGTGCTGGACTAGGACCGGGGAGACCCGAGTTCAAATCCCCATTCAGCCATGAAACTAGCTGGGTGACTCTGGGACAGTCACTTCTCTCTCAGTCTAACCTAGTTCACAGGGTTGTTGTGAAAGAGAAACTCAAGTATGTAGTACACTGCTCAGGCCTCCTTGGAGGAAGAGCGGGATATAAATGTAATAATAATAATAATAATAATAATAATAATAATACCCCCAGTGAGGCACTACCTTGGCGTGGTTGTGGGGCTTGCGTGCTCTGAGGAAGGTGAGAGCTATGCCAGAGGTCCAACCATACTGGATAGGTCTCACCAGAGGAGCCAGACAAAGAGTGCCTCTCCCATCAACAATATGGTGAGAGGGAACCTTAATAAATCTATACCGGATCGGACATCTGGTGGCAAGTGGGCAACAGGACTCAGGATCTTCAGTTGAGCAACCAGGGCTGAAGACAGCAAAGTTACTGAAAGAAACGTCGCTTAACCGAAAAAAATATACGAAAAATGCCAACAAGGAAATAATGATCTGCTATTACAAGTCTAGTCTAACTAGAAGAGGTTATGTTATGTTATGTTATGTTATTTTATTTATTTATTTATTTATTTATTTATTTATTTATTTATTTGATTTATATACCGCCCTTCCAAAATGGCTCAGGGTGGTTTACAATTAAAACAACTTATAAAACAATGAAAAGCTAAAACAAATTAAAAACAATAAAACAACTAACAATTTAAAAACATTTTAAAACAAAAATTAAACATTGTCCCCAGACTCCAGCTCAAGAAGACATGTAGACTTAGTATGGAAGAAAAGGGCCACAACTTTGTTAACTATTACACAAGGCATGGCAGACTGGAACACCAGGTGATTAATCACCCTTAGAGAACAGTGCGGGCCAATAGAAGCAGGTCAGAACTCTGAAGTCCTACCCAGCGCCCTACTGGGCGACACACCCTGGCTCGGGAATGGGCAGGTACACCCCACCCAATTCCTTCAAAGCCGACCCCCCCCTTCTGTAAGAGAGGATCTGGATACTTCTAGGCGTTCGTCCACCCCGGACCGCACAGCCCAAAGGTTGGAGAAGTCCTGAAGCAGGGTTCATGGCAATCATTCTCCCCATGCCGCACAGGCTACAAAGGAGCAATTAACCAATCACCCCTTTTACATATCCAAGGGTGCTCACCGATGTTCTAACCCTCAAATTACCACCCCGCCCGCACTGTTCCTGCCATTGTGGCCGACCTAACTCTAACTACGCACCCAGGACACAGAACGGAGTAGGCGGAAAAAACCCCAACAGTGGCCAATGCGTTGGGCGCAAAAAATTCCTACTCGGCCCCTTCAGGCGGCCAGTCGCTAGACCCGCTCTGTACCGGGGGGGTGGGGGGAGGAAGGGGAGAGCTCCTTCTCCTGTGGTTGCCTGGTCCCAACTGAAGAGAGAATGGAGAATGGATGAAGAATGAAGAATGGGGCGGGGATCGGCCAATCCTGGCCGAAACCCCGCCCCTTGACCAAAAGGGTCAAACGGAACCCTTCCTGGTCTTCGTGCAGGACAGGCTGGGACAAACTCCCTCCCATCTGCACAAGGCCGGGGTGTGTGTGTGTGTGTTAAGTAATTAAAAACCCTACATCAAATTAAAAATTAAAAAAAAAATTTTTTTTTTTAAGCCCTGAAAGGCCAGGCCAAACAAATGTGTTTTAAGGGCCCTCCTGAAGGCCAACAGAGAACTCAAATTACGGATTTCCGCAGGGAGTGCATTCCACAGCCCCGGAGCAGCCACAGAGAAGGCCCGCCTCCGAGTCGCCACCAGACGAGCCGGTGGCAACTGGAGACGAACCTCCCCAGATGACCTTAATGTGCGGTGGGAATCGTGCAGAAGAAGGCGCTCTCCAAGGTAACTTGGACCTAAGCCGTTCAGGGCTTTAAAGGTAATCACCAGCACTTTGTATTTTGCCCAGAAACATTTAAAAAGAATGGACCAAATTTGGAAAGAGAAGCATCCAGATACAGAAATAACAGAACAAAGGCTAGCAGACTAGAGAAGATTCATAATAAGAAATAAAGTATTCACAGGAGTTGAGCTGGAAGAACTGCAAAGAGCAACACGGGCTCAAGATATGGAAGAAGAATTACCACCAACTGAAGCAGTTGCTCAGGCGCAGGTGGAGGAGGTGTTGGAAATCGAGGATGCCACTGTTGCTGAACTGTTTCAAAATCAAAACCAGGCAACCTCCCCTTTGCCTTCACCTCAAAAACCCAAATGCCGTTTAACAGAAAAGCAACAAGAACTAAAGCAAAAAATAACTGAGCACATGAACCAAACAACCACCAGGGTTCGACTTCCAGCTCTAAAAACAGTTACCAAAAAACAACTTGCTCAGGTATTAAAAGATGTCAATGCTGCACTTGCAGAAATAACAACCAAGAATTTGCAAGAAACAAACCAACTAATGTACAGTGCAGCAACAATAACAACACAAGAGCTCGGATATAAGATCAGTGGACCTGTAAAAAAAAGAAAGCAGTACATCACCTAAATGGAAGGTTAGATTAGAAAATAAAATCTCCAGGCTTAGATCAGATGCTAGTAAATTGAAAGATATGAAAGACAAGAAGCTGAAGAATGAAAACACCAAACAGTATATGATCCTAAAATACCACCTAGATTCAAGGAAAATTAGAGAAGTCCTGGAAATAATAAAGCAGCAAATAACAGCAGTGTCAAAGAAGATTAGCAGTTATGAAGCCAGAACTACACAACACAGGCAGAATCTCCAATTCCAGTCGAATCAGAGACGTTTCTACCAAAGCATAGAGGGAGAAACTACAAGAAACGTAGAAACACCAAATAAAGAAGAAACAATGCAATTCTGGGGAAAATTATGGAACAATCCAATAGATTATAATAAAAAAGCAGGCTGGATGAAAGAGGTCAAAAAATGTAACCAACAAATGCAAGATCTAATAATAACACCAGAATTAATAAGTGAAAGAGCAAAGAAAATTAAAAATTGGACTGCGCCAGGCGACGATAAACTGCATGGCTTTTGGCTTAAACACCTAACTAGCCTTCATAAACAACTATCAAAACAGCTCAATCACATTTTGCAAGGAGGTGATATTGAACAATGGCTAACAACTGGGAAAACTCATCTCATCATGAAAGAGCCAGCCAAAGGTGCAGTTCCAAGTAATTATAGACCGATAACCTGCCTGCTAACCATGTTCAAATTATTAACTGGAATAATAGCAGATGAAGTCATGCAACACTTATTAACTAACAAACAGCTTCCAGTTGAACAGAAAGGAAATTGCCCGAACACCAGAGGCACAAAAGACCAGCTGCTGATTGACAAAATGATTTTAGAAAATGGCAAGAGAAGAAAAAACAATCTAAGTGTTGCATGGATTGACTACAGGAATGCCTTCGACTCATTGCCTCACACATGGATACTAAAATGTTTAGAAACAACTGGTGTCAGCAAAAACATTCAGATATTTATTAAAAAAGCAATGAGCGTGTGGAGTACACAGTTAACAATCAATGGCGAGACACTTGGACAGGTTAGCATTAGAAGAGGCATTTTCCAAGGCGACTCACTATCCCCTCTGTTGTTTGAAATCGCCATGACTCCACTTTCAGAAATACTAAACAAAACAGGCCTGGGATACCAAACATTGAAAACATCAAGTAAAATCAACCATCTGCTGTACATGGACGATCTGAAGTTGTATGGAAAGTCCCAGTCAGAAATCGAATCACTGCTAAACACTGTCCATATATTCAGTAGCAATATAGCAATGGAGTTTGGACTAGACAAGTGTGCTGCATTAATAATGAACAGAGGGAAAATAACAAAAACAGAAGGAATAGAACTGCCCAATGGAAGCAAGATCAAGAACCTGGAAGAGAAAGAACGTTACAAATACTTGGGCATTCTCCAGGCTGATAACATCGCACACACTGAAGTTAAAAGAAAAATTGGAAGTGAATACATCAGGAGAGTTAGAAAAATCCTCAAGTCCAAACTCAATGGCGGGAACACCATACAAGCCATAAACACCTGGGCTATACCTGTTATCAGATACACTGCAGGAATAATAGACTGGACCCAGGCAGAGCTAGAGACGCTAGATAGTAAGACCAGGAAAATCATGACCATCAATCATGCTCTGCACCCCCGCAGTCATGTCGATAGGCTCTACCTCCCTCGCAGCTCAGGTGGAAGAGGAATGCTGCAAGTCCATCAAACAGTAGAGGAGGAGAAAAGAGGCCCTTAAGAATATATCAAGGACAGTGAAGAAGATGCACTTCAAATGGTCAATAATGAGAAACTATTCAACACCAATGAAAGAAAGCAGGCCTGCAAGAAAGAACAAGTCAAGAACCGAGCAGAAAAATGGAAAAATAAGCCACTGCATGGTCAATATTTGCACAATATAAGTGGAAAATCAGACATCACCAAGACCTGGCAATGGCTTAAGAATGGCAACTTGAAGAAAGAAACAGAGGGTTTAATACTGGCTGCACAAGAACAGGCACTAAGAACAAATTCAATAAGAGCAAAAGTCAAAAAATCCACCACAAACAGCAAGTGCCGCCTTTGTAAAGAAGCAGATGAAACCGTGGACCACCTAATCAGCTGTTGTAAAAAGATCTCACAAACTGACTGCAAAGAAAGGCATGACAAGGTAGCAGGGATGATAGACTGGGACATCTGCAAAAAATACAAGCTACCTGTAGCCAAAAATTGGTGGGACCATAAAATTGAAAAAGTTGAAGAAAATGATGATGTAAAAATATTATGGGACTTCCGACTACAGACAGACAAACATCTGCCACACAATACACCAGATATAACTGTAGTTGAGAAGAAAGAAAAACAAGTCAAAATAATCGACATAGAAATACCAGGGGATAGCAGAATAGAAGAAAAAGAAATAGAAAAAGTCACCAAATACAAAGATCTACAAATTGAAATTGAAAGGCTGTGGCAGAAAAAGACCAAAATAATCCCAGTGGTAATTGGCGCCCTGGGTGCAGTTCCAAAAGACCTTGAAGAGCACCTCAACACCATAGGGGCCACAGAAATCACCATCAGCCAATTACAAAAAGCAGCTTTACTGGGAACAGCCTATATTCTGCGACAATATCTATAACAGCAACAAGAACAATATTGATAACAAAATTCTGACATCCCAGGTCCTTGGGAAGGACTCAATGTCTGGATAAAACAAACCAGTCAATAACACCTGTCTGACTGTGTAAAATAATATATAATAATAATATAGGAAGCTGCCATCTGCTGAGTCAGGCCATTAGTTCGCCTAGGTCAGTACTGTCTACTCTGACTGGCAGTGGCTCTCCAGGGCTTAGGCAGGAACCTTTCTCAGCCCCACTGCCAGGGACTGAATCTGGGATTTTCTTCATGCTAAGCAGGAGGTCTCTCACGAGCTACTGCCCCATCCCCTGATGGTAGGGGGAGATTAATTGTTGACTCTTAGCAGGTGAAGGGAAGCGTGGGCTTAGGCCTAGTGCTGTGTCTGGACTCTTGCACTTCGGGCTGCATGCTGCTCCATACAAAACCCTCTCAACATAGAAAGCTGGCCGGTCAGGGCAAAGGCTAAACAAAAGCCCTTCTCCTTGTTTTCTATGAGCACAGGTGGTTGTTGAGCCCCCATTTGGAGTCTGAAGCACCAGCCTTCTTCTCTTCTGACCCCTACAGATTACTTTTGCAAGAGCAGAAATTCATGTGTCAGTGATGATTCCACTCTGCCCTCCTCCTGTGTGAGGCCTTCAACAGCGATGAGTTTTTGTGGAAGCGGGATCTGTTCTGTGAGTCGCTGTGTTCATGGCAAGAGTGGGGATCCCTCACTAGGGCCTGCCTAGCCTCTCTGTCTTCCATCAGCACTTCCTCCATTCATAGCTAAGTGAGAGGCCTGGAGCTTGTGAGGTTGATGTCCTGGGAGGGTGAATGAGGATAGAGAAGGAAGGGTTACCCACTGGACAGGCAGCATCATCTGGACAGACAAAAGGAAGTACAGGACACGTCATTCACCTGTGGAACTGACTGCAACAGGATATTGTGGTACTAGCCAATACGCAGATAGGACAGAGACAGAGACAGTAGATAGCCAGAAGTGCTCTCTCCAAGTCCCACCTACTGCCCAGGGGGAAATCCCACACAAAGCACATGCATCAACTCTTGAAAGCTTTTCTCTACAGCCTGAGGATGACAAACACTTGACACCATTGTGATTCTTTCATGACTGAGAGTCTTAGAGGTGGAATCCTACTCCTTTTCTTTGCAGGAAAACAGGGGGAACCATGATTTTCCTCTTTTTGGAAAAAATGCACCATTCTCATTTGTAGTTGTGCCTCAGTGTCACAATGTGCATTTTGGAAGAACACCCCACTCTGGAGAACCACAGGGGTTTCCCACTGTGCAAGGACA
Source organism: Hemicordylus capensis (assembly GCF_027244095.1). Lineage (NCBI taxonomy): Eukaryota > Metazoa > Chordata > Lepidosauria > Squamata > Cordylidae > Hemicordylus > Hemicordylus capensis. Next base: position 3,237,468 of record NC_069661.1, read on the forward strand.
GATCCTTCTGAAGGAGGGAATGTGTGAACTCCCCCTCTCCTTCTTAGGATCCTTCTGGGCTGGCCCAAATACTTCATTGGAGGCGGCTTGTCACGATTTGTGGCCCAGCCGATCCGCCCAGAGCATTTGCCTTCCCACCTGCATCAGCAACACTAGGAGAATCCGTTGCGAGTGGCTCACCATTAATGTCTAAGAAGTCTTCTGCCATAACAGTTGGCCCCTTGTCAATGGGCTTAGCGGAGCCGTTGAACACCCGCCCTGCAAAGAGAAAGGACTGTTCATGGTCTGTCGGAAAGGGGCCCTGGTGTGGTATGGGGAGCGATGAGGGATCATTCTCCTCTCCAGATATTGGACCATATCACAGCTGACCACAGATCATCCAGTCATAGGATGCAATCCCACTTCAACCAGCGTATCCAATATATAGGAACATAGGAAGCTGCTGTATACTGAGTCAGATCCTTGGTCCACCTAGCTCAGTATTGTCTTCATAGACTGGCAGTAGCTTCTCCAAGGTTGCAGGCAGGAATGTCTCTCAGCCCTCTCTTAGAGATGCTGCCAGGGAGGGAACTGGGAACCTAGATGCTCTCCCCAGAGCGGCTCCATCTTTTAAGGGGAATCTCTTCCAGTGCTCACAGTTCTAGTCTCCCTTTCATATGCAACCAGGGCGGACCCTGCTTAGCTAAGGGGACAAGTCTTGCTTGCTACCACAATAGCAGTTCTCTTGTATACGCAACAGAGGACTGCCGCTCAGTGTGGACAGTTCCTGTAACAGGAACATAGGAACATAGGAAACGGCCATATACTGAGTCAGACCATTGGTCTATCTAGTTCAGTATTGTCTTCACAGACGGGCAGCAGGAATCTCTCTCAGCCTTCTATCTTGGAGATGCTGCCAGGGAAGGAACTTGGAACCTTCTGCTTTTCCCAGAGCGGCTCCATCCCCTAAGGGGGATATATTCCAGTATTCACACATCAAGTCTCCCATTCAAATGCAACCAGGGTGGACCCTGCTTAGCTAAGGGGACAAGTCATGCTTGCTGCCACCAGACCAGCTCTCCCCTCCACCAGACCAGCTCTCCTCTTCCTCTGGTGAACGAGGCATTAGGGAGAACTAGTGCATCTTCCCGGGAGAATTAGTGGGCAATACGAAGCAGGCAGTGAGGGGTTGTTTTAAAATGACATGCGTCACACCAGCCTTTGGAAGTCCTTCATTGGTTTAAAAAGAGGATTCGATATATTCATGAGAGAAAGATTTCCCAATGGTTTACGTTAGCCATGATGGCTGCAAATGGAGCTGCCATGTTCCGAAGCAGGGAATGCCCATCTCTACCCTGCCCTGCTTCTGCCCTTCCAAGAGTTGTGGGTGCATCCAGCTGGCCCTTGCTGGAGACCATGTGTGTTAGACTAGGAGGCCTTTGACCTGATCCCACAACCTCCATTCTTAACGCGAGGCAAACTAAGGGGGTGGAACTCCAAGCATTTCCCAGCATGCAAAGCAGGGCAAGGGAGCTGCTTGTCAAGCCCTTTCTTTGGGTGGCCAAATTAACCTTTCTACCCACATCCATCTTGTTCTCTCTTGAGCATCCCCATCCCCCCGGCCCCCCACTCTTTATAGATTGGCTATCAGCCACTACTGGGGACAGATCAATACAGCTGCACTCACCCCCTCCCCTCCCCTCCCTGGCATGGCAAGTCGTCCCCCAATATGCTACTTTCTTCTGGTCCTTTAAGAGGGACGGGAGAAAAACACTGTTGTTGTCACAGCAAATGAAGATCAATGCCGAGATGGAAATGGGAAGAAGGAGCCACGGACCATGAAAGGCCAGTAACCTTGGTATTCACGAGGCATTCTATTTGTCTTAGACACACATCACTGAAGCACAAAAAGCGAGGGAGAAGCTGAGAGAGAGCATGGGTGGAGGAGGAGGGAACCTTTGCTAAACCGAGGCACCTGCGGGAAACAAGGGCTGGTGTCATGCTCCTAATAACCTGCAGCTTAGCTGCTTGGCTCTCCGTCACCCCTTGCCGGCTCCCGTCCCCACCACCAGCCTCCTCTCCTGACCCCTACAGATGCCTTCTGCAAGAGCAGAAATCCACGTGTTGTCGACCATGATCCCACCCTGCATGTGTGACCTACTCACGGAACTCAGCACAGACGGGTCAGGAGTTGTGTTGGGACCAGCTCAGGCAGTCCTGTATCCACTTCTTATTGAAGACGGGCTCGCCACCTTGGGTCCCCAAGATATGGCTGTACTACAACTCCCAATCATCCCCAGCTTTGGGCCATTGGGGCCTGGGATGATGGGAGTTGTAGTCCAACAACTGGTGGTGACTCAGGGTCCGGCAGTGACTAAGGAGCGGATATTCATGGTTTAACATCTTTAAAGGTAAAGTGTCCTGTCAAGTTGATTTCGACTCCTGGCATCCACAGAGCCCAGTGGTTTTCTTTGGTAGAATACAGGAGGGGTTGACCATGGCCTCCTCCCGCTCACTGTGAGATGATGCCTTTCAGCATCGTCCTATGTCGCTGCTGCTGCCCGATAGAGTACCAGCGGGGATTCGAACTGGCAACCTTCTGCCTGTTAGTCAAGCATTTTCCTGCTGCTCTATCAGGTGGCCACTTTACCAGCCTTCAAAAGAGCCCTGAAGACACTTCTTTTTAAAGCCTGGCTTCTAGTAATCTTTGAATGTTTTAAATTGTTCTAAATTGCTGTCTTAACGGTTTGTCGTTTTGTCTTTATTGTTGGAGTCAGGTGGTATATAAATTAAATAAATAACAATAATAACAACAAGCTCTAGCAACTCAAGTTTGAGAACCCCTGATTTAAGAGTTGTGGGTCAATTCTCTGGTGTATTTTGGGAGGTGAGCATAACTCATCTCTGGCACCAGTAAAAACAGCATGACTATTCTGGCATATCCTCCACCCTGCCCCGAATGCAGGCCAGTATGTTGTTTTGGCAGGTGCCTGGAACCTTCTTGCCACTTCCAACCCAGATCAGAAATCTGGGGGAGCAGGGCAGCTCTGTGGCGCTTGTCAAGAAGATACCACCATCGGGTTTACTCAAGCCCACTGAGATAAACTGCCACTTGATAAATGGTTGCTTGTATTCACCTGGTGCAATGCTTTGACAGAGGATAGGTTTCTTTCATTTCCAGGCTAAAACCATACTATGCAGAAATGCCCCTAAGCATCTAAGAGGGTGACCAGCAAGGTCCCCTAGACCCATCCTCCTTTTGCCATGATAGCATCGTACAGTGTATCCTCATGACATACAGCCACAAAGAGGAGGAGAGCTGGTCTTGTGGTAGCAAGCATGACTTGTCCCCTTAGCTAAGCAGGGTCCACCCTGGTTGTATATGAAAGGGAGACTAGAAGTGTGAGCACTGGAAGAGATTCCCCTCAGGGGATGGAGCCGCTCTGGGAAGAGCATCTAGGCTCCATGTTCCCGCCCTGGAGGCATCTCCAAGACAGGGCTGAGAGAGACTCCTGCCTGCAACCTTGGGGAAGCCACTGCCAGTCTGTGTGGACAATACTGAGCTAGATGGACCAATGGTCTGACTCAGTATATGGCAGCTTCCTATGCTCCTACAGTCAGGTAGCAGGGAAGAGACAGTCTCCACTGAGCCACTGAAGACACACCACACAAGAAAGAGGAGGAGGCGGCATCAGTTCACAGCTAGCTGCAAGGAAAGAGGCCCAGGAATGGATTACATGCTCTTGATTCTAACATCCAACTTTTCTCCACCGGACATTTCTCCTGGAAAAGAGCATCACTCAAAATGTGTTGGTTAGTTTGCATTATAATACAGCGCATCTACAGGACCTTGGGATTCCTCTCCTGGCTTTTTGGCCATCGTTGCTGTAACCCTTGAGGTGCTTGTAGTTGAAAACCCAAAGGACAGCCTCCTCCCACTGATTAACACTTGAGCATTCTGCTCAAGGCTCTTTGGATTGAACAGGAACCATGCACTGGAACAGACTGCCATTTATTTCCATGGAGACTGTGCAGGAGAACTCTCCACCACCAGGCTGAGCTGCCAGGCTCAGGTCTGCTGTTTCCCACCCTGGCCCCTAAACCCTACTGCCCGCCTCAACCTTCCCTAACGCAAAGGCCACTTCTGGGTGCCCTTTGACCTTTCTTCCCAAGCAATCTCCTGCCATCCTAATGGCTCTTTCATCCTCTTTAGGGGAGGATTAACTCGCACTTCATTTTGAAAATGTATCACCGCATTATTGAAATTTGCTTTCTGTCCATCTCCCTCCTGATGGGACGTAATACCCACCTAGCATATCCTCGGAAACAGGTGTGCGGAGAATGTCCCCAGTGAACTCGCAAGAGGTCTTCTTCGCATCGATCCCAGATGTTCCTTCAAACACCTGCCAAGAAAGGGCCATGAGGGCAAGGACCCAATTAACGGCAATTAGGGAGGATGAATGGCAAACGAGAAGGCAAGTTTAGATGGGAAGGGAGTCGGGAGAGGCCTGTGCGTTCATGTGATCTGCATTTTGAAGAATTTCCACCAACGAGATTATGGGGAAAGAAACCTGCTCTTTCCTCCTCTTCTTTCTCTGTCTGCTTCTCTCCGGAACTGCCACTTGGTGGGCCATTACAGCTCTCATCATCCCCAGCCATAGTTTCTTGCAGCGGGGGATGATGGGAATGGTAGTCCAGCAGCACCTGGGGATCCTCTGGTTGGCCACGGTGGTTATGGGTTCTAACCTCCTCTCTCTCTCCATTCCTTGCCTGCATCCTTTGCCCCCTGAAGATGCTGACCACTGGGTCGCTCCTCCACCTGACATCCAGCTCCTAGAAACATTCAAGTGCTTCTTCCATAAGACATGGCTTGGTTTTTCACTCCTTTCTGATGACCTGCCTTCTCTGCCATTCCTAACAGGCCTCATCTTTCATTATATTGCAAATATGCAAACAATCTTAACTTGTAAGCCCTTTAAATGAAGCAGCAGCAACAAAAACTGTTGTAAACCTCCAAGAGACATAAGTTTTGGGCGGTATAAAAATGTGTAAATAAATAAAATAAAATAAAATAAAATAAAATAAAAAATTTTTAAAATGACCACTAGGGTGATGTCTGTGTGCGCGTGTGTGTGTGTGTGTGTGAAAGACAAGGGACAGAATGGAAGAAAAACAAGGCTAGGTTTGATCCCTGGTTCTCCAGGGCTCCCCCTTTTCCTGCTGCTCAGCCTTGCTGGAGACCAGCCAGGGAAGCTTCTCATCTGCCCTGGGAGTTTTTCACAGAGGGCTTTTAAAGCCCTTTAGCTTGCATCTCCTCCGGAATGGTTGGTGTGCATTCACATATCAGGCAGATTTACACACACTCACCAGTCCCTGCAAGCTATCAGGGAGCACTTCACACACAATTTGGGGTTTTCACTGTGCATTAGAGTGCAGCCCAATTCATATCCAGGGTTAAAAAAAATCCACTTTTTGTGTTGGGTTTTGGGGATAACTTTGAGTTCGCAGTAAAGTCTTGCAGAAAACCCGTGGTAAAGCCAGTGCTGTGTGGAGAACTCCCTGCTGAGCCCTACAGCTCTTGTGGGGCTCTTTGCCTCTGAATCCCCTTACTGACAAAATGATTAGGCAGGTTCACTGAAGATTAGTCCATCAACAGCAATGAGCCACAATGGAGCCTCCATGTTCAGAGGCAGCATATCTCTGAACTTTGGGGACAAACAATGAGGAGGGCTGAGGCCTCAGATGCTCACCAGTGGAGGGCATCTGGCTGCTGTTGGAGAAAAAGTATTGGACCAGGTAGGAGTTCTGGTCTAGCCCAGGAGTGTACAACTTCCGCCCTCCTGCAGATGTTGGACTCCAACTCCCATCACCCCGACGACTGGCCACTGTGGCTGGTGATCATGGTGGCTGTAGTCCAAAAATAGCCAAAGTTGTGCAGCCCTGGTGTGTAACCCTGGTTTCAACCTTGGGACCCCATCTGTTGCTGAACTACAACTCCTCTCATCCCCAGGCACAACATCCTTCGATGGGAGCTGTAGTCCAACAACATCTAGGAACCCAAGACGGAGAACTCTGGCCCAACCCATCACGGTAATTCTTATGTTTGTTTCATGGTTCCCGAGGAAGCTGTTTATTGAGGATGGTCTCTTTCTCCCTACAGCAGGACCAGCTGTCTAAGGAAGCTGTTGCATCTCCTTCCTTGGAGGTTTTCCAAGCATCTTCTGGGCAGGCACAGGATGTTGATCTTCAGGGCGGGCACTAGATTGTTAGTTCCTCTGAAATCTTGAGGCAATTCTCAGGTGCTCCCTGACCCAGGCGGCGAAAGCCCAGCAGGGGTTAGGCAGCACATGAGGACCGCCGGGATAGGGCCTGATCCTGGCGGCACAAAAGCTCCGAGATTGTGTGTTCGCTGGGGTTATGTTCAGCTCCAGCAGACACAGAGGCGGGCGCCTAGAGCACCTGTCTCTTGGTGGACTCCCCCAATGCATTGCGCATGTTGCGTGGTGCATTATGGGATATCCGGAGGCCAGGACGCATCGTCCCAGCCTCTGGAGCTCCGTGCTGCGGCATGCAATGCAGATCATCTGAGAGCGCTGTCTGGGCGGAAGGTGAGTTTAACCAGCTTTCCTGCCCACCTGCCACCCTGCCGTGTGAACGACCTTCTTGTTTTATTCTGACTGGCCCAACAACACAAGGGTGCTATGAGAGCTCTGGGGCTTTCCCAGACAGCAGGCTTCACCACACGTTTTCTGCAAGGCTTTTACTGTGAGTTCGAAGTTGCCCAAAAAAACCAACGCAAAAAGTGAGTGGTTTTGATTGATTGATTAATTAAGTGCTGTCAAGTCAGTGTCGACTCTTAGCGACCACATAGAGAGATTCTCTCCAGGATGATCCGTCTTCCACTTGGCCTTTAAGGTCTCTCAGTGGTGCCTTCATTGCTGTCATCATCGAGTCCATCCACCTTGCTCCTGGCTAGTTATAGCGGGTGTTTTTACCCTGATATAAATCGGGCTACACTCTAACACACAATGAAAAACCTGAATTGTGTGTGAATTGTGTGCTCCCTGATAGCTTGCAGGGACTTCGGGGTAAATTTGGCTGATATGTGAACATACACTTCCATTCCGGAGGAGATGCGAACTCAAAGGCAATGTGAAAAACTTCCTGGAGTGAATTCCTAGAGCATCCAGCAGAGGGCAACAAAGAACAGAAGAGAAAGGGTGAGTTTCAGGCAGGTTCCCATGCCAGGTTCTGAAGGATCTCGGAGAGTTCCCTTGGAGAGCAGGAGTGGATTCTGAAAATATCCAAAGATCCACAGCTGAGGTTTTGACAACTGGCAGCAGCAGGGCCCAATGCGATGGAGAAAGGGATACTTGACATGGGCCTAGACATCCAGCCTGGGCTGAAAACCCATTACCGCGAGGAAAGAACTGAGGCTAAGCTGTAGAGACGATGCTTGAGGATGTTTGGGCAGACGTATTTCCTGGTGTCTGTTGGGGGTGTCCAGATCGCATAAGATCTTGAGACATTTGCGGAAGCATAACGCAACAAGCAGCTGCCAGCCCAGACCCAAGGTGGGAAAACAAGCTTGCATGGGTTTGTACAAGGAACTCTAGGACTTGTAGTTTTAGAAGCTGAGAGAAGTGGGATTACGTGTGTTGCATGTTTTCTCAGTAACGGCAAGACTCAGAGCTCCTGAGCTCCTGATGACATCTTCTATATGCACAAGCAGGAGGAGGGAGAGACAAGCGCGATCAGAAGCAGGAGCCCAGTGACTGCGGGAGGAGCCCATGTTGCTGACGGGACTGAGAGGCCCCTGAACATATGAAAGCACATGAGTGTCGCTTGTGATCTCTTGTGCACAGGAGAACTGACCCTGGATCCCAGGAACAGGGAACAGTAGCTAAAAGGCACTTGTTGCATGTGTATGCTTACTCTATGTCAAGAGTAATCTTGATGTACTTGAGTGATCTGGGGACCCAGAGTTCTTAAGCTTGGCCCCCAGACACTGCTGGACTACAACTCCCATCATCCCCAACCACAATGGCCAAATGCCATTTTTCTCTGTTCTCACCTGCACCAGGGAAGTCTGAATGCATGCAGGGCAGGTGCAGGAGTGGAGCTGTGGAATTTGAGCTGCAGGTGGGGTGCAGAGTCTCCTCCACTGCCCACATTCCATATTCCCGGTTGGTTATGTGAACAGGGCTCCCAAACAGTGTACTCTCTCATTGTTCTCATTGGTCTGCGGAATGAGTTTTGTTCTGGGCGGCAGTATCAAGGCAGTGTGCGCGCGCACCGTGTGCATTCAGTGTGGGGCCATCTTCCTGATTCAATCTGAGCAGGCTCTAAAATCAACTGAGCGGACATCCAAAAACCTGTGAGCATGCGCACATGAGCGCACCTTAGAGGGAACACTGCTCCCAAGAAGAGTGGATACCCGTGGGCGACCCAACTCAGATCCCACTCCCCAAAGATGTGGGCAGCCATTCCCAGATTTGGAGTGATAGACCTGCCCCTCCTCTGAAAGGTCTACTGAGAGTAGTCCCTGTCCTCATATCTACCCGATTCTGAGGACCCGAGATCCTCCTGGGAAGATGATCCCAGCCGGAGGCCGTGATCCCTCAGAGAGAGGCTTGTGCTGGGCTGGGCCACAACTGTCTTGGCAACTGTAGAGATGGGAAAGCAAGTGTGGGGCCTGGGCCTGAGGGGTGGGATGTATGCGTCTCTTAAATAAATTAACTAATCCGATGAAGGGTCCAAACTGCATATGAATGCAAGGGCGGCAATGGTCAGATGGCATCAAGGAGGCCTTCTAATTGGACCCTGTCAGAGTGGATCACACCTCTGCCAAAGGGGGCCCCCAAGGCTCTTTGATTGGAATCATATTTGACACCGTTGGAATTAATTGACCTCCGGGCTGCCGCTTTAATCAGATCTGTGTGGCCCCTTGCAAAAGAATGTTCACACATCTGCCAGCTGTTGCGCTGGAGGAGGGGCAGAAAGGGTGAGATGAGCCCCCCCCCCGCGCTCCCCGCCATCCTCCCCGGCTGGCCCAGCTCAGCGTATCGCATCAGGCTTTTCCCTAAGCTGCTTCTGCCAAGAGCTGGGGGCTGCTGAGGCGGACTCCCTAATGGGATTAGAAGGGCACTTGAGAGGTCTCGGCAGCATTAGAGGAGTGAAGTTTGGCGGCTCACCAGCAGAGGTCCCCGGCAGGTCAACTGCACGCCCACCTCCGCCCCGGACTGGAGGGCAAGGCTCCAGGGGGCAGCAGGCTGGGTGACGAAAGGTCAGGGCACTCCCGGAGACAAGCGTTCCCGGGGGCACCTGCTTCTCTGCACAGACACATGTGGGCCTGCCTGTACCAGGGCCGCCCCCCAAGTGAGAAGGCCTGACTTGCCCTTCGGAGCACTAGCTTGCCACCTGCCCCCAGGCCCACGGATCAAACTGGATGGGTGCTATTCCCTGAGGCCCGTTCCCCCCGGCTCATAGCCGAAGTTTCTGTGATGTCAGGGAATGTTCACCGTCATTCTTGCTGCTGCGGTGGTGGTGGTGGTGGAGGGAAAGGGTCACTCATAGTACTTGTTGATAAAACGCTGCAGCAGCAGCTGCTGCTGCTGCTGTGAAAGATCAGTCTGATTGGAAGACAAGCTGTCGGTGGTATCCAGGTATCTAAGATTGCCAACTTTTTAATAAGCACCACTCCAGTGCCTTTAACACCAGCCGAGCAGACAGGGATTTAGCAGCTGAAGCATTTGATGGAACGGAACTCCCTGCCAGCTTCCCCGGTCAGATTTCTGCATGCCAAGCTGCTGTTTAAGGCAAAGCAGCAGTGCCTGGGAAATGCTTGGCAACCCCAGTCAGGTGGGTAAGGAATGGAGGGAGCAAGTTAAGAATGTGTGGTGGGGCCGAGGCTGCAGGGCTGGGCCAGTGAGTGGGAAGAAGCAGGGGCAGGGCGAGAGGGGGGCAGGGAGGGGGGCCCACCAGCATGGGGGCAGAGCGCTCTTGGCTCCCCCCCGCCCCCATTTCCCTGGCAGGCTGCAGCAGGACTCCTCTCAGCTGCAAGCGGAGGGATAGAGGTTTCAAACGTGTTTCTGAGCCAGGGAGATGCATGCACACGTGTGTGTTTGGGTCCCCCTGTTCTGCAGCAGAGATATGGGGCGGGGTGGGGGGCTATCTCTGCAGGGGGCCAGGGCCAGGAGCCCTCTTCACGCTTTGGTCCCAGCCAGGGCCCAATCCGATGCCCCTGGGAAGAAGGCCCAGGCAGGGTGGGAGCCAGAAGGGCTCGTGGTCTCAAGGAGCTGATCTCGGCCCCTGCACCCCAGTCTCTCCGAGGCTGCAGCAGCAGCAGCAGCACTCTCCTGCCTCCCAGATGCTGCCCTCAGCCGGGCTCCTTCCTCACCCAGCTGGGCCGCACTTCCAGGAGCTTGCGCTTCAGGTCGGTCTGGCGTTGCTGTGCTTGCAGAGTCTCGTGTCAGTCTCTCTCTCCGCCTCCCTCTGCTGCTGGGCCACCGTCTCTAGCCCATTATATATTTATGGCCACTGCACATTCAGGTGCGCCGCGTCTCCAACTAGAGGCTGCTGGCTTATAAATCTGCCCCAGTGACTTGGCACTGACCCTTTGCTTGCAGTTCAAGAGCATCAAATATTAACTCCCTTCCTTGAGACATCCTAAAAGTCGCTGAACTGCAGTTGGAAGAGGCAAATACCCTGAGCCTCTCTGCCACTCTCTCCCGGCAAGAGACTGACCTCACTGCTCCATGGATCAGGGCTCTCTCTCTCTCTCTCTCTCTCTCTCTCTCTCTCTCTCTCTCTCTCTCTCTCTCTCTCTCACACACACACACACACACACACACACACACACACACACACACACACTCTCACTCTTAGGCAGCCAGCTCCTAACATGTTCATATAGTTTTAGGAGCCTAGACTTAAAATCCTGTACAGTTAGGGGAAGAACCATATCCTCCGTGGCAGAGCCTCTGCTTTGCATGCAGAAGGTCCTGGGTTCAATCCTTGGCAGCACCGCCAGGTGCGGCTAGGAAAGACTCTGTCCTGAGACCCTAGGGAAGCTGCTGCCAGTCAGTGTAGACGATACTAAGCTAGATGGACCAATGGCCTGACTCAGTAGAAGGCCGCTCCTATGTATACATAGCTTAAATCCCTGTGAAATCCTTAAGATTTCAGTGCCCTGAAGGGGGTGCAAGTCAAGATAGTAGCACAAGTTGGAACATAGGAAGCCGCCATATTCTGAGTCAGACCCTTGGCCCAGCTAGCTCAGTATTGTCTACAGACTGTCAGCAGCTTCTCCAAGGCTGCAGGCAGGAATCTTTCTCTCTCCCCGTCCCTGCTCAATAGCTTCCCAAAAGTGCTTGGGCAGAGATTCTCTGCATCATATGAACAGGTGAATCTGCCTTATCCTGAGTCAGCCCATTGGTCCAAGTATTGTCCACACTGACTGGCAGCAGCTCTCCTGGGGCTCACGGGGCTCTGTCTCAGCCCTACCTGGAGATGCTGCTGCTGCCAGGTATTGAACTGGGGACCTTCTGCATGCAACGCAGATCCTCTACCACTGAGCTATGGCCCCTCCTGGATGCTCCCCGAGTTTCCATCGGCCCGGGTTCAAACCACCCCTCTGGAGAATCAGATTCCAAATTCTCTCACCCACCTGGACGATGGCTTTTGACCCCACCACTTCCAGGACCTGCCCACTCCGCTGTGTGCCATTCGGGAGGGTGAAGTTGACAATCTCAGCATACTGGGCAAACTGCAAGGAGGGAAGAAGAAAGCAACCATTAGCACATCAAGAGGACAAAAAAAGGTGGCCCAATCCAGGTGAGGGTCCTCTGGATGCAGCTGCTGCCTCCAACTCATTGCTATCGAGCCAAAAGGACTGTAGAGATTCATGAGGGATACATTTATCAACCGCCATTAGTGATGGCAATTAAAATGGAACCTCCCCATCCAGAGCCTATATATTTATTTTTATTTATTTATTTAAAATATTTGTATACCGCCCAAAACCTACGTCTCTGACCATTATATCTGACCATTCCAGATGCAGGAGATGAACATGGCACTTTCCAGACTAGCTGCTCAACAGCAGCAAAATGCCTCCGTTCAGGCAAATCGCGTTTGAAACGTAAACAGCAGGTGGAGCAGCAGTCTCGCGGAAACTAACAACCCGGAAAAACAGCAACTTCTTTATGCCAGATAGATGACGTCATAACACTACATCGCACGATTAAATTCAAAACAAGCCATTGGCAATGCGAACGGCCCCCTGCTGTCCACGTAGGGACTGCGGCGTCACAACACAGGAAGTCTGAAAGCAACCTTTCAATATCTGATGTGACCCCATTGCAGGGTCTGATCTGGAAAGCGCCCATGATAGAAAGATATCCTAGAAGGGAGTTTAAAGGCTGTTGATTTTAATTATTTTATGGATTGTTATTGTAAGCCCCTTTGAATGGAGATGTGGTATTGCACGTATATTGTAAAGAAAGCAAGTAAATTGCCCTGCTGCTCGCTCCTGAGTGAGTCTGGCTTGGCCACAGCTGGACACAGAATACTGGGCTGGACAAGCTTGATCCAGGCAGGCAATGCTTGCATTTCTCTCCCACCTTTTTGGTCAAAGTCATTTGGCTGTTATCGCAGGAGACATTCAGGTGAGGCGACGGCTTTTACTTTAATAGTTATGGCAGGTGTATTAGGTATTGTTTACTGACTTATTGGTATGTTTTATGCCCCTTGAAATTGTTGTTACATGTTTTAAACGAACCATTAATGATGAACCATGAATGAGTTGTTCAGCTGTCAATATTATATTGAAACGTATTGTCATTTTTATATTAATGTGGTGCAGCTATATTGATATCCTCTCGTGGCACGGCGTGTGATGCCATTGTATCCAGAGTGTTGTCATTTTTATTTCCTGTGAACTGCTTTGAGCACAATATATTGTGGAAAATGCTGCATATCAGTACTTTGACTGTGCAAAGAGTTATGTATGTTTACCAGTCAAAATACAAGCAAGCAAAGGTCTGAGCCTTACGGGGCTATAACATGCTCATTTTCTTAGCAATTTGTGCAAATTGCCATTCATCAGTGATGGCATTTAAGAGCATAGGCAGATGCCAGATACTACTACTACAACAAATATTTATCTACAGCTCTTCAACTAAAGTTCTCAAAGCAGTTTACACAGAAAAATAAATACATAAATAAGATGGTCCCTTGCCCCCAAAGGGCTCACAATCTAAAAAGAAACAGAAGGCAGATACCAGCCACAGCCACTGGAGGGATGCTGTGCTGGGGCTGGATAGGGCCAGTTGCTCTCCCCCTGCTACATATCAGAGAATCACCACTTCAAAAGGTGTCTCTTTGCTCAGTTAGCAGGGATACTGCATTGGTACTTGGTCCATCTAGCTCAGGATGGTCTATGCTGGCTAACAGCAGGAGATGCTGCCAGGGGCCGAACCTGGGAATGTTTTGCATGCAAAACAGGTATTTGTATTTATTCTATACCATCCTTCCAAAAATGACTCAGGGTGCTTTAGCAATAGCAATAGCAATAGCACTTACATTTATATACCGCTCTATAGCCGAAGCTCTCTAAGCGGTTTACAATGATTTAGCATATTGCCCCCAACATTCTGGGTACTCATTTTACCGACCTCAGAAGGATGGAAGGCTGAGTCAACCTTGAGCCCCTTGGTCAGGATCGAACTTGTAACCTTCTGGTTACAGGGTGGCAGTTTTACCACTGCGCCACCAGGGCCTCTTTACACAGAGAAATAACAAATAAGATGGCTCCCTGTCCCCAAAGGGCTCACAGTCTAAAAAGATACATAAGACACACACCAGCAACAGCCACTGGAGGTACTGTGCTGGGGGTGGAGAGGGCCAGTTACTCTCCCCCTGCTCAATAAAGAGAATCACCACGGTAAAAGGTGCCTCTTTGCCCAGTTGCGGGCCCAGCCCTACATCTGAATGCATTTTGTTCGCAGTTGCCAAGTACAAAAAGAAAGATCAGCTAGAAGCAGATCAGGTATATGGCAAACAAAACTTGCCACCGTCCTGGGTATCACATTGAATCTTTCTCCACCCCACCCCCATCTTGCTGCCCATTCACCCTCTTCAGAGAAATCCTTTTGGAGTTCCTCACTACTCATATAGGCATTTTCCACCCTGAATAGTTTGGCATCACCTGCAAACCAACTTGGACACCTCTCTGCTCCTCTCTTGCTCCAGGTTATTTATGAATGAATTAAAAAGTCCCAGTCCAGATCCTTGGAGGGGCTCACTTCTTCCCTCCATTGTGAGGAGTCTTCATTTAGGAACTGTGGAGGAACGAGGCCTAGACCTCTTGGTTTTTGTAAATAAGCCCTTGCATTGCAAATGAATTGTAATTTACATTTATATTCCTAAACATAAGAGCAGCCCTGCTGGATCAGGCCCAAGGAAGCCTATCAAGTCCACTATCCTGCTTCCCACACTGGCCCACCAGATGCCTCTGAGAAGTCCATAGGCAAAGGTGTGCCTGGCCCTGTCTCTCCTGCTGTTGCTCCCCTGCAACTGGTATTGAGAGGGATCGTGCCTCTGAGGCTGGAGATGGCCTACAGCCATCAGACCAGTAGCCATTGACAGACCTGTCCTCCATGAATTTGTCTAAGCCCCTTTTAAAGCCATCCAAGCTAGTAGCCACCACTACATCCCATGGAAGAGCATTCCATAGATTAATCAATCACTGTGTGAAAAAGTACCTCCTTTTGTTGGTCCTAAATTTCCCGGCCTTCAGATTCATGGGATGGCCCCTGGTTCTAATGTTGTGAGAGATGGAGGAAAATTGGAAAAATAGACAGAACTTTGAGTTGCACTGATTGGGTTGTTTAAAAACTGTTGGAGCAAAAAATTGGTATATATGGAAGAGTTGTTCAGTGAGACAAGTTAGTTGAAGTTGGAGTCTGAGTGCGACAAGAGTTGGAGTCAGTTGGATTCCAGGAGAGTGAAAAGAGAAGAGTTCAGCTTGCCCTGCAGTCAAAGCTGAAAACTTGAAGAAAGAGAGTCTGGAGAGAGACAACAGAGCTTAAGAATTGCTGGCACATGTTGGGAATTCTCTCTGGTAAGAGAATCCCTTTTTCATTATAGCAGAGTGCACAGAGGCACAACACAGCGGAATTTAGTAGGCATGCGTGTATGCTGAGAGTAAAGTAACTTGGAGCCAATTCATAGTTTCAAATCAATATATATGGCATTCATTAAAGAACTCCATTCTAGATAGGAAAGTGAGGAGTTAGGATCTCTAATCTATCTAGCTAGCTGGATGCAGATGGATTCTGCATCTCTGCACACATGGTTCAGGGAAGAGGAGCTTGCATGTTGCAAGGCAGAAGGAACAGGAAGAGAAGAAGGAAGTGGCTGGAAGGAAGGAAGTGTCCCTAAGTTTAGCAATCTACATTCCAAAGGGATAGCGTCAGAGCAGTAGAGAAGGGATGACCAATGTCTTGACCCTCTAGCCCTCTGACTCACTAGTCTGTCCTCCACTGTCACTGAGACAAGAGACAGCACAAAGTCCTTCACTTCCAACAGCACAGAGCTGTTGAATCACTGGCAGAGTGGTGTAATCTCTGCAGAGCAGGAATCACTAAGAACTGGAAAGAACAAGACCTGAGGCTGAACAACGGAAAGGCCAGAGTTACTAAAGGTGATCATCAAGTAGCCACACTTGGAGTACTGTGTACAATTCTGGTCACCACATCTAAAGAAGGACATTGTAGAATTGGAGAAGGTGCAGAAGAGGGCAACTCAGATGATCAGGGGCCTGCAGCACCTTGCTTATGAGGCAAGGCTACAACACCTGGGGCTCTTTACCTAGGAAAAGAGGTGACTATGGGGAGACATGGTTGAGGTGTATAAAATTATGCATGGAGTGGAGAGAGTGGACAGAGAGAAATTTTTCTCCCTCTCTCACAACACTAGAACCAGGGGTCACCCCGTGAAACTGAAGGTTGGGAAATTTAGGATTGACAAGAGGAAGTACCTTTTCACACAACGCATAATCAACTTGTGGAATATTCTGCCACAAGATGTGGTGACAGCCCACAACCTGGATGGCTTAGAGAGGGGTTTGGATAACTCCATGGAGGAAAGGTCTATCAACGGCTACTAGTCAGAGGGCTATAGGCCATCTCCAGCCTCAGAGGCAAGATGCCTCTGAATACTAGTTGCAGGGGAGTAACAGCAGGAGAGAGGGCCTGCCCTCAACTCCTGCCTGGAGGCTTCTCAGAGGCATCTGGTGGGCCACTTTGTGAAACAGGATGCTGGACTAGATGGGCTTTCTTGGGCTGTTCTTATGGTCTTAAGTTAGAGCTCAGTGAGAGTCAGGTTAGTGGGTGAGATTTTGACCACATTTTGCTTAGTCATTATTGATTGGTTGATGGTTTTGTTTTATATATACTAAACTTGTGAAGCAACCTTTAATTGAACTAATTGCAAAGTAAAATTTTCCCGTATACCTTTAAGGGAAAATTGTAGCTCCTGTTTCTCCACCCCACACCTCTAGGCCTTACCATTCTACCAAAGTTGGTTTTGTGACGGACGTTGAAAGGCTGTTGTGGTAGACTCAGCCACAAAAGTATACTTGGTGGCAACGGTTAAACTGGTCATTGCCAGGGAGATCATCTGTGTCTCTTGGTAGCACAGCGGGGCAGATCCTCCACAGGAACCTAGGAAGCTGCCTTTACACTGAGTCAGATCCTTGGTCCATCTAGTTCAGCGGTGTATTCCCTGACTGGCAGCAGTCCTCCAAGGTTCCAGGCAAAGGTCTTCCCCAGCCCTACCTGGAACTGCTGCCAGGGGCTGAACCTGGGAGACCTTCTGCATCGAGGCAGCTGATTCCCTTGGGCTACAGTCCCATCCCCCCATTCTTTCGCCAGCGACTAATCACAAGGCAGTGGTCTCCCCTATTTTTCAAGTGGGGGCCACTTCAACCAACACGCTGCAAGTGGGAGCCATTCCCACTGCACTGACCTCCTCCTAGCACTTCCCTTTTCTCAGGGCTGGGAAGGGAGAGGGGACCCTCGCTAGAGAGGAAAGTGCTGGGAAGGGATGCACTTCCCACACACCCGGTGCGTGCCTACCAAGATGGGGCCAGGGCTCCTGAGGGCTCCATTTCCCTTCAAGGTGCCCCCACTCTTGGGCTGGGCATAGGGCAGCACTCCATGTGGTGCCAGGGGATGGTGCAGAGTATTCCGCCTTGGCTGAGACTTCACAAGGTTCAAGAAGCAATGGGGGTGGATGGGAGCGGCTGCCACTACCTTCTGGGGCTTACAGTGATGAACACGGCCATAAGTGAAGAACATTGCCGTTACCTATAACGCCCTAAACAGCTTGGGCCCTGGGTATTTAAGAGGACGCCTTCTTCACCATGAGCCCCACTGCCTGTTGAGATCATCTAGAGAGGTTCACCTGCAGTTGCCGCCAACTCATTTGGCAGCTACTTGGGAAAGGGCCTTCTCCGTTGCTGCTCCTGGACTTTGGAATGCGCTCCCTGTTGAAATAAGAGCCTCCCCATCACTGGCAACTTTTAAAAGGTGCTGAAGGCACATTTATTCACCCAGGCTTTTGATTCGATTTATAGTTTTAAATAATTTTAATACTGGGTTTTAAATGATTTTAAATGTTAATTTTGTTAATGTTTAAATGATTTTAATTGTTTGATTGATTTCGTTTTTATTTTAACTGTTCGTTGATTTTAATTGTTTTTATTTGTTGTAAACTGCCCTGAGCCATTTTTGGAGGGGCAGTGTATAAGTGAAATGAACTAAAATAAAATATAAAATAAAACAAGGGAGCCTGTCCATTTATCCCAAGGTGGCCAAGGGTACTTGGGAGCCTTGGGTGAGGTGAGGGGCTCTGGGGGAAGCACCTTGGGAGTTCAGGCGTATAACCTCCTAGCTGCTACCCCACAGGTTCTAAAAGGTTGTTGAAGCCCCTGGCATCACAAGCAGGGCAAGAAGCAGAGCTCAGTGGCAGAGCATCTCCTCTACATGGCCCCCAGTTCCGGTCCCTGGCAGCAGCATCTTCTGGGGGGCGGGGGGGGGGGGTGCTGGGAGAGAGAGACTCCTGCCTGAAATCCTGGAGAGTCCCTGCCAGCTGCCAGCCAGAGCAGGCCACACGGAGCTAGAAGATCCAAGGGTCTCTGACTCGGTCGAATAAGGCTGCTTCCTATGTCCCTATGGGGGTCATGAAGGGGGTCGCCATCCCGCATCCCCAGCACTCAGGACTCAGAGTATACTTCCTGAACATGGAGGCTTTATTTGTCTTCAGCCATCTGTCTCTCCACATCAGTCCATGCCCACAAGTTCAGCCCAGTTCCAGGCAAACGTGACTGTATTTCTGCTGTGCCTGTACTTTGGACTTTAAGCTGCACCACTGTGGGGGTGGGGGGAAATGCCTGTGATCTGGCTCTTGAACTGATCTTATTAATCCCCCTCCTGCACGCATCAGAATGAAAAAGGCACTGCAGAAATGATGCATTGTGGCGGGTGGTGCCCAACAAAGCCCCGAGTGTGCCTTAATTCGTCATGGAGCACGTTCCCTGCTTGGATGTGGCATATGCACCTTTTTAACTGGCTGTATCGTAGCCCACTCAGAGACCTGTCACCCTGGCTGCTTTGGGCAGCAGCGGATGCCAGGCATTAGCTCGGTTCCACATTCCGGCTGCTTGCCACTCCGAGCCGAAACAGATTTATTTGGAAGTAAGTCCCTTTGATTTTAATGAAAGCTACCTCCAAGTAGGCATGCTAAATTTGCATCCACTCCAGTGAACCTCATTCTGATCCTTTAGTGGCAATCAACAGACATTAGTTACATTACCTAATGAAACCCAGTTGTTCAGATCAGGGGTAGGGGTGTGCAAACCAGCTCAATGTTGAGCCAGTTCGACATCAAGCCGGTTTGGTTTGACGGTTCGGGGTCAAACCGAACCACCCCCTGTTCGGTCCGACCCTGGATCGAACACATCCCCATTGTTGGCAGGGTTCGCGAACATTTTCCTGTATAAATAAATAAATGAATAAATAAACAATTTTTTTTTAAAAAAAACTTACTCCCTTCCAGGGAGTTGCTGGTGGTGGCAGGTGTGTGTGTGTGTCTGTGGAGGTTCCTCCTCCCCCCACCGGCTTTCTATATACCCCCCTCTGGCTGATTCGGCCGCTCTTCGGCCAGTTTTCGGCCTTCCCTGCTTGGTGCAGTGGCTATTTTGGAGGCCACGTGCCTGGGCCACACAGAGGCCAATCATGCAGGCACCAGGCCTCCAAAATGGCCATCAAGCCAAGAGGAGAAGGCCAAAGACTGGCTGAAGAGCAGCCGAATCAGCCGGAGGGGGGCATATATAAAGCCGGGGGGAGGGGTAACCTCCGCAGAAACACACATCCCCACCACCTCCAGCAACTCCCCGGAAGGGAGTAAGGGGGAAAAAAATTTAAAAACAGAAAAACATTTGTGAACCCCACACCCCAGATCAAACCAAACCAGGGGAGGAGTTAGAAGGCATGCCGAACCGAATTGGCCCAGTTGGGTTTGAGTCTGGTCTGAACTTGAACCGAACTGGGCCAGCCAGTTCCGTGCACATCCCTAATCAGGGGTCCACAAATTTGGGATTAGGTCACTAGCCAGCCATTATAGCTCACCACCAACCCCCTCTCTTCCCATAAGCAGAGTGTTTAGGAGAAAAGCACATCTTCTTTTATTTGCATTGGGATATGAAGAGAGTAAGAAACAGCAGGGAGCCTTCTCCTACTGCTTAAAAGGGATTCCTGGAGCTTTCCCAGACAGCAGGCTTTACTGCAGGTTTTCTGTGAGGCTTTATGACACAGGGGCAGAGCCACCATTGCACAAATGGGTTCAAGGAACCCGGGCCACCACACTCAGGGGCCGTGACTCACGTCCCAGCCACACCCCCTGGAATCAGTTGCAGGGGGCATGGTTTCACTTGCCAACGGCTGCACACCTTGTTTTGCGAGCAAATTCCAGCCAGTGCCATGTTCGCAGCGTGGCTGGGAGCGGCTCTCCCTGCTTTAAAAGGCAGGGAAACGCATTCTCGGCCAGGCTGGGAAGCTGGCGCTGGCTCAGCTGCTAAAAAATGGAGAACTGCTCCTGGCCATGCCGCAAATGTGGCGCTAGCGGGAATTTGCTCACCAACGGGGTGCGTGGCCCCATTTGTGAGTAAAACCATGCCCCCAGTGTCTGACGTCAGATGCAGGGGGTGTGGCTTGGAGGGTGGCCCTGGCGGTGGGCTGAACCGGGACCACCGCTGGCCTCCCCACCCCACTGTTATTGCAAGTTCAAAGGTGCCCAAATTAACTGACGCAAGAAGCGGATTTTTTTTTTACCCCGGATATCAATCAAGCTACACTCTAATGCACAATGAAAAACTCAAATTGTGTGTGAAGTGCTTCCCGATAGCTCGTAGGGACTTTGGAGCAGGGATTGGGATTGGGATTAAATTTGGTTGATATGTGAACGCACCCCCTCTATTTCGGAGGAGGCTGGCTGTGAAAAACGTCTTGCTGTTTCTCAGCTTGTCAAAAATGACCGTGGAAATGAGACCTCAGGGGGGGAGGAGGTCTGGGTGCTGCTGCTGGGTGTCCTGCTTGCCACTGGGCCAGGGGCACTCACCACTGGCAAGATGGCAAGTGGATTTGCAGGTGCCTGGTTCAAATGGAGCATATGTGGCTGGGAGTGCCTTTTATCAGCTTTGTCTGATATGCTAACTGCGACCTTACCTGGACAGAGAGAGCTTGGCCCCAGTTACTCAGGCTCTGGTAACCTCTCGCTTAGATTACTGCAACACACTGTTCATGGGGCTACCTTTGAAAACGGTCCAGAATCCACAGCTGATTCAAAATAGGGTTGCAAGATTATTGACCAGGACTGGATGTTTGGAGCATATTACGCCAGTGCTTCATCAGCTGCATTGGCTCCCAGTCCGTTTCCGTGACCAATTCAAAGTGCTAGTGTTAACCTTTAAAGCCCTACATGGCTTGGGACCAGGTTACCCAAGAGAACACCTTGCCTCATATGTCCCTTAAGATCTTCTTCTGAGGTCCTCCTCCGGGTTCCCCTGCCAAACAAAGTGAGGCGGGTGGCTACTATGGACTCGGGAGAGGGCTTTTGGTGTGATTGTATCCCGTTTATAGAATAGCCTCCCCAGTGGGGTTTGCCTGGCTTCATCACTGTTATTTTGGATGCCAGGTAAAGACCCTTTTGTTCACCCAGGCCTTTTAAATCCTGATTTTCAGATTTGATTTGATTTGATTTGATGTTTAACTAACTTTAAAATGAGTTTTTAAACTGCTTTGTATTGTATTTCATATTTTCTTTTCTCTCTTTTATGATTTAATATGTGATGTGTTTTTATTGTATGTTTCAAACCTGTGTTGTGAGTCGCCCAGAGATTCCCACAACTGAGCAACTAAAGTAACAACAGCCCCCACTCCCCACTCCAAAGTAAGTGGACTCAACTATTCCAAAAATAGCCACTGGGTCTTCCAAACCACCCCACACTTTTTCTGTGAGGTGTGGGGAAAGCCAGGATAGGGAGCCTGAGATATCGTAATTCTGCAATCACCTCTCAGTTCTAGACTCAGTCCTAGCTCAAAGTGGGCTTTAGTTCGTGGAACTAGATCTAGCTTCTGCCACAGTAAATCTGTACTCCTTGGGGTGCCACAAACTCATCACTTTATTTGCTGATGCCCAGCCGCAACCCCTCTGGAAGCTCCTGTTCGGCATCTTATGCTGCTGCCGCCCGTGTCATAGTGGGCAACAGGAGAACAGGTGAGGTTTAAGCAGGCCTCTCAAAAACTCCCCTCAGGACCTGTGCTGCTGCTGGTTGCTCTTTTTTGGACAGAATGAGCCTTGTTTGTTTGTGTGTATGTATGTTTGTTTGCATGTTTGTTTGTTTATTACATTTCTAGACCATCCCATCCAATGGCTCTGGGCGATGCACAACAAATTTAAAAAACATAAAAACACACTGCTTAAAACAATATAAAAACCATTTTAAAACAGTCCAGAGCCATTTAAAACCATTTAGAATACTTTAAAACAATTTAAAAATCTCAGAAAGCCAGGCCAAACAAGTAAGCTTTTAGGACTCTCTTAAAGGCCAACAACCACCCTAAACTATGGATATCTGCCCAGAGTGCATTCTATAGGCCAGGCAGCTACACAGAAGGCCTGGCTCCAAGTCACCACCAGATGTACCAGTAGCAGGGGCGTAACTACTATTAGGCAAGAGGAGACAGTTGTCTCGGGGCCCTCCCAGAGGCACGTCACATGACTCCCCACCCACCTGTGTTGTACCCCCTATGAATTAATATTGAGTCTCATGGAGATAGGCACTAGCAGACAGTAAAAAAAGGGTTAACTTTTCTCCCAGCCCTATTGGTTCTCCTGGCGTCTTGTGCTCCTCCCCAGCTTGGAATTTGTACGTAACTGCAGAGCCGAGGAAGCTGGCTGTTGGGCTGGTAGTCTCCCTCCAAAAACCAATCTTTCCCTGAGTATATGCTAGTGTAAAAAGTAGTGAATAGAGCTAATTTAAGTGGGTGGGGGATAAAAGGAATGAGAAAAAGAGCAGAGAGAAGGAGGAAAATAGGTGGTGTGAGGTGGGTGCAAGGCTATGTGTGGCTCACCAGAGGTGCATCGGGATCTAATCTGGCCCACCACCAAATTTTAGTTTGACACCCCTTGGCATTTGCAAGAGAAAGAAAATCCAAGCCCTAATATTTATAGGGGAGGGATCTTTTATGGGAGGGGATTCTTGTTGCACCCCCTGTAATTTCCTGCTGGATCCGCCTCTGTGAATTAGAGTCAATGTGAACAAGATATTCACCGTATTCATAATGGGGATCTGAGTGTGAGTGCACTATATATTGTGAAGTGTATTTGTGTATGTGTATCAGCGAGGGGCCCATTTTAAAATCTTATCTCTGGGCCCACTCCAAACTTGCTATGCCCCTGACCAGTAGTCAGGTCTGAACCTCTCCAGATGACCTCAACGAGCGATGGGGATCATACCAAAGATGGCGTTCTCTAAGGTAGCCTGGACCCAAGCCATTCAGAGCTTGAAAGGTAATAACCAGCACTTTGTATTTTGCCCAGAAACATATCGGCAGCCAGTGAAGCTCTTTTAAGACAGGCATAATATGGTCTCTCGGGGTTACCCCAGAGACCAATCTGGCTGCCGCATTTTGAACTAACTGAAATTTCCGAACTACATACAAAGGCAGCCCCACGTAGAGCGCATTGCAGTAGTCCAGCCTGTAGGTTACCAGCTGGTGCACCATTGTTTTGAGATTGTTCTCTTCAAGGAATGGGTGCAGCTGTCAAATCAGCCAAAGCTGATAGAAAGCTCTCCTGGCCATAGCCTCCACCTGAGATACTATGGTGAGGCCTGGATCCAAGAGCACTCCCAAGCTGCATACGTGTTCCTTCTGGGGGAGGGTAACTCCATCCAGCACAGGAAGATCTAACTCACCCCTCAAATTCCAGTTCCCTACAATGAGTAGCTCTGTCTTGCTTGGTTTCAGTTTCAATTTGTTATCCCTCATCCAGCCCATTACTGCCCATAGGCAGGCATTTAGGGATTGAATGCCATTTTCTGATGATGATGATGATGATGATGATGATGATGATGATGATGATGATGATGATAATGATAAGGAGAAATAGATTTGGGTGTCATCAGTATACTGATAATACCCTGCACCAAATCTCCTGACGGCCTAACCTAGCGGTTTCATGTAGATGTTAAAAAGTACTGGTGACAGAATGGAGCCCTGAGGGACTCCATATAATAGCTCCCATTTTAAAGAGGAACTGTCACCAAGCTCCACCATCTTGAATCTGCCTGAGAGAGAGGAGCGGAACCACCGCAAAGCAGTGCCTCCTGTCCCCAAATCCCCCAGGCGATCCAGAAGGATACCATGGTTGATGGTATCGAACACCACTGAGAGATCCAAAAGAACCAACAGAGTCACACTCCCTCTGTTGGTTCCCTGGTAAAGGTCATCCATCAGGCAGACCATGGCAGTCTGAACCCCATAGCTTGCACAGAAGCCAGTTTGAAATGGGCCTAGATAATCTGTTTCCTCCAAAACTGCCCGGAGCTGGTTAGCCACCATTCTTTCAATCACCTTGCTCAACCATGGGAGAACCTATAACTATCCATCACTGTGGGATCTAGGGAAGGCTTCTTAAGAAGTGGTCTAATCATTTCCTCCTTCAAACAAGGAGGCATTCTGCCCTCCCTCAGTGATGTGTTTATGATATTAACTAGGCAATCTCCAACAATTGCCCTACTAGATAGAAGCAGCCAAGTCGGGCAAGGATCCAGAGAACAAGTGGTAGGCCGCCCCGCCCCAAGCAGCTTGTCCAGGTCTCAAGCACCACAGACTGAAACTGATCCAATCTAATACTGCAAGAGGGATTGCTGGACACCACCTTAATAGTCTGCAAAAACAGTGGAGTCCAAGTCGGCCCGAATATTGTTGTCTTGCTGCTGTTGTGTTAAATCTGATGTCAATATGGGTGGCTTTTGAAAAGTCTGACTGACGTTACACACAGCGTGGAACATCTCACAGTTGCTCAGAAATGCTGTTGTGCCAAGTGCAAAAATTGCACAAGCAGAGTTGCACAACAGTGTGGCCTTTATATATAATGGCTGCACTGTTGCACAACTCTGAAAATGTTGAGCTTGTGCAACAGTGCTCTTGCACAACTGCACAAATGTTGCCTTCCTCTGCCTGCACCATATTGTGCAGTATGTCAGCCATTGAGAAAAAATCACATTGATACAAGATGCAGTGAAAAGAAGGTAGGGTGTGTGTGTCAAATGAACATTCGGCCCTTGGGTCTCTCAGAGTCTTAAAAAGACTCTGCTGGGGAAGGATCCAAGGTTGGTAGCCCCTGGTTTTTGTTTTTGTTTTTTTAAAATAAGGGCTTCCAGCTGATTAATAGGTTTTTTTACTTATTTCTTTTGCTACGTAAACTGCTATGTAAACTGCTGGATCCTGGCTGATTAAGGCTGATTAAAGAGAATGCTCAGAGCTTGCAACAGATTCCTAGGTGCCAGGATTCCACCTTTCTGGAGGCCACACCCTCTGACTGCTCATCCCTGATGCAGAGTGTCTGGCTCTGTTTAGTTAGGAGTGCAGGCAAGACACCCTCTGTTTAAAGGCCCTCTTCACAATTAAAGACTATTAGGGCTGTTGGCTAATTTTAAAAAAACAAAAAAAATTAATCATCTGGCTGCAAATGTTATTTTTAAATATTTATGTACTGCTTCCTAACAAGAATAGTTCACACAGCAGAAGTTCACATAGCAAAAGAAACGAAGCAAAATTAATCTGTTAATTGATTCCATTTAAATAAACCTGCAAAATTTCAAAACTTCAATAAAGCTGCCTTTTGGGGGGTATGTAAAAGAGTGTAAATTTCTTACACTTAGGAAAATGTGTGTAATTAATTAACTCAATCTTATTAAAATATTCTTGCCTTTCCATCCCTAATTAGACTATCAGGACAGCTATCATCACAAACACATCCACAAGGAAAGTGCCTAAAAACATATTTAAATAAAATAATGTTCAAGAAACAGAATATTACAACAGCCAAAAATAATTACAATCCAGAGGAAACCAATTTGGGTAACTTACTCCAGGGAGTGTTTTGAGCGAATGCTTATCTAAATCAGGGCTTCCCAGTTTGAGTCTTCAGATGGGGATGGGCATGATGGGAGCTGTGGTCCAATAACATCTGAGTACCCAAGATGGAAAACTGCTGTGTATAACTCTTTTAGGTTAAAAGGTAAAGTGTGCCGTCAAGTCAGTTTCGACTCCTGGTGCCCACAGAGCCCTGTGGTTTCCTTTGGTAGAATACAGGAGGGGTTGACCATGGCCTCCTCCCGCGCAGTATGAGATGATGCCTTTCAGCATCTTGCTATATCACTGCTGGCCTATAGTGCCAGCGGGTGTTACTTGCTCTACATTTCTAATGACGAGGACATCTTTGGCCACTAGAGGTCACTCTTTCGATAAATCTTTGCCTGTACTGAAACCAGCAGATTAGGAGAAATGGCCAGCAGTCCTGCTACAGAAGTGCTTTAATTTGAGGACCTGGATTCTAATGCTATCCCAACAGAAATCAAGAGGAAAATCCCTCTGTCAGAGAAGGTTGGCCCTACACTTTAACACCCCAGAGTTTCAACACTAGCTGAGTCTGAATAGACAGTTGCCAAGATTAAAACACTGGGCAGGGTGAGAACTTCTGCAATAACAGGAAGGGACGGATGGAGCCTTCTCTTCCCCAGAGCTGAGGCTCAGGCACCAATGGGGAGTGAAGTAAAAATCGCAAGGAAGGACCTCCCTGCGGGGTCTCTCTGCCTTTAACAGCAGCTTCACCGAGGGAGGGCAGGATGCCTCAAGGAGGCAACTCTTGAAGAGGCCGGCACTAGATTGTATCCCCCAGAATTGGACAATTATAAACCTGTCTCCAACCTCCCATGGTTGGGCAAGGTGACTGAGAGGACGGTGGAGAAAGCTCCAGGCTGTCTTGGAGGAAGCAGATTCTCTGGACCCATTTCAGACTAGATTTCAGGCAGGCTATGGGGTTGAGATGGCCTTGGTTGGCCTGTTGGATGATCTCCAATTAGGAATTGACAGGGGGAGTGTGACTTTGTTGATCCTTTTGGATCTCTCAGTGGCTTTCAGTACCACTGACCATGGTATCCTGGGGCACCTGAAGGAGTTGGGAGTGGGAGGCACGGCTTTTGCAGTGGTTCTACTCTTACCTCTCAGGTAGGTTCCAGATGGTATCCCTTGGAGACTGGAAACAAGAGCTCCGATATGGAGTTCCACAAGGCTCCATAGGGTCTCCAATGCTTTTAAACATCTACATGAAACCACTGGGAGAGATCATCAGGGGATCTAGTGCAGGGTGTTATCAATATGCTGATGCTACCCAAATCTATTTCTCCATGTCAACTTTATCAGAAAATGGCCTAACGTCCCTAAATGCCTGCCTGGAGGTGGTAATGGGCTGGATGAGGGAGAACAAACTGAGACTGAATCCAAACAAGATGGAGGTGCTCATTGTGGAAGGTCAAGACTTAGGAACTGGTTCAGATCTGCCTGTTCCAGATGGGGTTGCACTCCCCCAGAAAGAGCAGGTACATAGTCTGGGAGTACTTCTGGACCCAAATCTCTCCCTGATTTCTCAGCTTGAGACAGTGGCCAGGAGTGCTTTTTATCAGCTTTGGCTGATTTGCCAGCTACATCCATTTCTGGAGATAAACCACGTTAAACAGTGGTGCATATGCTGGTAACATCCAGGCTAGTATTTGGGCACTGAATGCCCCACCCATACACAGGCACTGCTTGAGGCCCATCACTCCCCAGAGATTTCAGGCTGGTTGACGTATCTCTTGTGTTTCTCACTAGATCAGGAATAGCCACCCAGTTGTAGTTGGACTACAGCTCCAATCACCCCTAGCCACAATCAATTGCAGCTGGGGCTGATGGGAGTTGTAGTCTAACAACAGCTACAGAGCCACTGGGTGCTCACTCCTGCACGAGGAGACGCTTCACTGTCTGCAGCAGCAGCATCGGGGGGGGGGGGCTGGAATGTGCCGGGTGGGGGGAGCAGCAGGTTTCCTTTTGCAGCCTTGGCAGCTTCTGTTATGAGCTTTCCTCAAGAGATAATTCAGGACGTCTGTTTTGGTTTAGAGCCAGTCCTCCTTATTGTGAGTCCGTGTTTTGTTTTGTTTTGAAAAAGAGGATCAAAACCCGCAATCCAGTACCTTCACATTGTCCAGTACCACCAGTGGCCCATTCACACCGCACACCGTCCAGTAGGCTGTGGAAAGAAGGAAAGAGGGAATTATTGTGGTGACACCCAAAGAGAGATGCAGCCAAAAGGAAAACATGGACCTTTTGTGGCTTGGGGGATAAAGGACCAGGCTGGAGGTCGAAGTAAGGCAGGGCTTCTCAAACTGGGGTCCCGTCCCCAGATGCTGTTGGACCACAACTTCCATCTAACATATTGGGGCAGAGGTGCTCAGCCCTGGACTTCCACATGGAAACCCAGGGCCTCCTCACACCCTGGAGGTCCCCAAATCCTCTTTAGGCTGTCCCGGGTGCTGTGGTTGACACACTGCCAACCTGCGCTACACCAAGCATGGCTGTGACCTGAGCCAGAAAGCTGGGTGGGACCTGTGTTTTAGAGACAGAGCAGGGCGTGGAGAAGGAAATATGGTAAGCGGTGAGTGGAAATGTTTCTGCTTATTTGTTTGTTTGTTTGTTTGTTTAACATATTTTTATACCGCCCAAAACTTACGTCTCTGGATAGTTTACAACAAAACAAAATAAATGACAACAGAAAGAAATTAAAACGATAGTTAAAATCAATGACAGCAGAAAAAGTTAAAACATTACAACAATTTAAAATTTTAAAACAATGTTTTAAAACAATGTTAAAACTATTAAAACAGTATTTAATTAAAAGTCTGGATGAACAGAATCGTCCTTGAAGATTTTTTTAAAATTGCCAGAGATGGGGAGGCTAGGCTCTTATTTCAGCAGGCTTCAGGGCAGTAGTGGAGAAGGCCCTTCCCCGAGTAGCCACCAGATGAGCCAGTGGCAACTGCAGACGAACCTCTCCAGATGATCTCAATGGGTGTTGGGAATCATGGTGAACAGATGTTCTCTTAACTACCCAGGGCCCAAGCTGTTTAGGACTTTATAGGTTTTAACCAGCACCTTGTATTTTGCCCAGAAACGTATTGGCAGCCAGTGTAGCTCTTTCAATACAGGATTAATATTCTGGACCAATTGCAGTTTCCAGACTACATACAAAGGCAGCCCCACATAGAGTACATTGCAGTAGTCAAGTCTGGAGGTTACCAGCAGATGTACCACTGTTCTGACATCATTTATCTCCCTTCACTCTCCTCCTCCTATTTCATACTTTGTACCCAAAATGCGTTGCCCAAGGCCTTGGGGAGGAAATTAATCTCCCAGAAGGAAAAAGATTCTACTTTGTTCACAATTTCCCCCATGTTCTATTCAGGTGGGGACGGGGGAGAAATGAGGGAAAAGATCTAGAACTGGGCAGGGTGGGGTTGGGGATCCATGAAATACTTCCTCTCGGGCGGAACAACGTCGTGATTTCCAACTGTGTTTCTAGAAATGTGCGCTTCTGCCTCCACTCTCCGTTCGTGCACAACCCCCCACTCCAGCCGCGTCAGAAATCCCTCCTCCGGCAGCCTCTGCCTGCTTCCCGAGAGGGGCGCACCCCACGTCTGGTGGCGTCAACTCCATTAGGCCTGACACGTACAGCCACCATTTCTGTAAAGGTCGCAACCTGCCCAGTCGGCCTCAGCGAGGCCGACCTTGTTGAGCTCACACATCTGTGCGCTGGGGCCTAGCCTGCCCCCGCTGGGAGGGGACAGAGGGCAGGCCCAGGGGGAGGGGGCTTGGGGGTCTGTGCGTGTGTCCTAAATAGGCTGCGAGTCCCTCTTTCTCCCCTTTCAAAACAAAGACCTCTGCTAGCCCATGCTTTGCAAGAGCTCCTGTTCTTCCTTGGCAACCCCATGAGTCAGGTTATGCCAGCTTCCGTATCACCGCCATACACCCAGTCACACAACCACCCCCTAGCCACAGATCGAGCCCCGCCCCCAACACACACACACACACACACACACACACACACACACAGAGAGCCTAATGTGTAATTATCGTGGGATTACTGCTCTTCTCCCCACCCCACCCCCAGCACATGCTCCCAGCTGCACAGAGGATTCTAGTGACATCATTTGCCGTGACAGCAGAGTGACTGGGTGGGAGGTGAGCTGAGCACATGGCAAAATGCCACTGTCCTCTTCTGCCTGCAATCAGCCAAGAAAGAGGGTGGCCGTGGCGTTGTGGCTGGGATGGAGCTGCGGGGCCTTCCTGCCTGCTTCCCAGGCATTTGGCCAGCAGCCCCACACAGGAACAGCCCAAAGTGGGGTGCTGGGGATTGCTGCGTGCCAGGAGAACAGAAAGGAAGATGCGACAGAGTCGGACTCTAAGCATTTCAGGTTCCACGTAAGAAGGTGACAGATCGGAGCAAAGAACCCACTGGTCTACCAGATGAGTCCTCCCAGCAGCTGAAATTCAGAAATCTTTTTCCACTGCAGATGCAGACTCCATTTAGTGGCTGACATCCAGACTAAACTGCCCCCGAGTAAAGTAAAGTGTGCCGTTGAGTCAGTGTCGACTCCTGGCGCCTGCAGAGCCCTCCTCCCCTGCAGTATGAGATGATGCCTTTCAGCATCTTCCTAGATCGCTGCTGCCCGATAGAGGTGTTTCCCATAGTCTGAGAAACAGTCCAGCAGGGATTCGAACCGGCGACCTCTGGCTTCCAAGTCAGGTCATTCCCCCGCTGCGCCATTAGGTATAGCTTATTTTAAATGAAGTTGTCCTTTTGTGTAACTCCTGAGTAGAGTACCTTAGTCCGGATGTCAGCCACTGATCATGGCTAGCAGCCAGCAATTTATCTCTTCTCCTGCTCTATGAAAGCATCTAGACCTTTCTTACAGTGGCTGTCAGTCACCACCACCCTGTGTGAAAGTTGGTTTAATGTCAAACATTCTTCTGCAGTCCTAATAAGGTTTCTTTCTTGTTTACAGACAGTTCTCCAATCTTCAGTGGCTATGCTCGCCAACAACAAATTTATCGGCATATCGGCAGCCAGTGTAGCTCCTTCAATACAGGAGTAATATGGTCTCTCTGAGATGACCCAGAGACCAGCCTGGCTGCCGCATTCTAAACCAACTCTATTTTCT
This sequence comes from Hemicordylus capensis, assembly GCF_027244095.1. Classification (NCBI taxonomy): domain Eukaryota; kingdom Metazoa; phylum Chordata; class Lepidosauria; order Squamata; family Cordylidae; genus Hemicordylus; species Hemicordylus capensis. The sequence continues at coordinate 3,268,333 of NC_069661.1, forward strand.
GAACTACATACAAGGGCAGCCCCACATAGAGCACATTACAGTAATCCAGTCTGGAGGTTAGCAAGCACCCCTAGACTGCGTACCTGTTCCTTCCAGGGAAGTGTGACCCCATCCAGAACAGGCAGATCAAAATCATCTCTCGAGTTCCAACACCACACGATGAGTACCTCTATCTTAGCCGGATTCAGTCTCAGTTTGTTATCCCTCATCTAGCCCATCACCGACTCCAGGCAGGCATTTAGGGAGGTTATGCCCTCTCCCGATGATGCTGACATGGAGAAATAGATTTGGGTGTCATCAGCATACTGATAGCACCCTGCACAAATCTCCTGATGATCTCTCCCAGCGGTTACATGTAGATGTTAAACAACATTGGTGACAATATGGAGCCCTGGGGCACACTATACAAGAGTTCAGATTTTGAAGAACAGCAGTCTCCAAGGGACAACATCTGGAACCTGCCCGAGAGGTAGGAGCGGAACCACTGCAAAGCAGTGCCTCCAACTCCCAACCCCCTCAGACGCTCCAGAAGGATACTATGGTCGATAGTATTGAAAGCCACCAAGAGGTCCAGAAGGACCAACAGAGTTACACTTCCTCTGTCAATTGCCAATAGGAGATCATCCATCAGGCCGACCAAAGCAGTCTCCACCCCATAGCCAGCCCAAAAGCCAGTTTGAAATGGGTCAAGATAATCAGTTTCATCCAAGACTGTCTGGAGCTGGGAGGCCACCACCCTCTCAATTACCTTGCCCAGCCACAGAAGTTTGGAGACAGGCCTGTAGTTGTTCAAGTCCAAGGGATCCAGGGTAGGCTTCTTCAGAAGCAGTCTAATGATTGCCTCCTTAAGACAAGGAGGCATCCTACCTTCCCTCAGAGATGCATTTATAATCTCTACCAGGCCTTCTACAACAACCCCCCTGCCAGATAATATAAGCCATGTCGGACAAGGGTCAAGAGAACAGGTGGTAGGCTGCACCATTCCAATCAGCTTGTCCACATCCTCAGGAGTCACAAACTGGAACTGATCCAGACTAATCACACAAGAGGAGTCGCTGGACACCTCCACATCAGACACTGAAGTAATTGTGAAGACAGAGTCTAAGTTGGCCCGAATACGAAAGATTTCCCCCCACAAAGAATTCATTAAACACATCACAGCGGGTAATCGATGGTTCGAGATTCTGATTCAAGGGAGGAGGGGCACTCACTAGCCCTCTAACAACCCTGAACAACTCCGCCGGACGTGAACTTGCGGATGCAATATGGGCTGTAAAGAATAGCTTCTTTGCCGCACTTATGGCCTGAGCATAGGTCTTCAAATGAGCTCTATGTTGCAATCTGTCGAATTCAAGCCAAGTCTTTCTCCACTTGCACTCCAGTCGTCTACCTCACCGCTTCAGCCCCTGTAGTTCTTCTGCATACCAAGGGTCCAATTTTGATGTGGGTCGAAGAGGACGCTTAGGAGCAATCATGACTATTGCCCCAGAGAGTTTGCTGTTCCAATTCTCCACCAGGGCATCAACAGGATCACCAGCAGAGCCAACACTAAATCCCTCCAAGGCTTCTTGAAATCCTATTGGATCCAATAACCTTCTCGGATGGATCATCCTAATAGGTCCCTCGCCCCTGCAAAGTTGGGAAGTGATTGTGAGTCCAACCTTAACTAGATGGTGGTCCGTCCATGACAATGTGGAAATCACAGGATTCCCCACCCACAGAACACCACCCTGATCAGAGTGAAAGACCAAATCAAGCATGTGACCAGCAATGTGCATTGGCCTCGAGACCACTTGGGATAGTCCCATAGTCATCATGGCTGCTATGAACTCCTGAGCCGCCCCGGACAAATTGGTCCCGAAGTGAACATTGAAGTCCCCCAGCACCACAAGCCTGGGGGACTCCAACACCAAGTCTGAGACCAAGTCCGTCAGCTCAGTTAGGGACTCTGTTGAGCAGCGGGGCAATCGGTACACCAACAGAAGTCCCAGTCTATCTCTGGTCCCCAGACTTAAGTATACACATTTGATATGGTCCGACACTCTAACAGGTATCCTGTTAAGGGAAAGGTTATCCTTATAGACCACAGCCACTCCACCTCCCCGCCCACGGTCCCTCACCCGCTCCTCAACAGAGTAGCCTGGGGGAAGAAGCTGGGACCACACTGGGCCCCCAGCCTCCCCCAGCAAGTTGAAGCCAGTTTTTGGCAGTTGAAGGCCTTTAGCTGCCTCCCACATAATGCACCCGCCTCCATCCAACACTGCCCACCCTTTCCTGTCTGCACCCCCACATAACTCCCTCCCAAGCCATCTGGTGAAACGATCTGCAGCTTGCCCATTGAGGAAATGCAGCCACAAAAACAAAACCTCTTTCCAGCAGAAGCACAAAAGGTGCGGCTGTGGTTGGGATTTGAACCAGCAACCCCTGAAGCCAACCATAGTTAATGTGTCCCTAGTGGCATAGGGCACATTTACGCAATGGGCTTAAACTAGTCTACTAGTTATTCATCTCCCTTGGGAATCCTGGGAACTGTAGTTCCATGGGGGTGGATGGATGCAGAGAATTTCTAACAGGATTCTCAGCACCCTCAGCAAACAGGAGGCCATGACAGAGCTGAGCAGCTGCAGCTTTGCATGCCCCACGTTCACTTTCTTCGCTAGCAGGGCTGGGAAAGAGACCAAATACCCATTGCGAGCCAGAGCAGACAAGGCGGGGCTAGTTGGATCAATTATTAATTTCAGGGTATGGTAACCTCATATGCTCCAACAACATTCCCTAGGGAAAGCCATGGCAGCTAAAGTGGTATAAAAGCCATGCATGCTTGTAGAGTAGATATGACAATAGGGAAAATGCTGTGGGCTGTGTGAAGTTGCTCTAGAATTGCAGATAGATGTGACTGTTTCATTGATTGATTGATTGATTGAGTGAGTGAGTGAGTGAGTGAGTGAGTGTTATCAAATCAGTGTCAACTCTTTGATTCATTGATTGGTTGGTTGGTTGACTAAGTGCTGTCAAGTCGATGTCGACTCTTAGTGACCACATAGATAGATTCTCTCCAGGATGATCTGTCTTCAGCTTGGCCTTTAAGGTCTCTCTCCGTGGTGCATTCATTGCTGTCGTAATCAAGTCCATCCATCTTGCTGCTGGTTTTTCTCTTCTTCTCTTTCCTTCAACTTTTCTCAGCATTATGGACTTCTCAAGGGAGCTGGGTCTTCGCATAATGTGTCCAAAGTATGATAGTTTGAGCCTGGTCATTTGTGCCATGAGTGAAATTATGGATTGATTTGTTCTATGAGCCATTTGTTTGTTTTCCTGGCTGTCCGTGGTATCCTCAAAAGGCTTCTCCAGCACCAAAGTTCAAAAGTTTCAATACTTTCTATTTTGCTTCTTCAAAGTCTAGCTTTCTCATCCATAGAGTGTCACGGGAAAAACCATTGTCTAAACTATTCTAATCTTTGTAGGTGTAGACACATCACAGCATCTAAGTATCCTTTCCAAGGCCTTCACTGCAAGCCTACCAAGTGCTAGTCTGCGGCGTAGTTCTTCACTGCTGGATCCTTTACTGTTGACGGTCGAGCCTAAAAGGCAGAAGCTATCCATCACTTCAATGTCTTCATTGTCAGTTCTGAGACTGGTTGCTGTACCCGTTGTCATTACTTTAGTCTTCTTGACATTTAGTCGTAGTCCCATTTTTTCACTGTGCTCCTTGACTTTCATTACTAGAGCTTGCAGATCATCCTCATTCTCAGTTATCAGAGTGGTGTCATCAGCATAGCTCAGGTTATTGATGTTACTTCCTCCAAGTTTAAAACTACACTCATCTTCTTCCAATCCAGCTTCCCTCAGTATATGTTCAGCATATAAATTGAATAAAGAGGGAGAAAGTAGACAGCTTTGTCTTACTCCTCTGTCTGGAACCAGTCTGTTTCACCATGTTCCGTCTGGACTGTGGCTTCCTGCTCTGTGTCTAGGTTTCTCATGAGAACAATGAGATGTTCTGGGACGCCCATTTTCCTAAGGATATTCCACAACTTGACATGGTTGATGCAATCGAAGGCTTTTCTGTAGTCAATAAAGCACATATTGACTTCTCTCTGGTATTCTTTGGCTTTCTCAATTATCCAGTGTGCACCAGCAATGATGTTTCTTGTTCCTTGGCCTTTTCTGAAACCAGCTTGAACATCCAGCATTTCCCTTTCCACATAGGGCTCTAATCTGTGTTGGATGATCCTGAGCATTATTTCGCTAGCATATGAAATTAAGGATATTGTGCGATGATTTGCGCAGTCCGTTAAGTCACATAAATAGATTCTCTCCAGTGCAGATTATTATTAAATCATGCACAGAGGACAGCTGGCCTTGTGGCTGCAAGCATGAATTGTCTCCTTTGCTAAGCAGGTTCCATCCTGGTTTGCATTTGAATGGGGGACTACATGTGAGCACTATCAGATATTCCTTTTAGGGGATGGGACCTTTTTGCGAAGAGCACCTGCCTGCTTGCATGCAGCAGGTTCCAAGTTCCCTGCCTGGGGTCTCCAGATAAGGCTGAGAGAGACTCCTGCCTGCAACCTTGGAAAGCTGCTAGACAATACAGAGCTAGATGCACCACGGATCTGATTCAGCAGAAGGCAGCTTCCTAGGTTCCTATTAACATTATTTTATTGTACCAATGAAACCACATCAAACTAAGTCAATATAAAATCTAGTTTAGGGGATGCTCCAAAATAAAATAAAAAAGTTAAATAGATAGATCGATAGATAAAATACTGTAATTCCTAATAATACTTATATACTTACTTATAATTATACTTATATTACAGGGTTATTGTAAAGGACTGCAATTAGATAATAGATCTGGAGCACTCTGGACATCTGGAAAAACTATTATTATTATGTTTTATATCCCGCTGTTTCTCCATGAAGCCCAGAGCGGTATACTACATACTTAAGTTTCTCTGTGAAGTAGGTTAGGCTGAGAGAGAAGTGACTGGCTCAGAGTCACCCAGCTAGTTTCATGGCTGAATGGGGATTTGAACTCGGGTCTCCCCGGTCCTAGTCCAGCACTCTAACCACTACACCACACTGGCACTAAACAAAAGCTAAGTTGTTTTAGGAGAACCCAGCAAAGTCACCAATATGTTCTCCATTTATGAAGCAAGAATTCATACTTGGAAGTTTGGGCAATTAAGCATAACTAATTAAAGCAACCTTCTCGATTACAAACATAAGCAGTGTGGAAGCAAGATGTTCTTCACCCAGCATTCTTTGCAAGAACCCAGGGTTCTGGTGCCAAGGGCCCAGCAGAAACGGGCCAGAGAGCTACAGAATGTCTTCACCCACTTTCATGAGCAACTCACAAAGATGTGAAGGCTGCCATGTAGACAGAAAGTGGACGTTGCTTCTCAGAGCTACAAGGCAGAAGTTACCGTCCAGTGCCAATTATCCCACAGCCAATGTGGGTGGAGATAGAGTTGCCCCGCTGGAGTGAATTCTGTGCAATGAAGGCTGGAGATATTTTTTTAAAGACAGCTAGAAAAGGAAAAGGGAAAATAAGATGGAGAAAGGAAAGGCCCACCACCGGAAAACACTAATTCAGATCATTAAGGGATTGAGTTGTTATGGGCAGGGGGGCCTTAACCCCTCCTAGGCAGGGCAGAGTGGGTGGGCTGTGTGGCTTCCTTGCGGAGGTGAAGGGAGTCAGGGGGAGAGGGGAAAAGGTGGATGAAAAGCTGTTGGGCATGATTGCTGATTCCGCAAATTAAGAGAGCGCGAGAGAGCGAGAGGCTGTTTGCAAGGAAGAGGGGAGACTTTGAGCCTGGCCTCTCAGCAGCCCCTGCCTCAAATTCACGGCTCCCATCATTGGCAATCTGAATTAACCCTGACAATTGTGCACTATTAACTCCCATGGGGCAGGGGGGAGAGGGGGCAGGGGGGCGGGCGAAGGAGCAGAGGAAATTGACCGTGCTGACAAAGGGGACAACCAGCCCAACTACACTAACTCACTAATTGCTTCCACTCCGCCAGCCCCCTCCCTTCCCTTCCTCTGGCATCTGTTGGGTGGGTCCCGCAACTCCGACTGGGGTGGGAGGACAAGGAGCCCCTTTAGGGCTCCTCTCCAAAGTGCTGGCTTCCCTCGCCAAAGGATCTGCTTTCTGCTCGTCCCAACCCCCAGGCCAGAGAGAGGTCCTTCATCTTTCTTTTTAAATGGTGTGTCCAGATTACTGGCAAGTTTTGGATCATATGGGATATAATGAGAACAGCTCACTAATTTGGGGTGGGGGGGAGGTGTTTGTTGATTGTCTGGCTTCTAACCAGGCAATTAAATTTAAATAAAGTTGCATAATGCCAAAACCTCAGGATAGATGCTGTTTTGATTAAACCGAAAGAAATGGGGAGTAATTTACAACTGTATATGCAAGATCTGCCCTTTTTCATGATAAAGATTGTGGAACACAGTCAAGGTTTATCATCCCACCTGGAGGCCTTCAAGAAAGCTGTGAAGGCCCACCTCTTCAGCTTGGCTTTTAGTAATATTTAAGTGGTTTTAGTGGTTTTGAAATGAGTCTTATTTTAAAGTTAAATGATTTTATTTTATGTTTTATGTTAATATTTTAAACAATTTTTTTAAAAGACTGTGAACTGCTCTGAGCTATTTCTGGATGGGTGGTATATAAATTTAATTTAATTTAATTTAATTTAATTTAATTAATGTAGAGAAAGTCCATTTTAAAGATTTGTTTTCTCTTTTCTCTGCTACAGTAATATACCAACGCCAGCCTGGCTTCAGAAAATATGCAAGACTGACTTTCAATCTATCTTAGCAACAGCAATTAGCCAACACAATTTGAAATGGAGGGGAAATTGTGGGCCCCATAAGAGTGGAGTGAGCCCATTGCCCCTTGAGATGCCCTTTTCTGACTTGCAAACTGGATCTTGAAACCTGGCTAGCGACAGCACTAGCCTTAGCCAGGAGCCCCCGACCTTGGGTCACCAGATGTTGTGGAGGGTGATGATGGGTGTTGTAGTCCAACACTGTCTGGGGACCCTGCTCAATAGCCCCCCAGATGGGAAGCATCATTTGTTGGGTTTTTAATTTTTTTGTATTGCATGTATAGTCCCTTTCAGGGCTTTTTGGGCCAAACAACACGTGTCACTGTGTACATAGTGGCCTGAATTTACTCATGAGTAGCAACCATACAAGGCTGAAATTTGTTCAGGACCACAGAGTGGAGATAGGAGGTATTAATCCAATACTTCTGTGCCATTTTCCCACAGAAATTTGACACTCCAGCAACAGAGAGCCAGTATGGTATAGTGGTTAGAGTGTTGGACTAGGACCAGGGAGACCTGAGGTCAAATCCCAGTTCAGCCATGAAACTGACTGGGTGACTCTGGACCAGTCACTTACCTCTCAGCCCTGGCCTACCTCACAGAGTTGTTGTGGGGGCAAACATAACCATACATACAACTCTTGCCTTCTCAGAGGAAGAGCAGGATAGAAATGTAAAATGTTGTTGTAAAATAAATACAATAAATATTTAACTCCAAAACTGCCATTGTGGCAGATTTTATGATCTGCATGCTGGATTTATCCCTTCATGCAAGATGATACATTTACAAGCATGGAGCTGAATACCTTGTATTTCTTTGTGCCACATATAAGCTTACAGGTTTAGTCTTTTTTTTTACTATGCCCTTTGAGGACAGGGGGCCATCTTATTTATGTATGTTTTATTTTTCTCTGTAAACTGCTTTGAGAACTCTGGATGTAGAGTGAGATAGAAATATTTGTAGTAGTAGTAGTAGTAGTAGTAGTAGTAGAGAGCCCCTTGATTCCCAGCAGCCCCCCAAGCCTGATGTCTCTCTTGGCCCTGGCTAGCAGCACACACTGCACTTTGGGAAACAGAATCTTCTGCTTTGGGGCAGTGAAATCTTTGGGGGCAATAAAAGCCTTGTACATGCACTTTCTGAGTTGTTAAAGGTAAACTGGGCCATTGTGTCGGTGTCCACAGAGCCCTGTGGTTTTTCTCTGGTAGAATACAGGAGGGGTTGACCATGGCCATCTTCTGCGCAGTGTGAATTGATGCCTTTCAGCATCTTCCTATATCACTGCTGCTCAATAGAGATGTTTCCCAAGGGGATTTGAACCGGCAACCTCCGGCTTGCTAGTCAAGACATTTCCCCACTGCACCATTAGGTGGCCTGCTTCTGTGTTAGGAAATGCATATTTTGAAAGTGTTGCTGGCTATTTCATGGAAGTTGGTGGTGGTGCCAGTTAGTGCAAAACAAGCTTTCTTCTTTCTTCAGTACTGGAGGGGTGTTTTGTCAGTCCTTGAGAAGGACTTAAGCCCCATTGAAGTCAATGAGGCTTAAGCACCCTTTACTTTCCCCGCATTGCGCTTTCCCTTGTAACACCACTAAACATTCTCACAGTGGAAACAGTGCACGAGGCGATGGAGAGGGTGTTGCGGTTACAAGCACCTTGCTTAGAAGGGAAAGAAGTCTCCATTGCTGGTTGGGGTGGGAGGTTGTTGCCCTTCAGACCCTGCTTGTGGGCTTCCCGGAGGTATCTGGTGTTGGCCCTGTGGACAGCAGAATGCTGGACTGGATGGACCCATTTTGGTCTGACGTCAGCAGAGCTTTTCCTGCGTTCTTGACTTTCCACCCACTGTTTGAACTGGGGCAGTCCAGGAAGAGCTGTACCATGTAATCGCCATGCTATCTCACATTAAAGCAGGGGTTCTCAAACTTGGGTCCCTGCTAGATGTTTTTGGACTGCGGTTCCCATCATCTCGAGTCACAGCAGCCATTGCGACTGTGGATGATGGGAGTTGTGGTCCAATATGTGGGGACTCAGGCTTGGGTACCCCTGGATGTTTTCTCTGTTAGGTGTGAATGCCAGCCATTTGTTCCTCAAGTCTTGCCACACAGACAATGTGGACACCATTGATGTGTTGGCAAACAGAATTTCCCCTGACCAGTGTGCTCTCTCATTTTTTTCCATCTGTGTGTGGAATGAGTGTTGTTCTGGGCGGCAGTATCAAGGCTGTGTGTGCGCACCATGTGCATTCAGAGCGGGGCCTTCCTGATTCAACCTGAGCGGGATCTCAAATGAACGGAGCGGACATAAATAAACTTGGGAGCACAGGCATGTGCGCACCCCTTAGAGGGAACACGCACTGCCCCTGACCCGAGATGGGAGAAGCCTTTATGTCAGAGGCTCTCTTAGGGCTGTTTTATGACTAGGATACCTCTCATTGGTATTTTAAGATGTTTTGTCATCTTTATTAGCCCTATCCACACATCATGTTAAACACATGCACAATCTATGCATATGGCGCATGTGTACAACTCTGTACAGGTGTGCAGTTATTTGTCTGTTCTATTCTGTGTAAGTAGAGCAGTCCACTTCCTTTCTGTACCCTGCATTTCCGGGGGCCTGTGCGCAGGTTCACATTTAAAATGAACACTCATCCAGTTATGCACACAGAGCCATGCGCATGCCTGCAGACACCTGCATAAACATACAGTATAATGTATGGGCTGTTCTTGATGGTATCTGTAATGCCTTTTTGGAGCGGTCTGCTGCAATGGGCGCTGTGTAGGAGAGCAGCCCATTAACAAAGCAAATAAATAGACCAAGGGATCATAAGCATGTCCTCATAAAATTGGAGGAGGCCCCAGAGCCTTCCACTTAATCTCCTGAATTGAAAGTTTGTTTCATTCTGAAACAAAGAAGAGAGGGATCCTCAAGGGTGCTGTAGAAACTGCGCTTTTTAATACTCTGATTAGGCCTGCCATGTTTCGAGCAGGGGAATTACATGCAGAGAAAGACAAGTGCTGACGAATGGCTGGATCAGTGCCTCTGCATAAAAACATCCCCATCCAGTCCAATGTGCTGGGCAAAATCACAGGAGGCCTTTCCAGGGCACTTCTGTGCTTTCCTCTGCAGCCCTGCCCTCCCTCTTCCCCTTCAGCAGACAACCCTGCACACACACACCCATACAGAGGTGCACCTAGGTAATTTGGGAGCCTGGACCTAAAGGCCTTTGGAAGCCCCCTGCTGCAAGTTAAGCATAATTTCTTAACACATAGGTTGTTGAGGGCACAAACCACCCAGGACAGACTAAAGTGGATTTGGGGGGCCCCAGGGGTGTGTGGAGGCCCTGGACATCGGCCCTGAGGCTCAGGGATAAGAGCACCTCTGCCCACATAGACACATACAAGCACAACGGACAGCGCATGCAACCTGTTTCAGCATGCATGCCTGGCAGAAAAGAGCCCTCCAGAGGATTCCATTTTTTAACATTCGTAAACCGCCCAGAGATTGTATATGGGGCAGTATATAAATGTGATAAACAAACAGACAAATAAATCAAGCAAGTGAGCCAAACTTCAGGGGAAGGAGAAACATTTTCTGCAACATTTCAGTCAATAAGCACCTGTCCTAGCATTTCACAGTTGATAAATGTGTTCTTCACGAAGGGGGCACTGCTGCTGCAGCAATATATGATTTGGTCCTCCGTACTCTTTGGCATTAAGATAACCCAGCCCTTGATCTTCTTCGGAGGTCCTCCTCCAGGTGCCAGCAGAGGTGAGGCGTGTGGCTACAACTGGCAGAGGGCTTTTTCAGTGGTTGCACCCCATTTATGGAAGAGCCTCCCCAGTGAGGTCCGCCTGGCTTCATCCCTTTGTTCTTTTAGGTGCCTCGTGAAGACATTTTTGTTCACTCAGGCCTTTTAAACTTTGATTTTCAGGTTCGATTTTTAACTGATTTTAGAGTTTTGGAATTGCTTTGTATTGTATTTTGTATTTTCTTTCCCCCCTTTTGATCTGTTATGATTTAATATTACTTTTTCTGTTTTTATTTTGTTGTAGAACGCCCAGAGACGTAAGTAATATGTTAAATAAATAAATTATGTTAAATAATAAATTATGTTAAATAAATAAATATGTTAAATAAATATGTTAAATAAATAAATTATGTGTTTTTATTTCATGTTTTAATGATGTGTTGTGAGCCACCCAGAGAACAATTTGTTATGGGGCAGCTAACAAATAAAGTTGTAATGTTGTCATTGTTGTTATTATACAAGGGACTCCCTGTACACACAGAAAAGACCTTATGCGTGTGCAGAAGATATGCAACTGAGAGAGGATCCAGAAGCTTTTTGCTAAGGAAGTGAACACAGCAAGTGGCCTTCTGCTCAGTCAGAGCCTTGGTCCTATTCTTTTAGCTCTGGGTAATTTAATGTATAACCAGCTGGGCTGGGCACAGAACATCTGTGCCTCTAGTTCTCCCCCGCTTGCCTGCCACTGCCGCTTTCTTTGCCCGCCTGCCCGCCTGCCACTGCCTACCACCGCCTGCCACCACCGTTTTCTTCCCTGCTCACCGCCTGCTGCCATTTTCTTTGCCTGCTCTGCCACCGTTTTGTTTCCCACCTCGCCTGCAAGCCTGTCCGCTGGCACTGCTGCATTCCTCTCCTCCTGCTAGCAGCTCGCTTGCAAACTCTTGCGAGAGCTGCCACACATGGGATTAGCAATGGGTACGCCTTAGAGAATATATATATAATGCTTGGTCCATCTAGCTCAGTATTGCTTACACTGACTGGCAGCAGCGCCCCAAAGTTTCAGACAGGAGTCTTTCTCAGCTCCACCTGGAGACGCTGCCAGGGTGTGAACCTGGGACCTTCTGCGTACAAAGCAGATGCTCTGCCACTGTGCTACAGCCCCCTCCCCAGATGCAACGGCTTTTGCTTGGGGATTATGGGAGTTGTAGTCAACAGCATCTGGGAATCCCTGTTAGAGGGAACACAGACCCCAAATAGTTTGACCACTTCTGTTTGCTTGTTTTTTTCATTGATATCCACCTTTCCCCCCGTCATGGAGCTTAAGAAGGTGTATGGAGTTCCTGGTGGTCTAGACCAGCTCAGCTTCAGCAAACTGGGTTTACCATGTGCCTTCAGACCATGCTTTCAAGCCCTTGAATTCTTACAACAACCCTGTAGAGTTGGCCAGTATTGTGATTTGCATATTGCAGAGAAGGGAACGGAGGCTGCAAGAGAGTGGCTTGACTAAGTTTCCCTAGTGCATCTTCAGGTGAGTGAGGCAAGATTTAAGCCAAGGTCACCTGGGTTCATAGTTTATGGCCAATTTACACAGTTAGAATGTTCTCTGGTAAACATTAAAGCCTAGATTCATCTGGAACACACACACACTCCAAATTTATGGTTCTGTGAACCTGGAATTGTTTGGGGGTTGTGCAAATCCGACGTTTCCTCAGGATTATGAATCTTAGATCTGAACTACGGACGTTGGTCCCAGATAACCATCAGGTTGGCACAGTGCCGATCCAACATTGCTGAAAATCTTTGGGTCCACACAACTGGAAATTGCACGCGTTACGTAAATCTAGGATTGAACATTCACCAGAGAGCATTTTAATCATGTGAAGTGGCCCCTGGATTCTGAGCCAGGACACTCCTTTGAGCTCTCAAGGAACACCTTCCCACAGACACTGAGAAGCAGAGTTTACCTGTCTTGGCACATGAAACAGCCACATGTTGTGGTTCAGACTCATGCACATGCACCAGTTTGAGATGACCTGGGGGAAACTGAGGCTCTGGGGAGGCCCTGCCATGTCCCGATTGGCTGATGGCACTCAACCTCTCCTCAGAGCAATGAGTGCTGCATAGAAGCCAAGCACCCACGATGCCCCAAGGCGGCCATCTCACTCTCCATCACAAACTTTTCCGATGGTCCCTGGAGTGTCCAGTTTTCTGCTCTCCCCTTCCCTCTCTCTCTCTCTCTCTCTCTCTCTCTCTTATGCAACCTGCCCATTGTGCGATGTGTCAGTTTGTGCTGCACTGTCAAACACATCGGCCTGGCCAACCCGAGCGGGCCTTGTGAAAGGCTCAGCAGGGGCCCGCGCACTATGCCACTAATTAGGGCCTGCAGCAGAGGGTTCCCATACACACCTGCATGGTCATGTGACTGGGGGGGGCAAAGAATGACCGCTCTACCCAAGCGTGAACCAAATGAGCCCGACTGCAAAAAAGAGAGAAGTGGGGGGGGGAGAGAAGAAAAGGAAAAGGAAATTGTTGCTCTCCCAGGTCACATTTCCAGGCAGACAAAGTGTTCTTGGCACCTCTGATGGGGAGGTGGGGGGGTGAGAGGGAGATTCCCGCCTGCCAGCACCTGGCTCTGACGCAACACCCCCCCTGGGAGTTCCTGCTTGGGTTGGCCTGACAGAAGAGGTGGACTTGCTATGCCCGGTGAGCCTGGAGGCAGCCATTAAGAGGGAGACTGCGCAGTACGTTGCAGCTGTGGTTGTGATTGTGCATGCACACACACACCTCCACACACAACAGCCCCACAAGGAGAGAGGCCACTCTCAGGCCTGCTTCACAGAGGGAGAACTGAGGCCAAGCACAACGTCAACCTTTGACCCAGCACTGGAGCCCAAGGACACCATCGGCCAGGAAGGGCTCTCTCAGAAGCCCCGGGGGCAGGAATGGGAGAGGCCAGGAGGCGAGGCGGCTGGGAAGCCGGGATGGCACTTGGCTCACCCACAGCCACGCAGGCCAAGGAAGAGGAATTGGCCTCCCCCATCATCTTGTCTTCCTGGGAAGTCCGCTTCTCCAGGGCACTTTCCAGATTGCCCACTAGCACAGCGTCACTACTGCATGTCCACGAAGCGTGCGTCCGTACTGCCTGTGTTCTGACATCGCAGTCCCTCTGCTCTCAGTACGGTGCCATTCACATTTCCAGTGCCTTCTTTTGCATCTTAGCCTTCCATTTTAGTCCGACAACGTTGCATGTGCGTTAGAAATAAATCGCTTTATTGTCCCGTCGTAGGAGGGTTGCGCAAGCTATTGACGTTTTCAAAACGGTTCTGCCAAGCCGACGCATTTTACTGCTGAACAGCCTGCAATCTGGAAAGCACCCTGAATCTTCCTCTGCCTGGGGCAGATGAAGTGTGCAGACCCCCTTCCTTCCTTCCTTCCTTTGGGGTTTTGCAGTGGAAAGAGGGCTGCTTCCCACAGACGACCCCAAGACCTGGCTCTGCAGCTCACACACTCTTCTGCTTCCTTTCAGGCCAGAGCCACTCTGCTGTGACTCCATTAATGCACACGAGATCCGTCTCACCTCTGTGTGGCCATATTAGCAACTTCCCTGCAACCTCACCGGTGCGAGGCCCAAAGGGCCAGATTGCTTGTTGTCCACGGCTCCTGTCGTCTCGCACCAAGAGGGCTGCTAGGGAAGCATGACTGTGTGGGGCTTGGGGGCAGGAAGCAGCTGACTAGGCTCTGGGCCTCAAAAGGCATGCAAGCTCCACAGGAAACACACCCTCCCTGCCGAGGAGAGCCCCCTCTTCTCCCTGCCCAGGCAGCATGGCTGCCTGCATTCCCTGCTTTTGTGGAGGGGTGGCCAGCCTGAGGATCCCTTTCTGTTGGTGGACTACAATTCCCATCATCCTCAGCTGCAATGTATTGATGATGGGAGCTGTAGTCCAACAAACGCTGGAGAGCCTTAGGCTGGCCACCCCTCCTATAGATCAGAGGCTCCAACTGGCCCTTGACCAGGGACCAGTCCTTACTTTCTGGTCCCTGCGCCTGGTCAACCCCACCCCCTCACCCCTGCCGCTTATTGGCAGGGAGGCCTTTTTAAACATTGTCAAGGTGAGTTGCTGTCCTTCTTCAGGCTTCAGCTCTCTCCCTGGGATCTCCTAGAAATTAAATCTCTGAGGCAGAGGTGGGTGCATCTTGTCCCTCGTGCACATCCATTGTAAACACAACATGCACAGGGAAACTAAGGCATCAAGAGCAACCATTTCATACGCTTGCTATTTCATATGAGTTCTCAACCTCAGGTCCCCACATGTTGCTGGACTACAACTGGTCTTGCAGTAGCAAGCATGAATTGTCTCCTTTGCTAAGCAGAGTCCGCCCTGGTTGCATATGAAAGGGAGACTAGAAGTGTGAGCACTGTAAGCTATTCCCCTTAAAGGATGGAGCTGCTCTGGGAAGAGCATCTACAGGTTCCCAGTTCCCTCCCTGGCAGCATCTCCAAGATGCGGCTGAGAGAGATTCCTGCCTGCAGCCTTGGGGAAGCCACTGCCAGTCTGTGAAGACAATACTGAGCTAGAGGGACCAGTGGTCTGACTCAGTAGCAGGCAGCTTCCTATCCCCAGCCACAGCAGCCAAAGGTTGAGATCCCCTCAATTAATGCTGCTATACATGGTGCTGGATAGAAGGGCAATTTCCGCCCCAAAAATCCCATCAGAGGAGACTTCAGGGGTACTACACTTGCATTAACCTTGATCCTCCATAAAAAGAAAAAACGGAGAACTACATTGTCTTGAAATGCACCAATCCAGTGTAGAACAAACCTATGTTTCCAGTTACCAATGTGCAGCCCTTCCTACACACATGCATGATTTGTTCATTTGAGCACAAAAGCAAGATCCAATAATCTACAAACCCAACCAGACACAGGATATTGGCCGTTTTCCTTTCAGGGTGCATACACAGAAAAGGAACATGTGTGTGTGACTTCCCCCCCCCCCCATAGATCAGTTGAAATTAACCAAAATATCGGATACCATGGCAGTTTGCAGTTTCCAGGGTCTTTGAACTGAATGATTTGTCTGTAAATATAAGCAGAAACTAAAGTGCCGAATTAGATAGCTGAGCTTTATTGATGGGGGAAAATATATGCTTTTAAAAAGAATTCTGTCAGAATTATGCTGGCTTACTGTGATGCCAAGAAATATGCCTCTTGAAAAATGGGGAAAGTGATGAGAATGACTTCCACCATTTTTAATGACTTAATCTGATCTGATATAGGGATAATTCTGCCTTAGCTCAGGGACTCCTATTTTCAGGGAACCTTTCTACATTGCCTCTGGCTGAGGGTATCCTGAGTGTTTGCCATGAAAAAACCACCTTGAGCCATTTTTGGAAGGGCAGTATATCAATCAATCAATCAATCAAACAAACAAACAAATTAATGAAATGCCTGTGCATCGCAAAGGATTCCGGGGAGTCTCCTATGGCATACACCTTGTTGGTCTTCTTCACTCTAGCTCAGCATGAATGGATACTACTCCCACCCTAGAATATGCCTCACTCTTCCTTGCAGCTGCACAGTCAGCAGGAGGGCAGTGCTGGACACAGGGCCGCCTTTCTGGGAAGCTTCTCTGCCATCACCCGTCTTCCCACTGAGGGGCCCTTCAGACCCTTGGGTTCTCCCAACCACACTCTGAAAACTGTTACATTTACTAACTCTTGTTATTTTGCTTTGGTTTGACTTAGCTATTGTGATTCTTATTTTCTTGAAGCAAAAGTATTAATAATGGGCAGCACTCAGGCTAATGCTGCACTTGCATTATTTATTATGTATAAATATGTATGTATGTACGCTTTATTTATTTATTTATTTATTTATTTATTTATTTATTGATCTAAAATATCTATATCCCACCTCTCCAGTATAATACTGCTTGGGGCGGTTCACAACGGCAAAACAATGAAAGTAACATAAAATTTAACACAATAAAACAAATAAAACACAATGTTGAATAAAAACAAATAAAGCAAACCCAATTAAAATTAAAAACCCACGAGGCTGTAGTAAAACACATTAAAAAGCCTCTCCAAACAAGTAAGTTTTAAAATCTTTTTTTAAAAAACCTTAAGGGAGGGAGCATGGCGAAGCTCTTCTGGGAGGGCATTCCAGAGCTGAGGGGCCATAACCGAAAAGCTTTGTGTGTCCAGCTATTTCCCACATTCTCCATTTCCCTCTGATGCAAACCCGCAAATCTACCCCTGGGGGCTGGAAGCAGCAGAGGGAAATCATTCAGTTCAAATAAAAATCTGATGCTGGTTTGATATCTACATACATCAAAAGTTCAGGATACTTTTCCCCCCAGGGGCAGAGAGCTGCATCTAATTTCCTGCCATCTGAAGGTGGCAATTAGGTGGGTAGCAATTGGAGATTGGGCTTCTTCAGTGGCGACACCCCAGTTATGGCTTGTGTTGTTTGACATTTATATCCCGCTCTTCCTCCAAGGAGCCCAGAGCGGTGCATTTTAAGCATTATAAGCTTTAGGCAGCAATTACTGGCCTTGGCATAGATTATTAGCTGCTCTCCTTCGTATAGTATGCTCAGCTGTCTGCTGCTTTATTTAATAGCGATGTTTGGATTGTTTTAGAGTGGCTTTGCTTCTACTCTTTTGGAAGCCGCTTTGGAAGCATATACCGTAACAGCAAGGTTTTTCAAAATAAATAAAAACATACATGTCACGGTTTGATGGCTCTGAACGGGTCTTGATAAAATGCAGCATGTGCATTGCTTTAAAGCCTGCATGCTTCCTCCTGATACCACTTTCAACAGTCTCCAGGTACCTGGTCCCTCCCTCCCCCTCCCTCCTCCTGCTAGTTTGCCGTAGTGTGAAAGTTGGCCCTTTGAGAGGGGGGTCGCAATTGGAAAGACACATTCTGACACAGTGGTAACCCCCTGACCCCACCGTGCCTGTGCCCATTAAGAACAGTGTGTGCCTTCACGCCTGGCAGAAGAGGGGTCTTCAAGGTTACGGGGGAGTAGGAGGGAAGGGGGGGGAAGGGGGTGGTGGGCCGGCTGCTCAGATCCGCCACTGGCAGTCATGGGGCGGCTTCAGGAGGGAAATCTCTGGCTTTCCAGCTGTTGAGCAGGGACAGTTCCCTCTCCTCTTGTGCCTCTCCCTATCCTTCTGCTTTCACTTTGGGACTGTCTTTCAAGTTGTAACTCGGTTGGGTTCATAGGAACATAGGAACATAGGAAACTGCCATATACTGAGTCAGACCATTGGTCTATCTAGCTCAGTATTGACTACACAGACTGACAGCGGCTTCTCGAAGGACCTCTCCCTCCCCAGGGTCTCCTAGAGGTTGACTCTCTGAGACAGAGGTAGATGCAAATTGTCCAGAAGTTTCCAGCTGTGGGTCCTCAGAAGTTGTTGGGCTACAATTCCCACCATTCCCAGCCACATCTGTACAGGCCTTTGGTTTTTCTTATAAGAAGATAAAGAAAGCCTGTGGCCTTTCGAGTCCAGCATCCTGTTTCCCATGGGATGTGTAAGCAAACAACCCCCTCCCACTTTTGCTTTCCAACAACTGGCATCCAGACATATACTGCTCCTGAATCTGGAGGTTCCACCTACACTTCATGACTAGAAGCTATTGATAAACTGGTCCTCCATGGATTCACCTAATCCCTGTTTAATGCAGTCTAAGCCAGTGACTATCACATCTTGTGGCAATAAATTCCATATATTCATTACGAGTTGCAGGAAGGCCTTACCTGGCTTCGAAAGGTTCCACCCCTTCTCTGCCAGTCATGCTTCCTCCCCCTTTCTTCCTGAAAGCCCATCCGTGATGGGAAGGAAGCTCTAGTTATGCACCGGGAAAACAGGACAGAGTTGCAAAGGGGGGGGGGCGGTGATGGAGGGATGCCTTAGGGTGAATTTATACTAAGGGCTGGGGCTATAGCACAGGGGTGTGTGTGTGTGTGTGTGTGTGCACATGTTTTGCATGCAGCAGGGTCCAGTTTCAGTCCTAGCATCCCCAGTAGCGGGTGCTGAGAAACACCATGGAGAGCTGCTGCTGCCGGTCAGAGTTCACAATACTGGGCTATGGACCAAGAGCTCCCAAGAGGGCAGCCAGGCCCTCTGCATCCTTAAGACCTGTGAAGGAGAGTGCCTTGTAGTGCCGGCGAAACCTTTCCCACCCTTGCTTCACCCCAGATCCCCTCTTCAGTACAGCAGGAAAGTTGGAAAGTTCCTCCTAAGGACCGGAAGAGCTGTGCTGCCTGCAGGCTGGCCATCCATCAGGTAGATCTGCGCAGTTCCTGATGAATGGCCAGCCTGCAGGCAGTGCAGCTCTCATGAACGCTGGGGTGGGGTGGGAGAGAGAGGAGCAAACAGAGCTCCAGGAAGGAGAGGCAGCTGTGGTCCCCCCCCCCACCGTCACTAGCTTCTGCCGCCCTGCAGCCCACCAACTGAGATTGCACCCCTGGGAGAGTTTGTTCCAGATAGGAGGGGAAGCTCACACCCCTTCTTTCCCCCTTTTGCAAGCTACTTCTTGCCATATTTTTGAACCTGTCAGACCTCCAAGGATATCAAGTCTGCATTCACAAGCTTCGCCCTCACTTTATCCTCACAGCAAGCCTATGAAGCAGATTGTCCTGGAAGTTAGTGACTGGCCCAGAGACGCCCAGCAGAGCGGGGATTCGAACCCAGGCCTCCCTGGTCTTTCTGTCCGCACAAGCAGGGGGCCCCTCCCTGTTGTGCTAGAATTCCCGCCCTCCCCAGTCACAGTAGCTGTTGTGGTGACTCCCAGTTGGGAAGCGCAGCAGGACAGCAGACCTGTTCTCAGGGGTTCAGCAAGAAGAAGCATAGTTCACTGAGAGTAGCTCCTCTCTGGGCAGATCCTGCCTGGTAACAAGCAAGACAGGACCGACCAGTCAACATGCAAGCCACTTTCCCCACTGCCTAGCCTACAACTCAGCAGCAACCCAGCTCTCATGGGTTGGGAGAGGAGAGCTGGTCTTGCGGTAGCAAGCATGACTTGTCCCCTTAGCTAAGCAGGGTCCGCCCTAGTTGCATTTGAATGGGAGACGTGATGTGTGAGCTCTGTAAGATATTCCCCTGTAAGGATGGAACCATTCTGGGAAGAGCTTCTAGGCTCCAAGTTCCCTCCCTGGCAGCATCTCCAAGATAGGGCTGAGAGAGACTCCTGCCTGCAACCTTGGAGAAGCTGCTGCCAGTCTGTTTAGATGATACTGAGCAAGACAGACCAGTGGTCTGACTCAGTATATGGCAGCTTCCTATGTTCCTATGACTCATCAGACACTGGGCATGATAGCTTTGTAGTGATCAGGACACCATGAAACCTGAGTGTCATAGGAGATGATAATGCTTGAATTTTTGGAGAGGAGAGCTGTTCTTGTGGTAGCAGGCATGACTTGCCCCCTTAGCTAAGCAGGGCCTGCCCTGATTGCATATGAATGGGAGACTAGAAGCATGAGCACTGGAAGATATTCCCCTTAGGGGGATGGAGCCGCTCTAGGAAATGCATCTAGGCTCCAAGTTCCCTCCCTGGCAGCATCTCCAAGATAGGGCTGAGAGAGATTCCTGCCTGCAACCTTAGAGAAGCTGCTGCCAGTCTGGGTAGACAATACTGAGCAAGATGGACCAAGGTTCTGACTCAGTATATGCCAGTTCCCTATGTTCCTCTATTCCTCATCCCATCCCACCCAATGAGTCCTCCTCTCAGTCCCTGGCTTCTCTTTCTGCCTCTGTCTTGCCTGTTCCACTTAAAGGCTATTAACCTTCTGAGCAAAACTGGCGTCATTTCTGCGGAGAGCACCTAGCCCACCGACGGAAACACCTACACGCCGAGTGACAGGAGTTGCATGCTGTATCCCGGCCCTTTCACAGACAAACCCACCTCAGCCGCTCCGTACTTGAAGCACCTGGCTGCAGAAGCACACCCGCCCTCCACGGCTAGCAGTTGTTTCCGTTAATAATCAAACCCCGCAAGCAGCCAGAGTGGGTGTGTCAGAGCAGGGCAAGGGCCGGTCTGAGGAGCTCCTTTCTTGCGAGGCCAAGAATCTTTCAGGCTGGAACTGGACAAGGCAGGCCTTGCTGCTGCCCGAGCTCACCTTGGCAAAGGTCGTCTGGCTGGCTGGCTGGCTAAAGACCGGCGCGTCTATGTAGCCTGTTTGGGCAAACAGGCGGGAGGCATGCTTCACACAACACATATGCACCAGGCCGGCAGGCAACTGGAAACCAATCCCTAAAACCCAGGAGATAAAAAGATGCCCCGCCGCCTCACACAGAAACCTGTGCAGAAACACAGCTGCATGGGCAGCCTTCTGTATACCTCTCAACGCACAATCACATGCAACAGCTCTGTGTTGGTGCAAGCCGGCGAATGCACTGCTCCCACAATGTGCAACCAAGTGACTGGCAGCAGAACCTGAAAGGACCCCTCTCGCTCTGAGCAGCGCGTAGTAAGGAGAACTTCCGTCAGTGCCCCCCACTTTTCCCCATCACTGGGCTGCCCAGGCAGGGGAAGAAGCCGCACCTTGCAGAATAATGTCCCTTCTCTCAGGCACACACAGGCTGCCAAGGGCAACCCGAGACCTCAAGGGTGCTGCTGTCGTCCAGCGCACTAGAAAGTGGTGCCTCCCAGCTCCTGGCAGTTTGTTTTTTTAAAAAAAGATCTCCAGCCTCCCAAGTGATATCCTGCCTTGGTGTCCCCCTCCCTCCCTCCCTCCCTGCCAGTGTCTCCCGGAGAAAGAAAAGGGGAAAGAGACGGAGACGGGGGCATGTGCTGGGAAAGGGACTGACGGGAGCTGCATGAGGAGAGTGGAGCCTGTGAGAAAGCAGCCGGGCCTGCCCCTGGGCTTCTGGCTCCTTGCCCCCAGATTTCGCTCCTCCTGCAGTGGAGACCCTGAGAAGGAGGCACAAACTGCACACGTCTGGGTCATCGGGAAGCCTGGGGGTCCTCCTGCCTGCCAGACAGCAGCCCGGACGTCATCCTACTTGCTGCCCTTATAGGTGTAACTGCAAGCTGCAAGCTAACGTGTCTTAACTGTGTTTTAATAGATTTAGCTTTTTCAATGTTAATTGTTGGAATATGTTCATCTTTGTATTGGTTGTTTTTATTGTCTTGTAAACCGCCCAGAGAACTTGGGTTTGGGGTGGTATAAAAATATGATAAACAAACAAACAAACAAACAAACAAATAAATAAGTAACGTGTCTGTTGAGCCGCCTCCTGCCCTGGTCCCCCACTGCTCCCCCCCCCATAGCTCCTCCCTTCCTTGTCACAGAGCAGCGAGCTCAGAAACGAAATCCGGGCTGTGTGGAGGGGCCAGTGGTGAGCTGGGACAGGAGGCACAGCCGCTGCAGCCTCTCCTCGCACAGCCCCCTGGAGCCCAGAAAGGGGCAGCAGGCCAGGTCACAGCGCCAGCGCCATCGGATGCAGGAGGCTCCGTCTAGCCCAGCCACCCTGCTCAGTGCTGGCATTTGCATCCCTGGCAGAGGCTGCCCAGTCTCTGTCTGGAATTTCTGGGCAGGGATCTGGCAGTCTGCACACACAATGCAAACACACACACACACACACAACACATGCTGTGGCTTCCACCTTTGAGGGCAGCCTGGAAGGGTCAGAAGGAGCCCTCGCCAAGAAGGGACCACCGACGATTGGGCTGCTCTGAGCTGGCACTTGAGGAGATTCGGCTACCTGGGCTGCCCTGACTGACGCTGGCCTTTCCCCTGCACCACCGTGGTGGCCCCCTTTGCCACACCATTCCTAGCTATGGGTCTTTGTAGTGATTGATGCAAGACAAGGAAGGAGGCATAGTCCAGGAAGGAGGTCGAGAGCTGGACCCATAAGGACTAGGATCTTGACATTGATGGCGCTTATGACAGGGCGCCAAGGTTAAGTCGTTTGGAGCTGTCTGCCGGGATCGCTCAATTGGCTGCCAATTCAAAGTGCTGGTTTTGACCTTGAAAGCCCTTCAGGGTTTGGGCTCTCGATATCTGAAGGGCCGCCTGCTCCCAAGGGTTGCTGCCGGCCCGACAAGATCACCAGAGGGGCGGCTGCTCCATGTGCTGACGAGGAGGGAGGTTCGGCTGCCCTGCATGCGGGGCCTTCTTGGCCCTAGCCCCCCGTGGGGGCTTTGGGATGCTCTCCCACTGGGCATCTGCTCCTCTGTTTCCATCACAGATTTAGAAAGCAAGTAAAATCATATGAGTATTGTTTTCTGGCTGCTTCTGCTTCTGTGCTGTGTTTTGTAGTTTTATTGGGTCTATCTATCTATCTATCTATCTATCTATCTATCTATCTATCTATCTATCTAAACTTCTTAAATAGATATGTTTTTTTTCTTATATTCCAATTTAATATTTGTATTGATTTAACTATTTAATAGTTCTGTGTTGTTTTGTTGTTTTAAATTATTGTAAACCGCCTTGAGATTATTCTAATGAAAGGAATATAGAAATCTAACAATAAATGAACAAATAAAATAATCGGTGAGCAAGCAGCGCACCATTCCAGAAGGATGCAAGTGCGGGGCAGTGGGAGTGTGCCCATTCCTCTGCAAAAGAGCCCAAGCTACCCACCCCAAGAATACTCACTGAGCCTCGGGTGGGTGTTATAGTTCCTCGTCACTGCCTGGAGGTGCTCCCGTGCCCCGGCTAGAGCTTCTGGGTGCCCAGGGACCCTCATCTCGACTTTGGTAGCCATGCCCGTCTTAGAGGCCAGGGAAGAAGGAAAGAAGCCAGCAACAGCCAGGCTCCCAGGTTTTTATATCAAGCCTGCCTGCCTGACCCCAGCTCCAGCCCTCTCTCTGCCCTGCCTCCTGGGTGTTGTGCCTCCACACACAGAGGAATGTGTTGGCTGTAAACTGTCAGGCAACTGCAGGTCTGAGCAGGAAGCTGGACCTCTCTCACCTCATCTGGAGAATGCTGGACTTTTCCAAACTGCAAGCGTCACGAAGAGCCCTGATGCACTTCAATTGTATAGCATTCTTACAGCCACGCTGATAGGAAACAAACCAGAGCTGTTCTCCTTGGCTTCATCTCCCTACTGAGAAGAGTAGAGGCATTCCCATATGCCTCTGCACTGAGGAAGAATATGAAGGATGCTCCCTTTGCAAAGGGCACTCTGTCCTAGGGGTGGCCAGCCTAAGGCTCACCAGCTGTCATTAGCCTACAACTTCCATCATCTGTAGCCTCAATGGTGTTGGGGAATGATGGGAGTTGTAGTCTTTCTGCAGTTGGAGATACTCAGGTTGGCCACCTCTGCTCTACCTTTTCCATTTCAGTTGCCCCGAACTTGCATCCTTCTGGCGTGGTGCTTAATTTTTTTAATGAAAGGTGCAAGAATTCAAAGCTGGTGGGATTTTCTGGCCAAATTCTGGCTGATTTCAGTTTCTGAATAGGAATCTGGCGGTGTGAAGGGACCTCTGGTTTCCTATTATGTCCAAATTCAGCCAGAAAATTCTACCAGATTTGAATTCTTGCTCTTCCTTAACTGTATGTCCAAATTCAGGAAACTGGAGTTAGAGACAAAAAGGGACCCACTGTTTCCCTTCAGTTCAGAGTGGAGTTTGGGCACCTTCAACTCTGGTTTTGTGATGCCAGCGTTACATCCGAACATTGGCACTGCAGTTTCAGCCCCGTGGAACCAGAGTTGAGGAAGGAAGCTCCTCCCTCACTCTGGCACGATTGGCTGTGCGGGCTGCCCTTCTGTCAAGAAGGAAGCCTTCACAGCCAGCTTCCCCGTCTCTCTGCAGCCTTGCTGACTGCTCTCCTGAATGTCTGAATGTGGACGGGAAAGCATCTGTGTGTAACCGCAGGACCACTGGACCCGCTGTTCCGCATTCCGTCTGAAGGTGGCCTCTCTCTCCCTCTCTCCTTCGCCACCCCCCTACACAGACACCATCATCACCAGCGGCACTGACATCCATCCAGTTGGTTCACTTCACTTCAGAAGTAGTCTTTCCCCACTCCCAGTACATTCACATCACTTACAGGGGAAACTGCAGTAAACTACTGATGAATCTTCTTCCAGTGCTAATTTAACATGAACTATCACCAGCAAGGGCAAGGCTGGATTATGAAGCGCTGAGGGTCTAAGCTATGTCAAGCTTAAAAGGCCCCATAGCATTTCAAAAATAATATTATTCTAACAAAAAGGGCAATGGAAATAGAAATAATAAAGCTCTTTTTTTTACTTCACAAAGATGCAATGAAAACTGTTTTTGTAAGATTATTACATTATGTACACCGCCTAGAGATGTACATATCAGGTGGTATAGAAATATGATAAATGAATGAATGAATGAATGAATGAGTCTATCTTGCAATAAGCATATTTGCATTAGAAATATGGTAGCTTTCAATGAAAATACAGAACTTGAAATTTAGTCATTTTTTTAAAAATCCAGAGGCCCCTCATAATGTGAGGCCCTCAGCACTGACCAAGGGTGACATTTGAGACATCTATTAGCATCAACAGCAGCTTTGGGGGCACATATTTTGTCGGGACCATGGTATGGCAAGAAAGGCTTAAGTGCCCCCTCCCCATGTGCCATGGACGTAATCCTGATCAGGCCCCTTGTGGCTATTTAATGCTCAAAACACCATCACACGAGGCCAAACTGCTTGCTCTTGAGAGGTGTGCCCCCCCACCCCCGTACCCCCCCCCACCCCACCTCCAGCACTTGCCATGATTTCGCAAGGAGGACAAATCCCAGAGTTGCTGCTGCCATTTCTCATGCGCAGGCGGTTGAGGGGTGGGAGGGGGCAACAAGTTCCTGGCAGCAGGAGGGAGCGGCAAAGCAGCCCCACCATTCCCAGGGACCTTTGAGTTCCCAGAGACAACAGGTGGGAGCCAGGGCTGCTGACAAGACTGCTGGGACCCAGAACATAAGTGGGGGAAAGAAAGAGGCTGCTGTGCCGGTCTCTGCGCAGAGTGCAAAGAAGAGTGGACGACGTCATATCCCAGAGGAACTGTGTCTAAATGGTATCTTGCAGGCGGAGCAAAGTTTGGCAGCCATGGTCCAGCTCGGGGTATGGTGGCCATTCTGAAGCTCGTCGGCTGTGGCTGGACTCCAAGGCCCATCACTCCGAAACTCATCATTCCCTGCTGCAATGTATGATTGGGCAATGGGCACTGGAGTCCAGCTGCAGCTGGGATCCACAGGGAAACCATACTACTTTAGAGTCGTAAGGTACCAATCTCTTTGTATAAATCTGAGCATGGCCACAGTCTTCAGAGCAGCGGGGAAAGAACTCCCATCCAATTCTCCTTCTCAAGCACTCAGCTAACCAGATGACCCTGATGAACAATCCCATGTTCAGATTAATCCAGAATCAAACTAATAAAAATATATACATTCTTACTTCCATACCTTAAAAGAAATTGCATTTTTCAGAGAAGGCGTTTTCTATTTTATTTATTTATTTATTTTTGCATTTATATCCCACTCTTCCTCTGAGGAGCCCAAAGTGGTGCACATGATTTTATGTTTATCCTCACAACAACTCTGTGAAGTAAGTTAGGCTGAGAGAGAAGTGACTGGTCCAGAGTCACCTGGTGAGTTTCATGGCTGAAGGGGGATTTGAACTCGGGTCTCCCTAGTCCTAGTCCAACACTCTAACCACTACATCACCTGGCCCCAACTCCCCTGCTGAAAGAAACTAATTCCTGGTGCTAAGCTGCTAACTGCCGGCAATAATCAGCACCCATTCATATGTAAAAGACAGATTTGACCTTTCACAGAACCATCATTGTGCCCTGAAGCAATCGGATTTCACAAACTGGAACGCTGGCTTTCTTTGAGAATATCTGTGGTTGAGAATTTACTGGTGCAGTTTTATTCTTTTAGCATTTTATGCTGCTGCAGGTGCAGAATATTCAGCAGGGGGCGGGACTGAATTTCAGAACATTCTTTTCCAAGTCTAGTACTGATTTATTTTATCTTAATTACCTTTTAGCTGACCAAAATGACCTAATATCTTATAATGTGGCTAAGTTTAGTTATGTTTGATAGCCAGTAAAGTTTGCCAGATGAATTCATGATGAATAGTTACATAGAAACATAGGATGCTGCCATATACTGAGTCCGACCACTGGTCCATCTAGCTCAGTACTGTCTACACAGGCTGGCAGCGGCTTCTCCAAGGCTGCAGGCAGGAGTCTCTCTCAGCCCTACCTTGTTGGAGATGCTGCCAGGGAGGGAACGTGAAACCTTCTGCTCTTCCCAGAGTGGCTCCATCCCCTGAGGGGAATATCTCACAGCGCTCACACTTCTAGTCTCCCATTCATGTGCAACCAGGGCAGACCCTGCTTAGCTAAGGGGACAAATCATGCTTGCTACCACAAGACCAGCTCTCCTCTGCAGTTTATTTTAATTTATTTTATTCTTGCTGCTGATTTTTCTTATACATTGTATAACATTTTACATTATACATTGCATTTTCATCATTGATAGAAGAAGAAAAAGAAGAAAAGAATGCATCTTGGAGTGCCCAACATTCTCCTGCAAATGACCTTGAACGTACAGCATACATGCAAGCGTTGTGTGGAGCCTTTCAGGGGACCAAGACGATGCCACCTTCTGCTGCCGTGTGCACAGCCTGGGCGGGGGCCCCTCCCTACTCAGGGGGGCCCTCTGTGCCCCCTGCCTGGTGGGGGGGGGGGCACAGCTCTCCGCCTCACTTGGGAGGGGCACACAGGCGAGCTCAGCCTCGCTCCGGAGGGCTGCAGCTCGGCCTTGGCAGATGCCCTTGCACATCTTCTGCAACCATGTCCCAGATGGCTGTTCAAAGGCTTCCGGTGAAGTTAGGGTGACCCGACTTCGCCTAACTGAGGATATGACTCTAAACTGCTACTGGAAAGAGAAAGGACCAAACAGGTGGCCGTGAAACAGGTGACAGGCAAGTGCTGGCAGGGGAGCGGGAGCCAGCTGGTGCTCGGTTTGGGTGTGGCGTTGACACTGTGCTGTTGCCTGAAGCAGGAGAGGCCAATGGGGGAGGCCCTGAGGAGACCTTCCCCCATTAATATGAGGCGTAACCTTCCGGAGAGATCTCCTGCCTGCGCAAGCTGTGTTGAAATGCAGCACGCTGGCCTTGTGCAGTTCCCATTCACAGCGGTGGGGCTTCTGCAGGAGAACTTCCTGGAGAGAGGATTGTGCCCGACAGATCAGATCTGACCGCCTCCTGCTTTTCCCCTCCCTTAAGAGCACCTGAAATGGGAGGCAGCCATGTCCCGCTCTGCTCCTGCCTCTGGCTTCTCTGCTGCTGCTCTTTTTCCTTTTTCCTTTTTTGCGAACGGCCATCAACATCTGAGGAACGTACTTTGCATCCCAAACAAGTACTGTTTACACTTTCAACAACCCGAGTTTATTATGTTGTTGATGAAGGGCTGGAGCTGGAAGAGTTTCATTCCCAAAACCATGACCTCAAGCAAAGAAAGCTGGTCTTGTCCCCTTTGCTAAGCACGGCCTGCCCTGGTTTGTATTTGGATGGGGACTCTAAGATATTCCCCTTAGGGGGTGGAT
Source organism: Hemicordylus capensis (assembly GCF_027244095.1). Classification (NCBI taxonomy): domain Eukaryota; kingdom Metazoa; phylum Chordata; class Lepidosauria; order Squamata; family Cordylidae; genus Hemicordylus; species Hemicordylus capensis. Next base: position 3,296,454 of record NC_069661.1, read on the forward strand.
GGGGCTATAGCTTAGTGGCAGAGCAGGTTTACTGCAAGTTTGTTGGGAGGCTTTACTGCAGACTCAAAGTTGTCCCCCCAAAGCAACACAAATAATCGATTTATTTATTTTTACTCCGGATTTAAATCGGGCTACACTCTGACGTGCAGTGAAAAACCCGAATTGTGTGTGCACTGCTCCCCGATAACTCACAGGGACTTTGGGGTAAATCCAGCTGATATGTGGACTCCATTCCGGAGGAGATGCGAGTTAAAGGGCTTTAAAAGCTCTGTGTGGAAAACTTCCAGGTAGGTCTAGGAAACAATCCTGCCTGAAACCCTGGAGAGCCGCTGCCAGTCAGAGTAGCCAATACTGACCTAGATGGATCAAGGGTCTGACTCGGTCGAAGGCAGCTTCCTCTGTTCCTATGAAGCCAGCATTCCCTTGGGGTTGATCCCATCCTCCTATCGCATAAATCCTCTTATTGCATTCACATCCCACTGTGGGACTAAAGGCAGCATACCTGGCATTCCCAGGGGGCCTCCCATCCAGGTGCTGACCTAACCTAGACCTGCTGAGCACCTCGTGCAGCTCTCCAGCCCTCCCACCAGGAGCCCTGAGCAGACTCCGGCTTTGGCACCGTCCCTGCCTCAGCTGCCTTCAAGCCATGCCCTGAGCATAAACTAACTGGGCATCCGTTTATTTACACATTTGCCAAATCAGTAGCCCACTTTTCAGCAATTGTTCTCAAAGCAGGTTACAATGAAAAGGAAAATGAAGTACTAATCAAGTTACAGCTGTAACAATAACACTTTATCACAGGAGGAGTTCTGTGATGGAAACGCAGGGTCAAATTAGGCATGTTGGGAAAGTCCCATGTTTGTCGTTCCTGGTGTCTTTTAATTATTTTATGTCTGCTCTGGCATGGGGAAAGGGGATTAACCTCTTTCCTCCTGATTTGTATCTTCCCCCTCCAAGATGTTATTAGCTGCATCAGGTGCCGAAACTGCAGCCTATGTTTCCCCTTCCAGGACTATCAGCAGCTTGAAAAATGAAAAGTGAAAAGGGGGTGGGGTTAGACACTCTCCCACACACCATGACCATGATCTACACCAGGGATTCTCAACACTGGGTTCCCAGATGTTATTGGACTTCAACTCCCATAATCCCCAGACCCCTGGCCTTTGGTTGATGATTATGGGAGCTGAAGTCCAATAACTTCTGGGGACCCAACAATGAGAATCCCTGATCTAGATCAGTGGCTCCCAACCAGGGCTCCTCCAGATGTTGCTGAACTACAACTCCCATCATTTCCAGCTACAATTTATTGTGGCTGGGGATGCTGGGCATTGTAGTTCATCAACATCTGGAGGAGCCCTGGTTGGGAGCCACTGATCTAGATCAGGGATTCTCAACGTTGGGTCCCCAGGTGTTAGTGGACTTCAACTCCCATAATCCCCAGCCCCAGTGGCCTTTGGCTGGGGATTATGGGAGCTGAAGTCCAATAACATCTGGGGACCCAACGTTGAGAATCCCTGATTTAGATCATCCTCTGGACTTGATTTTACATGAAGAAAACGACGTCGGCTCTTCCAGTCACAGTGCTCCACTGTGCCCTTTGACCATCCATTGTTCTTGTGGGGAGCAGAGCTGGTCTTGTGGTAGTGAGCTTGAATTGCCCCTCAGCTAAGCAGGGTCTGCCTTGGATTCCGTTTGGATGGGTGACTACATGTGAGCCCTCTCGGATGGGGCCACAGCTTAGTGTTGGAGTCTCTGCTTGGCATGCAGAAGGTCCCCGGTTCAGTCCCTGGCAACAACTCCAGGGAGGGCTGGGAAGAGACTCCTGCCTGCAACTTTGGAGAGCCACTGTCAGCGAGTGCAGGCAATACCGAGCTGGATGAACCAAGGGTCTGACACAGGGAGGCCGTTCACACAACTGGGCAGGCGGGTGTTGTGTGCGGGAGGCTTGGGAAACTCACCTTCCCCCCAAACGACCTAGTTCTTT